>NC_135827.1:29756806-30356806 GCF_964213995.1 Mustelus asterias
ATCTCATCTTGTTAGTTTGTTTCTCTTTTTCTCTAATTTTCCACATCTCTGACTCTTCTTGAATCTATAAAAAAAACATCAGAAGGAACGATTAAAAACCTGGAGTACTGCCCAGTTTATCAAAATGAGTCAGGTAGCTGGATGCAAGGCTGCAGGACAGAAATTCTCACATTTTAATTGGGTGCAGAGTTACTAAACCTTTTACTAGTGGGACAAAAAATGAGTCACATAGCCTTAGGGTGCAAGTGGGGAGGATGCGGGAAGGAACGAACTGCGTGGTGACTGTAAAACGTTGGCCGCTCAGTGAGGGAAAAAAAAAAATCACCATCATTTAATAATCGAGACCAACCTTTGGGTGCAACTTCTCTCACTGAAATTAATCAGTTTTAAGATACAACTGAATTAGCCTCTTCCAGTAACAGAATATTGCAGATGCTGGAAATTGGAAATAGAAACGGTAAATGCTGGAAATACTAAGTAGGTCAAGAGAAAAACAAAGTTCACGTTTCAAGTTGATGACCTTTCATCCTGTTTATATTCTAGCACTCCTTAACGCATGTCAATATTTTCAAACCATTGTTAATAAGTTGTCAAAACTTTTATTTCTCAATAATCGCAATGTCAGCAATGCATTCACTAACTCCAATGAAAACAATTAACTGTGTCAATACTCACTGACTGCTCCATTATATGAAATGCATTTTAAACCCCAACTTGAACCCGTGGAGCAGCACGGTGGCACAGTGGTTAGCACTGCTGCCTCACAGCGCCAGGGACCCAGGTCCAATTCCGTCCCCGAGTCACTGTCTGTGCGGAGTTTGCACGTTCTCTGCGTGGGCTTCCTCCGGGTGCTCTGGTTTCCACCCACTGTCCAAAAATGTGCAAGTTAGGTTGATTGGCCATGCTAAATTGCCCCTAGTGTCAGGGGATTAGCAGGGTAAATATATGGGGTTATGGGGATAGGGCCTGGATGGTATTGTTGTCAGTGTAGACTCGATGGGCCAAATGGCCTCCTTCTGCACTGTAGGGATTCTATGATTCTAGTAATTTCAATGTTATGGCAATATTCACTTCCACTCGGTTATTCTAATAATGCTGGCCAGCCTAACATATCTTCCACACTCTGCAAATGTCACCCAAAATTCTGTATGCAGGTATCTTAATTTGCACCAAAGTCCCATTCACCATTGCCCCTGCGCACACTACCTTACACTGACTTCCAGTTGGGCAATAGCTTGCCTTTAAAATTCTCATCCTTTTGTTTCAAATCCCTCCATGGTTCCCTATCTCTGCAACCTCCTCCAGCTCTCCAATCCTCTGAGATATCGGTGCTCCTCCAAGTCAGACCTGTTTCATATCACTGTTTTTAAACTCTCCAACACCAGCGATCATCCCTCCCATGCTGCCTAATCTCCCCAAGCTCTAAATTTCCCTCCCTAACCCTCTTCACCAGTCATCCTTCCAGACCTTTCTTAGGACCTATTTTTTGGTCACATGCCCAGATATCGCCTTATTTTGTTCAGGGTTAAGATTGGTTTTATAACGCTCGTGCCATGAGAAAATTTGCCCAGTTAAAGCGCTATATAAATGCAAGTTTTGTTGACAGCATGCAATATCCAAGTGAGGGCAAAAGGTTCTGAAGAGAATCCAATTAAAACATCTGGCATATTACACAATATCAACATGAACATCCATTGCAAAATTGATTTCAACTATTAGAAACATAGAGGAGACCATTCGGCCCTTCGAGTCTGCACCGCTATTCATTTTGATCATGGCTGATCATCAATTTCAATATCCTGATCCCCCCTTCCCCCCATATCCCTTGATCCCTTTAACCCCAAGAACTATATCTAATTTCTTCTTGAAATTCAGCACATTTAGTTATCTACTTCTTAGTACATTGTAAAACTGAATATGAGTTGTGAAACATCACAGTACACATTTTCCCTTTCTCTGTCTTAGGGCAATACGATGCCACAGTGGTCAGCGCTGCTGCCTCACAGCACCAGGGGCTCAGGTTCAATTCCCGGCTTGGGCCACTATCTGTGCGGAGTCTGCACGTTCTCCCCGTGTCTGCGTGGGTTTCCTCCGGGTGCTCCAATTTCCTCCCACAGTCCGAAAGACGTGCTGGTTAGGTGCATTGGCCATGCTAAATTCTCCCTCAGTGTACCTGAACAGGCGCCGGAGTGTGGCGACTAGGGGATTTTCACAGTAACTTCATTGCAGTGTTAACGTAAGCCTACTTGTGACACTAATAAATAAACTTAAACTGTCAGCACAGTACAAATTTCTTCAGCTGGGAGATGCCTTCAGTGTAAGAACTGTTACCCGGGAACAAGCTTAACTGCAGCTTTGAATTTACAAACTTAAGTGGCACAAATTTACCTTGTTGTGTGCATCTGTGTGGCGGATGACATTTCGCAGAAGAACTTTGCCCATGGGAATTCTAGCCATTGTGGTTGTTCTTCTAAATAAAGGAAGAAAAACAATTTCTGAATTGCAGCCCTTAAATTAATCTTTCAAATAAAGTGTCTTACCTCTAAGACACAGTAGCTGAGCCTCATAGGCCAGGAAATCCCCAATTTAGTAGTTGGTTTACGATCTGTTAACTTGTCTCAGGCCGAGTGGCAATAGAGGTACTACAATTATCTTTCCGCAATATTCATACTTCCTCACTTTTGAACTTTTTTTTTTGCCCATAAGCTAAATTGGCAAAGAAGAATCCTGCTCCAGCCACCGTTGCAATTGTCTGCAGGTTGAAAACAAGATCAGCCTTGGCTGTGATATTTTGCAGTCAAATATCTGTTTGCTGATCGTCACTGACTAGGATTGCACATCTAACAAAATGGCCGAGTGTCATGAACTCAGAAATAGTCAAAAGTCTGCACAGGAGAAAAACCGAGAAAAACGCATGCCCCAGTGCCACTGAAAATTCATGAAACATTTACCTGACATTTTAATAGAAACAGAGGCATAGAGTTTACACAGCCTCAATATTGGTTTTAATTGTTTATGCAACTCACATTTTTGTTGGACTCAACTGGGAGTGCTCAACATAAATTCTTCCCCCTTCCAGTCAGGCCAAGAAATGATTCAAAATGTTCAGTAAAAATAATCCTCACCCAGAGCATTTAACTAGTATTAAAAAAGGGAAAGTCACCATAACCTCAATGACCATAGGTGGAGAGTTAACCCAAGGATCACCACATCTTTGGTGAGGGGCAAAGTTGAGAAGTCATGAATAATCTCAGCCAATATGGGAACTGAACCCATGCTGTTGGCATTGCTCTTGCATCACAAACCATTAGTCCAGCCAACTGAGCTAACCGACTCCTCATAACTATTGATGTCATCTTCTTTTCCATTAACACCATGGGAACTTCTTGGGATGAACCTCTTTGAACTCAGAGGTCCTTGATTGCAGTAAACTATTTCTCTATTTGGATAGAAGTCAAGCAAACACAGGGTCACACTCTGAAGCAGCGATTACATTGCTGAAGGAGATATTTGCAACACATGGAATTCCAGACCTTGTAATCTCAGACAATGGACTGCAGTTTGCCAATTAATATTTTTAAAGGGTTCAGGGCATCATATGAATTTGCCCAAACCAACAGCTCACCAAGAAATGCTCGAGCCAATATGAAGCTGAAAGAGGAGTGCAGACAGTGAAAGTGTTGCCGAGGAAGAATGATGACGTCCAACTCGCACTTCTGAGCTATCGTTCAATTCCATTCCAAAATGGTTTTGCACCATGTGAAGTCTTCATGGGAAGATGACTGAGAACTCCTCTCCCACCCACACGCATATAAGCTGATGACTTAGCCAAGAAGCGGGAGAAAAAGAATGAGTATCATTCCTGATGTGAAACTCTGAAAAATGTCCACAAAGCACAGACCTCTGATCAGGAGAGCCGGTTTGGATCAGAGACCAAACTCGCTACGGGCAAGTGGTTGAACAAATACATCGACACTTATGGTTCATTCAAAAAGATAATGGTACGGTGAAATAGAACAGACAAGAACATGTTGCATACAGAAGCAACATCCAAAGCAGTTATCCACCCAACCAAACAGACCTATATTCATTGAGCAATCCAGTTGATAAGTTAATTTGAAAAGGAATTATCTGTCAATTCGCCGTCCCTGTCCAAAGTCTGAGAAATCGCAAGACTCAAATCCTCAGTCTCCTTCAAAGGAGCAGGGAACCTTTTTGACTACAAAACTGTCAAGCAGTTGTCAGGGTTGTGGAGGTGGTGGGGGGGGGGGGGGGGGGGGGAATGTAGTATTAAGGATTAATTCGAACTGTGTAATAAGCTATCACAGGGAATAATGCAATGTCTCGATCTTGCTCACCTGCCAAACCTCATGGCAAGGTGAAGCCACTGTAAGATGCCGCCCAAGAGAGTTAATGTTTTCTTACATCAGCAGACTCAGAATATTGTGTGTTAGCACAACAAGGCCAAGAATTTTATACTGGCCTGGCACAATTCCAGCCACTGCCCCAGTGTGGGTGATCTGCTAGTTCACCGACAGATTTCTGAATAAGGGGGAAATTGAGGGTTATGGCATGAATCATAGAATGGTTACATCAGATTTTTGCCAGCCATGCCGGCTCTCTGCAAAAGCAACTCACCTAGTCCCACATCATCCCCACCTTCTCTCCAGAGCTCTGCAAATGTTTTGCTCTTAGGATAATTGTCCTAATCTGCTTTGAAAGCCTCAATTGAATTTGTCTCTATTTCACACTCAGGCAGTCCAGTAGCAAAAACATATATGAAACATTAAAAAAATCTGAGGGTCTTGACAGGTTTGATGCTGGAAGCATTTTTACCTTTTGTGGGCAATCTAGAACCTGGAAGCTCATTTGAAAATAACGGGTCTTCCGCCCAGGATGGCAATGAGGAGGAATTTCTACTCAGAGTGGTTGTCTGCGAATTTCTCTTCCACAGATGGGGTTGTCAACCCTCCAGGAACTGAAGATCCATCTCCAGGACACTGCTGTGTGCAGTGCTGGAGAAAAATCATTGGGGCATATCACATATCGCGTTTTTGTCATTTTCTTTGAGCATTTCTCTTCATCAGATATAAAAATATTGAAAATGGGTTAACACAAAAAGACTGCTTGACATCCAATTGAGAGTTTTGGCTTGCCAACTGATGTAGGAAGTCAGGTCATCCATCGAAAGGAGGGACGTGTTGGCCAGCTAATAGCTGGGATGCAGGGACAAGTCATCTGATGAAACAGAAACAGCAAATGCTAGATAAACCCAACAGGTCTGGCAGTATCAGTGGGGATAGACAGACCTAATATTTTGGATCTAAACAATCCTTCTCATTGAATTATAGAAGTCATAGAAACCCTACAGTGCAGAAGGAGACCATTTGGCCCAAGTCTGCACCGTTCACAATCCCACCCCAGGCCTTAACCCCGTAACCCCACACATTTACCCTCTGACCTACACAGCCCACGACACTAAAGGAGCAATTTAGCACGGCCAATCAACCTAATCCGCAAATCTTTGGAGCGTGGGAGGAAACCAGAGCACCCGGAGGAAACCCACGCAGACACAGGGAGAATGTGCAAACTCTGCACAGACAATGACCCACGGCTAGAATCAAACCCAGGTCCCTGGAGCTGTGAGGCAGCAGTGCTAACCACTGTGTCACCGTGCCGTCCCAGAATGATGAAACCTCAATTTAATCAGTTAGCAAGCCCTGTGCACAGTGGAGGCGGAATCATTGCAAAGACTGAACCTGGACACAAATAAACTTTGAAAGAAAAAATCACGGCTGAGCTGAGCGTGGCTTTGATTTCCACTTTGCTACCTGGACAACCCACAAGACGTAGGAGCAGAAATTTAAGTATATTATTTTCACAAGTAAGGCTTACATTAACACGGCAGTGAAGTTACTGTGAAAATCCCCGAGTTGCCACACTCCGGCGCCTGCTCGGATTCACTGAGAGAGAATTTAGCACAGCCAATGCATCTAACCAACACGTCTTTTGGACTGTGGGAGGAAACCCATGCAAACATGGGGAAAACGTGCAGACTCCCCACAGACAGTGACCCGAGGCTGGAACTGAACCCGGGTCCCCCGGCGCTGTGAGGCAGCAGGGCTAATCACTGTGCCACCGTGGAGCAGCTTCAAGAAGGGCCGAATGATCCCGGTCCGGTCGCTGTTCAGGGCGAATCGCTGCCCTGAGGCTAAAGCCCCATTGGGGAGGGATTGGGAGGAGCAGCTTTAACCCTCCAGGAGGATGGGTGGGTTTTTTTGTTACCTGCCTCTCTCTCTGTCTGTCCCCCCCGCCCTGGGCAGACAGGCCCGGCCTGGCTCCCCGGGAGCCCCGGATCCACCGCCGCCCTCAGGCCGCTCGCATCGTCCGTCCTACCGACCCGGACCGGAAGTCGGTGTCATACTCACAACATTCCGGGTCCCCCTACCCGGAACCAAAAAACCCAGCATCACCAACACAGTCCCAGCCCATCCATCCCCACAATAATCACATCAATATTAATATTAATATCAATCAGAACAAAATAAACTCAATATTCCTGCTACATTTCCAAAAATGCTTCATTTCTAAAATTTATGCAAAAAAATAAGGTTAAAAGTTAGACTATTGGCTCACTGTTACTGTTCTACACATTTCTCTCTGTTCGACATTTGATAATTACCTGGATTAGATTAGATTAGAATGTTTGGATTTGATTTGATTTAATTTCCTGGATTAGTTATACCTAGATTTGATTAAATTGAATACATTGGCTGAATTCATTAACTGGGTATGATTACATTTAATAAAATTTCCTGGATTAATTCCCTCGAAAATTGATTAAATTTAATATAATTTCTGAGATTAATTCCCTGGATTTGATCAAATTTGATATAATTTGCTGGATTAATTGTCTGGAGTTTTGCTGTGTCTGACACGGGGAGGCAGTGTTTGAGGTGACACCATCCGGGTCGAAGGTCGGCTGTGGCTGTTGCCGGGGTAACCGGGAGAGCGCGGTGTCTCTGAGCGGCGGGTTTTATTTTAAACCATTGGGAAGTTCCAGAAGATTCCAGAGAAACCTCCTGCAGCCAAAAGAGTGGTAAGAATGAAGAGAACCCACCGCCACAAAGAGCGGTTGGGAGGGTCATTTTAAATGCGTGTTTAAAATGTATTTTATTAGTGTCACAAGTTGGGCTTACATTCCTGATGTGGAGATGCCGGGTGTTGGACTGGGGGTGGGCACAAGTCAGATGTCTCACCACACCAGGTTAAAGTCCAGCACGGGGTTTATCTGGAATCACGAGCTTTCGGAGCCTCAAGCTCCTTCATGGGGGGGGGGGTGCGACTCGCCCGATGAAAGAGCGGCGCTCCCGAAAGCTCGTGATTCCAGATAAACCCTGTTGGACTTTAACCTGGTGTGGTGAGACTTCTTACTGTACGTTAACGCCGCAGTGAAGTTAGTGCGAAAATCCCCTTGTCACCACACTCTGGTGCCTGTCCGGGTACACTGTAAGAAGTCTCACAACACCAGGTTAAAGTCCAACAGGTTTGTTTGGTAGCAAATACCATAAGCTTTCGGAGCACTGCTCCTTCGTCAGATGGACATTTCCACTCCATCTGACGAAGGAGCAGCGCTCCGAAAGCTTATGGTATTTGCTACCAAATAAACCTGTTGGACTTTAACCTGGTGTTGTGAGACTTCTTACTGTGTTCACCCCAGTCCAACGCCGGCATCTCCACATCACGGGTACACTGTGCCACCCTTGGAAGATTAGAATTAGATTAGAGGTGGCACACGGTGACACAATGGTTAGCACTGCGGCTTTACAGCTCCAGGTTGAATTCCAGCTTCGGGCCACCATCTGTGTGGAGTTTGCATGTTCTCCCTGTGTCTATGTGGGTTTCCTCCGGGTGCTCCAGTTTCCTCCCACACTCTAAAGATGTGCGGGTTAAGTTGATTGGCCATATTAAATTGCACCCAAAGAGTGGCAAGAATGGAGAACCCATTGCCACAAGGAGTGGTTGACAGGGTGACTTTATATTTGTTTAAAGTTTATTTATTTGCGTCGCAAGTACACTTGCATTAACACTGCAATTAAGTTACTGTCTAAACTCCCCAGTCGCCACACTCCGGCACCTGTTCGGGTACACTGAGGAAGAATTTAGCATAGCCTAACCAGCATGTCTTTCGGACTGTGGGAGGAAACCGGAGCACCCGGAGGAAACCCACACAGACTCGGGGAGGAGATGCAGACTCCGTGAGACGATGACCCAAGCTGAGAATTGAGCCTGGATCCTTGGCACTGACAGGCAGCAGTGCTAACCACTGTGCCGCCCTTGGAGGATTAGAATTAGATTAGGGATGGTACAGTGCTTAGCAGTACTGTCTCACTGCGCCAGGGATTCAGGTGACTGTCTGTGTGCATGTTCTCCCCGTGTCTGTGTAGGTTTCTTCCGAGTGCTCCGGTTTCCTTCCACACTCCGAAGATGTGCTGGTTAGATGGATTTGTTATGCTAAATTGCCCCTTTAATATCAAGAGGATTTGTAGGGTAAATCCCTGGGAATACGAGAATAGGGCCTGGGTGGGATTGTTACCAGTGTAGGCTTGATGGGATGAAAAGCCTCCTTCTGCAATGTAGGGATTGTACGATCAGGTCACAACTCGGCCTTCCTATGTCCTATCACACATTAAGCTGATTTTTCTCTTCACCCTATCAGTAGCTGCAACACTATATTCTGCACCCTATCCTTTCCTTCTCCCCATTTACTCTATGAATGGTATGTTTTGTCTGTAACAGATTGCAAGAAACGTTTTTCATTGTATCCCAATACATTTGCCAATAATAAATCAATTCTCTGCTCCAACGAGAACAACCCAAGCCTACCTAACCTCTCTTCATAATTGAATGTTCCATTCCAGGCAGCATCCTGGTGAATCACCCCCCTCCAATCACATCCTAGAATAACTTCTACCTCCTGGTTCATAGAATCCCTACAGTGCAGAAGGAGGCCATTTAGCCCATCGAGCCTGCTTTGACAACAATCCCACCCAGACCCTATCCCCGTAACCCTTCGTATTTACCCTTCTGGTCCCCTAAGGATCTGCACAATGGTACAAAGAGCCATTTAGAATGTCTAAAAACTTAGTGAGACAACACTTAAGTTATATAAAGTATTGTTCATAAGAACATAAGAAATAGGAGCAGGAGTAGGCCATCTAGCCCCTCGAGCCTGCCCCGCCATTCAATAAGATCATGGCTGATCTGATAGTGGGTTCAGTTCCACTTACCCGCCTGATCCCCATAACCCTTAATTCCCTTACCGATCAGGAATCCATCCATCCGCGCTTTAAACATATTCAGCGAGGTAGCCTCCACCACCTCAGTGGGCAGAGAATTCCAGAGATTCACCACCCTCTGGGAGAAGAAGTTCCTCCTCAACTCTGTCTTAAACCGACCCCCCTTTATTTTGAGGCTGTGTCCTCTAGTTTTAACTTCCTTACTAAGTGGAAAGAATCTCTCCGCCTCCACCCTATCCAGCCCCCGCATTATCTTATAAGTCTCCATAAGATCCCCCCTCATCCTTCTAAACTCCAACGAGTACAAACCCAATCTCCTCAGCCTCTCCTCATAATCCAAACCCCTCATCTCCGGTATCAACCTGGTGAACCTTCTCTGCACTCCCTCCAATGCCAATATATCCTTCCTCATATAAGGGGACCAATACTGCACACAGTATTCCAGCTGCGGCCTCACCAATGCCCTGTACAGGTGCATCAAGACATCCCTGCTTTTATATTCTATCCCCCTCGCGATATAGGCCAACATCCCATTTGCCTTCTTGATCACCTGTTGTACCTGCAGACTGGGCTTTTGCGTCTCATGCACAAGGACCCCCAGGTCCCTCTGCACGGTAGCATGTTTTAATTTGTTTCCATTGAGATAGTAATCCCATTTGTTATTATTTCCTCCAAAGTGTATAACCTCGCATTTCTCAACGTTATACTCCATTTGCCATATCCTCGCCCACTCACTCAGCCTGTCCAAATCTCTCTGCAGATCTTCTCCGTCCTCCACACGATTCACTTTTCCACTTATCTTTGTGTCGTCTGCAAACTTCGTTACCCTACACTCCGTCCCCTCCTCCAGATCATCTATATAAATGGTAAACAGTTGCGGCCCGAGTACCGATCCCTGCGGCACGCCACTAGTTACCTTCCTCCAACCGGAAAAACACCCATTTATTCCGACTCTTTGCTTCCTGTCGGATAGCCAGTCCCCAATCCACTTTAACACACTACCCCCAACTCCGTGTGCCCTAATCTTCTTCAGCAGCCTTTTATGGGGCACCTTATCAAACGCCTTTTGGAAATCCAAAAACACCGCATCCACCGGTTCTCCTCCATCAACCGCCCTGTTCAGTGGTATAGTTTACAACAAATGTGAGTCAGGCCAGTAGGAAACCATTTGAAATAATCTGGTGCTGGAATAGTGACGTCAAAAATATTAGAGAAATTCAGGATGGATGCTAGGCTGAGTGCCTTGAGTACTTGTGGGAACAGCTTCAGTGAGCCTTTTACATCCTTGACCTGTTCTTATTTATGCTGTAAATTCACCTAAGCCTGCTTTCTGATGGAAACACCATCTATAACCACATCCTTTTCTAATAGGTTACAGAGCAGCCCCGCTGTCCACAGCTCTGTTAAAGACTTTAACTGTCAGAGTTCAAGGCATCAATGGCAACGAAACATTGCGAAAAGGACATGTTGCAGCAGGTAAACCAGCTGTGGAGTCTGCTGGATGATATGTCTGAAAACAGCCCCGAAGCATATCAAAGATTCATCCGGCATCACCTTGAAGAAGGAATGAAGCAATTCAGTCCACCAGAGCCTCACACCTGCTTTCAGACAAGAATATTGGTAAGGTATCTGTTAGTCTGAGTGCCTGATGTTTATTATTATTGCATGGGATTCATTAACTCTTATTTATCTCTTTAAATGTCTAGATTGTAATACAAATTGTTCTTTTCAATTAACTAAACGGGGTAAGGAATTCCTGTGGAATTCATTACCACAGGAAGTAGTTGATGCCAAAACATTGAATGTATTCAAGAGGCAGCGAGATATAGCACTTGGGGCGAAAGGGATCAAAGGTTATGGGAGAAAAAGCAGGATTAGGCTATTGAGTTGGATGATCAGCCATGATCTTAATGAATGGTGGAGCAGGCTCAAATGGCCTCCTCCTGCTCCTATCTTCTTTGTTTCAATGAAATATAGTATGGCAAATTTATTTGCTAAGATTTTGCCACCTGCAAAATAACAGAATATGTATGTACCCAGAATGTGACACTTATCAATATTAATAGAATATCGCAGATTTGAAAATATTGCAGTTTATACACCATTGCTTTAAGTTTAAAAAGTTATGTTTATATAGCATCTTATCCCACCCTCAGGACTGTCCTGAAGTATTTTTCAACCAAAGTGGGGTCATTGTTGACAAAACACAACAGCAGATTTGTACACCGCAAAATTTCACACACGAATGAATGAATGGCTAGAAAAGCTGTTTATTAACAGTGTGGGTTGGGAGATGAAATTTGGTCAGGACACAGGTACATTTTCTGTTCCTTTCAAATAATACCAGTAGACCTTTGTCCTGTTTGCAAAATCCAGCTTGGGCTTGGAGGTAGAACAAGACAAATAAGAGTCGAGAACTTAGGATGTTTGACTCATTCATAGAAACCTAGAAACTAGATGCGGGAGTGGCCATTCAGCCCTTCAACCCTGCCCCGCCATTCATTTTGATCATCGATTTCAATATCCTGATCCCTCCTTCCCCCCCCACCCCCCCCCAAGTATCTTGATCCCTTTAGTCCCAAGAGCTATATCTAATTTCTTCTTGAAATCAGACAAATAGCTTATACCAAGATGTTTCTCTAAAAGATTTGTACAATACAAAGACTTTGAAACTTAATTTTGAAAAACAAATTGTACTCAGTTTTTTGCAAATTTGCACTATCTCTGCAAAAGGCCTTTCCTTTGCAAGCTCCCACATTTGTCAATGAGCAATCACTCAATGTTTCTCTCCTAGGAACTCAGTGAGAAGTTGCTGTACGTAAACCTTTGCACCTGGAGTATGGTCTCTTCTCCAAAGTCTGACTCAGACCCTGTCCCTCTTGCTGGAGGAAAGTTGGAGGAAAATGTAGAGGGCACAGGTAGGTGGTTGAGAAAGATTCCTTCTTCTATGAACATTAATATGTGGCATTTTTACATCACAATGATTTGATTTATTGTCACATGTATTAGTATACAGTGAAAAATATTGTTTCTTGCGCTATACAAAGCATACCGTTCATAGGGAAGGAAAGGAGAAAGTGCAGAAAGTAGTGATACAGTCATAACTAGGGTGCAGAGAAAGATCAACTTAATACGAGGTAGGCCCATTCAAAAGTCTGATCGCAGCAGGGAAGAAGCTGTTCTTGAGTTGGTTATGTGATCTCAGACTTTTTGTATCTTTTGCCCAACGGAAGAAGCTGGAAGAGAGTATGTCTGGGATCCTTGATTATGCTGGCTGCTTTTCCGAGGCAGCGGGAAGTGTAGACAGTGTCAATGGATGGGAGGCTGGTTTGTGTGATGGATTGGCTACATTCATGGCCCTTTGTAGTTTCTTGCGCTCTTGGACTGAGCAGGAGCCATACCAAGCTGTGAACTAACCGGAAAGAATGCTTTCTATGGTGCATCTGGAGAAGTTGGTGAGCTGTGTTGGACATACTGAATTTCCTTAGTTTCCTGAGAAAGTAGAGGCGTTCGTGGGCTTTCTTAAATATAGCGTCTGCGTGGAGGGACCAGGACAGGTTTTTGGTGGTCTGGACACCTAAAAGCCTGAAGCCCTGATATAGACAGGGGCATGCCCTCCACTACACTTCCTGAAGTCAATAATTATCTCCTTTGTTTTGTTGACATTGAGGGAGAGATTATTGTTGTCGCACCAGTTCACCAGATTCTCTATCTTTCCTGTGCTCTATCTCATCATTGTTTGAGATGCATTTCACTGAAGGTCGGGGTTTCACAGCAGCAGCTAATCATGTTCTCACCTGCCATTCAGAGGTGTTCTTTCCGGATAAGATCATTCGATAGACACCAGGATAGAGAACCTCTGTTAACCAATGGATACTGGACTGAACCTTAGAAATCCCACCACCTCCCTGCTCGAGTTTAAGCAAAGTCTGCACAGGACAGGAATAATTGGTCCATTGAGTCATTGGAAAAGTGAACTTTGAGCTTTAAAGGAAGGTTACTTTGCAGATGAGTTCTCAGCCACCAAAAATATTACTTTAGTAAGTTGAACCCAAATTCCCAGCAGAGTTCAGCAGGCTGTGTTACCACAAATGCTGCCTTTTTAAAAAGGATTTTAACAAACTGGTTTCGTTCTTCTTCTTCCACCAGCAGGAATATCTGTTCCAGTTTTTTTTTTACATCATTATCTGATGTACCAGTATCACAGAACGAGGAGGAACTCAGCCTTCTGGTTTGCATCGGAGTCAGGGACCCTTGGAAGAGGGAAGAATAATAAATTGCTGGAGCAATTATCAGACATTTTTTCGAGTCACATTCAGAGCCTATAGTATAGCACCCCATTTCCTCTTGTAAGTTATTAGCAGATCTGGGGGTGGAGTGCAGGGGCTTGGACTGCAGTCCCCCAAAATATCCAGCCCCAGGACTCAAACACAATACTTAGCTGGATAAATCCTGTGAAATACTGAAGATGTGAGTTTTGTTAGATGGGCTGTCCCTTGACGCAATGTTAAACTGGGGCCCTGTTGTTTGTTCTGCCACTTCAGATGTACATTACAGACTCAACAATACTCAATTAAAATAATTCTTCCCGGCCAATATCGATCCTTCAACCCCCACTGTTAGAGTTGCTGTTTGTGGAATCTTGTGGCTAGGAAAATAACTGCCATGTTTATCTACCTCACAGCACATTTCAAGTAATACATTGTGTTTGGATGTTTCTAGGAGATACAATAAGATGCAATGGTGTCATCTTTTCCTCTTATGCTAGTTCACTTCTTAGCAGCTACTTATAAAGCAGTATTCTCAACAGCCAAGGATTCGTACATGCCTTATTTTTTTAAAGTTTATTAGTCACAAGTAAGGCTTACATTAACACTGCAATGAAGTTACTGTGAAATTACCCTGTTTGGGTCACTGCACCTAACCAGCACATCTTTTGGACTGTGGGAGGAAACCGGAGCAAACCCATGCAGACACGGGGAAAACGTGCAGACTCCACACAGACAGTGACCCAAGCCGGGAATCGAACCTGGGTCCCTGTGAGGTATCAGTGCTAACCACTGTGCCACCATGCCGCCCACATGCCTATAGCCTGGGGATGATATGCTCAGACCATGCCACAGGAATTGCATTTCTCAATCTTGGTATGAAGGAGGGGGGAGAAAATTATTGACTGTTTATTTCGTGATTTAAACCTTTTTTTCTGCAGAGATTTATTCAGTCACTGATGTTGCGTACAACCCAGAGGTCCTTAAGAAAGGAAATGAAGACCCGATGGAAAGGGATCAATTGGTCCGTCTAGCTATGAAATATATTGAAGAGCAGCACTCCTTACACCTGTCGCACTCTTACACCCTGCTGAAATACAAACTAAAGGGAAGTAAAAAACAGATGAAGCAACGACTGACTGGAAATGCTGGCCCTGCGCAAACTGCCAAGGAGATGACAGCAGGAGAAAGTGACGCTTCATTGCTTCAACAGCTAACGAGTCTCAAATCAGCAGACAAGGAAAAAGAAGAAAATGACCCCCCAATTCGGTTGCCAAGTGACATCAGACATCCGAAGAAGCCAGGACTCATTGAGGAGATGTCAAGTACGGAATTTGACAGTGGAAACAAAGTAAAGACTCCAAAATACCAATTGTCGTTCATTAAAGATGAAAATGAAAAGGCAAAAATAATTCAACTTAAGGTCGAGCTGCCCGGAGTATCCTCTGTCACAGAATGTAATCTCAGTGTTTCGAAGGTATGTGCTGGATGTAGAGCTGGTCTAATATAACATACGCTGATAGAACATAAGAACTAGGAGTAGGCCATCTGGCCCCTCGAGCCTGCTCCGCCATTCAATAAGATCATAGCTGATCTTTTCGCGGACTCAGCACCACTTACCCACTCGCTCACCATAACCTTTAATTCCTTTACTGTTCAAAGATTTATCTATCCTTGCCTTAAAAACATTCAATGAGGTAGCCTCAACTGCTTCACTGGGCAGGGAATTCCACAGATTCACAACCCTTTGTGTGAAGAAGTTCCTCCTCAACTCAGTCCTTAAGACTTATCTAGACAGCTATATGAACGGAGTGGGAATGGAGGGATACAAAAGAGTGATCTAGTTTGGACCAGGGAGCGGCGCGGGCTAATTGTTCCTGGTTTCTCGTTTCAAGGCTTCATTCTACGATCATCTTGCTGGTGCCAGTACAGAGTGATACTGCGGATAGTTGGGAACCTGTCTCGGGGGCAGGGGATTCATATGGTGTTCGTGGAAGTGGAAATGACTAGGGTTGGGAAGCATTTTCCGATCGGGGCCATTGTGATCTCCTGGACTCGTTTCGATCGCCTCAGGGGGTCGGAGAGGAATTTCCCAGATTTTTTTTTCCCCATATTGGCCCTGGGGTTTTTCACTCTGGGTTTTCGCCTCTCCCTGGAGATCACATGGTCTGGAATGGGGGGGTGGGGGTAAGTTAATAGGTTGTAATGAACAAAGCATCGTAGCTGTGAGGGACAGCTCGGTGGATAGGATATTGGTATGTAGATAGGCTGGAAAATTGGGTGGGGATCCTGGATTCAGGATTCAATCCTGGACTGGGGAGCGGCGCGGGCTTGGAGGGCCGAAGGGCCTGTTCCTGTGCTGTATTGTTCTTTGTAAATCGGTTTCCCCTTATTTTGAGGCTATGCCCCCTAGTTCTAGTTTCACCCACCAGTGGGAACAACTTCCCTGCTTCTATCTTATCAATTCCCTTCATAATCTTATATGTTTCTATAAGATCTCCCCTCATTCTTCTGAATTCCAATGAGTATAACCCCAGTCTACTCAGTCTTTCTCAACTCCAGAATCAACCTAGTGAATCTCCTCTGCACCCCCTCCAGTGCCAGTATATCGTTTAAGTAAGGAGACCAAAACTGTACACAGTACTCCAGGTGTGGCCTCACCAGCACCTTATACAGCTGCAACATAATCTCGCTATTTTTTAACTCCATCCCTCTAGCAATAAAGGACAAAATTCCATTTGCCTTCTTAATTACCTGCTGCACCTGCAAACCAACTCCTTGAGATTTCTGCACAAGGACACCCAGGTTCCTCTGCACAGCAGCATGCTGCAATTTTTTACCATTTAAATAATAGTCCATTTTGCTGTTATTCCTACCAAAATGGATGACCTCACATTTACCAACATTGTACTCCATCTGCCAGACCCTTGCCCACTCACTTAGACCATCTATATCCCTTTGCAGACTTTGTGTCCTCTGCACACTTTGCTCTGCCACCCATCTTAGTGTCATCTGCGAATTTTGACACACTACACTTGGTCCCCAACTCCAAATCATCTATATAAATTGTAAACAATTGTGGTCCCAACACTGATCCTTGAGGCACACCATTAGTCACTGATCGCCAACCAGAAAAACACCCATTTACCCCCACTCTTCTATCCATGCTAATACATTACCCGTAACACTGTGCGCCTTTATCTTATGTAGCAGTCTTTGGTGCGGCACCTTGTCAAATACCTTCTGGAAATTCAGATACACCACATCCACAAGTTCCCCATTGTCCACTGCACATGTACTGTTCTCAAAAGAATTCCACCAAATTAGTCAAATATGACCTTCCCTTCATGAATCCATGCTGGGACAATTTATATCCAGATGTCTCGCTATTTCTTCCTTGATGATAGATGCAAGCATTTTTCCTACTACAGAAGTTAAGCTAACCGGCCTATAGTTACCCGCCTTTTGTCTACCTCCTTTTTTAAACAGCGGCGTCACATTTGCTGTTTTCCAATCTGCGGGAACCACCCCAGAGTCCAGCAAATTTTGGTCCAGTGAATTGAGGTCCATGTTTAACAGTACCTTGTAAGTTACTGATATTAGGACTCTTAATTCATAAAATTCCATTTCTCATTCATACACAAGACTGAAACAACATGTGGAAGAGAAAGCAATGTGTTTCCCTGGTGGCCTAGCTAATATTTCTCTCCATTGTGATAGAAACAGATTAACTGATCATGACTGCCATATCTGCCTACGTACTAATTATGTTAACACTTTAAAAGAAAGTAATTCAGTGCATTAAATATTCTAGTGACTCGTTAAGGTACTATATAAATAGATGGGTTTTCTTCCTGCTTGCGAAAGGGGAGTGGTGGCACAGAAATTTCAATGGACTACATGATTTAACAGCGTTTGGCAGGAAACAGGTTTATTCCAGGTTCCTCATCCAAAGCACGTGGCTGAGTAGAGGGCTGGAAAACTAGATTAAGCAGCCGCGAGCCTGTGTGGTGCCATGGACTAGATCCTGAAGCTTCACTTCTGAGACCTGGGTTCAAATCCAGATCGAACTGCTGGAATTAAATTCATCTGGTTGGAAGTTTCTAATTTAAACTGAGGTTAGACAGTCTCAGTTCAGCCTAATAACACCCCTAATCTTTTAACTTTTTGGTGAAATTGCTAAGATGTTGTATGTTATTAGTTGCCCTTTTAGGCTGAAATATGGTTGGATTGGCAGACAAATTGGATCTATTAAATCAATGTGCACAGCGCAAACATAACCCACTAATGATCTCAATCAGAACCGATTGGCTGTTGTGGGAAATGAAAAATCTGTCACAGGGATAACCTTGAACTTGGGACTGGGACAGTGCACAGACCTTTATTCCGAATACAACATACAATCAGTGGTTTCTTACTCTGCTCGATGCTGACACCAGAATGAAAAATGTTCAGTTTCCTAGCACTAGTGTTACTCACATAATGAGCACAAAGCATAAGCTGCTCTTAGCTTGTCTGTAAATACCCAGTGGCTGATACACATAGAATCCTTACAGTGCAGGAGGCCGCCATTTGGTCCATCAAGCATACACTGACAACAATCCCATCTAGACCATATCCCCATAACCCAATACATTTAGCCTACTAATCCCCCTGACTCTAATGGGTAATTTAACATAGCCAATCAACCTAATGTGCACATTTTGGGACGAGGAAACCAGAGTACTTGGAGGAAACTCATGCAGACACGGGGAGAACGTGCAGACTCCATACAGTCGCCCAAGGCTGGGAATTGAACCTGGGTCCATGGAAGTGTGAGGCAGCTGTGCCACCAGCACTGGGAGCAAGTGTGTGGCCTCTGTGCACAATACGGAAGATTACAAGAGGGAGAATAATTTTTGTTTATAATTTTATATTTGACTCATCAATTCAGAGTTTAGTACAAGCTGCAAAATATTGGGAGGATAATGAAGGGTATTTTTTAGACTTGGAACTTGTTTGAAAGACCCCAAATCCCTATTTTCCTGTTGTTCTTTGTAGATTAACTTCTCATTCAATATTTCCAAACTATGTCACTTTGCTGCTTATCCTTTAATTGGATTAGCCAATGATCTGACTAATCCAATTAAAATGTATTTTTAAGACGGAGAGAGAGCTTTTGATGTTTTTCACCGATGATTAATGTGCTGTAAGCTGTCTGCAATGGGGAACGCTCTGTGAAAGCAATGGACTTGAAGCAATAAATGGCCTTTTCCCACTCCATACGGAGCTCAAGATCCGAGTAAAAGGTACAGCAACTGACTTTTGTCTCCAAGGAGAAAACTGCCTACTATATTTCCATGCACTTAATCCATTAAAAAAAAACGAATGGAATCTGATTTATACAAAATTATGTATTGTTTTGTGAAAAGGTAATGAAGATTTTGATGATGTCTGTATGTTTGGCTCCAAAACAGGATGACCTAGTTGTTGATGTCCCTGAGAAGTACAGGCTGCAGCTTGATCTACCTGAAACTATCAGTGAAGACAATGTCACAGCAAGGTTCAACAAAAAGACTCAAATCTTGTCTGTGGGAATGCCTATCAAGTAATTGTATTGCATCTCCCTCCAATTGAAGTTTATGCATTTTACATTAATAAATCACAGGACAACACTACATCGAAGCAGGTCGCTGAGGCTGCCTTTTCAAAATTTGTGAAAATAGAAACGAAGGTCCAAATATTTTGTAATGAGAATAGCATTCTAATTATAGTGTATAATATATAGGACCAGTCCATACCAGGATTTATGCTGCAGCCAAGCTTTCTTCAATCTTTTCTCCTGTCAGAAAAACCTTCTGTTCTCTGCTCCCTTGTGTTTACCTATTTTTTCCTTAAACTGATCTTTGCTTTTCACCTCAACTAGTCTCTCATCAGTAAAGTTCCTTCTGAATTCTCTATTTAATTTTTTTGGTGACTATCTAATATTGATAGCCTGCAGTTTTACTCTTCCGCACAAATTGAAAACCCGTCTCTCTACCTACGCTGTATAAACCCTTCACAATTTTAAAAGATCTGTAAATCTTTTGCCAGTGCCATTATATCCTTTAATACGATGACCATAACAGTATGCAGTACTCCCAAGCGTGGTCTAACAAAGATTCAGTACAAGTTTATCCTAATTCCTCTACTTTTCAATTCATTGTACATGCAACTTAGCCTCAAATATGAACTTATAATTCTTGAAGTTAAATGTAAATTTGAAAACCAAATGATCAAGTTTGAGGATATGCCTAACTAAATCCTATAGTAGGCTTTAAAAAAAACACACATTTCAGGCCTCGAGTGCCCCTGACATTCGTTCATGAAGACAGTTGTATCTGTTTGTCTGTAATAAAAACAAAGTACTGAAAATACTCAACAGATTTGGCAATAGCTGCACAGAGAGAAACGGAGTTAATGTTGAGTCAAATGACTCTTGCATAAAGTAAAGTTTATTTATTAGTCACAAGTAATGAAGTTACTGTGAAATTCCCCTAGTCGCCACAATCCAGCACCTGTTCGGGTCAATGCACATAACCAGCACGTCTTTCAGACTGTGGGAGGAAACCCATGCAGACAAAGGGAGAACGTGCAAACTCCACACAGTGACCCAAGCCAGGAATCGAACCCAGGTCCCCGGCACTGTGAAACAGCAGTGCTAACCACTGTGCTACAACATAACTAGGAACAGGAGTGGGCAATTCAGCCCCTCGAGCCTGCTCTTCCATTCAATGCAATCAGGGCTGATCTCATCTCGGCCTCAACTCTACTTTCCTGCCTGTTCTCCATAACCATTCAACCCATTAAAAATATGTCTATCTCCTCAAATTTACTCAATGCCCCAGCATCCACCACGCTCTGGTAGTGAACTCCACAGATTCACAACCCTTTGAGAGAAGTAATTTCTCATCTCCGTTTTAAATCTGCCATCCCTTAGCCGAAAACAATGTCCTCTCATTCTAGATTGCCCCACAAGAGGAAACATCCGCTGTCTTCTTCAGAAATCCAGCATCTGCTATATTTTGTTTTTATGATGGTACACATATCCATCTGGTATGATTCATCTTTTGATGTGGAAAAGTAACGGGAAACATGCCGCAAGAGGAGTGCTGGATGCAAACCTAGAATTCACCTCCCTAGTATAGCAGTTTTACAATTCGAACACTACTTTATTGATCCACTTCAAAACCCAATATGATTAGACAAACATCATTAGGCTGTATAATGAGACTGCTGCTGTCCCGTCATTCCTTGTCACTAAGCCAATCTGTCCCAGACCTTTATTGTTGGCATTGAAATAAAGCATGCTGTAAACAAGGTAATGCTCCCTGCTAGTCAGCAGGTGCCAGAGCATCATGAATGACTAAGAACAAGAACTCTGCTGGGAATAGGAAAGAAAATTGGCATAAATCTACCATGCACCCTGTGTAATTTTGGATCAGTACTCACAAGCACTAAGGAAACGTTAGCAAAGCAACAGATAAAACAAGTAGTCTGCACTGGTTCCATCCTGTTCTGAATAGTAGTCCTTAGGACCCAGAGTGGCAGAAACATTATGTACATTTTTCACTCCATGCATAATATAAACATACACAAATTTTAAGTATTTGTTCTATTATTTTATTTGAATCTGGTTTTTAAATATAAATTTCCCAAGATGTTGCCACTACAAACAGAGTTGCTAGAATGGGAGGTTGTGGCTTGAAGTAACAATACATATATAACACATTTTACCGTAAGCTTAGACATACTTTCCCATCGATTTGTGCGTTTTGTTTCCTCACCCCGCAAAGAAAATTCCAGGACTTTTTCTTGTTTTAAAAAAAAAAATAGGTTTAATGCTAAATTTATTTGTGGTGCTTCGACCAAAACAAAATGTTCAGATTTTACTTTTTTTTAAAAATATAAATATAGTCAGATCAATGTGTGCAGCATCACAACTTTCACGTTAGCAATGTTGAGCTACAACCAACTGGAAGACCTGGTGTTGCTCAGACCCACTGGCAATCCAAAAGAACATAACCGCAAACAGAAAGAAATACTCAATTCTAAATGAACATCCGACAGAGAAAATGTGTCTCTTTCTTTAAGTCCCATTTCATATGCAATGTTTTAAGTACATCTATTAGCGGATTGGAAAAGAACTTGTCCGGCAACAATCACAATAGCAAGCTAAGTTATACAAATTGTGAAAACTCTACTTAATAATCAAGCATTATTATGCACCCTGGTAGAAATACAGAATGTCAAGGTAATCTGATTTGAGAATCAAGTTGATCCAGTTCAACCAACCAGTATCCATGATGTTGGAAGTACAATATTTCTTTCTGCAGCACACATTGGATTCAGGGATCGATCACACCATAGTGAACAGCACACACAAATATACTTTAAAAAGTATTAATTTAATGAAGAATATGGCATTTTATTGTTGACACCAACTGACATATCAATGTGAAATGTGGTACAGATCTTTACATTTAAATTTAGTTTCAAGTGCTGATTTTATTCTCTCCCCCCCCCCATTCCTATTTGTTAACTTGTTGTTTACTTGTATTAAATAATAAGGCATAAAGAATAATATCTGGAGTGGTGAGAATGATCTTTTAGGCAGTAAACAAAACAATTAGAATGCACTGCACCAAGCATGTGAATTAAAGGCTGTATAAAATATATTTGGGCTCATATTCTTTGATTCTTAAACTTTTATTTTTTGTTACGTGTCAATCCCATTCTAAAGAAAATGTGTGACCCATACAAAATGACAGCAAAGACAGAGACTTGACCAAAGTCAGGACAAAGACAATCATTATCCTTTACTTCCAATTTACTTCAGTGTTACCTGTTCTCTAGCATCTGGCTGCATGCTAAACAAAGCACGTGTAAACTGAAATAAAGCAGCTACTGATTCCAGTGATGGCATCATAAAAGGACTGAAAGTTGATTGCATACATGAATCTCTGACCTCTTTTTAGGCTGAAAGTTGATTGCATACATGAATCTCAGGTCTGCAAAAAGATAAACACTTCAAAATTTAATTTCACTTAGCCAATCTTGAATGGGGTTCCAAACACATCAGAGACCACAGACTTGTAAACTAAGCTGGTTAAAGCCCAGATGCACATGAAAGACCAGCTCTGAAGTTTTATAAACTGTCAGAACGTAATACTAACTCATCTGTTGACAGCAAGGAAATAATATATTACTTGCTATGTGGCACATGAGCAACATAAAACACCTTGAAAATGCTTTATTTGCTCCCAAATTTAAATATAGTAATTTACACTGGGAAAGGGCTGAAAAAAATACACTAGTTTACAATCTGGGGAAAACCTATTTTAAACAATTGATTATCTGATGTGCAAGCATGGGAAAGCTGTCATTCTTGTCCAATTAATGAGTACCAAGGTACAACACTGAAATCAATACGCATTTATATCACTCGTCTTTATAATCCTTCCAAGCCTCTGTAAAACAGTTCGAGTTTAATAACAATATTGGACCAGAAGGTATGCAATTAATCTAGTGCTTTATCACTTTGATTTTAATTCAGCTAATTAAGAGAAATATATAAAACATACCCCAGTGAGGAGTAACCCAGCTCTCATGCCAGCAATTTCATACCATAAAGAAAGCATTTAAAATAGAGAAATTTTTTCCTGTTGACTTTGAATTTTAAACAGAAAAATATACTCCCTTAGGTTTAAAACAGTTCTCGGTTTATTTTGCACTGCGTACTAGAATACAGCATCTGAACAAGGAGATCGTGTGGGTTAATGATCAATTATGAATTCAGTTAGACCACCATTTGTTGCTAAGGTTGGACTGGAATTAGCAACCAGCATGAGGTTTTTCCTCTACTGTGGATGCCAGCTCAACTGCACACCTTCTCTTCACTACTGTACAAATACTTCAACCGTACATGGGTAATGGGAATACAAGAATTTCATGCAGATACTGGCATTTATAAACAAAACCACCTTGGGGGGAGTGGTGGGGGAGGACTTGACACACTTAGACATTGGTTCCTGAGATTTATAACAGCATGTTCGATGGCCTTTCGAGGAACTTCTTGAACTCAGCTAGCCACTGGGCACCGACTGCTCCATCCACAACACGGTGATCACAGCTCAGCGTTACTGCCATCATATTGGAAACATCGTATCTGCAAGGATACGACACGGTACTGGTGAGATTTTAAATTACACGCTTCCTTCAACATACTGAACATTGGAGAACTTAGGTGAATGACACAAAGTTACTGAAGTGACTAACAGATGCGCATTATTAGCAAATAAATAAAATCCACTTCATTCAAATCTAACTTATTATTGGATAATTAACATACTTTGACATAAAACTTTTTATTGGATTTAAAGGTCCAGCCACCTTCTGAACGACATGTTACAGGATTAGCCAAAATATTCCAGGGCAAAGTTTTAAAGGTGTGACAATTTACATATATTTAAAATAAAGCATTTCTTTACAATATGTACAATGCACAAACAATTATTGCTCATGCTTTATATTTGTTCGAGGTGGCCACAACTTAACATTCATTTCACAGGAATAATATACTAAATGTTAAGAGAATAATTGTAGAAATTATTTACCCCCTCTCATTATCAGCAGGAAGCAGTCTTTGTTCTGATCCACCAACAGCTAGAATGCATGCTTGAGGTGGGTTGATAATGGCTGAAAAGTTCTTTATACCATACATTCCTAGGTTGGATATTGTAAATGTTCCACCCTAATGTGAAGAATAAAAATAGTGATTTTTTTTAAAGTGCGACTATTGACATTGCCAATTTTAAGGAACTGTAGAAACATAGAAGATAGGAGCAGGAGGAGGCCATTTGGCCCTTCGAGCCTGCTCCGCCATTCGTCACGATCATGGCTGATCATCCAACTCAATAGCCTAACGCTGCTTTCTCCCCATAAGCCATAATCTCGTTCGCCCCAAGTGCTACATCTAGTCGCCTCTTGAATACATTCAATGTTTTGGCATCAATTACTCCCTGTGGTACTGAATTCCACAGGCTCACCACGCTGGGTGAAGAAATGTCTCATCTCCGTCCTAAATGGTCTACCCCAAATCCTCAGACTGTGATCCCTGGTTCTGGACTGCCCCCACCATCGGGAACATCCTCCTGCATTACTGATTATAGAATCCCTACAGTGCAAAAGGAGCCATTCAGCCCATCGAGCCTGCACCGACAACAACCCAAGCCAGGCCCTATCCCCGTAACTCCATGTATTTACTCTACTAATTCCCCTGACACTAAGGAGCAATTTAGCATGGCCAATAAACTCTAACCCACACATCTTTGGAGTGTAGGAGAAGCATGCAGACATGAGGAGAACGTGCAAACTCCACATAGACAGTCATCCAAGGCCGGAATTGAACCCAGGTCCCTGGCACTGTAAAGCAGCAGTGCTAACCACTGTGGTTAGCCCCTATGTTTTACATTCGTATCTATACTGATATACAATATTTTTCTTATCATAGTTCATCTGGTTTAAGAGCAAGAAAACCTCTCAAAGGTTCTTTCTCACTGAAAGACGAGCAATTATTTGGGATATGATCGAGCCTCTGCATAATTGAGGCATAACTTCCTCCTCTTCGGGTCCCAGCTCCCTTGAGGTGGAGGCCTACACTCTTCTAGCTTTTTAATTACCTTTTCCACTTGCTCACTAGATTCTAGCAATGTGTATGCTTGGACACCCAAAGCACTTTGCTCTTCCAGAGTTCCTAGTCTTGCCATTAAGAAAATATCCCAATGTGTCTTTCCTGGATGCAATGCGTGTAATACTACAGTTCTCCACATTTAACTTAATTGGCTACAGTTTGGCTTAAACCTTCACATTTATGCCTTCAATTCCTCCACATACTCGAATACCCTACCATACTTATTTCCATATACCACAATGAGGGGGACTGAAAGCATACGGACAGATGCACTGGATTCTTCTTTACAAATATTAATTCTTACCTGAAATTCATGGGGGTGGAGTTTTCCTCCACGAGCCTTTTCAGCTAAGGATTTCACATCAGTGTTGATGGTGACCAGTCCTTTGAAATGAGCGTTAAACACTATGGGAGTAATCAGACCAGCAGGAGTGCTCACAGCCACACTGACATCCACAACATGGTTTCTGATGAGAAACATACATCAAGTTAGCCCACTTGACCCTTTTCACCAGATAACTTCCAGTCAATGAGAGTTACTTCCTGCGTAATCCAATTGCAGATAAGTGGAACAAGTCGCTACATGTCAATCGTAAGAATGATAAAAACTAGGAGCAGGAGTGGGCAATTCAGCCCCTCAAGCCCGCTCCTCCACTTAACATGATCATGGCTGATCTCATCTCATTCCACTTTCCTGCCCTTCAAACCCTTAAAAATCTGTCCACCTCTTCCTTAAATTTATGCAATGTCCCAACTTCCACTCGGGGTAGTGAATTCCACAGATGCATGACCGTTTGAGAGAAGTGATTTCTCCTCGTGTTTTAAATCGGCCACCCCTTTTCCTAAAACTATGACCTCTTGTTCTAGATTGCCTTAAAATCCCCCTGATCATCTTGTACACCTCAATTAGATCTCCTCTCATTCTTCTAAACTCCACGGAGTATAGGCCTAAACTGCCCAATCTCTCTTCATAAGTTAAACCCCTCATCTCTGGAATCATGCTGGTTAACCTCCTCTGAACAGCCTCCAATACAACGACACTCCTCCTCAAGTAAGGGGATCAAAACTGTACACAATATTCTAAGTACGGGCCCACTAATGCTTTATACAGTAGCAGCAACACTTCACTACTTTTACATTCTATTCCTTTAGCAATAAATGCCAAGATTGCATCAATATGTATTAATTGATGACACAACTTGATGGATTATGCAGATCGAGGAGGAATAAAACATCTTTGGTAGCAGTGGTTTAAAACAAGTGTGCTGTTTCTATTACCTGGGTTCAAATACAAGTCAGACTGAGAGGATAAATTCACCCTCCCTCTCTACTGCATACTGGATGGAGGGTTGTATGTGGGTTGCATTGAGGCACTCGTAAGCCAATTTTTAATGAACACAGGGCCACAGTGCAGACAGTTCAGAGTTCAGCACAATTTGCCATTTAATTGGTAGTCTCAGTCAGAAATGGAACAATTCCTACTTGTTGCTTTTCCCAAGTCTGGAACATTGTTTAACAAAGAGAATGCATTCTACTCTTTACCCAGCTCACCATGTGCTTGGTATGAATGCAGGGTACAAAAAGACTAAAACCATTCCACTCCCCAACACTTCTGGTGTCCACAATAACTCATAACCTATCCCCTAACTTGGAGCATTCTTGCTTTTACAGGCCTACAGCATATACCTACTCAGATTCCTGATCATACCACTAGCTGCTGAAGAGAAGAACATTAAAGGTACTCCAGGTCAAATTCTGCCTGAGGGTTTTGTACCAGCCTGACAGGTGCTTCTAAAGTTTTCGCCGTCCTGCCTAATTGGTTGCATTGCAAAGGCTTAAACCGAGTCACGTCCTTGTGAATGAGACAGAAATCACAGCCATAATCATTTAGCTATGGTGTTAAATGTTTTCAAATTGACAGATGGATAACATTTCTAATTATTCTCACTTCTTAGAAGTCATGAATATTAATAGCATGCGTCTCATCCATTGTCTTTGCCAATTTGCAGGTCACAGATAGGAACGTGTATAGCGAACATTGCTGCTCCAATAGGTTTAGGCCCTAATTATTATTCCCCAAATTTAACTTTAGTATCTAATTTTTGCCACTCTGAAATTCCACATCACGTGACAGGAAGAGTACATCTCTAAGTTTCTAAATAAAAATTAAAACTTATCACTAGTATGAACGTTTACATACAACTTCACAGGCTGGCAAAACAATTTAAACAAAGGCACCTTGCATCAAATAAAACGAACACCTTTTAGATGTTTGAATCTGCAGACTGATTTACTCACTGCCTGATAACCGTGTCCAGCCAAGAGGAATTTACTTCAGGGATCTTTAAGCATGCCAAAGCTGAAGCCTTTATGATAAAATCATTCACTGACAGCTTGATGTTTTCAGATTTGACTTCCTGTAAATGGGAGAGTCACAATTATTAATAACCTCCCAGGGGTGACCTGTCATTTTCCAAGTTGAGAATCATAGATGCCCGACAGTGCAGAAGAACACCTATCGGCGTCACTTTTATACTTGCTTAAGATTTTTGATTGTAACTAAGCAGCGATTGTCTCATCACGAAGAAACCAACACCAATAAGAGTCAGGATAATGTTTCCTAACTGCACAAAGATCTGTGTTGGCATTAGAACAGTGGGTGAGGATTAAAAAGACTACAATGAGATTTAGATGAGGGAATATGCCCAATAGCAGATGACACTTTTACTCAGATAAATATTCTGGTGTGCACATAGATAGGGGATTAATACCAAGCATGTACACGCTACACAGGGCTCTGAATTTTAATTTGTTGAGTGGGAAAGAGATTGCGGGTGTTATGGTGCATGATATAAAGATTCACGATCAGTGCCACAAGACTACAGGAAAAGTACTGGAATGTATCGTTACAATGATCCAAACATGTAACAAAAAGCACGATAATGTCTTTCACAAGAATTTAGTTAGCCTTCATCTAGAATAGTGCTTCTTTTTCATTAACCTAGATGGTGGGTGATATAGAGGCGCTGGAAAAAGTCCAGAGGAAAGCCACGGCCATAATATCTAGCTTAAAATGTCCTAACTATACTATGTTTAAATATGGGTCATTTTTACTTCTAGAAACGTTGATGGACATAGTTAAAATAACAACGGGACTAGACTCTCCACGTGAACCAACTATGTGAACAAAACAGGTAGAGGATAGCAGGTATGTGTATGAGTTACGATAATCATAGAAGCAGATAGCAGGTTTTTCACCTTTCACAGGTCAGCAATCTTAGAGAATCATAGAATCCCCACAGTGCAGAAGGACGCCAATCGACCCATCGAGTCTGCACCGACTCTCTGTATTTGCACCTCCTGCAATTTGCAACCTCTGGGGTGATTTGCAAATTCATGGTGCAGTGTGTTGAGAGCATTGAAGAGAGAGCTGGATGAGTTTGTGGCTCAGGCCATTTTCATCGCATACAAAAGGCATTGGGTCACATGCCCCAAAATCAGTGTGGTCTCCCACAATTAATTTTAATCAAGTCATAGAGGAATTCCTGAACCAGGCTAGGGTTTTTCTTTTTGCCTCTCCGTGGAGATTACAAGGTTGCCAATGAGTGAGAGCACTGGAGGAGAGGGTTGGGGAGGTCATGATGCTATTGTAAGGGACTGCTTTGACTGACCTTTCTGCTTCTGTCTGTTATTTGTTAGGACCAAAGGCAGATTACGGGACTGAGTATCTGCTGTACTAGCAAGTTTAAATTATTCACTACTTTATGTAATAAAAAAAATCCGTATGTTGAAACAGTGAACACCAGCACCACGTAATAAGAAACAGATTGAATACCCCACTTGTGGTGATCATGATTTTGGTTACACTGTAAAATGGAGTGAGGAAGGAAGCAACAATTGGTGTTTCAACCCTTCCTTCAGACTCCAATGTTGGCAATGGCACGAGCAGGACACCATTTTCTCTCTCCTTCACCCCTATCTCTCACTTATAAATGGCAGGTTATTATGGCAAGGAGCAATTTAAAGTTTATTTACGAGTGTCACAAGTAGGCTTACATTAACAGTGCACTGTGAAAATCCCCTAGTCGCCACACTCCGGCGCCTGTTTGGGTAAATTGAGAGAGAATTTAGCACAGCCAATGCACCTAACCAGCTTGTCTTTCGGACTGTGGGAGAAAATTGGAGCACCCGGAGGAAACAGATATGGGGAGAACAGTGAGACTCCCGTGACCCAAGCTGGAATCGAACCCGAGTCCCTGACGCTGTGAGGCAGCAGCTAACCACTGTGCCATTATATTAGAAAGAAAACTAAGAATGAACATACTCCAAAAACATTTACACTCGTACCTCATTCAATTCTTTCCTAAGCTCCAGAATCCTATCCATGTTGACATCTATAGATAGGTAATAATGAGGGATGGTCTGCTTGGACTGTATAAGACGCTGAGCTATAACCTAATGGTAAAATATAAATGAAGGAGTTAGTGAATGGAAAACCGAAGGAGAGACATTTGTCTCTGGTGCGTCCATCTAACTTTCTAATTAGTCACTATTTAATAACAGTATCTTGCCTTCCGTATATTGGAGAGAGGGATGTCTGTGAATGTTCCTGTAGGTACAGGTGCTACAGCAGGAGCAGATGGAGTTGGAGCCTAAAAAAAACCAGGCAAATCAGAGTTAAGCATGTTAAAGCAATGCGGGATTACACACTAGAAAAAGTGGCTATAATTTATACAATAATTCTTATGTATCACGTGTCACACTTTGATTCTATGTCTTTTGAATTAATTCCTGAAAAAATTCAGCCAATGGAAATCTTATTCCACTGTCTCTAAGTAGGTTACAAAATTCTTTCTCCATTCTACACCTTGCCTGTTTCTGATCACTCATCATTTCTATGTGTAACACTTGCACCGCTACCACTCACTGAGCAACTACATGGGAAATGTGTCAGTGGCATTTATAATACAAGTTGGTAGGGGCATCTATAAATTGTATTCATTCTTGGGATGTGAGCACTGCTGACAGGGCCAATATTTCTTGCCCATCTCTTATTGCCGTCAAGTGTTGATGAGCTCCCTTAACATAGAACATAGAACAGTACAGCACAGAACAGGCCCTTCGGCCCACGATGTTGTGCTGAGCTTTATCTGAAACCAAGATCAAGCTATCCCACTCCCTATCATCCTGGTGTGCTCCATGTGCCTATCCAATAACCGCTTAAATGTTCCTAAAGTGTCTGACTCTACTATCACTGCAGGCAGTCCATTCCACACCCCAACCACTCTCTGCGTAAAGAACCTACCTCTGATATCCTTCCTGTATCTCCCACCATGAACCCTATAGTTATGCCCCCTTGTAATAGCTCCATCCACCCGAGGAAATAGTCTTTGAACGTTCACTCTATCTATCCCCTTCATCATTTTATAAACCTCTATTAAGTCTCCCCTCAGCCTCCTCCGCTCCAGAGAGAACAGCCCAACTCCCTCAACCTTTCCTCATAAGACCTACCCTCCAAACCAGGCAGCATCCTGGTAAATCTCCACTGCACTCTTTCCAGCGCTTCCACATCCTTCTTATAGTGAGGTGACCAGAACTGCACACAATATTCCAAATGTGGTCTCACCAAGGTCCTGTACAGTTGCAGCATATCCCCACGGCTCTTAAACTCCAACCCCCGTTAATAAAAGCTAACACACGATAGGCCTTCTTCACAGCTCTATCCACTTGAGTGGCAACCTTTAGAGATCTGTGGATATGAACCCCAAGATCTCTCTGTTCCTCCACAGTCTTCAGAACCCTACCTTTGACCCTGTAATCCACATTTAAATTAGTCCTACCAAAATGAATCACCTCACATTTATCAGGGTTAAACTCCATTTGCCATTTTTCAGCCCAGCTTTGCATCCTATCTATGTCTCTTTGCAGCCTACAACAGCCCTCCACCTCATCCACTACTCCACCAATCTTGGTGTCATCAGCAAATTTACTGATCCACCCTTCAGCCCCCTCCTCTAAGTCATTAATAAAAATCACAAAGAGCAGAGGACCAAGCACTGATCCCTGCGGCACTCCGCTAGCAACCTGCCTCCAATCCGAAAATTTTCCATCGACCACCACCCTCTGTCTTCGATCAGACAGCCAGTTACCGATCCAATCGGCCAACTTTCCCTCTATCCCACACCTCCTCACTTTCATCATAAGCCGACCATGGGGGACCTTATCAAATGCCTTACTAAAATCCATGTATATGACATCAACTGCCCTACCTTCATCAACACACTTCGTTACCTCCTCAAAAAATTCAATCAAATTTGTGAGGCACGATTTGCCCTTCACAAATCCGTGCTGACTATCCCGGATTAATCCGCATCTTTCTAAATGGTCGTAAATCCCATCTCTAAGGACCTTTTCCATCAATTTACCGAAGTAAGACTAACCGGTCTATAATTACCAGGGTCATTTCTATTCCCTTTCTTAAACAGAGGAACAACATTGCCATTCTCCAGTCCTCTGGCACCATCCCCGTGGACAGCGAGGACCCAAAGATCAAAGCCAAAGGCTCTGCAATCTCATCCCTTGCCTCCCAAAGAATCCTAGGATACATTTCATCAGGCCCAGGGGACTTATCGACCTTCTTGAACTGCTGTCATCTATGTGGTGTGGGTACACCCACAATGCTATTGTAGTGGTTTGATGCAACTGTTGGGTTGTACTATTCCAGAGGGCAGTTAAGAATCAACAACATTGCTTTGGGTCTGGAGTTACATGTAGGTCAGACCGGGTTAGGATAGCAGATTTCCTTTCCTGAAGGATATTAACAAGCCAGCTGGATTTTTACAAGAATCGGTAGTTTCATGACCATCGTTAATGAGATCAGTATTTTGTTCCACATTTACCCATTAATTAAATTCCCCAAGCTGTTGTGGTGGGATTTGAACTTGTGCCTTGCCAGCATCAGTCCAGGTTGCTGGATTACTATGCCAGTGACATTACCACTATGCTGTCATCCCACTTTCAACATTATTCAATTCCTATTAGAACTTACTGCAAGAATGCTAACTGAATTTCATAGCTACAAAGGAGTAGGCAACTTGGCCCCTTGAGCCTGCTCTGACATTTAGTATCATGACTAATCTGATTTTGACCTTTACTTCCCTGTCTAGCCCCTGCCTCCCTCCCCCCCCACCCTTGACTCCCTTATCGATCAAGAATCTAACTCAGCCTTAAAAAATTATCCAATGGCCCTGCCTTAACCACTCTCTGAGAAAGAAAGTTCCTCAGACTAATGACCCTACTGAGGTAAAAAAATTCCCTTCATCTCTGTCCTAAATGGGAAAGTTCTTGGTGTCGCCTAGTTATTATCACCCCATCAAAGGAAACATCCTTTCAATATCCACCCTGTCAAGTCCCCTCAGGATCTTAGATGTTTCATTAAGATCACCTCTCATTCTTCTAAAGTCCAATTGATACAGGGCCAACCTGCCAAATGTCTCCTCACAACCCCTTCATTTGACGAACAGTCAAGTGAACCTTCTCTGCACTCTTCCAATGTAATTATATCCTTAAGCACAGAGACCAAAACTGTACACAGTACTCCAAGTGTGACCTCAGCAATACCCTATACAACTGCGGCAAAACTTCTCTAATTTTATGTTCTATTCCCCTTCCTATAAACAACAACAATTCTGCATATTACCATTCTTGTGACTCACGGAGTTGGACACCTAGATCCCTTTGTACTGGGGAGTTCTGCATGTTCCCTCAGAAGGAACTCTTCAAAATTGGAGATACGAAAATACAACAAAACTTACTCCAACTTATAAGTTAAAGAAAAGGTTTAATAAAGAAACATCATCACTCCAAACTTGGGACCTTGCCCTGGGCCACTCCAAGCTCCCCACAATTCTACACAGGTTCCTATTTATAGTGAGTCAGCTATTACATCACTCTGTAATTGGTTCCATGGTTTACTGGGTCAGCTGACCCTTACATCTTGTTCCCATTGGTCACATTACATCCAATAAAGTTGTCACCGGTTACAAACTAACAGTGCAATCGCTTTCCTTTTAAATATATGCTGCATTCTTATTCTTTCCACAAAGTGGACAGGTTTACATTTACCCACATTATACTCCATCTGCCAATGTTTTACCTACTCACATAACCCATCTATATCCCTTTGCGGACTCCTTATGTGCTCTTCCTAATTACTCTCTTACATATCTTTGTCTTACCAACAAATTTAACAACCATACATCTGGTTCCTACCTTCCTTCAAGTCATTAAAATGATTGTAGATAGTTGAGGCTCCAGCACTGATGCATGGTACTCCACTCTCTACACCTTACCAACCTGACAATGACCACTTTATGCCTGTTTCCTGTTGGCTAACCAATCCTTTAACCAAGCTAACTTTGGCAGAAGTTAAAGTTACCAATACTTCTTTCTCGTGGTTACAGTTAGCTCCCATAACACCATCAATAGAATTCACTAGTTGAAGGTCAAAGCACTTTGTCTTTCCCTTCGTGCAGTCTTTGTTTTAACAATGATGCCTTGAAAGTTACACAGTTACTGCCTGACCATTCTAAACAATGTTAAGATTTTTAAAATGCCATTTTTGTAGTTCTAATGTAAAATATTGCTTAAATTTCTCTGGCTAACATGGCTGGGGTTGCTTTTCTGGAATCAGTCAATAACCAAACACTAGGCAACCCAACATCCATTTATCCACAGCACATAAAGATCGATTCGCTAAAACAATAGAATTCGAAACTAGAGAATTGTACAATTCCAAAATTCTCTTCTCAATTCTCCCCCACATCAGGCATGATCTCACCAAATGGCAGAACAGACTAGAGGAATGAAATGGCTTACACCCTTCCCATTTAATAAATCATGAGCTCTCAGAAATTAAATTGAGTCCAATGTGTATTTACTGCTCTGAAATCAGGATCATTGGGGACTGCACCAACAAATCTCACATCCCCTCTACCTTGCAACGTGAAATCAGTTCACTCTTCTGTGGCAGATTCATTCTACAGTACAGGAGGTCATTCGGCCCATCAAGTCTGCACCACCCAGGCCCTATTTCCGTAACTCAACACATTTACCCTGCTAATCCTCCTGACATTAGGGTCAATTTAGCAAGGCACATCTTTGGACTGTGGGAGGAAACCGGAGCACCCGGAGGAAACCCACGCAGACACGGGGAGAAAGTGCAAACTCCACACAGACAGTTACCCGAAGCTGGAATTGAACCTGGGTCCCTGGCACTGTGAGGCAGCAGTGCTAACCACTGTGCCACCCTGCCGCCTCTCTGTACTCAGTACAAAGTATTCAAGTCTTAATTGCACAGCTCCACAAATGTGAATTATACTGAGCAATCTTCTAGCAGATTTCAACCAACCATTACTGCAGCCAGTAAAATATTTTATGTCTATATAGTATCAGACCTGCATATCAGTAGATTTTAATCTTAACTAAGAGCTATTGTAAACAAACTTACTGGGGCTACCTTCGAAGGCACAAACGAGTCAACGTCTTTTTTCCTGATTTGACCATCTGGTCCAGTACCTAAATCAAGAAAATATACACCAACTTCAGAGCACAAACATCAAGTGATGGCTGGCAATGTTTTATATTCCATTGCCTTTTCAAAGATGACTGAATTTTTCTTCATCCTTAATTTTAAATTTGATGCAATATATTTAACTGAGCGTTACTATTGCAAAAGCATAGCCCGCTATCACTTTTCCTAGCTGTGTTCTAAAATGATGAGTAGGTTACAGTATCAAAGCAACAAAGACTAGTTTATTTTAAAGAAGGAACCATGTTAAAATGTTCATGCTTGCAAAAATAAAGATACACCTCAAATGTGCCAAAAACACCTCACATAGTTAATAACTGCTTTGAAGTACAGTGACTTTTGTGCAGCCAAGTACAGTGGACATGTTACACACAGTGAGGTAGTACAAACAGCAAACGAAATGAATTTGTTTTTGGGAATATCAGCCAAGGACTGCCGACCGAGACGCTGGGGGAGCTCCCCATGTTTCTGTGAAGTGTGCCGCGGAATCCTTTATTTCCACATGAACAGGCAGTTGCGATCTTGACTTAACATCTTAACTGGGAGGTTGAACATGCAAGAAAGCAGACATCTCCACAGGTTGAACCTTTGACAGCACAGTACAGCACCTCAGCACAGCAGGATGCAGGCCAAATTCAGGTGGGTCCTGAACCTACTACAAAACATCCGATTTTGGGACAAAACTCATAGAAATCATAGAAACCCTACAGTGCAGAAGGAGGCCATTCAGCCCATCGAGTCTGCACCGACCACAATCCCACCCAGGCCCTACCCCCACATATTTACCCACTAATCCCTCTAACCTACGCATCTCAGGACTCTAAGGGGCAATTTTTAACCTGGCCAATCAACCTAACCCGCACATCTTTGGACATCTCCTACCAACTGAGTCAAGCAATCAAAATATGCCCTTGGGATAAACAATCTGCTGTGATCTTTTAAACAGTTTTAACGTTTTCAAATGCACCAACCCCAACGCAGTTAAATGGAAGTTGCTGCATTTCAATTTTAATGCAACTTACCTTTGATTTGCATGAGGTCAATTCCCTTGTCAGCTGCCAATTTCTTCGCCAAAGGGCTTGCAAACACTCGACCTTTGGGGTCTCTAGCCTTGACCGGAGGGGAGACAGTTGATGCTGCCACAGGCTGTTGTGCAAGGGGTGCAGCCTACAACAAATTTCAGAAGTTTGACTGAGCAAATTATCTCATCACCCCTTTAAACGAAAGATATACTGGCAGCTTTTACTGTGCCGTGGGTTACTACATGGCTCATTCGGGAAAAGTACCTATGGAATCAGCTGAAATCTCCACTTTTCCCCAATTAAATTTATGAATACACCATTTGTTTTTGACGCTCTATTATTAACCTCGATCCAAAATATAAAGGGCAAATTTCAAGTAGGAAACTTTTCCAGCCATAATAAATGCCCATTTCTGATGGAACAGAAAATCAGTAAATACAGGATGTTAAATAGTGGAGGCATGTCACTTTGACTCACTGATACAAGAAAGACTGCATCCAGACTAGAAACAGTAACAAAAATTATTTGAAATGCTGTACTGGTAAGCTCAGTAAGCTAATGCATCCAGTAGCTAAGCCGTACAATCAAGAAGCTCCTAGATTTAATCAAAGGACAAACAAAGAACAAAGAACAGTACAGCACAGGAACAGCCCTTCGACCCTTCAAGCCTGCACCGATCACTTTGTTCTATCCAGGCCAACCGCTTATATCTCTCTATTCCCCATTTGTCCATGTGCCTATCAAGATAAGTCTTAAATGTGGTGAACGTAACTGCCTCACCAACCTCACCTGGCAGCGCATTCCAGGCCCCCACCACTCTGTGTAAAAAAAACTTCCCCTGAACATCTCCACTGAACCTTTCCCCCCATTTCTTGAACTTGTGCCCCCTTGTAATCCTTGGACTATTGAGTTATACTCAGCAGCCATTTGAGGTGTTGCAATTGGTTTTAATGCCTTGGTCAGAGAAAGGCTAAACTAATCTGAATTTACACTGCTGATCCCAGACCTACAATCCCTGCCCACATTGGCTATGCAATTCACCTGTGGTGGAACAGCCTGGCAGACGCAGTCAAGATTCACACACGAACAGCAAGCACTTAAACAAACCAATGTCAATGCCAAGTGGCTCTTACTGGAGGTGGCGGTGGAGGTTGTGGCTTAATATCAGCAACTCCAGTTTCCACATAATCGGCAAATGCTGGAATGTCCGACTCCTTCTCTACAATAATGCACAGTGAAGTCCCAAGAGGAACGTCCCGTGTACCTTCAGCTATTAGAATCTTGGCCAGGTAACCTTCTTCCATTACTTCAAAACCTAAGAGAAACACAATGGATTGTCCATCATACAGAATTTAATAAATCTTATTCCAGCTGGCTTTTTACTGAGGTGTCACCCTTGTTGGTCAATTGGTCTTGGGGCATTCTAATCACACCAAACTTAGAAAACAAAGAAAATCTCTCAATTACTTTTCTGGAAACACCATGAATTAATTTGATCACATTTTTGTCATAAATATTTTGAACACAATTTTGAAAATGTTTAAATATTTTTATTAAATAACCTATGTCAGTATCAATAACCACATCATCATGTTACAATTTTGTTTAATATCATGGGTACCCTACACTAAGCCTTCCTCAATCTTTACACTGTCCATCGAATCCCTACAATGCAGAAGGAGGCCGTTCGGCCCATCGAGACTGCACCAACAACAATCCCACCCAGGCCCTATCCCCGTAACCCCACACATTTACCCTATTAATCCCCCTGACACCCCCAACACTAAGGAGCAATTTACCATGGCCAATCAACCTAGCCCGCACACTTTTGGACTGTGGGAGGAAATCGGAGCAAACCCACGGAGACACGGGGAGAATGCGTAAACTCCAAACAGTCAGTCACCCAAGCCAGCAATCGAACACGGGTCCCTGACGCTGTGAGGCAGCAGTGCTAACCATTGTGCCACCATGCCACAGAGCACTGAACACAGAGACAAGTCAAATCTCCCAACTATAGCCATGTCCATAAACATACAATGTAATTTTTTAAAAATTCATTTGTGGGACATGGGTGTTGCTGGCTGGCCAGCATTTATTGATGTGGAGATGCTGGCGTTGGACTGGGGTAAACACAGTAAGAAGTCTCACAAAACCAGGTTACAGTCCAACAGGTGACCCCTCACCTGACGAAGGGGCAGCAAGCGCTCCGAAAGCTAGTGGCTGTTGCTACCAAATAAACCTGTTGGACTTTAACCTGGTGTTGTGAGACTTCTTACAGCATTTATTGTCCATCCCTAGTTGTCCTTGGAGGGCAGTTCTGAGTCGACCACATTGCTGTGGCTCTGGAGTCATATGTAAGCCAGACCGGGTAAGGCAGATTTCCTTCCCTAAAGGACATTAGCGAATCAGATGGGTTTTTCCGACAATCAACAATGGTTTTATGGTTATCTGTAGATTCTTAATTCCAGCTTTTTTTATTGAATTAAATTCCACCATCGGCTGTGGCAGCATTCGAACATCAGTCCCCAGAATATTAGTTGAGTTTCTGGTTTAATAGCACAGTGATAATACCACTAGGCCATCACCTCCCCATACATAGTTACAGGCAGTGTAAGTGTGTCTAAAATCATTTTAGGGCATGTTGTGAACAAACCAGAATGTGTTCCGATCCCCAAACTCATTTTACTGCTTTCAAAAGTGTTGCCCAGTGTGCAAAATTGAAATTCCTAATTTTAAAAAATTCATTCGAGGGACATAGGCGTCACTGGCTGGCAGCATTTATTGCCCATCCCTAGTTGCCCCAGGGCAGTTGAGAGTCAGCCACATTGCAGTAGCTCTAGAGTCACATGTAGGCCAGACCGGGTAAGGACGGCAGATTTCCTTCCCTAAAGGACATTAGTGAACCAGATGGGTTTTTCCGACAATCAACAATGGTTTCATGGTCATCAGTAGATTCTTAATTCCAGATATTTTTTATTGAATCAAATTCCACCATCTGCCATGGTGGGATTCGAACCCGGGTCCCCAGAACATTAGCTAAATTTCTGGATTAATATTCTAATGATAATATCATTAGGCCTCACTGCCCCTTAATGCATAATGTTTCACTCAAGCTAAACACGTAACGTTTCTCTCAAGTCAATGCATACCTATTGTTGCTTTGTCTGTTTCAATCTCTGCTATAAGGTCACCTTCACGCAACTTCTCACCAACCTTCTTCTCCCATCGTTGAACAGTACCCACTGTCATTGTTGGAGAAAGAGCAGGCAAGACAATCTGCAAATAGACAGCGTATTCTGGCTTTATCATCACCACAAATACCATAGAATCCCTACAGTGCAGGAGGCCATTCGGCCCATCGAGTCTACACTGATTCTCTTGACGGAGTACCCTACCCAGGCTCTTTTATCCATCCTGTCCCCGTAACCCCATACATTAGCCATGGATAATCCATCTAACCTACACATCTTGGGGCACAAAGGGAAATTTAGCATGGCCAATCTACCTAACCTGCACATCTTTGGACTGTGGGGGGAAACCGGAGAACCCGGAGAAAACCCATACAGACACAGGGAGAACGGGAAACAGACATAATGCAGTGCTTCACAGCTCAATGTCAAACGAAGCCAAGGCATTTTACAAGCTGACTGAAAAGGTTATTTTTAAAGTTACAGCATCCTAAAGTCTACAGTGATAAAAAAGCTTTATAAAGTAAAAATTAAATCATTTGTACAGACCTGAAGTATGCCACATTTTGTCTCCTTCACTTTCTTATTCTGCATTCAATTAAGTTGGAATATAATCTGCTACAACCAGGATAAATCAAAAAGTTCTTTCCACTGAAGTGCTCTAAAGTGTTATGTATAATAGTCCCCTAACTTATTGCTGCCATTTTAATAAATTTCTTTATATCCCACGTTAAAAGTTAATACATTTTGCAATTTGCATGCAAATAATTGGCTTCCAAATTGGCCCGTTTGTTCCAAGAGCTTTAAAAGCCAGGCCATCGACTCGCAAGCTGCTTAATGTCTACAATGAACATAACCTTCACTAAGAAAAATGCTTAGTTCCTCAAACAATCCAATAGCAACTTTCATTTATAAAGAGCCTTTAATGTGGTGAAAGATTCCTGGTGCAGCAGAGGAGCGTTATAAAACAGAATCTGACCTGCATCAGGAGATATTATTGCAGGTGATCAAAAGATTTAGTCAGAGGTACGTTTGATGGAGCATCTTAAAGGAGGAGAGAAAGATGAGGAAATTCCAGGGCCATGGCAGCTGAAGGCACAGTCACTAATGGTGAAGCAATTAAAATCGAGAGCCAGAATTACAGGTATCTTGGAGAGCGATTGGGCTGGAGAGGATTAGGATTAGCAAGACCACTGACAAATTTGAAGAGAAAGATGGGAATTTTTTTTATTTAAATCAAGCTGTTACTTAACTGAGAGCCAGCACAGGAATGATGGGTAAACAGAACTTGGTGCAAGTTAAGACATGGACAGCAGATTTTTGGATGAAGTCATGTTTATACAGTATAGAATGTGGAAGTGCATTGGAATATTCAAGTCCCGAGATACAAAAGGAATGAATGAGGGTTTCAGCAGCAGGTGAGCTGAGGTAGGGGTGGAGCCAGGTGACATTTTTGAGGTGGAAATAGGCATATGTTACTTTTAAGGTCAGATAGTACTCTACAGTTGAGATCAGTCTGGTTCATCCAAACTGGTTCAGCTGCCTGGGAAAGGGATGGAATCAGTGGTTAGGGTACAGCATTTAAGATGGGGACCAAATACAAGGGCTTCAGTCTATCCAATGTTTAGTTGGGAGGAAATTTCGGCACATCCAGTATTGAATGTCAGACGGGCAGTCTGATAATTTAGCTGTAGCGAAGGAATTGAAAGGTAGTGGGGAGATATAGAGAGGGAACCTACGCTAGAAACCGAAGTGTTTTTTGGATGTCATCGAGAAACAGCATGTAGATGGGGAATAGGAGGGGGCCAAGGACAGATCCTTGGGGGACACCAGAGGTTACACTGGGTGTGCAATCCTACCCATCTGGACAATGAAAATGAGAATTTGGAGGAGGATAGTGTGATCAGCATGTCAAAGGCTGCCGAAAGATTGTGAAGGCCAAGAAGGGATTGTTTATCATGATCACAGCTAGATATGATGCAATTTATGACTTTGATAGGAGATGTTTTGGTTCTGTGGCAGGGGCAGATTTGAGGGATTCAAACAGAGTTCCTGGAAAGATAGGCATGAGTTGAGAGATGACAACATATTCAAGGACTTTGGAAAGGGATATTGGAGATGGGACACTAGTTTGCAAGGACAGGGGTTTTTATTTTGGAGAGGGGCAATGTCAGTTGATTTGAAGATGACCTTGTAATAGTGAGCAGTTTTGACAGATGAGACCAGATCCTCATGGTGCATTGGGTGGTCCAGCCAAATCTGGTGATAATTCACGAAACCAGCTATCTGCCAAATCTGTTCAAGACCGGACCCAGGTGGAACAGCTAGGGAGACAGAGTGATGGGTTTAATGGAGACTAGGACATAGGTGAAGATCAGAGTGTTGTTGACAGATCAGTACCTCCAGAAATATAGAATACCTACAGTGCAGAAAGAGGCCATTCGGCCCATCAAGCTTGTACCAACAATCCCACCCAGGCCCTAATCCCGTAACCCTACGTATTTATCTTGCTAATCTCCCTGACACTCCCCATCAACCTAACTTGCACATCTTTGGACTGTGGGAGGAAACTGGAGCAACCGGAGGATACCCACACTGACAAGGAGAGAACATACAAACTCCACACAGTCACCCAAGGCTGGAATCGAACCCAGGTCCCTGGCACTGTGAAGCAGCAGTGCTAACCACTGTGCCCCATGCCACTAAAGGCCAAGTGGTTAGGATTTCAAAAGTGCAGTTGTAAACAAACTGGGGGAAATGTTTTCCAGTGGCAAACACAAGGCCTTATCTACAACAGACAAGGTGGAATTGATGAGGCCACACGGGACAGTAAAGTCAAGGAGTCCAAACTGACCAAACAAAGATAGTTTGAAGAGCTGCTCACATTTCCATTTTCTTTTTTGCTCACCTTCATGTGGGGAGGATAAGAGCTGCCTGGAGGTTTGGGTGGAGATGAAGGTGTGGAAGGGGTTGGAGCAGCTGGGGCAGAAGCTGCTGCTGCTGCCTCTGGTGTGTAATCCTTAAAAGCTTCAATATCCTCGGGTCTAAACAATACAAGCAACAGAGAAAGATGTTTATGCTTTGTGCATAATATAGTCGCAACACGGATCGTACAGACAGTATAGACTAATCTCAACAATCAAGTCCATCCTATCCACACATGGTAACACCTTTTACATTGATCCCGTATCCACCCTTCCATCATCATATGACCACATGGAAAAAAAGTTTAAAAGGAAACCACCAATGGCTAATTGAGGAAAAGAAACTTTGGGAATTTTCCCTCCAATTCACCGCGATCAAGCCACCGTGGCAACCTCCAATGCACAGCATACAGATTTTGGCTTTCAACCTAGACTCAGTGGGAAAAGTCTCTCACAAGTCAAAAGGTTATTGGTTCAAGTTCCCTTCTAGGACTTGAGCACCAAATCCAGGCTGACTCTTCAGCATATTAGAGAGGGAGTGTGATGCGCAATTAAATCACTCGGGAGGCTAGATCGTACCCGGGAAATAAAGGCTTTTATTAGTAACAAGAATGGAGCATACTATATAACAATACAATCCCAGACTAAAGGGTCACCAGGCAGTGCAGTGACCTTTATACTCCTACAGGTAGGCGGAGCCAACCGGAGTGTACCACAGAACAATACCAACAGGTAGAACACCCCAACCCTAACCCCAACAGTGACAACAGTAACATATGTACAAGTACCCATAGTGCTAACCATCTATGGTTCAGTACCCATAGTGGTAACCATCTATGGTTCACCACATTCACCCCTCCTTTAAAACAAAGGCCGGTGGGGCAAAAATAACAGTACGAACTGTCCATATATTCACAAGTTCAGTCGTATCGGAGGGCCGCATCATCTCTGCGACCTCCTCAACACTGGCGGTAGCGCCGGTTCTGGTGACCGTGATGACCCTCTCTCCAAGGCGGTGTCCAGTGACTCCTCCAGTTCCTCACGGACAGGTGGACCACGAGGTGGCGACAATCTCCTGGACTCGAGCACGCCCCGAGGTGGCGACAATCTCCTGGACTCAGGCAAGCTCTATGCCCATCATGGACTTGTCGAGTCTGTGAGGCTTGGCCTGGTCCAGGATGATTGACGCCACCGTTGAGTCTTGCGTGCAACTGCAGGCAGCTGAGATGGTTGATAATGATGACCCCTGCTGGTCGTCTGCGGTCGGTGCCGACCAAAATGGCTGCGCCCATGGATCGCACGTGGTCGGTGGCGCTGTAAGTGGCGGCCCCTGCAGGTCGCACGTGTCTTGCGTCGTCGTCGTCAGGAATGGCGGCGCTCTTGAATCGCACGTGGTGGACGACCTTGATGAAGCCGGAGACAAGGAGACAGGTTCTGGGGAATCACACGCCGCGCTGCTAAGCTTCGAGGGTGGTTTAGCTCTGCATACTTTGGCATAGTGTCCTTTCTTCCCACACGCGGAGCAAAATACCGTTCTGGCCGGACATCGCTGCCGAGAGTGTTTCGCCAATCCACAGAAATAGCACCGCGGGCCTCCTGGAGCTGCCGCTGTCGTCAGGTCCGAGGTTGAAAGCACAATCGCACAGTTTCTCGGAGCCGCTGGGTAGAGTTGAGTCGGTGGCTGTACTTGCCACGATGTTCCCACGTGGTCGGTGGGGTAAGTTTCTAGACTTCTGGAGGCCGTTTCCATCGTGTCAGCCAATTCCACCGTCTTAGCTAGGTCTAAGTTACCTTGCTCTAGCAGCCGCAGGCGAATATAGGATGAGCCGATTCCCGCCACGAACGCATCTCGGATTAAGTCGTTAGTATACTGGGTCACCGACACTGGCTTGCAATTGCAGGCTCTGGCTAGCTGCTAAAGTTCGCGCAGGTACTGTCCCGTCGTTTCACCGGGCTGCCGCCGTCGAGTGGCTAGAAGGTGTCGAGCATGAATCTCGTTTGGCGGTTTGTTGTACAGTTTCTTAAGTAGTTCGATGACCCCTTTGTAGTCTTGGGCATCACGGATTGATGAGTATACAGTGTCGCTTACCCTTGCGTGGAGGACCCGCAGTCTATCGGCGTCGTTTTGAATGGCTGTTGAGGCATCGATATAGTCTTGAAAACACTTCAACCAATGGTCGAAAGTGTTCGACGCTCCAGCTGCACGTGGATCTAAGGTAAGCCGATCGGGTTTTAACATTTGCTCCATGGTTTTTTTTTTAACCAAAATTGTTACTAATAAAATTGATGCGCGATTAAATCACTCGGGAGGCTAGATCGTACCCGGGAAATAAAGGCTTTTATTAGTAACAAGAATGGAGCATACTATATAGCAATACAATCCCAGACTAAAGGGTCACCAGGCAGTGCAGTGACCTTTATACTCCTACAGGTAGGCGGAGCCAACCGGAGTGTACCACAGAACAATACCAACAGGTAGAGCACCCCAACCCTAACCCCAACAGTAACATATGTACAGGTACCCATAGTGCTAACCATCTATGGTTCAGTACCCATGGTGGTAACCATCTATGGTTCACCACAGAGTGCTACACTTAGAGGCACCATCGTTCAGCTGCAGCGTTAAACCAAGGAATTGCCTGTCCTCCCAGATGGGCAGGAACAATCCAATGGTACAATTCAAAGAATAGCAGGGGAGTCCTCCCAGTGTCCCGGTCAATTATTTATCTCTCAATCAAGATCACCTTGCCTGCCAATGTTTCCCAAATTCGCAAATAGTCACTGCACCTTAAAAGTGCTGTGAAGCACTTTCGGGCATCCTGACAGCATGAAAAGTATTACAGCTCATAGCGTGGCTCACTTGCACGTGCTAGAAGCTACATACATCCACACTCACCGTCCTTCCTTAGCAAACAGGAAGAACATGTCCACGCTTTGCACTTTTGTCAACTACACAGCCATTCCCTGGTTCATTCCTCATGGTAACTCCTTGACCAGAGTCGACATGCCTGGTTGGAATTTAAACAAAAGCTGGGCAGTTAACTGTTCCCTGCTTCATTCTCCTTGGCAATGCCTCTACCAATCAGAATTCACTTTTCAACAAAGCAGAACCCTCATTTCATGCAGCATGAACTGTTGTTTCCTTTGAGATTTGGTATTCTTGCCACTCTGTCCTGATGATTGCAAGACAAAGCGTGTCTTCTTTTCAGCAAAGGCATTACATGAATGCACATTCTTAAAAATTTACTACAAAGCGATATATTGTCATGACCCTAACACAGAAAAAAATCATCCCAAAGCACTTCACGGAAGTAGAAGAAAAATGGATGCCCGGTCAAGGGAAGAGAGATTTGCCGGAGTGACCAAGAGGAATCAATTCTTAATTACTGGAGACTGTCGAGCAATCTTTTCAAATAGGGAATGGTGTGAAGCCTAAATTGAGGAGGATGGATCCTTTTAAGATGTTATCTGCTCTTAAAAGCACCTAGAATGTAACATTTACGAATAGCAGTAAACAAGCTTGGTCAGAGAAGGGGATTTCAGGATTTGATTTGATTTATTATTGTCACATGTATTAACATAGTGAAAAATATTGTTTCTTGCGCACTATACAGACAAAACATACCGTTCATAGAAAAGGAAACGAGAGAGTACAGAATGTAGTGTTACAGGAGGGTCTTAGCAGAGAGGGAGGTACCTGTATGGTTTAGGGAGGGAATAGAATGTGGTTCAAGACACAGTCACCAAAGGCAGTGGAAAAGATGCACAAAAGGCAGGATGGGGTAGAGCACAGAATATGGCCTGTACTTTGCGGGGGGCTGAAGGTGATGGTCGTTCCCAACTTTTAGCTGAAGGAAGTTATGGCTCACTCAAGATTTGGATCCAGTCCTCCTCTCATCCAACAAAAATATAGGAAATTTCTAGCAGGTGTTGCTGCTTACTTATTAGAAGCAGGAACCACAGCTCTTTCCTTCTACTTGTCAGTTTACACTGAGGTTGACTGGAGCTACTCAACAGCTGCTCCAGCTGAGAGTAGTTAACTTAGCACGAAGCTCAGCTTTTCGTTTTTCCTTTTCGTGGGGATGCTTCGGGATAAAGAAATGTGGGAAATCATGTTCAAGAATGTGTACAGTGTCCACAAAAATGAAAGTTACCGTAACCACTTTTAACTTTAATTTTGTAAATTTAATGCTGGAGTAAGATAGAGTAAATCGGTAGGCCAACTGTGAAAATTCTATATACTCAAAATTACAGGCCCCCATTTTAGATGTTTTTTATGCACAATGTTGTGACTCATAGAAATCATAGAAACCCTACAGGACAGAAAGAGGCCATTCGGCCCATCGACTCTGCACCGACCACAATCCCACCCAGGCCCTACCCCCATATCCCTACATATTTTACCCGCTAATCCCTCTAATCTACGCATCACAGGACACTAAGGGGCAATTTTTTTAGCATGGCCAATCAACCTAACCCGCACATCTTTGGGCTGTGGGAGGAAACCGGAGCACCCGGAGGAAACCCACGCAGACATGGGGAGAATGTGCAAACTCCACACAGTTACCCAAGCCGGGAATCGAACCCAGGTCCCTGGAGCTGTGAAGCAGCAGTGCTAACCACTGTGCTACCGTGCCGCTCAGTTAAGGGTATCTATAATGTGTTTGTCCTGCTTCTGAATTATATTTCAAACCAACTTTATACAATTTGGTTATAATTCAAGTTTATCCATCTTGACTGTCAACTGTTTAAAATGTAGTAAACTTATTGCTTAGTTTGTGCTAGCAGAGAGATTGGACTGGAACCAGTACCCCAAAGTCTGCCTACTTTATTTCCAATTTTAATAAGCATGACTGAAAGACCTCAAAGACAACATTCTTTGACCACACTCCTAATGCAGGGCAGCTTCCTGTGTGTCCTAATATTTAACTTCCACTTTGCAATTTTGAAACAGGTCTAGTGTCTTGTCCACATAGCACCGTGGAATTTGACCGCAATCAAGAATTTGGACACAATGGGGCCAACTTGTTGTTGTAACAAGTAAAGTTTATTTATTAATCACAAGTAAGGCTTACATTAACATTGCAATAAAATTAGTGTGAAATTCCTAGTCGCCACATTCCGGCACCTGCCAATGCACCTAACCAGCACGCCTTTCAGATTGTGGGAGGAAACTGGAGCACCCGGGGGAAACCCACGCAAACACAGGGAGAACGTGCAAACTCCATACAGACAGTGACCCAAGCCAGGAATCGAACTCAGGTCCCTGGCGCTGTGAGGCAGCAGTGCTAACCACTGTGCCGCCCCATTGCAGAGCATCTTTAAAGTAATAAAATGCCCCAAGGTATTTCACAGAACAGAAACAATGAGGATTCCTGACAGTAGTAATAGGAGATCTAATGCAATGTCATGAATACCCAAGTCCTCAAGCTTCCGATTTTAATTGTGCTATCACATGGAAGATGTCATCACAGGTATAAAAGGAAGGGGACGACAGAGGAAGAGAGCAACTGCTGTCTGCCAGAGTAACAGCCTCATTTACGTCTTAGAGAAAGCTCCACCTAAATAGCAAAGGTACCAAAGAAGAAAGAAGTTTCAGGCAGAAGAATCAACAGAGAAAGCCCAGGATATTCCAGAAGACACAAAACCTGGTTGTAATTTAGAGAGTGACTTTTTCTGTTAATAAGTGGGAATTGTATTTATCTGAACAGCATTGCATTAAAATCGTGTTTTATTTGGTTTCATAGTTTAGTTAACTTGTTACTGTTAGTTGGATAAATAAATTGTTACCTGTTGATTTTAGAGAGTGTGCCAGGGAGTTATTTTGATTTAACCACTAAAAGTCGCTGAAGCGCAGATCGCACCACTTCGCACTCACTTTTACAGATTATGATGCAGGGTACTCCTCTGAGTGGTTAGGTGTTACTTCTCGGTGGGGGGGGGGGTTTCAACCTCCGCTTTAGAACAGATTTTATAACTTGGGGGGGTTCAATCTCCGCTTTAGAACAGATTTTATACCTTTGCAACAATATGCAACACAACAGTAGCCGGCAAGTGTGGATTTGAACATGATGCATAAAGATAATCTATTGAATAGAGGAATTGCGTAAGAGAGATCATGTGCGGACACAGGAAGAGTGCAAAGTCATGCAGAACTGTTTGCGTTCACCTTTGAACTGTGATGCAGATGATCGTACCAAGTGGCACATCTCGTGTTCCGGCTGGCATGAGGATTTTTGCCATATAACATTCCTCCAGACTCTCAAAGCCTACTGTTGCCTTGTCTGTCTCCACCTTATGAGAAAATGCATATATATTTTAATTCATAAGAATAAAAAGGAACACAATAATTCTGCAAAACAATGCCACCTTTATGTTTAAAATCATCACTGGACATTTTCCTTCAGAATTGCCACCAACCCTGGTAGGTGTAAACTAGCCGTTCTATGGGAACGGCTAGTTTACTCTTGACTCTCATGCACAGGAGCCTATTAATGTTTAACTTGTTGGCACTGATCTGATCTCATCATATACACTGCTCACACTAGTTAGTATGCAATCCATAAAAGTTCCAAACTTTAAAATGGTACAAGGATTGCTTGAAATCTTTCATTACATTTTGGGCTGGTTGCTGACGACTGATAGACCCACTGAGTGGTGAGGATTGGACACTTTATTTGCTATGCCTAATATCATAGGTTAATTCCAATCTCCACGCAAACGCATTCCTTAAATACCCCACCGCCCCCGCCTCGTGGCACACTGGGTTGTTTGCCACACAGGTTGTTTACGTTTTACTGTCCTTTTACTTTTAAATAAAGCTAATTTTTTGTTCTGATCTGTAGCAAAGTCAATAAAAGCGCCCCCATGATGCAATGATGATCATTATAGAACATCTTGCCTAAACATGTAACATGACCTTGGATGCCATTCATCAAAAACAAACACAAGAATTTAATTTTCAAACAAGTACAATATTGGTTATTGTACAATTAGATTACTGACTGCATCTCAATTCTGGTTCTGCAGTGAATGTCATTAGAGATCTGCGCATGCTGACAGCTGTTTTTTTTTAAAATTAGAAAATAATTGCAACAGCCAATTTTCACACAGCAAGCCCCCACACAAAAATAAACAGATAATCAGTTCTTGTTGGCTAGATACAGAGAGAATTGCCCTGATCGCCTCCATGCCAAGGAGTCTTTCACTTCCGCCTGAGAGGGGAGCCAGTGCCTTGCTTAAACATGCTACCCAAAAGGTGCCCAAGGGTGCGATGTTCCCACTGTTACTGCACTAAAATGTCAAGCTTGACTTTATGCTTAAGTCACCGGAGTGGGCCCTTAACCTCCTGATTATCTTTTAAAATGCAGCAACTTTCATTCTTAATAAAATATAAAAACAAACTAAAGTGATTTTCTTTAAATTCACACGTAACTATTTTACAATGGAGAATAGTCCTGATATGGGGCAGAATCACAGAATACTACAGTGCAGAAGAGCCCTTCAGCCGATTGAGTCTGCACTGATGCATGAAATGCCCTGACCTGCCCACCTAATCCCACTTGCCAGCACTTGGCCCATAGCCTTGAATGTTATGCCGTGCCAAGTACTCATCCACTAAAAGATGTGAGGCAACCTGCCTCCACCACCCTCCCAGGTAGTGCATTCCAGACCATCACCACCCTCCGAGTAAAAAAGGTTTTCCTTAAATCCCCCCTAAATGTCCCACCCCTCACTTTTAACTTGCGTCCTCTCGTAACTGACCCTTCAACTAAGGGGAATAGCTGTTCCCTATCCGCCCTGTCCACGCACCTCATAACCTTGAACACCTCAATCAGGTCACTCCTCAGTCTTCTCTGCTCCAACGAAAACAACCCAAGCCTAACCAATCTCTCTTCATATCTTAAAATGGGGCACATGATTAAAAATGATGGAACAAACAGCAAAGCGGATAGGAAAGCCTGTTGTTGCCCAGTTGTCTCAATTCAATGAACCTGATATTTTGGTACTTCGATATATCTCTACAAACACAGTAGCCAACACAGAAAGCGGACATGACATAATGCTGCTATGCACCCACAGAAGTAGCCACCATCGTAATCACTTTTATACCACCACTTGTCCAGTTAAAATTCCATAGGGTTATCACTGCCCAGGCTCTCCACAGCTACACTATTAAATTACTGATCCCAGTGGCACAGCTGGCAATTTTTCACAATTCTGTTGTCAGGATAACGTTGCAGGGAACAACACTGGTATGAAAACCAAGAGAACTGAAGTGTAAAAGCAGATATTCAGGATCACTTGGATATATTCCAAACACACAGCATCACAACAAACAGGCTGGACAAAAGAAAGGCTGGTGAGATTTTGCATGTTAAAAGTACTTTAACGCACACAGATAAAACAGGGTTTTAATTGCACATACCTCAGCTATTAAGTCTCCCTCATTTATTTTATCTCCTTCTTTCTTCTCCCAACGGGCTATAGTTCCCATCTGCATCGTGGGTGACAGCGCAGGTAACGGCATCTATGAATAAAACAGCAGTGAGTCACGCAGCTCTTCTGGGTAACAGGTACAATGTCTCAAAGATCAGCAATCTTGGGTCCAAATTCGCATTGGATTTCGAGGCCGGAATTCTCCGGCTGTTCACACCTCGCCACTGCCGCTAGAGGGGTGGAGAATGTGGAACTCAGCCAAACATTCATTCACCGCAGCGGGATGGCGGAATCCCACTGGAGTGAATGGCTAGAAAATCCCACTCCAGATGTCCGATCATAAGATGCAGGAGCAGAAGTAGGCTATTCAGTCCATCGAGCCCACTCTGCCATTCAAAGAGATCATGACATGATGATCCTTAACTTCCACGTCCCCATCTTATCCCCACGATTCCCTTACTGATTTTAAAACTCTCAATCTCAGCCTTGAACATACTGAACGATCCAGCCTCTACAACTCTCTGCAGTAAAAGATTCTACAGATTCACTACCTTCTGGCAGAAGAAATTCCTCCTTTTCTCTTTCTTAAATTACAGTTACGAGTCGAGTGAGGCAGGGTCTACGGTTGCTTAGATCACCTGGAGCGTGGGAAAAGACAGACGCACAAAGCCAATAACTAGTTTGGCATGTCACCGCGCCAACACAGCGCCCAGCCAAATAAGCTGATGGTTTATTTCACTCCAGCATCCACAGTAATGTACTTTTATCTGAAAGCTATGGACTTGTTTTTAGACCATCACATCTGGTCAGCAAAATGGGCCTCATACATTTCTCTGCAAGGCAGCTCCCCAAAATAGACATCTAGGCAGCAACCATTCTGTAGGAAGGGCAAACATGTATGTGACTTTTGAAATCACATTAGTGGGAGGGTAGATATTTGGTGTAGAAACTTCCAGACATCCTGTTCAAAAACTGGAAAGTGCCAGACTGGACATTCAGCATCCAATGTTAACTTGGAAACAATACTCACATCTCTGAACGTTACTCTCAAGCCCGACCAATAAAGCTCAGTAATTGCAACCAGCAGCAGACTGTAAATTAAGTCAGGCATGCCGTAATGGCAATCACAGGAATCACTCTTATCAGATTTCAATCAAACTGTGTAATCATCTCCACAGAACTTCCGACAGTCAGGAAAACACAGAACCCAAAACCAGGAACAGCTCAACAACGCAGCAGCTGCTGTTTAAACTCCGAGCTAATGTGATAGAGTTACTTTCTCCAAACTCCTTCCCATGGCCTCCCCGCACCAAGAAGGTCGAGAGGCAGTGGCATCGTCGCTGGACGACGAATCCAGAGACTCAGGGGAATACTCGAATTCTGCCGTAGCAGATTTAATTTTTAAAATCTGAAAATAATGAAACCACTGTCGTAAAAACTCATCTGGTTCACCAATGTCCTTTAGGGAAGGAAATCTGCCGTCCTTACCTGGACTCCAGATCCACAACAATGTGGTTGACTCTTAAATGCCCTCAGGGATGGGAAATTAATGCTGGCCCAGCCAGCAACGCACTCATCCCATGAACGATTGAAAAAAACAACATTTATCACCAAGTCACACAGTATCCAAGTACAGCGATATATCTCAGTTCCTTTATCATCATTGGGTTAGTATACTGGAATTTGCCACCTAACACCACGATGGGAACACCAACACAACAAAGCCTACAATGGTCATGCAGATTGCTCACCAGCAGCTGATCAGGCTAAGAACTGATGAGACATTAAGCTTAGCCAGCATCATCCACATTTTAGAAAATATTTTTCAAAAAACATTGTCTCAATTAATCAAATGCTCAGAGCCTCTTGAATATTTTACATTTATATTGTTCTTCCATCATCTCGTGTTAATATTGCAATATCTATCTAACGAACCCGGTTCCCATTTAAGCTCATATAGCTCTATAAAATATTCAAATTTTCTAATAATGCCGTTCAGTGTTGTGAATAATTGATCAGTTATATTTAGCATCTCAGTTTCATGGCATCTCTACAGAGCAGAAGGAGGCCATTGGGTCTATCAAGTCTGTACCAACGCTCTGAGAGCATTTTACCCAGGCCCACCCCACCGTCCTATCCCCATAAGCCAACACATCAAACAAAGCTAATCCACCACCTACACATCTTGGGACACTAAGAGCAATTTAGTACGGCCAATCCACCCAACCTGCAAATCTTTGGACTGTGGGAGGAAACCGGAGCACCCGGGGGAAACCCATACAGACACAGGGAGAACGTGCAAACTCTACACGGTCACCCAAGCCTGGAATCGAACCCGGGCTCCTGGCACTTTGAGGCAACAGTGCTAAAATTTTAAATTGATAGAAGTTTTAAATGGTAAGGTTAAAAAAACTTTAAAATTTTGTGCTGGGAAACATTTTTAAGATTTGGTAAAATTGAGAGGGGAAATGTTATAATTACTCATGAAGTCAAACCATCTTCCAGATTCTTGCACCCCACACAGCATTTTATTTGGCACAAGCATATATTTAGAGATATTAGTAATTTTAAAACATTATTTAGCTAACTTTACAAAAGGAATGAACAACTTGCCTTCATGTAGCACCTTTAATATAAAACATTCCACACAGTTTGAAATGGGGGCATTCAAACAAAAACTGTCCTCAAGTCAAATGAGGAGATTTGAGTGGGTGACCACAAGCTTGGTCAAAGTGATAGGTTTTAAGGGGCACCTTAGTGGAGAGGTAAACAGGGGAAACAGTTTCAGGAGGGAGTCAAGATGAAGTGTCAAGAGCTAAAGGCATAACTTCCAACTCAGACAACGGAAATGAGGGAGGCATACAAACAGGACAAAGAATGCAAGAGGCCAGAGTTGGAGGATGGCAAAGCACTGGCTTGAAAGCATTCTACCATTAACACTATGCACCAAATAACTTTGATGCTTTCACCAGTCAGCACACAACCGTGAATATCTACATTCCAACAAAAATCCAAATTCTACTTCTATCCCAGATGATAAGAACTTTGAGCACATTTGAGAAATATCAGAAATGAGTGTGCAAACCAGGGGGCTTCTAGCTATCCCTCTTAAAACAGGGAAGTAAAAAGCAGCTGCAGAACGTAACACAAAGCAAAATTTCATAATATGCATGACTGAACTTATTTTAGCAGCAACAGAACATCAAATCTGGGGCACTGATGTAACAAGCATCACACAACCATATCATAACACGCAGACACTTAAGGGATCGGAATAATGGGTGGCACAATGGTTAGCACTGCTGCCTCACAGCGTCAGGGACCCGTGTTCAATTCCCAGCTTAGGGCATTGCCTGTACGGAGTCTGCACATTCTCTCCGTGTCTGCGTGGGTTTCCTTCGGGTGCTCCGGTTGCCTCCCATTGTCTGAAAGACGTGCTGGTTAGGTGCACTGGCCATGCTAAATTCTCTGTGTACCTGAACAGGCGCCAGAGTGTGGCGATTCACGGATTTTCACAGTAACTTCATTGCAGTATTAATGCAAGCCTACTTGTGGCACCAATGAATAAACTTAAGCTTAAAAAACTTAAGACTCCAAAAAAAGTAAAACTTGACCCAAGCAAGTTTTGCACCTTCTGAATTTAAATGATACTCCTCACAACCACTGGATGTCTCAAAGTACCCCCGAAGTGTTTGGGAGTCTATGTGCAGCCAAATCACACACAGCAAACCCCCACAAAAAGCAGCAACATTATAATAATGACTGGTCGAATGGCCTCCTTCTGTACTGTAGGGACTCTACAGGAAAAGATCAGATATTCAGCGTTTGCGATGTTGACTGAGGAACAAAAACTATCCAATTCAGCAGGGTCAGCTCTGCTCCTCATCTACAAACACTATAGGCGGAATTTTCCCATCTCACCCACCACAGCAATTGTAGTGGGCAGGACACGGACCATGCAAAGGTCCATTGACTTACGACAGGATTTTACAGAATTGGGGCGAGCGTGACCAGAAAATCCTGCCCTATACCTCCTGCCACCGCTCATGCCCACTTGGCACCCACTCTGTCCACCAGTGATATTACCATTCTGCACCCACCTCAAGTTATTGATTCCCTTGCCACCCACTACAAAGATCTTGCCACCACCACTCCTGGTCACCCTTCGCCGAATGGGAGAAACTGCACGTGTGCTGGCAGACAAGAGTGGGCACCCTGTGGGAATGGGCGACTGTAACCAGCACGGTGGCAACTGCTGCCTTCCTTCAACAGGTGCCCAAAGGGCCGGAATTTTACTGCCTCGTCCAACCCGATTCTGGGGCACGGGAGGCTCGCAGAACGGAAATCTCCACTGGCCTCCGGACAGGACTTTATGATTTCACCCGAGCGAGGTCGTGAAATCCCACCCAAGATGTGCAGGTTAGGTGCATTGGCTATGCTAAATTGCCCCTTAATGTCCTGGGATGTGTAGGTTAGAGGGATTAGCGGGGTGGGGTTACGGGATAGGACTTGGATGGGATTGTTGTCGCTGCAGATCGACAACTGCAGTGTAGGGACCCTATGAAAAGAGCACCATTGGATCTTTTACATCCACCTGATGGAGGTCTGGGCTTCAATGTCACGGCACCTCTGGCAAAAGGCAGCACCCCGTAGGAAGTCTAACAACACCACATTAAAGTCCAACAGGTTTATTTGGTAGCAAATGCCACTAGCTTTCGGAGCACTGCTCCTTCGTCAGGTGGAGTGGGAGATGCAGCACCCCCTCAGTTACTACACCCGCGGTGTCAGCTGGAATATTTAGTGAGACTTGGAAGCTTGAGCTCAGAGTGGGGGGCAATATCGAGGGAAGATGCTGCAAATGGCACTGGGGTTAGATAATAAATGGAATCAGTGTGTGACGGCTGCGACCTCTGGTTACTGACGACTCCTGTCCTTGGGTTGCCTGATCCTCCCCCACCCCCTCCACCCCAGGCTGCTCACCAGTTGATGTGGGGGGAGGCTGTACCACCTCCTGCCCGGAGCCGCCAGCCCGCTCCAGGGCGGCGGCGGCGGCAGCAGCAGCAAACGCTGGGGGCCGGGTCCGGCCTTCCTACTGCCGCCGCTCAGCGAGTACCAGCAGCGGGGAGCCTGGCCCGGACCCGGGCCTGGGCCCAGCCCCGCGGTGGCCGGCCGGGCGCCGGGACGAAGGCGGACGCAGGGACGGAGGCGGACGGCCTGGCGGAGCATGGCGAGGCGGGGGTGACAGAGCCGGGGCAGGGGACAGACACAGAGCCGCCGCCGCTCAGCCTCTCCTCAATGACCTCCGCCGTACTGCAGCGGCACTGCCGTAAAACGGATCTGACGTCACGGCAACCACCACTTCCGGTTCTATTGGCACCAACACCACTTCCTCCAGACCATCATCCCATTGATTCATTTTCATCACATGCATTGGGATAGAGTGAAGTTTCTTACACACTATACAGACAGAGCATACTGTTCATAGAGAAGGAAAGGAGAGAGTGCAGAATGTAGTGTTACAGTCATAGCTAGGGTGTAGAGAAAGATCAACTTAATGCAACTTAATTCAAAAGTCTAATGGCAGCAGGGAAGAAGCTGTTCTTGAGTCGGTTGGTACGTGACCTGATGGAGGCAGGATTTTTCTTAAAAACATTCTTAAAAATTATTGTTTAAAAACATTATTTTTCAAAACATGATTTTTCTTCCTCCCGATGGAAGAAGGCGGAAGAGAGAATGTCCGGGGTGCATCATCTTCATTACATTACATTTCTCAACCGCTCACCTCCAGATCATAGAAGCATTATAAAACCCGACAGAAAGAGGCCATTTGGCCCATCGAGTCTGCACCGACCACAATCCCACACAGGCCCTACCCCCACACCCCTACATATTTACCCGCTAGTCCCCCTAACCTACGCATCTCACGACACTAAGGGGCAATTTTAGCATAGCCAATCAACCTAACCCGCACATCTTTGGACTGTGGGAGGAAACCGGAGCACCCGGAGAAAACCCACGCAGACACAAGGAGAATGTGCAAACTCCACACAGACAGTGACCCAAGCCGGGAATCGAACCCAGGTCCCTGGAGCTGTGAAGCAGCAGTGCTAACCACTGTGCTTCCGTGCCGATCATCCACAAATCTAACCCCTGCTCTCACTGGAATTCATAGCCCGTAATTTTCTTTGTTCATAAAATCCCTACAGTGCTAGCGTAATCAAGGACCCCACGCACCCCGGATATTCTCTCTTCCACCTTCTTCCGTCGGGAAAAAGATACAAAAGTCTGAGGTCATGTATCAACTGACTCAAAAACAGCTTCTTCCCTGCTGCCGTCAGACATTTGAATGGCCCTACCTTGCATTAAGTTGATCTTTCTCTACATCCTAGCTATGACTGTAACACTACATTCTGCACTCTCCTTTCCTCTATGAACGGTATGCTCTGTATAGCGTGCAAGAAACAATACTTTTCACTGTATGCTAATACATCTGACAATAAATCAAATCAAGGAGGGCATTTGGCCCATCAAGTGTCAGGGGGACTAGCAAGGGTAAATGCATGAGGTTATGGGTTTGAATCCCGGGTTGGATCACTGTCTGTGCGGAGTCTGCACGTTCTCCCCGTGTCTGCATGGGTTTCCTCTGGGTGCTCCGGTTTCCTCACACACTCCAAAGATGTGCAGGTTAGGTTGATTGACCATGCTAAAATTGTCCTTTAGTGTCAGGTAAATATGAGAGGTTACGGGGATAGGGCCTGGGCAGGATTGTGGTCAGTGCAGACTCGATGGGCCGAATGGCCTCCTTCTGCACTGTAAGGATTCTATGAGTCGGCACCGATCGAAATCCCACCCAGGCTCCATCTCTGTAACCTCTCATATTTTCCCTGATAGGGAGGGGCAGTTTAGCATAGTCAATCAACCTCATCTTTAGACTCCGGAGGAAACCGGAGCACCCGGAGGAAACCCATGCAGACATGGGGAGAACATGCAAACTGCGCACAGACAGCGACCCAAGCCATGAATCGAACTCGGGTGCCTGGCGCTGTGAGGCAGCAGTGCTAACCACTGTGCCAACGCTAGGCACTACTTTTTTCATTTCTCTCATCTTCATTACATTTCTAAATCTCTCACCTTCAGATCATTCACAAATCTAACCCCTACACTCACTGGAATTTATAGCTGTAATTTTCTTTGTTCATAGATTTCCTACAGTGCAGAAAGAGGCCATTTGGCCCGTCGAGTCTGCACTGACCACAATCCCACCCACGCCCGCATATCCCCGTAATCCCGCATATTTATCTTGACATCATGGTTTTATTTTAATTTTTTTAATAAAAAATAGTTTTTTTTCATTTTAATCACCCATCCCCACCGATCGCCCCCAAGGCTCTGCCCAATGCCTGGTAGGCAGAGCCAAGGTGCTCCCTGTTCATTGGCACGTTGCTCCTTGGGCAGTGCTGGAGGCCAGGCTGGCACTGCCAAGCTGGCAATGTCCAGGGGGCACCCCCCCCCCTCCATTACCCCTGACCTCCTGGGGCCTCCATGGCCCCCTTTCACTCTAGCAAGGTTGGGCCACCAGCTCCCCGCTAGTGGAGAGCTGTTGTAAACCCCGCTGGAGTGAAACACTGATGGTGAGGGCAGAGAGGCTAGCGGGCCCAGAGATTTTAGTCCCGGGTCTGCTAATTGGATGGTAATTCTAATTTAAGTAATTTATTCAGCTAATCGACGAGGAGCTGACAGCACTGGAAATCCGGTGACTGGAGACACGCGGAGGCTGTGACGCCCAGCGGGGAGCCCGCTACACGGCCTCCGCTTGGGTCTCTGCTTTAGCAGTGCAGCAGCCTGGGATAATCACCCCCTACATCTTTAATATCTCACCTTCAGATTATTCACAAATATCACCCCTACACTCACTACAGTTTTAATCTTTCATCTTCAGATCATTCGGAAATATCACCCCTACATTCACTACACTTCTAAATCTCTTACCTTCTGATCATTGCTCAGTATAAACTACAGTCCATTACATTTCTAATCTCTAACCTTCAGATCATTCACAAATATCACCTACAATTCACTACATCTTTAATCTCCCCGAGCTTCGGATCATTCACAAATATCACCTACAGTTCATTGAGGATGAAAGATTATAAATTCATTATTTTAAATCTCCATCAACTACATTTATAATCTCTTGACTACAGATCATTCAGAAATATAAACTTCATTTGATTTGATTTGATTTATTATTGTCACATGTATTAACATACAGTGAAAAGTATTGTTTCTTACGCACTATACAGACAAAACATACCATTCATAGAGAAGAAAATGAGAGAGTGCAGAATATAGTGTTACAATCATAGCTAGGGTGTAGAGAAAGATCAATTTAATGCAAGGTAAGTCCATTCAAAAGTCTGATAGCAGGGAAGAAGCTGTTCTTAAATCGGTTGGTACATGACCTCAGACTTTTGTATCTTTTTCCCGAAGGAAGAAGGTGGAAGAGAGAATGTCCGGGATGCGTGGGGTCCTTGATTATGCTGGCTGCTTTGCTGTGACAGTGGGAAGTGTAGACAGAGTCTGGGAGGCTGGTTTGCGTGATGGATTGGGCTACATTCGTGACCTTTTGTAGTTCCTTGCGGTCTTGGGCAGAGCAGGAGCCATACTAAGCTGTGATATAAGCAGAAAGAATGCTTTCTATGGTGCATCTGTAAAAGTCATTTAATTACATCTTTTATTACATCATTTAATTGCATCTTTAATCTCGCATCCTCGTTTCATTCTTAATCTCCCACCTTCAGATCATTCAAAAACATCATCTACAGTTCATTAGATCTTTAATTTCTCTCATCTTCAGTACATTACATTTCTAAACTCTCCCACTTTCAGATCATTCATAAATATCACCCCTACATTTTAATCTGTCCCACCTTCAGATCATTGCTAAATCTAACCTACATTCAGTACATTTCTAATCTCATTCACAAAATATCGCCTACAATTCACTACATTTATAATCTTTCATCCTCAATTTGTTATTTTAAATCTCCATCACCTTCAGATCATTCTGCAACCTAAAGTACAATTCACGACATCTTTAATCTCCCTCTCCTTCAGATCATTCAGAAATATCACCTACAGTTCATTACATTTCTAATCTCACTCACTTTCAGATCATTGCTCAATCTAAACTACAATTCACTACATCTTAAACTGTCCCATCTTCAGATCATTCAGAAATCTCTGACCTGCAGCCCATTATATTTATAATCACTCACCGTTTCATTCCTAAATCTAACTGCTACAATTCACTACCTTTCATCTTCAGTTCATTCACAAAATTAACCTACAAATTTCATTACATTTCTAATCTCTAATTTTCATTTAATTTTTAATCTACCCCATCTTTATTTCATTTTTAATTTCTCCCATCCTCATTCATTACATTTTAATGTCATTCTCTTTCATTACATTTGTAATCCCACTTTCATTTCAATTTTACTCTCTCATCTTCATTACATTTTTAATCTCTCACCCATGGGTGGCACAGTGGCAAGCACTGCTACCTCACAGTGCCAGGGACCCAGGTTCGATTCCCAGCTTGGGTCACTTGTCTGTATGGAGTTTGCACGTTCTCCCCATGTCTGCGTGGGTTTCCTCCGGGTGCTTCGGTTTCCTCCCACAGTCTGAAAGACGTGCTGGTTAGGGTGCATTGGCCGTGCTAAATTCTCCTGAACAGGTGCTGTAGTGCGGCGACTCGGGGATTTTCACAGTGACTTCATTGCAGTGTTAATGTAAGCCTACTTGTGACACTAATAACAAAATTTTTTTTAAAGTTAAATTAATTTCATTACATTTTCAATCTTCCATTTTCATTTTATTGTATTTTTTAATCTCTCACTTTCATTTCATTTGTTTTTAATTCTCTCTTACCTTCATTCCAGTTTCTGATAGTTTGTGATATTAACTGCCTTGTCTAGGCTATTACCAACGTTCTAGCTATTGTCAACATTTTATCTGGCTCAGGTGACAATGCATTCAATCTTAGTGACCTGATTGGTTTTTCAAGTCTCAAAGCTTCCAACAATTCCACCTTTCAATACCACATTGAATCTTGGTCCACCTTGATATTTAACCTCACGTTAATCATTCTTATTTGAACCAGAGACCATCTATACCTGCAATGGTTTCTCTTCCAGTCCTTTTTGATATGCCCTAAAGTTCATTCTTGGCCTCATCTTACTATTGCAAACCCTATCATGATCATTGTTTGTAAATATAGGGCCAGCTTCCATGTGAATGCCAATGTACAGTAAGAAGTCTCACAACACCCAGTTAAAGTCCAACAGGTTTACTTGGTAGCACAAGCTTTCGGAGCACTGCCCCTTCAGAAGGTGAGTGGGAGTTGTGTTCACAAACAGGGCATATATAGACACAAACTCAATTTATAAGATAATGGTTGGAATGCGAGTCTTTACAGGTAATCAAGTCTTAAAGGTACAGATAATGTGAGTGGAGAGAGGGTTAAGCACAGGTTAAAGAGATGTGTATTGTCTCCAGCCTCGTATTCCAACTCGCATTCCAACTATTATCTTGTAAATTGAGTTTGTGTCTATATATGCCCTGTTTGTGAACACAACTCCCACTCACCTTCTGAAGGGGCAGTGCTCCGAAAGCTTGTGCTACCAAATAAACCTGTTGGACTTTAACCTGGTGTTATGAGACTTCTTACTGTGCTTACCCCAGTCCAACACCGACATCTCCACACAATGCCAATGTACCCAGCTTTACCTCTTCTCATGTCCAGTAAAAGGCATGTCATATTCATAACTTTAAACATGGGCTGTGCTCATATGGAAGCTTCTGGAACTGCCTTTGCTTATTTAAAAATGGAAACTGATGAATTGTTAAGATAGCAACTTTAATCCAGACTATCAAGCTTCCAGAAAGTCTTGAATTGAATCATAGTGCAATGGGGTCTCCCCCTTGAATGGGCATGTCTGAATGGCAATATTTTGTGGAATTCATGCCAGCCATTGTTTGAAGCTTACTTAATGCAGAGTCAATGGACTCTTTGATTCTGTCTCCAGGTTTGCAATGTAACAAAGGAAATCTGATGAGACTAGTTATCCACAAGTAATGTGTGATTATATGTAAATTGCTGTTAATCACATGGACTGAAACTGGTTCTCTGATACTGAAAACTTTTAATCCCAAAACCCAGAGGAGACAGAGGGGGTGGGATTTTCCGGCTGCGCTTGCCCCAAAACCGGAAAACCCCGCATAAGCTCAACAGACCTTTCCATAGTCTGCCCCTCACCCGCTATAATTCCCATGGCGGGTGGAACGGGAAAATTCGCCCCAGGGAGTCTGCAGAATACTCCTGGCAAGACAACAGTTGCAGGGAAAGGCTGTGCCAGCTTCCCCTTTGAAGAACCAAAAGGCTTAAAAGTATTTTAAACATCTCCTGGCCTGATCCCAAAGCTCCAAGTTAATCTATGAAGAAATGGAAGCTCCATATACAACAGCCATGTGTGCCTGACTTCATGACCTGCTGAGCATTTTTCTCTCCAAAATAATTCTGATATCTTACCCCGGCCATCTGCATTTACCTGATTTGCAATTAAAGAGTGGGAAAAGCTTCCTTCTTCACTGGGTTCACAAAGACGTGTGAACAGTTAACTACTGTTTTGGTTTAATACTTGCAGAAAGAAGTGCACAACCTTCTTTAATTATAACTTGTTGAGTGAATGGTGTGCGACTGACATAACATTTCGATCTTTCAGGGTAGGCGTGTGAATCAATAATCCTCTTTTTTCAAACCCATTGAAGTCTGCTGCTAGTATTTTTTAAATTGACCACATACTATCAGAGGTTTAGAAACACACGCATCTTACTTTTTAAAACTAAACCACACCGATTACTGAAAGGGATAGAATTGGGAGGCTTCAGTCTGTCCATAACACACTCCGTTACAATGTTCAATTCCACAACAGTCACTGCACTGAGTATCTGCCTCACATCAAGTTATAGAATCCCTACAAGTGCAGAAGTGGGCCATTCGGCCCATTGAGTCTGCACTGCCAACAATCCCTATCTCCGTAATCCCACATATTTACCCCGCTAATCCCTCTAACCTACACATCCCGGGACACTAAGTGGCAATTTGGGGCATGGCCAATCAACCTAGCCCACACATCTTTCAGACTGTGGGAGGAAACCGGAGCATCCGGAGAAAACCCTCACAGACATGGGAGAATATGCAAATTCCACACAGACAGACACCCAAGCTGGGAATCGAACCCTGGTCCCTGGAGCTGTGAGGCAGCAGTGCTAACCACTGTGCCACCATGCCGCCCACTAAGTTATAAATGAGCTATAATTTCCTGCTGCTCAACTTTGGCAAGAATGAAGTTATTGTATTCATTTGCATTTGAAAATCTAATGATTTAGGTCTTGATCCCAGCCTCTTTCTCTAGGCTCAAATGGAAACACACAATCTTAGTATCGTACCATACCTTGAGTTCACTCTCAAATTCCACATCTAGCCATCACCAAGACTACGTAAATCCATGTCCGGTGCAACCCTTCCCTCATCCCAAACCCAAACCTTCTTCTGTTGTTGACATGATATTTCTGTCCTACTCAGTTTACATCCTCCCCGACTGACCAGCTTCCACCTTCTTCCGTGAAGCAGTTGACCAGCGGATGGAAAATCTGCCAGGGTTCCGATTCTTAGTGGGGAATTTTCCCGTCCCGCCCACCACGGGAATTGTAGCGGTCTGTTGACCTCGGGTGGAATTTTCCATTTTAGGGGCGAGCATGGCCGGAAAATCCCGTCCCTAATGTGGGACTGCTGCCCCTTCCCATCGGGAGTCAAAATTTAAGCTTTTTCAAGTCTATCATCTTAATATTGATACGTATTAAGTTGACTCCACCGATTCATGCACACATTAATCAGGTGATGTGTGCGGAGAATCCTTTCACTTCAGGGGAAAGCCTGCAATGCCACTTCCAAAACAGCACGGTAGCACAGTGGTTAGCACTGCTGCTTCACAGCTCCAGGGACCTGGGTTCGATTCCCGGCTTGGGTCACTGTCTGTGTGGAGTTTGCACATTCTCCTCGTGTCTGCGTGGGTTTCCTCCGGGTGCTCCGGTTTCCTCCCACAGTCCAAAGATGTGCGGGTTAGGTTGATTGGCCATGCTAAATTTGCCCCTTAGTTTCCTGAGATGCATAGGTTAGAGGGATTAGTGGGTAAAATGTGTAGGGTTATGGGGGTAGGGCCTGGGTGGGATGGTGGTCGGTGCAGACTCGATGGGCCAGATGGCCTCTTTCTGCACTGTCGGGTTTCTATGAGTTATTATCACTTAATCATAAGGTTTCCACTTGTGAGGGAATCCAAAACTAGGCAGTCATTAATAAGTCTAGTAAGAAATTGAGGAGGAACTCCGCACTCAGAATGGTGCAACCCGATAGAAATTGTTGAGACAATTAGCACAGACACATTCAAGGGGAAGCTAGTCAAACACACGAGCGTGAAAGGAATAGAAAGTTATGCTGATAGAATCAGGCAGGGGAAGGATCGTGTGCAGCATAAATACTGACATGGCCAGACGGGCCGAATGGCCTGTTTGTGCTGTAAATATCGTGTTAGTTCCATGTAAAAGTGCAATAATCTCATTAAAAAAACAACTCTTCAGCTTGGACACAATAACTATTTACAAATTGAGAAACAGTTTTCTTTTCAGAACCTTTTGGCTAAGATCAATTGTAGTTTTGGTATCCTGCACTTGGTTAAGTCACGAGGTTACTCACACTGAGGCTTCATTTGAAGCAATTTTTTAAAAGGGGCATCTAGGTCTTTTGGCTAAGATGCAAATGAGATCAAGCATTGGAGAAGATGCAATGCCTGCTCCAATCAGCTTGGATCATGTAGATCAAGTCCAAGACAGGAAGTGAGAGGCCTGTCTTGTCAGCTTGGATTGGGAATGTCTCACTTGCTGAGACTTTGAATTGGACTTTGATTGGATTGAATTGGATACATAAACAAAATAAAAAATACTGAGCAGGCTGTTTCCAGGGACGCACACCAAGACAAATATCGACTGCTGCTGGAGGGTCATCAACTCATTGAAGGACGCTCTTTGGTCCGCCCGAAACTTGCTGATCTTCCAGTGCAAAGATTTGTCCTCGACCGAGTGTTGCAGACTGGCACACTCCAAGGTCCAGGACTACATGCTGAGGGATGCTCTCAAGCTTGGAGCAGCCGCCGCAAAGGCACAATGGGGAAAGGCCACTGTTTAAAGCCTTTCAACCAAGGCAGACCAAGGGACCAGTAACTGTAAAAAACCCTCAGACTGCGTAACTGTGTGCTAATCTGTAAAAACAAAACAGTGAAATGTGACAAATGTATATAGTTTGTTGAAGAACTGAACTGTAATGTCTGTAATGTCTTAGAACTGAGCACTGTAAAATATTGAAGTTAAGGAAATTGTAAATATGACTGTTTTTGCACTATTTGTAATGGTTGGAAAGGTCGTTTCTGTAATGGTTTGTTTCAGAGTATTTATGAATAAAATATATTTTTGAAATTAAAAAAAATACTGAGGAAATAACAGAGCACCTGAATAAGAATGGTTCGATCAAGCAGACGCAGCATGGATTCATGAAGGGAAAGTCATGTTTGACGAATCTACTGGACTTTTATGAAGATGTCACTAGTGCGGTTGACAGAGGGGAACCGGTGGATGTGGTGTTTTTAGATTTTCAGAAGGCGTTCGATAAGGTGCCTCACAAAAGGTTGCTGCAGAAGATTGGGGTACACGGAGTTAGGGGTAAGGTGTTGGCGTGGATTGGGGATTGGCTATCTAACAGGAAGCAGAGAGTTGGGATAAATGGGTGCTTTTCTGGTTGGCAGTTGGTGACCAGTGGCGTGCCGCAGGGATCGGTGCTGGGGCCTCAATTGTTTACCATTTACAAGATGATCTGGAGGAGGGGACTGAATCTAGGGTATTCAAGTTTGCTGATGACACGAAGGTGAGTGGGAAAGCGAATTGCGTGGAGGACGCGGAAAGTCTGCAGAGAGATTTGGATAGGCTGAGCGAGTGGGCGAGGATCTGGCAGATGGAATATAACGTTAGCAAATGTGAGGTTATCCACTTTGGAAGAAATAATAGTAAATTGGAATATTATTTAAATGGAGAAAAATTACATCGTGCGACTGTGCAGAGGGACCTGGGGGTCCTTGTGCGCGAATCGCAAAAACTCAGTCTGCAGGTGCAGCAGGTGATCAAGAAGGCGAATGGAATGTTGGCCTTTATCGCGAGGGGGTTAGAATATAAAAGCAGGGAGGTCTTGCTGCAACTGTACAAGGCACTGGTGAGGCTGCAACTGGAGTACTGTGTGCAGTTTTGGTCCCCTTATTTGCGAAAGGATATATTGGCCTTGGAGGGAGTGCAGAGAAGGTGCACCAGGTTGATACCAGAGATGAGGGGTGTAGCTTATGAGGAGAGATTAAACAGATTGGGTCTGTACTCGTTGGAGTTTAGAAGGATGAGGGGTGATCTTATAGAGACATATAAGATAATAAAGGGGCTGGATAGGGTAGAGGTGGAGAGATTCTTTCCACTTAGAAGGGAAACCAGAACTAGAGGGCACAGCCTCAAAATAAGGGGGGGCCGGTTCAGAACAGAGTTGAGGGGGAACTTCTTCTCTCAGAGGGTAGTGAATCTCTGGAATTCTCTGCCCATTGAAGTGGTGGAGGCTTCCTCGTTGAATATGTTTAAATCACGGGTAGATAGTTTTCTGATCGATAAGGGAATTAGGGGATATGGGGAGCAGGTGGGTAAGTGGAACTGATTCGCTTCAGATCAGCCATGATCTTGTTGAATGGCGGGGCAGGCTCGAAGGGCCAGATGGCCTACTCCTGCTCCTATTTCTTATGTTCTTATAGAACAAATTCCCCAGGTAACAAATTAACTCCTTACAACATTTTATTTAAAATGCAACAGTTTTTTTTTTACATCAATATTTTTATATAGTTACACCTTATCATGACAAACATTTGTCCCCGATGGCATCGGAAGGACCAGTCAAGTCTACGCAATTCAAACAATCTTTTGTTATAACAAAACACCCTCTTATAACAGACACGTGAACTAATTCCACTGCTTTGTTTGAAATGTTTAGTTCTGCTACAATAAACTGCACAGCAGTAATTGTGTTGGCACTCGCACTAAATGTTTAGTACCATGAACATAGTGCCAGCAAGTACGATACCTGAAACTGTGGCAGGACAACCTTTTTTTTAAAAAAAGGGGTCCATTGAGAAAAAGTAATTGGAACGATTCCAGCTTGATAAAGGTAACCCTCCGCTCATCAAAAAAAAAGGGTCACTGTTCCAGTTCCGCAAGTTTGTATTGACAAGATTAGTTACATCCAACTTCAGTTCAGAAAGTTGATTTGGTAAATTTCCAAATAGTTGCTGATGTCAGCTGTATAGCGAGCATTAAAAAAATAAAACAAAAAAATTAAAAAGCTAACGGGAATACTGACTCTAAAAAGCAATTATACTTGGAAAATTTGTGACAGTGGCATGAACTCTCAAAATCTTGGAATCACAAGGACAGGGAGAAATTAAATCTTTCAACCGCTGCAACCTTTTCCAGAAATCTTAATTCCACAGCTCCTAATTCTTTTTTTTATCTAACTCCTATTATTCGCCATTTCTGTTTTCACCACCTCTTATTCCAAATGGGATTAATGGAATTCCACTCTTTAAAAGGGCAAGGCAGCATTTCTTGCTGAATGTGATATCGGTAATGTGCACGAGTTACATACACACGAGTATCTGCGCACAACACAGTTCCATTACATTTAGGACAAGTACAAATTCAGTCGGCATAAAACAGAAAGGCTTTCATTCCGGGCCATCAGGATTCAAATGGTGAGTTGAGGTCATTTATTACACACGAGCCGAAAACAATGTTACATAAACCAAGCCTTTTTTGAAAACCTTTCATCTTCAAAGTTTCTAAGGCCTTCACAAATGCCACATAATGATCTTGAAAATGTGTATATATTATTTTTAAGTCTCCAGTGAAGCTATTCTGTGACCAAACAGCAGGGGGTGCAAAAGAGTAGCCCTGGGTCTTTGCCAATATTTCTTTTCCATTCTGAGGGAAGTCATCACTGATGTATTAAGCTTGCAGATGAGGGATATTTTGCATTGATTAAAAAAAATGGGAGCATCAGCCTAACAAGGAGGACAGTGTCTGTTGGTTTATCTTTGTTAAGGAATGAAGGTAATGTCCGAGGGAGCTTCTATGTTTTGCCCTGGTTGGAATCTTTTGGCGGTAATTAAATTCTGAATGAATTCCATTGTCCTTTACTCCGAATCAACCAGGCTTCTCATTTTCAAGCACCTCCTGCAGCTGGCAAGGCAGGAAGGATCCATGCCACAAACCAGGGCTACTCTTGACAAAGGCACACTTACAGCAGGTAAGGAAGGCAGCCGCAGTCCCTCAGAGGTCTCACCCCAGAAGAGGCTTATTTCACTACTGCCAGGTTGTCTCAGTTACTGATCAGCAAAAATTGTCATAATACGTTAAGACTTAATGCTCAAAATCCATTGAGCTGAAAAACCTTTGCCGTAACCACTAAAATGCTCGGTGGAAACAAGTGATAAAATGTCTATAGATTGGTCACAGAGAGTTTAAATATTTTATACAACTTAAAACTGGAAAGGCATGGTCTGGATTGAACTTGCTGCTCAGCTGTAAGAAAGAACAGCTTCATGTACTCCAAGCATTGAGGGTATATCAATGCCAAAAATTGACTGGGGCTGTTTTCCACAATAGCAATGTTCCACGTATTGCTTATGACATGACATTACAATTGTACACTGGTACAGCGCGTAACGAAGGTCACATCAACTTTACAATGACCAGTCTATTTTCGTCAGCACATGGCATCTGCCTTGGGAACCTTTTGCACTGGACTCTTCCTTCCAGTCCACACTTGGCAGTTGGCACGGCAATATATTCTACCCCAAAAAGGTAGAGAAGGACTTGAAGACTTGAGTGGGGTCTTTCTGCTCTTTGGTCGTTGTCCTCTGGACCTTTCACATGAAAAAAAAAATCCATCTCCCAAATTTGGAGAGCAAGTCAGTCTACCTACTGTCTCCATGATCTTCTTCGACCCAAGCAACTATTTTGCCTTCCCAACCAGGAACGATATCATCATCATGGAAAAGCTAGGGGAAAAATTATGGAAATCAAATTAACATTTTAAAGCCTGTAATTTTGGTATGGTTTTTACAGCACTGCGTATTTCCTATCTAAATAGTAACACATTCATTCTTTCTTCCATAATCATAGAATCTCTACAGTGCGGACAGAGGCCATTCAGCCTGCACCAACAATCCCACCCAAGCTCTATTCCTGTAATCCCATATATTTATCCTGCTAATCCCGACACTAAGGGGCAATTTAGCATGGCCAATCTACCTAACCCGAACATCTTTGTAGTGTGGGAGGAAACCGGAGCACCCGGAGGAAACCCATGCAGACACAGGGAGAATGTGCAAGCTCCGTGCAGACAGTCACCCGAGGGCAAAATTGAACCCGAGATCCTGTCGCTGTGTGGCAGCAGTGCTAACCACTCTATCTCTTTATCAATGTGCATAAGCAAATTTATGGAAAGAAAATCTCATAACAACTATCTAAAGCTCAACTAAGTTAGCACAGACTAGAGACAGAAAGTGTTATATTCATAAGCCACACACTCTCTCACCAACAGAATATTTCACCGTTCAATTGTCCTGTCAAACTAAGACTAAAGAGTGTTAGTTTATTTCTAGAACATGATACCAATGGTGGGATCTTACTTCCTCCTTCACTGTGCCAAACTCTGGATCCAGTGCCTTAAAGTGATATCTGTAATTCCCTTCCCGATCTATTGCCGCTTTAAAGTCCTTCAGAGCCACTTCACCAAGTCTGCAGGAATAAAGTTGATGACAGATTGAAGGTGTGTGATTTCACGCAGAATTCTAAATAACAGACTTTACCTGACGGAGTGGGCAGGACATAGGCATACACAGCTCGGAAATGCTAATCTTGAAATGCCGCTTGCTCCCGTACAGAAGCAGCCTTGGTTGACTGAGCCTCTGATTTTCTCTATCTTGTAGGAAGTCTTGCCAAGGATGCAGCTAAGATCAGGAACTCACATTTGGGAACATGAATGAAATTGCATCCTTTCATTCCAGAATGTCGCAAAGTGAAATCAAAATACATTTTACTTTGGTGGTACGTTGCGACTGATAACGTTCTAAAAAGACTGGTTTGTGCTCACAGAAACACTGTTGAGCCCCTTAAAGTTAAAGTTTATTTATCATCACAAGTCAGCTTACATTAACACTGCAATTAAGTTACTGTGAAAATCCCCTAGTCACCACACTCCGGCGCCTGTTTGGGTACACACAGAGGGAGAATTTAGCACGGCCAATGCATCTAACCAGCAAGTCTTTCGGACTGTGGGAGGAAACCGGAACACCCGGAGGAAACCCACGCAGACACGGGGAGAACGTGCAGACTCCACCCAAGCCGGAAATCAAACCCGGGTCCCAGGCGCTGTGAGGCACCACTGTGTTCTCCTGTAATTCTAGATTTTCACACAACTAGTGAACATCTTAGTGTGTGGTTCAAAACAGCACTTTGAATAGGGTGGAGGCAACAGCTGCTGCTGCAACAGAGAGAAGAGAAATGAGAAAATAAACTATATGGAAAAGGATTTTAACTAAAGTCACATCAATGCTTAATCGAGTATTTTTGCAAAACCTCCTGAAATTTCAGTTTTTGAAATATTCTTCTCGGCTGGTACAATAAGAATTACTTACCTCTTTGGAATGTTCACCATAAATGGTACAAGAGTTCGGTCTGTGAAATAGAGCACCTTGGTGCAGACAGGGTTGCTAAGACCAGGACTGTTGTGAGAATGAAGACCTGCAGAGAAAGAAAATCTTTTTTTTTTAGAAAGCAAAACCAAATATTTTTGACAGACGTTGGCAACTACAGATGACCTGCCTACGGTAAACATGGGTAGAACAGGGTGACACGGTGACACAGTGGTTAGCCCTGTTCAATTCCGGCCTCTGATGACTGTCTGTGTGGAGTTTGCACGTTCTCCTGTGTCTGCGTGGGTTTCCTCTGGGTGCTCCAGTTTCCTCCCACACTCAAAAGTTGTGCTGGTTAGGTTAATTGGCCATGCTAAATTGCCCCTTAGCATCAGAGGCATTGGCAGGGTAAATACGTGAGGTTACGGGGATAGGGCCTGGACGAGATTGTTGCCGGAGAAGGCTTGATGGGCCAAATGGCCTCCTTCTGCACCGTAGAGATTCTAAGAGGAGGGGAGGGGAGAGATATTACAAAGTGTAAAATTACAGCACAATGCAATGGAATATCACTGAGAATGGACTGCAGTCTGCCATGGAATCGCAGGGCTACACTTTTACAGAAATATTTATCCAAAAACAAAATCGGGAAGTTTGAAGATCACAGCAACCTGCATATTAAGTTCACAGTTTTGTTTAACCCCAAACAGCGATTCGTTGGCGAAATGTTTGCTCCTGAACTTACTGGAATTTGACGGCCAGGATTCTCTCTCTGTATTTAATTCTCTTCTTCCTGAATGTTTCACGGGAGTCTGCAGATATAAATTTAAAAAAGGAAATATCGAAGCATAAATGTAACAGTTGTACAGCCGAAGATTTCATACTACACTCGGCAACCTGCAATTTTCCACTTGTGCCCATTATTGGGCAAATTCAGCCGCTGATATCAGGGTGCCATGCAAAACATGGCACCTTGATATCAGCACTGACCCAAAATCTGTCTTGTCCTTACCCAAAACCAACAGAAGCGTATTTTCCTGCAGGAGGGGCTGGAAAGCAACTGTCTCCCTATCCTTTGGAGCCTTTAGGTCAATCACAGTAGCCCAACTAACCTAATATAAATCATAGAATCCTACCGTGCAGAAGGAGGCCATTCGGCCCATTGAGTCTGCACTGACCACAATCCCACCCAGGCCCTATCTCCATAACCCCATGCATTTACCCTAGCTAGTCACCCTGACACTAAGTGGCAATTTAGCATGGCCAATCCATCTAACCCACACATCTTTGGACTGTGGGAGGAAACCGGAGCACCTGGAAGAAACCCACGCAGACACAGGGAGAATGCGCAGACTCCACACAGACAGTGGCCCAAGCTGGGAATTGAACCCGGGTCCCTGGCGCTGTGAGGCAGCAGTGCTAACCACCGTGCCAGAATTGAACCCAAGATCTTGAAATTTGTATGGTTTGATGCAACATCAAAAGCGTCTTTACTGGTTCAGCCATCAAAGGCCCACACCGTAACAATTAGAACTATGGTTTCCTTTCTGTTCACTAATTTTATTGAGAAAATAGATGCGTGTCCAGAACATTGATATGTCAACTTTGTAATTAAGGAAAAATATTCTAAAAGTGGGGGAAGTGCAAGAAAGCATCAACTGAAGATTGCATGATTTTAAAGATTCATCTGTAAGAAACTAATGAATAATATGAAGTTAAATTTAATTGTCACTGGTTTTGTCACCATAATGAAAGAACTGACAAGCATTATTTGTTGCAACTATCTTCCAACTTCATCACAGGAAAAGAGCTGTGGTAAACTTTTCCATTAAAGATAATGCCTTCATAACTTTATTGGAGGGCCAGTTTCGAGTTTATGTATAAGGGCGGCACAGTGGTTAGCACTGCTGCCTCACAGTGCCAGGGATCCAGGTTCGATTCCCGGCTTGGGTCACTGTCTGTATGGTGTTTGTACATTCTCCCTGTGCCTGCGTGGGTTTCCTCCGGTTTCCTGCCACAGTCCAAAGATGTTCAAGTTAGGTTAATTGACCATGCTAAATTGCCCCTTAGTGTCAGGGGATTAGCAGGGTAAATATGTGAGATTACAGGGATAGGGCTTGGGTGGGATTGTTGGTGCACGCCACGCTAAATCGCCCCTTAGTGTCAGGGGGACTAGCTGGGGTAAATGCATGGAGTTATGGGGATAGGGCCTGTGTGGGATTGTGGTTAGTACAGACTTGATGGGCCGAATGGCCTCTTTCTGCACTGTAGGATTCTATGATTCTAAATCACTAAGTAATTTGATTTAATTTATTATTGTCGCATGTATCAGGATACAGTGAAAAATATTGTTTCTTGCAAGCTATACAGACAAAACATACCGTTCACAGAGTACATAGGCAAGAAGGAAATATAACGCTATAGTCATAATTCAACTCCATAATCTGCTTCCCTTAGTGGCAGAAAATAATAATATATTCTGAATTTCTGGAGTTTGAAATGGAGTTGGTGTGATATTAGTAAATGATGCATTTGCACATTTGTATGAAACACCATTTCTTAACTAAAACCTTTGGCGCATTTAAAATTAATTTGTTAACGCCTTTGTTAAAGCCATAAATAAAATAATTTCTTGTATTAATTTGTATGTTATTAATACCACACAACTCAATTTCAGGCAATGGTAGGTTGTTCCTACTGTTTAAAGAGGGCAAAAATGCAAAGAAAATTAATCACCTAAACGGCTCATTTGGAGATTACTTTTACACAGACTGGAAATATGTCCTTACTTTGTTGCCAACTCTTCCCTGCGTTTCGGCCACATGCATTCGCTCCAATAAACTTGTGATTCCTTGTTCCAGTGTGTCAATTGTGTGGTGCTGGGGATCATGACCAGCAAAGCTACTCCGTAAACTGCGCAGAGAATCTCGCACTACCTGAAGGTCTTCCGTCTATAATTACAGAATAACATCCATTAAAGGGTTAATAATCACACAGGTTTAAAAATCACATAAGCTGCAAGCTGTATCTCAGTCACATAGGGAAAGCTATGTGAAAACCACAGGTCTTGATTAAAGCAGACCCAAATAAGAGTCAAAGACTATTTAATTGAACGATGTGCAGTTGCAACTCGTGTTTGCCCATTAGAACAAGGAACAATGGACTTCTTTCGAGGTCCAACCAAATAAACAAAATCAAATTAAGTTAGGCACAACTCAAAAGGGGCAGCCCCCAAAAGGAGGGGAACCGCCTGAAACAAAAGACAAAGTGGAAAGGAAACTTAAAACATCAAATTAAAATGTGATTAAAGGGGTCAATAATACACCCAGTCCCTAAGTGCCCAGCAGGCACGGAAGGCATTAACAGTGCCCTCAGACACCGCATGCTCCCTCTCCAGGAATACCTGGCCGTGAATATAGCCGCGGTAGAGGGCAGACAGGTTGGATGACCCCCTCAGTCACCCGCTGCCTGGATGGCACACCTTGCCATCCAGGCAGCGGGCAACCGAGGCACCTAGATGGCACACCTTGCCAGGGCCAGGAGCAGGTTAACAAGGAACAATGGAAAGGGGGTTGATATACCATTGGTCAAAGATATAGCTATAATTGCTTGATGACATAATTAGGAAAATATCACAAGTTACAATTGGCAGCTATATCCTTATGGCGAGATGAGGAGCTTGAGAATGGGCGAGCCAGCCATCATCAGGAATTGGGTTTAAGGAGGTTATCTGCCTTCATTCTAACAGAGTTTTTATTTTTAACCCATGCTTTTCCCAGGCCAGGGAAAACCAAGCAGGTAAAAAGAGGAGAGATGGGCTCGATCCATAGATGAAGTGCCTTTAGGATAGGATTGTTTCCCACAACCCAAAGGGCTACTCTGTAAATCTCCCCACCCCTCCCAATCTGTCTGCTTCGCCCTTTCTGATCAGATCCCCACCCCAAGTCTCACCAGCTCTACACCCCCCAATACACCATGATTTGCCGAACACAAGCACCCCATAACACTGCAACCTAGCCAATTGTCCTGATCAGGTCTGCCATCCCAGATTAGAATGTAACCGGTGATAACATTGGATCTGTTGCAATGTGACAAATGGTAACAAGCTGTAAGGGTCAGCTGGCCCTGTAAATAATGTAACCAATGACAGAATGATGTGATGATCACCTGACCAGTTGACTCAGTATAAATTAGAACATGTTGGGAATTGTGGGGAGCTTGGAATGGCCCAGAGTGAGGCGGAGAGTTTGGAGTAACAAAGTTTCTTTATTAAACATTTTCTTTGATTTATCAATTGGAGTAAGTTTTGTTCTATTTTTATTGTCTGCATTTGAAGAGTTCCTTCTGGATGAACATCCCACGCTTTAAGGTTTCCCAGCAATTAAGTGTACCCCACCCATACTCTTCCCACCACCTCATTGTTATTACTTGGGCCGGAGTCCCTCGAAAATACTTGCCCACATGTTCTCCATATGTTTGCTACTCATTCTTGACTTTAGCAGAGGCATAAAATAAGCGATTCTAACAGCTCCTGCAATACCCTCAACTCGCCGATTTCTACGGGATCTCATTCCTGCAAACCCACCGACAAGAGGCTGTAGAGTTCTACCCCTTATGTTTATGTTACTAAAATGTTTTCTGCAGCCATGTGGCAGCCTTGTAGCTCCATTTTCACTTGACTTCTGAAAAATGCTATTGGAGAAGCCACAAAAGAGTGGTTGTAATCAGGAGTGGTTGTAATCAGGTCTGTTGCCCTGGCACAGAGTGTACAGATGCTGACTGCTGGCGTACCATATAATTAATATGGTACAAGGATGATATGACATAAAATTATGATGCAGTCACCCCATGTTTATCTGGAAACCATCTGCAACTGGCTACTGGAAATTCTTATTCGGTGGCATCGTGTTATTGAAGATAAAAATTCTATGCAACTTCAGTAAAAATCGGGCTAATAATAATTTTACTATGAGTTCTACTCACCCCTCTATACCCTGGAGAAATGGTTTTGCTCATTGACTGGACATAGCCATTACTCGCTGATGGTTTACAGGGATACACCTGATGAAATGTAAACAAAGAACAAAATGTTTCTAACGAATTCCAACGTGAATTATTCTGTTTAAACAGAATCGAATTAAAGAACTTCCATCCGGAGGACACTTCATTTCACTTGCACTGATTTAAACTCAAACATATCGGTCCTGATATTTACAGGGCGGTTGGGAAAGCGCAGTGGATTTGAAAATGGCTGATGGCACAGTGGTTAGCACTGCTGCCTCACAGCGTCAGGGACCCGGGTTCAATTCCTAGCTTGGGTCACTGTCTGTGCAGAGTCTGCACATTCTCCTCGTGTCTGCGTGGGTTTCCTCCGGGTGCTCCGGTTTCCTCCCACAGTCCGAACAATGTGCTGGTTAGATGCATGGCCATGCTAAATTCTCCCTCAGTGTACCCAAACAGGTGCCAGAGTGTGGCGACTAGGGGATTTTCACAGTCACTTCATTGCAGCGTTAATAGAAGCATATTTGTGACACTGATAAATAAATTTTAAAAGAATCTGGCAGGACCATGGTCGCAGAGATACTGGTCATCCTTTCCCTGCCAGGTGGCTAGTGGCTAGGAGGAAAAATCAGTGGAATGAAGGCTGTAGCTGGAATGCGTTAGGGACGGTCTCCGGTAATTGGGAGGGTGAATGTCCTATCATGGTTTGAGGGCAAAGGTCAGTCACTGCAACTTGGGGGATTGGTGGGGGTTGTCTAAGGTGGGATATCATGGCTTGAGAGGCAAGAAGGCATTCAGGTCCGAAGGAGGCAGGGGTGGGAGGAAAGGGTCGACGAATGTAGCAAGAGGGAGAAGAAGTGCCACCATCGACTGTGGCTTACCCAATAGGGAATTAAACACTTCTGGAAAATACAACTTATTTATCTTCTGGAGCCAGGTTTCCTGACACTTGAGAAACCTGCACAGCATCGGTAAATTTTAAATCAGATTTCACAAACGCAGATGCAGATATTTTGGATTTTCTCAGTAGGGTCTTAATTTAAAGTTGGCAAAAGAGGAAAGATCTATCGGATGTTGAGGATTTTTTGAGGACAAACTAGGCAAATTCAGATCAACTTGTTTAGGGTAATCAGGAAGAAGTCTCACAACACCAGGTTAAAGTCAAACAGATTTATTTGGAATCATGAGCTTTCGGACTACATTCTGCACTCCTTCATCAGTCCAATGCCGGCATCTCCACCTTAGGGTAATCAATCATCTGATAAGATGAGAAAACATTTACAACTGCTTGATTATCAACAATTAAGAATAGGTTTGATGGATGGTTGAAGGTAGGAGGGATAAATGGGTCACTGGAACAGGACACGTACATGGGTTTAAATCTACTGCTTACGTAGAGGGTTAACACCACCCTGGTGGTATTTGTCCTGTACATTATGTGTAATTCTATGTTGTAAGAAACTTTGCAAGTGTTGAGAGTGAAGCATCTATATGCTCTGGAGAAGTTTGCATTCAGGTTTCCCTTAATTCAGTGGATAAAAACATTAAGGGTCTGCTATACAACTCATCATTACGAAACAAGATCCTCAGGTTTTATTTGATGCTTGTGATCTCTGGACCCAAGGGCTAGGACCATAGAAAAGGCAGCATTATTCAAAATATTGAGTAAACAACTGAGAATACAGATGTGTTTAGTTCCTTACAATGTCTCAGTGTTGCTGAAATAAAAGCCTAAAGAACTGATTCCTCAAACATTAAGGCTTATTTTTCTGGTCAGGGTAAATTAAAATAATTGCAAGCAATGGCTCTAATCATGGGATACACCAGCAAGGATACTGGACAATTGAGTTTCAAATAGCTTCTTTCAGGTATGATTAAAGGCAAAGATTACCCCAAATAAACATAGTACATGACTCAGCTTATGATAACAAGATAAGTTCCCCTACCGTGAAAAAGTTGAACTAGTTAGATTAACTAGTTCAACTTTTTCTCAGGTAGAGCTTCAAGTTTTTAGGTATTCAAATCAACAACAATCTGTCCTGGTCCCTCCATGCCAACACTATAGTTAAGAAAACCCACCAACGCCTCTACTTTCTCAGAAGACTAAGGAAATTTGGCATGTCAGCTACAACTCTCACCAACTTTTACAGATGCACCAGAGAAAACATTCTTTCTGGTTGTATCACAGCTTGGTATGGCTCCAGCTCTGCCCAAGACCGCAACAAACTACAAAGGGTCATGAACGAAGCCCAATCCATCACACAAACCAGCCTCCCATCCATTGACTCTGTCTACACTCCCCGCTGCCTCAGCAAAGCAGCCAGCATAATTAAGGACCCCACGCACCCCAGACATTCTCTCTTCCACCTTCTTCCGTCGGGAAAATGATGCAAAAGTCTGAGGACACGTACCAACTGATTCAAGAACAGCTTCTTCCTTGCTGCCGTCAGACTTTTGAATGGACCTACCTTGCATTAAGTTGATCTTTCTCTACACCCTAGCTATGACTGTAACACTACATTCTGCACTCTCTCATTTCCTTCTCTATGAACGGTATGCTTCGTCTGTATAGCACGTAAGAAACAATACTTTTCACTGTATATTAATACATGTGGCAATAATAAATCAAATCAAAAAGGTAGAAGAGCTTATTTATCACTGTGTAGATTGAAATAAAACGTTCATTGAATTTGTTGAAACCTGAAAGTAAACTCTGTTAAAACTGTTACATAAATGTTTAGTACAGCGTCCCAACTAAATTCCAAACAACATTGTGGTTGTTAGCCATTTACTGAAATCACACACTGGTTTAGTTATGATTTGTGCTTCTGCGATTCAATGTAAATGCATAATCGTTTACTAACTCATTCCACTGTTGATACTTAGTAAAGTCAGTATTGTAGATATCTGAAAGTAATTGGCACGAAACGATAAATGAAAGACCATGTAAAGACCACCTACTTTTGCTGTTCCAGTTTGTGTGTTAAAGGCTTACATTATGGGGGAGAAAATCCAGAGAGAATCGGGAAATGCGAGTCTCTCCGGAGAGATCGCGTTCTGCGATTTTCCCACCCCTCACCGATGACGTCACGAGGTTCACGTCTACAAAGGTGAGAACCTCATTTTAATATACGCTGATAAATGTAAATATAATTATCTGACTCCCCCAGGCCATATTTTCCTCCCTCGCTGTATTTTCAAGCCAGAAAATATACCCCAATATTTCTGTTTCACAGTATTGTTTTGACATCTTGCTAGCAGCACTTTCAGAACAGTTACTGAAAGTATGGTGGCACGGTGGTTAGTGCCTCACAGTGTCAAGGATCCAGGCCCAATTCCAGCCTCAGGTGACTGCCTGGATAGAGTTTGCACGTTCTCCTCGTGTCTGCGTGGGTTTGCTCCCACAGTCCAAAGAAGTGCAGGTCAGATGGATTGGCCATGGAAAATTATCCCTTAGTGTCGGAGGATTAGCAGGGTAAATACGTAGGGTTACAGGAATAGGGCCTGGGTGGGATCGTTGTTGGTGCAGGCTCGATGGGCTGAATGGCCTTCTTCAGCACTGTAGGGATTCTATGATGTGCAAAAGACATGTCCCAGCATAGAAGCACGCTTCTTTGATTGAGACAATATCCAATCAATTGCTCACATTTTATTTTCAGCCTTTATGCTGCCTCATTTTCTCAGTGATACTAGATTGCATTACACTCCAAGCTGTAGTCCGATGCATACAGCATATACAAAGCTGTTATTTTCTGGAAACAGCTACAGATCATCACTGAACACATGTCCACAGATAATATCAGTGATATATGAGAAGTGAATGAAATGAGTTCATTACAGAACCCTTTTCAGTGATTTTGAGTCATATCCGTATAGTTATTGAGTTATACAGGACAACAAGAGGCCCTTCAGCCCATTGTGTCTGTGCCGGCCATCAAGCACCTATGTATTCTAATCTCATTCTCCAGCACTTATTCTGTAGCCTTGTATGCAATGGTGTCTTGTGCTCATCTAAATGCTTCTTAAATGTTGTGAGGATTCCTGCCTGCACCACCCTTTCAGGCAGCGAGTTCCAGATTCCCACCATCTTGAGTGACAAAGTTTTTCCTCAAATCCCCTCTAAATCTCCTGCCCCTTACCTTAAATCTATGCCCCTGGTTATTGACCCCTCCACTAAGGGGAAAAATTTCTTCCCATCTATAATTCATTATTTTGTACAGCTCAATCAGGTTCCCCTTCAGCCTCCTCTGCTTTAAGGAGAACAACCCCATCCTAACCAGCCTCTCTTCATAGGTGTTAAGTTCCAGCCCAAGCAACATCCTGGTGAATCTCCTCTGTACCCTCTCCAGTGCATTCTACAATTTCACCCATTTTCTCTAGAAATATAAAAACCAGCAGTCCTGAGTCATTAATCCTACAGCAGCAATTTCATAAGAGAGAGAGTGAGAGAGCAGGGGGGTGGAAGAGAGAGAGAGTGGGAGATGGAGCGAGAAAACGAGAGAGGGAGAGCGAGAGGGGGAGGGGCGAGAGAGAGGGGGAGAGGGAGCGAGAGAGAGAGGGGGAGAGGGAGCGAGAGAGAGGGGGAGAAGGAGAGGGAGAGAGGGAGCGAGAGAGAGGGGGAGAAGGAGAGGGAGAGAGAGAGAGGGGGGAGAGGGAGCGAGAGAGAGGGGGGGAGAGGGAGCGAGAGAGAGGGGGGGAGAGGGAGCGAGAGAGGGGGGAGAGGGAGCGAGAGAGAGGGGGGGGAGAGGGAGCGAGAGAGAGGGGGGGAAAGGGAGCGAGAGAGGGGGGGGAGAGGGAGAGAGAGAAAGGGGGGGAGAGGGAGCGAGAGAGAGGGGGGGAGAGGGAGCGAGAGAGGGGGGGAGAGGGGGAGAGGGAGCGAGAGAGAGGGGGAGAGGGAGCGAGAGAGGGGGAGCGAGAGAGGGGGGAGAGGGAGCGAGAGAGGGGGGAGAGGGAGCGAGAGAGGGGGGAGAGGGAGCGAGAGAGGGGGGAGAGGGAGCGAGAGAGGGGGGAGAGGGAGCGAGAGAGGGAGGAGAGGGAGCGAGAGAGGGGGGAGAGGGAGCGAGAGAGGGGGGAGAGGGAGCGAGAGAAGGGGGAGAGGGAGCGAGAGAGGGGGGAGAGGGAGCGAGAGAGGGGGGAGAGGGAGCGAGAGAGGGGGGAGAGGGAGCGAGAGAGGGGGGAGAGGGAGCGAGAGAGGGGGGAGAGGGAGCGAGAGAGGGGGGAGAGGGAGCGAGAGAGGGGGGAGGGGGAGCGAGAGAGGGGGGAGAGGGGGGGGAAGAGGGAGCGAGAGAGGGGGGGAGAGGGAGCAAGAGAGGGGGGGGAGAGGGAGCGAAAGAGGGGGGAGAGAACCCCCTAAAGAAAATCCAGCAGCTGATCTGATAAAGCCACTCGAATGGAATATTGCATTCATCTGATACCTTATCACATCTTTCAGGTTGTTCCAAGGCACTTTGTGAATCACATTTAAACAGAGCCGCTTGTCTTTAAACAGGCTTTAAAAGTGGGAGCCATTTCGCTGAGACCAATGTTTTATCCTGCAATGAAATAATTGGCCAATTCATTTCTTTTTTGTTCGTGATCTTAATTAATCTATTTTTGGAAACAAAAATTGGCTCCACGTTACTCTAAAGATGTTCTCATCTCCAGGTTCAGATGATTATAATTACAGAGGTAATTTTGGTTATCATCTGAGCTCAGAGTTCACTCCCATGTATTAGTTATTACTTTAACATAGCTACATTATACAGAATCATCCCTCAGAAATTAGCGATAGGAAACATAATAGCATCGTACCTCTTCCTCCTCTCTGTTCAACAGCTGCTGAAGAAGCATATCCTTCTGTTCCAAGTCCTTCTGCAAGTCATTCTGAAAGGAATAATACAATTTTATCATACAAATCTCCATCTAACTTAAAAATTCTCACATAAAATAATAACCTCATTAATATTACTGTATGATCCTTTAGAGTAGGAGATTGACCTATTTAGATTGAAGCAGTCAAGAACTTGAATTGAAGCCAGCTTTATCAAGTTCTCCCGTCTTTCATTTGTACGAGAGGGTGAGTTCTCCAGCATATTTTCTGTTAAAGTCTGTTAATCTTCATAGGAATACTGAAGCTAATTGCAGATATCTCATTATGGGCCAGCTGGGATCAACGGCAAAGGCCAGAGAGTGGGGGGCACAAACTTGGAATTTGCTGGTGCATGTGGGACTATGCAATCTCTCACTTTAAAATGCTGTTGAACCTCGTGACAGGGCCAAAAAGTTTTGTCGGGATATAAGTGTTGGGGAGAGGGCTGCAAAAGGAATTAGACCCACCAACACCTCTATTTTCTCAGGAGGCTAAGGCATGTCCGCTACGACTCTCACCAACTTTTACAGATGCACCACAGAAAGCACCCTTTCTGGTTGTATCACAGCTTGGTATGGCTCCTGCTCTGTCCAAGACTGCAAAAAAACTACAAAAGGCTGTGAACAAAGCCTAGTCCATCACTCAAACCTGCCTCCTATCCACTGACTCCGTCTACACTTCCCACTGCCTCAGAAAAGCAGCCAGCATAATCAATGACCCCATGCACCCTGGAAATATTTTCTTCCACCTTCTTCCATCGAGAAAAAGATACAAAAGTCTGAGGTCACGTATCAACCGACTCAAGGACAGTTTCTTCCCTGCTGCCATCAGACTTTTGAACGAACCTGCCATATATTAAGTTGATCTTCCTCTACAACCTAGCTATGACTGTAACACTACATTCTGCACCCTCTCCTTTCCTTCTCTATGTACGATATGCTTTGTCCGTAGAGCACGCAATACATAATACTTTACACTGTATACTAATACATGCGACAATAATAAAATCAAATAGAAAAAAATTTCCATGAATGAGTGGAACAATAAGTTTAAGATTCTGCAAGTTGAAAGAAAAAGGACTGTCACACACATACTTTATGGTGGTAGTTAAAGGTAATGCTGAAACCGCTCTGGGGTAATAATAGATTCAAAGCATCATGTTACTTCTGGAATCAATATGGTGATTGTTGTCTATTTACAATTGGAAGCAATATTTATGGGGATGTTGCTCAGAATAAATTGGCACGTCCTTTCACATTCCTGGACCTCTCTTTATCTATTCCCTAAGCTCTAATGGACACGCATACTTTAATTTGTGGGAAATAATTCAACATGCTGAAAGGGTGAAATTAATTTAGCATTGGCTTTCCTTCCAACCAGAATGCACAAGAAATTAAATTTGATGGCCTTGCTCTGATTAGGCCAGTTTCAAGTCCACGTTTTCTCAATTAGTGAAATTCGTGTCCAGTGAAGTGCTTTCCAGTCTATGCTTCTTCATTTCAGTTGGTTGTGTTCTCCAATGTTTTTTCTCTCTTGTGAATTATTTAATTTGTTTTATAATTTTCGCCGTTCAGCTTGCAGCTGGTTGCCTGCATCGTCTGGCTTATGTGGAACAATTCTAAATTAATGGTTAACCTTTTTCAAAATGGAAGACTATTGAAAAGATAAATCGACCTGTTAGCAGGGTCCTTATGCAGTTAAATAGTAGCCCTATCTTTCTGTGGGGAAGTTAATTCATTTTTACAGTGAGAACACATACAGCTAAGCCTAATGTTTAGTGAGGTAACAACAGACTAGTGCAAATTGTCCAACATTTTGTGGTGATTCGCAACTCAAGAGGTATCTCTGGGTGGGATTTTCTGCGCCTCTCGCGGCATGTTTCATGACAGACTATCATTGGCCAGCGGCAGGATCTTCTGGTCCCACTGTCAACAGGGTTTCCAATTGTATGCAACGCCCACCACTGGGATACCCTTTCTCTCTTAACCCTAGCCCTTTTCTCTACACTTTGATTTACCACATCTTCCCAAATTTGATCCCTTGTCCCCATTATTCAGTTTAAAACCTTCTTTCCTTCCCTAGTTGTGCCGATGACTAGAACACCGATCCCAGCATGATTCGGGTGTAGACTGTTCCCAACGGTACAGCTCACACTTTTCCTAGTACTGGTGCCGGTGCCCCATGAACCAGAACCCACTTCTACCACACCAGTCTTCGAGCTACATATTCATCTCTCTAATTTTATCTACCCTATGCCAATTCACATGTAGTTCAGGTAATAATCCATAGGTTACTACTTTTAAGGTTCTGCTTTTTAATTTAGTGCTTAGCTCGTCAAACTGATTACACGGAACCTCTTTCCTCATTCTACCTCTGCCATTGGTGCATACATGGACCACAACAACTAGATATCTTCTCTCCCAATATGGGAAGGCAGTGTCATTGTAGTATTGTCACTGGACTAGTAATTCAGAGACCCAGGATTATGCTGGGTTCAAATCCCACCATGGCAGACGGTGAAATTTGAATTGAATAAAAATCTGGAATTAAAAGTAAAATAACAACGTTGTTGACTGTCATAAAAACCCATCTGGTTCACAACCGTCCTTTAGGGAAGGAAATCTGCTGTCTTTACCTGATCTAGCCAACATGTGGCTCCAGAGCCACAACAATGTGGCAGACTCTTAAATGCCCTCAGGGATGGACAATAAAAGTTGGCCCAGCCATCAACGCACACATCCCATGAACGAATTTTTAAAAAAGTTCCTCTCCGGACTTGAGAAGATGTCCCGAACTCTGACACCAGGCAGACAACACAGCCGTCTGGAGTCTCGCTCTCTGCTGCAGTGTCAATCCCTCTCACTATACCTGTTACCACTACTTTCCTCTTTTGCTTCCCCCACTTGAATGTCTTCATGTACCACGATGTCATGACCAGTTTGCTCATCCACCCTAAAACTCCATCCAAACCAGCGGTGAGAACCTCAAAACCTATTGGCCAACTGCAAAGGCTACTGCATTCCCACCCTCACAAATTGTTGGAATTTTATGCTTCAGGTGATGTTTTGCACTATAAACTCAGTTGTTTTGCAGCAAATTATAATTGCTACATGTTAATTGTAACACTATCTATCTATTAGAAAGAATCAGGTAGAGGAATACAGTAATCACTGCTAATGAGCAATTTTCATGGCTGAATATGATTAAAAGTAGGAGAAACAGCATGTTAAGGAAGTTGCCTCACTGAAATATTACAATATTCAACATTGCGCAATCATGTGAGAGTCAACTTGTCTTGTAATGAGTACAGTTCAAAGCTCTCTCTTAGCAACCTAAAACAAACGCTCTGCTGAAATCTATTGAATACATTAAAAACTCAGTCATTTATTGATTAGAAACAAGCTGTCATAATCAGCAGGTACTGCCACTGCTATGCAATACACACCATAAACAGAAAACATAATTCAGGTGGCTTAATAATTTTTTAAATAAAGTTTGTTTGAAGTTCAAAGCATGCAATGCTTTTAATTTATTACTTTCTCTCTGACTTTGGGGTACAGAAAGATTGCAATGTCCAAAATTGGGGAATATTATTGAATTTATTTATTAGATCACAGGAATAGACTAACATATTGTATTTCATTTTACTTCAATACTATTTAATTATTAATGTTTTAGGAGTGTACCAATTATTTAGGTGAATATTTCACATTTATTCAGAAGTTTGAAATGTTAATACTATCTAGTCCAGGGTCTCAAAGTGTAATAACTCCCAGGAGGGGAAGGTCCCATCACCAAGTTACTTTATTTACACCCATACATCTGTACACAGCCAGCTCTCCAGTTGCTCCCTGCTAAATGCAGGCTGGGAGTCTGACACACCTGCTTTAAATAGGGAGCATGAGGCTCCCTGATCTAACCATCAATTAGGACTCATCAGGTATCTCTTCTCAATAATGGATTCATCAGACAGTTCATACTCTAACAAGCCAACCTCATTAGCCTGGCTGAAGTCATAACACATTCTACTGGATGAACCTCCTTTCCAATACCTTTATATGAGTGGCTTCCGTCAGTTTCCGCAGAGTATCATCTAGCTTGGCCTGCTGTTGCTGGAAAAGTCGGTCCTTCTGACCCAACTCTCTCTGCAAGAAAGTATGATTCATCACAAAGGAAGATAGATTTGCATATATAAAACACCGTAATATTCTTCTCAGAAAAGCTTCAAAGCACTGCATATTGTTTCATAAACTTGCAGCGTGGTACATCTTATCTAAACAGACAGTAGCCAGACTCAGGTAGTTACTTCAAACTTACATTATATACCATATTTGCAGATGTCACACAACTGGGTGGGAGGGTGAGCTATGAGGAGGATGCAGAGATCCTTCAGTGTGATGCAGACAAGTTGAGTGAATGGGAAAATGAATGGCAGATGCAGTATAATTTGGATAAATGTGAGATTATCCACATTGGTGGCAAAAACAGGAAGGCAGATTACTATCTGAATGGCCATAAATTAGGAGAGGGGAATGTGCAACGAGATCTGGGTGTCCTCATACACCAGTCACTGAAGGTAAGCATGCAGGTGCAGCAGGCAGTAAAAAGGCAAATGGTATGTCGGCCTTCATAGCGAGAGGATTCGAGTACAGGAGCAGGGATGTCTTGCTGCAATTATACAGGGCCTGGGTGAGGCCACACCTGGAATATTGTCAGTTTTGGTCTCTTTACCTGAGGAAGAATGTTTTTGCTCTAGAGGGAGTACAGAAAAGGTTTACCAGACAGATTCCTGGGATGGCATGACTGACGTATGAGGAGGATTGAGTCGGTTATGATTGTATTTGCTGGTGTTCAGAAGAATGAGGTGGTTCTCATAGAAACTTATAAAAATCTAACAGGATTAGACAGGGTCGAGACAAAAAGGATGTTTCCGATGGTGGGGATGTCTAGAAGCAGGATTCACAATGATTTTCAAATTGGCTTATGGTGGTAAAGGCTGATGTTGGTCAGGACTCTTGAGAAGTGTCAAGGATGCATAATTATGCGTGAATTGCTGAAAACAGGAAGATAAGGTTTTGGCTCAACATAATATTTGAAGGTCAGCATTCACAACAAAGCAGGACCCTCTCAGCATTGGAGTGTCAACTAAGATTATCGTTCTCTCAGGGGGAATTATAATAGCACTGTATCCACTAATAGAACTAGTAAGGCATACAAATCAACTGCCAATATTACAGTAGATAACAAAGTTTTTGTGACAAATATTTTAAACAATAATAATAAAAATAATTTATTTACATTCCACCTATATTGTAATTTTTTAAAGTTTCAATTGACCTGTATTCCACCAGATTATGGTTACTTTACAATAAATTGAAGTCAATACATAGGCAGGAATTTTACCACCATGCCCGTCCTGGGCAGCTTGCAGAACAGAATTCTCCGTTGGCCTCAGGTGGGATTTTACGAGCCTCACTCGAGCGAGGTCGTAAAATACCGGCCTTATGGTTTGGTCCAAACAACGCAATGTAATTAGCAGTGAGAATTTTAGAAATCCTTACTTTAAATTCCCCAAGGAGCCTGTTCCTCTCTTCCGTCTTCCTTTGTAGGTCAAGCTAGCGATACAAAATAAAAGTGACAGAAATAACCTTTTCCAGCAGCCAGTTCATGAGGAGAGAACTATGTTGCTAAATGTTCATCCGTGTTTTCATCACCTCCAAGGCAAACCTCTCGAAAAGTAATTCTCAGTCTTGCGTTGCACCCAACGCAAAATGCAACCCAACAGTAGTTTTCTCTGCCACTTACCTTTGTTCTGTCATTTTAAAAAGTTTTTTCCCTCACAGAGGTTAACTGACCTGCTAAATGTTTACAGCACTTTTTGTTTTTGCTTCATCTGCCCACAAATTATCCCAAAATAGGTTGCACTTACCTATCAAATCTTATCCCTTATATTAGTCACAAGTAAGGCTTACATTAACACTGCAATGAAGTTACCGTGAAATTCCCCTAGTTGCCACAGTCGGCGCCTGTTCGGGTCAATGCACCTAACCAGCACATCTTTGGACTGTGAGAGGAAACCGGAGCACCTGGAGGAAACCCACGCAGACACGTGGAGAACGTGCAAACTCCACACAGAGAGAATGTGCAAACTCCACACAGACAGTGACCCAAGCTGGGAATCAAACTCAGGTCCCTGGCGCTGTGAGGCAGCAGTGCTAGCAACTGTGCCACCGTGCGTTCTCCCTGAGTCTGCGTGGGTTTCCTCCGGATGCTCCAGTTTCATCCCGCAGTCTGAAAGACGTGCTGGTTAGGTGCATTGGCCATGCTAAATTCTCCCTCGGTGTACCCGAACAGGCACCGGAGTGTGGCAGCTAGGGGATTTTCACCGTAACTTCATTGCAGTGTTAATGCCAGCCTACTTGTGACGCTAATAAATAAACGTTAAAAAAAACAAAAGTTGATGCTGCTGTCACAAGTTAATTTATTCTGGGATTATATTTATTTCAACATGGGCACAAATCTGCATGTCCTTATTTGTTGTGTCCATTTATTGTGCTGTTCTGGACAACATAAATTAATGCTTTGGTAGTCTATTATGTGTCCATTAAAGGCTGTACAGTTATCAATTATCAAACATGCTCCATAGAATAATGTTGTTTTTCTTTTCCTGCATTAGTCACTTAATTCATCAAAGAGAATGATATAAACGCCAGCCCAAATTAAACAAGACAAGCTATATATTAAACTCATGCTGCAAACAAAATAATCAACAATAAATGAGATCCCACTCACAGGCTACAAATGGTTTTCCACACTTTTTAAATGCAATGCGTATCCATTGATAATAAAGGTAATTAATACACTTAAAGTCCTTGGATAGGGCATGACGCTTCAAAGGGTGGCATGGTGGCACAGTGGTTAGCACTGTTGCTTCACAGCACCAGGGACCCAGGTTCGATTCGAGGTAACTGTGTGTGGGAGTTTGCATGTTCTTCCCGTGTCTGCATGGGTTTCCGCTGGGTGCTGCAGTTTCCTCCCACACTCTAAAGACATGCGGGTTAGGTTGATTGGCCATGCTCAATTGCCCCTTAGTCTCTGGGAGATTGGCAGGGTAAATACATGAGGTTATAGGAAAGTGCCTGGGTTGGTGCAAGCTTGATGAGCCAAATGGCCTCTTTTTGTCGAGATTCTATGATTTGAGGCTCTCTGGACTCCCTGTGGCATGTTTCTCATGATGTGGAGATGCCGGCGTTGGACTGGGGTAAACACAGTAAGAAGTTTAACAACACCAGGTTAAAGTCCAACGGGTTTATTTGGTAGCAAAAGCCACACAAGCTTTCGGAGCTGCAAGCCCCTTCTTCAGGTGACCTGAAGAAGGGGCTTGCAGCTCCGAAAGCTTGTGTGGCTTTTGCTACCAAATAAACCTGTTGGACTTTAACCTGGTGTTGTTAAACTTCTTAGCATGTTTCTCATGGCAGGAGGTGGCCTGCCATTGGCTGACAGTGGGATCTTCTGATCTCAATGTCTCTCTGTCAATGGGGTTTCCCCACTGACTCCACTCTATGGTGCTGGGAAACCCAGGGTGGGGGTGGGCCATCAGCAGGACCAGAAGATCCTGCCGGCATGAACAGCCGGAAGGTTCCGGCCAAAAGCTGTCTTGCTTCTCTGATTGGCTCCACTATTTAATTATACTGATTGTTTAAAAATATGAGCCAGTCAAAAAACACTTCACTGCTGTCTCCTTTCTCCGCTGCCTCACTCTGGGCAACACCACAGATGAGTCATTATAAAGCTGATGACCAGGCCTGCCATGACAGCAAGTCATGATGTGGAGATGCCGGCGTTGGACTGGGGTAAACACAGTAAGGAGTCTAACAACACCAGGTTAAAGTCCAACAGGTTTATTTGGTAGTGGCGTTTGCTACCAAATAAACCTGTTGGACTTTAACCTGGTGTTGTTAAACTCCTTGCTATGACAGCAAATGAGCAGGAACAATTTCCTGATGTTTTCAAGGACATGACCTAGCTTTGCCTTCTTTGTTAACAATCTTTTGTACAGCTTCTTGCTGCATTTATCATATATTTTATTTTGACTGAATAAAGGTGAAATGATGGTACAAACGTACACACACTGTTACAGGTCTTATTTCCTACGAGTGCTTACAAGCACTAGAAAGCTAGATCCTCACGTTTTCACTCAGCAGCTCATCTTTTGCCATGCTCGCTCTCAGCAACTCCTGCTTCAGCTGAAGAATGGAGCTTTCCTGCTGTGCCATCCGATGCTGCAACGCATCCTGAGGAAAGAATGATGTTTCAATGAGCTGGAAAATGGCCAACGATGTCTGTGGTCGTTAGAATCTTTCAACCTATCATGGAGTGTCCTGCCATACAAATGTCATCACAGTTACATTAGATCCTTCCTGTAGGGAAAACATCGTTGAAATGCTGAGTTTGAAGATGCACAGAATCGCTGCACTGATTTTGCCTTGCTGTGAAATTGATGTTAAACTAAGCTCCTCGGGAAATGCCATGCGAGATGGGTGGGATTTTCCGGTCACCTCACTCCAAAATCGGAAAAACCCATCTGAGGTCATCCAACCTTTATATGGTCCATCTCCCACCCGCCACGATTCCCTTAGCTCAAGATGGGGCGGCACGGCGGCGCAGTGGTCAGCACCGCTGCCTCACAGCACCACGGACACGGATTCGATTCCCAGCTTGGGTCACTGTCTGCGTGGAGTCTGCACGTTCTCCCCGTGTCTGCCTGGGTTTCCTCCGGGTGCTCCGGTTTCCTCCCACAGTCCAAAGATGTGCGGGTTAGGTGGATTGGCCATGATAAATTGCTCCTTAGTGTCAGGGTAAATATGTGGGGTTATCTAGATAGGTCCTGGGTGGGATTGTGGTTGGAGCAGACTCGATGGGCCGAACGGCCTCCTTCTGCACTGTCGGGATTCTATGAAGATATATCTGAATCTTGGGTTGATGAGCATAGGTTAGGCTGCATTAACAAGCGCATTTATATGGGAAACTCATTTGAGATATAAACTGGGCATCATTTGGGCAACTCTGTTCTTACCTTTACTCCCTGCAGATTCCTGGCTTCTTGTTTGTATTTTAATAGTTCTCTCTGTAATTAAAACAAAATTGAAAAAATTGATTTTTCCTCCCCATCACAAAACATTTACTCTCCACCAATTATGGTGCAAAAGGATTGCAGAAAATACACTGGTAGTGGTGACAGCAAAGCTGAAGTTACGACAACCATTCATATCGCTGGGGACAGGGAAGGGGAAATCAGCAGCACTGTAATGCAACACAATTTAAAAGGAACTGTTCGCTTGCAATCTTGTCCCTGTCTAGCTAATACAAGCCCTCAATCGTGTCTTTGTCATTCTGGCTATGGATCTTCCCTGATATTGGGGGAAGGACGAGCAATAGCTAATACTGTATTTGCTGGCCAATGTAGATGGGCTGCATGCAGAATTACAACTGTGGACTTGTAGAAAATCACTATCACCACTATCACTATATATTTTCTGGTGATTGCACTTTAAGCTCCAGTGGTAGGCAGTGAAATAGTCCTTAACGTATGTGTTGGTGCCTCTCCAGTGTGACATTTGCATTATAAAACGAATTAGAGCAATCCTAAATATTAGCCAAGTATAATTCAGACCAACGCAATTTTCCTTTGATTCATTTGTGGGATGTGGGCGTTGCTGGCTGGCCAGCATTTATTACCCATTCCTAGTTGCCCTTGAACTGAGTGGCTTGCTAGGCCATTTCAGAGGGCAGTTGAGGGTCAACCACATTGCTGTGGCTCTGGAGTCACATGTAGGCCAGACCGGGTGAGGACAGCAGAGTTTCTTCCCTAAAGGACATTAGTGAACCAGATGGGTTTTTCCGACAATCGACAATGGTTTCATGGTCATCATTAGATTCTTAATTCCAGATATCTTTTAATTGAATTCAAATTCCACCATCTGCTGTGGCGGGATTTGAACCCAGGTCCCCAGAACATTAGCTAAGTTCCTGGATTAATAGTCTAGTGATAATACCACTAGGCCATCACCTCGTAAAGATCCTACATGCACATGGTCATGGTTACCTAACCAAGCTCCAAAATCATGTTTATTTTCCAACCAATAGGAGTTTTAAAAATGTGTTCTTAGGGTGTGAGCATCGCTGGTAACAACAGCATTTAGTGCCCATACCTAATTGCCCTTAAGCCAGGTGATAATGAGACATTTACAATTGAATGAGTTGCTTGGTCATTTCACAGGACAATTCACATTCAATTGGTATAGATCTGGAGTCAGATGTAGGGTAAACCAGGAAGGTCAGCAGATTTCCTATCCTGAGGGGCATTCGTGAACCACTTGAATTTTTACAACAATCCCGTGGTTACATGATCATCAAGAATGATTTTAATCCAGATTTATTAATTAATTGCATTTAAACTCCTCCATCTGCTGTGCTGAGATGGCTCCAGGGTATTAGTCAGGGCGTCTGGATTATCAGTCCAGTAATATTACCATCCTCCTGACTGACTAAACTCATGGTAATGACTCACAAAATCATTAACATTTGGGAAATGTTAACAATAAGATATACGATCATAAATGTGAAGAAGATAATACCCTATTAAAAAATAATGGGTAATTACTATTTTTAAGAGTTATAGATTTACACCCACAAAAGCGAATCCAAGTCTTTATGTCGAACAAAGAGTGAGGCTATTCAAATAATTGCTTTTTCTATTCTTCTGCACTTGTTAGGGACTGTGTTGCCCCTGTGTTTTTCAAATGATTTCTTTCAGACGGACCATTCATTGACCTGTAAGATAATAAACATCCCACTCTATGGTACATTGTTCATTTGACAACACTGTTAAGCAACCTTGTGAAAATTTATTTTTTTAATTCAATCATAGGACATGGGTGTCGCTGGCTGGCCAGAATTCATTACCCATCCCTAGTTGCCTTTGAGAAAGTAGTGGTGAGCTGCCTTCTTGAAATACTGCAGTCCATGTGCTGTGGGTTGACCCACAATGTCATAAGGGAGGGAATTCCAGAATTTTGACCCAGCTACTGCGAAGGAACAACGAGATATTTCCAAGTCAGGACGGTGAGTGGCTTGGAGGGGAACTTGCAGGTGGTGGTTCTCCCATGTATCTGTTGCCCTTGTCCTTCTAGATGGAAGTGATCGTGGGTTTGGAAGGTGCTGTCTAAGGATCTTTGGTGAATTGCTGCAGTGCATCTTGTAGATAGTACACAGTGCTGCTACAGAGCGTCGGTGGTGGAGGGAGTGGATGTGATACCAATCAAGCGGGCCACTTTGCCCTGGATGGTGTCAAGCTTCTTGAGTGTTCTGGGAGTTGCACTCATCCAGGCAAGTCGAGATACTTATACTCCTGACTTGTGCCATGTCGATGGTGGACAGGCTTGAGGAGTCAGGAGGCGAGTTACTTGCCGCAGTATTCCTAGCCTCTGACCACTGTGTTTGTGTGGCAAGTCCAGTTGAGTTTCTGGTCAATGGTAACCCAAGGATGTTGACAGTGGGGGAATCCAATGATGATAACATCATTGAATGTCAAGGGGCGGTGGTTAGATTGTCTCTTATTGGTGATGGTCATTGTCTGGCATTTGTGTGACGTGAATGTTACTCCCTAGAAATCATGCTGTGCAAATCAGCAATGTATTACAACAAATGGTTAAACATTTCAGTTAGTACAGCCAACAGCAACATTTCAGGTGAAAATGTTAAGTGAAAATGTTTGTACAATAATATCACACAGTAATATCTGGACTGTTAAAATGTATCAGACAAAAGTGTACCCTTCAGATTATATTTTATTTTTGAAAGCAGTTATGTGGTTATAAAAAGACATATTCCCTTTTTGTGAACTTGCATAAAGCTCCGTGACGGCATTAATCGCTCCAATACGATGGGCTCAGTGATCTGTGCTGTATCATTCTAAAATTCTATGCAACTCATCAGTCCATTGCCGCGCTTCTAAGATAATTTTTTTCCCCTTCAGTTGAAAGGAACTTCTGTTACAAATGTTTTGCTAGAGGCAGGAAATGTGATATGCACTGGATGATCCTGTTGACAAACCAACCTTTTTAGAACACAGAATTCACGTGATAACGTGATGCTGAGCGTCAGTTTTGATTATATCACTCAGCAAGCAAGTCCCTATTCATTGGGACAGTCATTGTCAATTCTTGAATAGTGTTTTGACTACTAATGTTGCTTATTGTTATTTATACTTTTGTAAATACTGGCTCGAATAACTGAATACCATAAGACCATAAGACATAGGAGCGGAAGTAAGGCCATTCGGCCCATCGAGTCCACTCCACCATTCAATCATGGTTGATTTCAACTCCATTTACCCGCTCTCTCCCCATAGCCCTTAATTCCTCGAGAAATCAAGAATTTATCAATTTCTGTCTTGAAGACGCTCAACGTCTCGGCCTCCACAGCCCTCTGTGGCAATGAATTCCACAGACCCACCACTCTCTGGCTGAAGAAATTTCTCCTCATCTCTGTTCTAAAGTGACTCCCTTTTATTCTAAGGCTGTGCCCCCGCGTCCTAGTCTCCCCTGTTAATGGAAACAACTTCCCTACGTCCATCCTATCTAAGCCGTTCATTATCTTGTAAGTTTCTATCAGATCTCCCCTCAACCTCCTAAACTCCAATGAATATAATCCCACGATCCTCAGACGTTCATCGTATGTCAGGCCTACCATTCCTGGGATCATCCGTGTGAATCTCCGCTGGACCCGCTCCAGTGCCAGTATGTCCTTCCTGAGGTGTGGGGCCCAAAATTGCTCACAGTACTCCAAATGGGGCCTAACCAGTGCTTTATAAAGCCTCAGAAGTACATCCCTGCTTTTGTATTCCAAGCCTCTTGAGATAAATGACAACATTACATTTGCTTTCTTAATTACGGACTCAACCTGCAAGTTTACCTTTAGAGAATCCTGGACGAGGACTCCCAAGTCCCTTTGCACTTTAGCATTATGAATTTTGTCACCATTTAGAAAATAGTCCATGCCTCTATTATTTTTTCCAAAGTGTACGACCTCGCACTTGCCCACGTTGAATTTCATCAGCCACTTCTTGGACCACTCTCCTAAACTGTCTAAATCTTTCTGCAGCCTCCCCACCTCCTCAATACTACCTGCCCCTCCACCTATCTTTGTATCATCGGCAAACTTGGCCAGAATGCTCCCAGTCCCGTCATCTAGATCGTTAATATATAAAGAGAACAGCTGTGGCCCCAACACTGAACCCTGCGGGACACCACTTGTCACTGGTTGCCATTCTGAGAAAGAACCTTTTATCCCAACTCTCTGCCTTCTGTCTGACAGCCAATCGTCAATCCATGTTAGTACCTTGCCTCGAATACCATGGGCCCTTATTTTACTCAGCAGTCTCCCGTGAGGCACCTTGTCAAAGGCCTTTTGGAAGTCAAGATAGATAACATCCATTGGCTCTCCTTGGTCTACCTTATTTGTTATCTCTTCAAAGAACTCTAACAGGTTTGTCAGGCACGACCTCCCCTTACTAAATCCATGCTGACTTGTCCTAATCCGACCCTGCACTTCCAAGAATTTAGAAATCTCATCCTTAACAATGGATTCTAGAATTTTGCCAACAACTGAGGTTAGGCTAATTGGCCTATAATTTTCCATCTTTTTTCTTGTTCCCTTCTTGAACAGTGGGGTTACAACAGCGATTTTCCAATCCTCTGGGACTTTCCCTGACTCCAGTGACTTAATTTGATTTGGAAGTGCGCTGTTAAAGTGGTGATATCATAGTTTGAAACACAAAATCCCGACTTGAATTAATGGCATTTTCAAATAGATTCTGTCTCATAATTGAGGGAGAAAAGTACTTTCTGAAATTGCTAAACATGATAATTTACTGTTCCATTTTTACATTGAATAACTTTGGCCATCTATAAATGCGACTAAATGGGGTTAGTGTTAAATGGGGGTAGTGTTAAATGGGGGTAGTGTTAAATTACATAGAAATTAGGAGCAGAAACATAGGAATTAGGAGCAGAAGTAGGCAAATTCAGCCCTTCGAGCCTGCTCCGCTATTCAAGCAGATCATGGCTGATCTCTCCCTGGTTTCAAATCCACCTCCCCACCTGCTCCCCATATCCCTTTATCCTGTTTTTTTATTAGAACTATATCTATCTCCTTCTTGAAACCATTTAATGATTCAGACTCCACTGCACTATGGGGCAGCGAGTTCCACAAATTCACCACCCTCTGCGAGAAGTAGTTCCTTCTCATCTCAGTTCTAAATCTACTGCCTCTCAACCTATACCTCAAATTTGATTGAGTTTTTTTGAGGGGTAACCAAGAAGGTAGATGAGGGCAGTGCAGTTGATGTTGTCTGCATGGACTTTAGCAAGGCCTTTGACAAGGTACCGCATGGTAGGTTGTTGCATAAAGTTAAATCTCATGGGATCCAGGGTGAGGTGTCTAAATGGATACAAAATTGGCTTCTTGACAGAAGCCAGAGGGTGGTTCTAGAGAGTTGTTTTTCAAACTGGAGGCCTGTGACCAGCGGTGTGCCTCAGGGATCAGTGCTGGGCCCACTGTTATTTGTCATTTATATTAATGATTTGGATGAGAATATAGGGGGCATGGTTAGTAAGTTTGCAGATGACACCAAGATTGGTGGCATGGTGGACAGTGAGGAAGGTTATCTCCAATTGCAGTGGGATATTGATCAATTGGGCCAGTGGGCTGACGAATGGCAGATGGAGTTTAATTTAGACAAATGCGAGGTAATGCATTTTGGTAGATTGAACCAGAGCAGGACTTACTCAGTTAATGGTAGGGCGTTGGGAAGAGTTACAGAACAAAGAGATCTAGGGGTACATGTTCATAGCTCCTTGAAAGTGGAGTCACAGGTGGACAGAGTGATGATGAAGGCATTCGGCATGCTTGGTTTCATCAGTCAGAACATTGAATACAGGAGTTGGGACGTTTGTTGAAGTTGTACAAGACATTGGTAAGGCCACACTTGGAATACTGTGTGCAATTCTGGTCACCCTATTATAGAAAGGATATTATTAAACTAGAAAGAGTGCAGGAAAGATTTACTAGGATGCTACCGGGACTTGATGGATTGAGTCATAAGGAGAGGCTGGATAGACTGGGACTTTTTTCTCTGGAGTGTAGGAGGCTGAGGGGTGATCTTATAGAGGTCTATAAAATAATGAGGGGCATAGATCAGCTAGATAGTCAATATCTTTTCCCAAAGGTCGGGGAGTCTAAAACTAGAGGACATAGGTTTAAGGTGAGAGGGGAGAGATACAAAAGTGTCTAGAGGGGCAATGTTTTCACACAGAGGGTGGTGAGTGTCTGGAACAAGCTGCCAGAGGTAGTAGTAGAGGCGGGTACAATTTTGTCTTTTAAAAAGCATTTAGATAGTTACATGGGTACGATGGGTATAGAGGGATATGGGCCAAATGCGGGCAATTGGGATTAGTTTAGGGGTTTTTAAAAAAAAGGGCAGCATGGACAAGTTGGGCTGAAGGGCCTGTTTCCATGCTGTAAACCTCTATGACTCTATGACCTCTTGTTCTAGATTGCCCCATAAGGAGAAACATTTGGTCCACATTTACTTTATCAATCGCTTTTAAAATTTTATATGATTCGATCAGATTCCCTCTCATCCTCCTAAACTCCACACTTAATATTACGACCTCAGTGGGTGCTGGCCCCAAAACCATATCATTCATTACCATATCACTGATAAGTGGAACCAATCTATGAATATTTAACCTATCATCCTCATCCTTCAGATACCATGCTCCAAGAGAGCATCGACAATCATGGACTTTCATTGGATGGGTCCATGATTGTGTTTGGCAATTTTCTGCAGTGGTTTACCATTGCCTCCACATTAGGGCTGACCAACAAACGCTCCCGCTCTTACTGCCTGCCATCTGGCATAGTAGAACATTTTACAGACTGATAATCAACCTGTTTGGCCAAGTTTTGATCGCACCTTCCATAGTGTCACTATTAATGTCACAAGTAGGCTTACGTTAACACTGCAATGAAGATACTGTGAAAATGCCCTAGATGCCACAATCCGGCGCCTGCTTGGGTACACCGAGGGATAATTTAGCATGGCCAATGCGCCTAACCAGCACGTTTTTTTGACTGTGGGAGGAAACCAGAGCACCCGGAGGAAACCCATGCAGACATGGGGAGAACGTACAAACTTCACACAGACAGTGACCTAAGCCGGGAATCGAACCCGAGTCCTTGGCACTGTGAGGCAGCGGTGCATAATTTTAAAGAACTCCTATCAGTTCACCATTTAAACTTGGCTACTCATATTAAAAAGTTCTAACTTTTCTCAAGTTTTTGTAATCAGAGCCCAGGATCCCTGATAATAAGCCCAGTGAATTTAAACCGGCCCTTTCTACTACTTTTTAATCTTCCTGTAATAGAAGGAACAATATTAAATACAAGACTCCAAATACAACTAACTAAGGAATCAGTTCAAATGACTTTATGGCTCTTGTATTCACTATGTATAAAACTAATTATTCTTTTGCCTTATACAAGATTTACCAACTTGCACTGTCATGTTTAATGGCCTGATAATCGCACACCAAAGTCCCTTCAATTAAAATCTAACCAATACTTTCAGGTGCCCTTTCTTCCCCTTGTTCTCGTGTCTGAAAAGTTATGCAAAATTAGAAGGAAAACTAAATAAAATGAATTGCTCAAAATTTGTCTTTGATGGAAGCAGAGTTCTAATCTAGCACAGTTTTTTGAGATATCTCTCCGGGATTATCCATCCCGGAGAAGAAAAGTAGGCCAGTCTTCAGAACTCATCATCTTTTTGGGTCAACCTAACTGAAGTTATCAAAACTAGTGAGTTATAAACCTGGATGACCAAATGACAGTGAAATACTGAACAAACAATGGGAACTATGGCATGAGTTTAACCAAAATAGATTGCAATGTTATAGACTGATATCCTGGAATTTCCTTTTACAGAACTTTCCAAGGATCAAGAATAAGTCAGCTTTTAGTTGTTAATCAACATCTGCCCACTATAAGGTACAAGAAGGTCACTCAATGGTTTTGAGCTCTTTGAATATGTAAAGGGCCATATCCATATTCTGTTATTCTGGGTTTAGCTCGGGGTTCATTGGCTTTTTATTCTAGGAGAGCTCTTGCTGGAGGCAGTGGTCTTTTGTTCAAAAAACATTTATTTATAGGCTTACTTTCTCAGAAGGCTAAGGAAATTTGGCATGTCCGCTGCGACTCTCACCAATTTTTATAGATACCATAGAAAGCATTCTTTCCAGATGGAGGTGACAGGGTAACACAGTCGCTAGCACTGCTGCCTCATAGCGCCAGGGACCCGGGTTCAATTCCCGGCTTGGATCACAGTCTGTGTGGAGTTTGCACGTTCTCCCCGTGTCTGCGTGGGTTTCCTCTGGGTGCTCCGGTTTCCTCCTACATTCTGAAAAGCATGCTGGTTAGGTGCATTGACCCGAACAGGCGCCGGAATGTGATGACTAGGGGAATTTCACAGTAACTTCATTGCAGTGTTAATGTAAGCCTTACTTGTGACTAATAAATAAACTTTAACTTTAACTTGTATCACAGCTTGGTATAGCTCCAGCTCTGACCAAGACCTCAAGAAACTACAAAGGGTTGTGAACGTAGCCCAGTCCATCTCGCAAACCAGCCTTCCATCCATTGAGTCTGTCTACACTTCCCACCACATCGGAAAAACAGCCAGCATAATCAAGGACCCCACGCACCCCGGACATACTCTCTTCCACCTTCTTCCATCGGAACAAAGATACAAAAGTCTGAAATCACGTACCGACCGACACAAGAGCAGCTTCTTTCCTGCTGCCATCAGTCTTCTGAATGGACCTATCATATATTAAGCTTATCTTTCTCTACACCCTAGCTATGACTGTAACACTATATTCGGCACCCTCTCCTTTCCTGCTTCCCTATGTACTCTATGAACGGTATGCTTTGTCTGTATAGCGCACAGGAAACAATATTTTTCACTGTATATTGATACCTGTAACAATAATAAATCAAATAACTATTTACAAAGGTAAAATAAGACCGATACATAGCTGCAGCTAATCTCAGAGATGCCTTGCAGACATCTCCTCTCAGTGGGTGACATCACTGGAGCATAGCTCCTTAAGCACATGCTCAGCAGCTATCGTGAGAGTTAACCCTTCACTCTACAAATATGGTGGGCAGGCAGCTTGAGAAAAGATTCCTCTGCTCAGCATTACCCCAAAATAGCACAGCTATGACTGGGAGGCCAACAAGTTGCAGAGCAAGAATTTGATCCTTCTGTACTGTAGCACATTAATATTCCACTAGGTCAGTCCACTATATAACCAATTCACTTTGACTAAATTATGGAGTAGTTGATCCACTTGCCTGTCTCACTCATAAGAATAAGATGCAACATCAGGTTTATAGTGAAGGCTCATCAGTTTTGCTTGCAAACAAGATATTTCTAATGAACAGGAATTTTGCACTGTCTATGTGTTGTTCAAAATGTGCCACTAACTTCAAGCAGCTGACTGGGAACTCCATTTTATCTCATAATTTTACCAAGAAATTAACAAAATCAGAGAGTCATAGAATCTCTACAGTGCAGAAGGAGGCCATTCAGCCCATCGAGTCTGCACCGACCACAATCCCACCCAGCCCCGTAACCCCGCATATTTACCCTGCTAATCCCCCTGACACTAGGGTCAGTTATACATAGGCATTGGTCATACAAGTATGAATATTGAAATCATATTCCCAATTAAATACATTTTACTTGTACTGTGTGAGAGTATACAGGAACTGGTGTCGCCATTGGCACACCTATAGCTAGTCAACAGATTTTACTAAACAACATTGGTTTATATGATTCTTTTGTGTGAAGTTTCAACACTTTTCCTGATAAACCTATAAACACAAATGTCATCCAAATCCAATCATAAGTTGTCATTTAGTGCTGGGCTCATTAATGAGGCAAGTTCCCCCATTGGTAAGCAGGGGATTGCTGGAGAGACCACAGCCCTGATATTTATGAGGAGCAGGTGAGGAAGTATGGGGAGGAGTTTGGTATGGAAAACCTGGAAGGTATTAACTACGGGACATTTTTACATTTGCTCTGCAGCTTTTCCCCTGACAGCCAGGCTGATTGACAGGCTGGCTTTTTGATGATGAGAGAAGCCTGCAGCATGAGGTGGAGGCCAACACAGAGAGAGTAGGTAGGGAGAGAGGAAGAGAACATGGTTGGGTTGCGGGGGAAACAGATTATGGGCAGGTAAGAAATCCTGGAATGGTGAGTGAAGGAGAAACAGCATGGAGGGAATATCGAAGGGAGTCAATGATTGTAGAGCTGGAAGCAGGCAAACTTGTTACATAGAAACTAGAAGCAGAAGTAGGCCATTCTGCCCTTCAAGCTTGCTCCGCCATTCATTTTGATCATGGCAATCATCAAAATCAATATCCGGACCCTGCTTTTCGCCCATATCTCTTTAGCCCCAAGAGCTATATTTAATTTCTTCTTGAAATCACACAATGTTTTTGCCTCAACAACTTTCTGTGGGAGTGAATTCCACAAATCTCCCACTCTCTGGGTGAAGAAGTTTCTCCTCACCTCAGTCCTAAAAGGTTTACCCCTTATCCTCAAACTATGACCCCTAGTTCTGGACTTCCCCATCATCGGGGACATTCTTTCTGAATCTACCCCGTCTAATCCTGTTAGAATTTTATAAGTTTCTGTGAGATCCCCTCTCACTCTTCTAAACTCAAATGAATACAATTCTAACCAATTTAGTCTCTCCTCATATGACAGACCTGCCATCCCTGGAATCAGCCTGGTAAACCTTCGCTACACTCCCTCTATAGCAAGGACATCTTTCCTCAGATAAGGATGCCAAAACTGCACACAACACTCCAGGTGTGGCCTCACCAATGTCCTGTATGATTACAGTAACACATCCCTATTCCTATACTCAAATCTTCTCGCTATGAAGGCCAACACACCATTTGCCTTTTTTACTGCCTGCTGTATCTGTGTGCTTGTAGGAACATTGTTGGGCCAGGTAAAACACTGCTACTTCTCCTGGTCCACAAGCAGTGCAATAAATGCACTTACTTTATAAATCTGGTCCTTCTTTTCTCCTTTAAACTTACCTGGTTTCTCAAAAGTTGGGGAACCCTGGCCAAAATTAGTTAAAAATAAATGGAAACATGCAGCCTCTTTAAAATCTTTTACTATGTAACCTGCCTCTTGTAAGTGAATTAACTGTTGGTCCCCCACCACATTAAAACCGAACATAGACAAGTTGTGGCAGTGTATGAAAGTTTGGAAATTTTAACTTCTGACCTTTCCAAAAGCCACCCTATCTTGGAGGTTAAAATTATCACCCACAATTTCAGGAACCAGTGACAGCATCCTCCTCCCCAAAATAAACACTTCAAATTTTCAACAATATGACTGACCCTTGGCACAAGTTACATCCCAAAAAGCTTTGTACTTTGTTGGATAAGGAAATAGCACAATAAATACAGACATACATACAAACAGAGGCAATTCTTTGTACCTTCATCTCTTTGCATTCATCCATGCTTAGGTCTAGACGACTCTTGATAATGACCTGAGCAATACAAAACTTTATTGTCAGTAGTTTCCACTAGCAGAAATTTTAAAAAAGCAAAACCAAATATTCCACTGTGTTACCAGCTAGAAAGCAGCACACACCAGTTGTTCTTCTGCGCTTGCCCCTTGTTCACACAGTGGAAACGATCCCTCCTGTTCGTCTTCAGGAAGTGAACCATTCAATAGTAGTCCCTGGCAACAAAAGCAGCAGAAATAAAACATGGCATCATGTAACAAAATGCTCACGGCACTCAGATTTCTACAACAATTAGTACGCGGCCAGAGTCTGTTTGCATTAGGAAACCCTCACAGGGACAGCAATACTAAATGCAATTTTTCGTAACATGAGTTCGGTGAATAATCCTCCTGCCAAGAGACAACAATGGAAATCATTCAAAAGCGATTAGAATTGATTTAAATCTGCCTTTCTGTACAGCAAAGTCAACTCAAGGATTTATTGATATTTAGAATCCAATAAAATAAACACCTCTGCCTGCCAAGCATGGGTGAATGTTATTTTTTTATTGCTTCCTTTACCAGGAAAAAATGTGATATTGAAAACCATATGCTTGCATATTACAAAGGACATTGTTCTTATTGATAAATGGCACAGGCTAGGAGACATAGACATGTGCAGTCATCTGCAAATAAACGAAATATGCTTTAGAGCAGGAGGCATTTAAATAAGAGGGCCTGCTGTCTGGACTACTCCAAGTGGAGAACCTCTTGGACAACTAAGGACAAGAATATAGTAAGAAGTTCCAATTTTACATGAGTGCCAAGTTTTGACTGCTGTCTCAACACCTCTCGTCAAAAATGAAAATCTTGCAAGTCAAGATAACTGTGTTCCGTCTTCAAAATGTCACTTAAACTTTGATTTGGGTCCAGACAGTAAGCTAATGAAACCCAGAGACGCAGGGGCGGCACGATGGCACAGTGGTTAGCACTGCTGCCTCACAGCGCCAGGGACCCGGGTTCAACTCCCGGCTTGGGTCACTCTCTGTGCGGAGTCTGCACGTTCTCCCCATGTCTGCATGGGTTTCCTCCCACAGTCCCAAAGACGTGCTGGTTAGGTGTATTGGCCATGCTAAATTCTCCCTCAGTGTATCCGAACAGGTGCCGGAGTGTGGCGACTAGGGGATTTTCACAGTAACTTCATTGCAGTGTTAATGTAAGGCTACTTGTAACTAATAAATAAACTTAAACATAAAGAAGTGGCAAAAAACACAGGGTAACATAGGAAGTATATGGGTAGAAGACTCTAAAATTAATTTGCTGTTACCACAAGCACCCTTCATTTCAAGTTGATGACCTTTCACCAGAACTGGCAGGACAATCCTGACGAAAGGTCATCAGCCAGAAATGTTAACTCTGCTTCTCTCACCAGATACCAGAATTGCTGGGCTTTCCTGTTTTTATTTCAGATTTTCAACATTGGTAGTGTTTTGCTTTTTTAGATGCAAGTCATGTTTTTTTTGACATGCTCATTGGACACAGACAGCGCTAGCAAGGCCACATTTATTATACAATCCTGGCTGCCCTACGAAGGTGGCGGTGATGGTGGTAAGACAACAGAGTGGCTTGCAAAGAGTATTAAGAATCAACCGTAGTGGGATGCTGAACTCACATATAGGCCAGGCTAAATAGCATTGGCATGTTCCCTTCCACCAGAAGTGTGAACTTTCTTTTCACAAATCGAATACCTGTAGAATCATAGAAACCCGACAGTGCAGAAGGAGGCCATTCGGCCCATCATGTCTGCACCGACCACAATCCCGTCCAGGCCTTCTCCCCGAAACCCCGCATATTTACCCTGCTAATCCCGCTAACATACACATCCTGGGACACTAACAGTCAATTTAGCATGGCCAATCAACCTAACATGCACATCTTTGGACTGTGGGAGGAAACCGGAGTGCCCTGGAGGAAACCCACGCAGACACGGAGAGAACGTGCAACCTCCACACAGACAGTGACCCAAGCCGGGAACCGAACCCAGGTCCCTGGTGCTGTGAGGCAGTAGTGCTAACCACTGTGCCGCTCCCGTATCTTGTTGTAACAAGATATTTTTAATCACTATTTTTGCCATCAACAACCATAAAATCATTCCGGAACAGTAATAACTAGATAGCTTTTTTTTTTAAAAAAAGGAGCTAAATAAAACTTCATACTTGTAAGATGGAAATCATCTTTCTGGCTTCTTCCATCTCCTTCCCCAGCTGGTCTTGTTGGTCCAGTAATTGATCCTCCCAAAGGCTTTGTTTGTCGCTCACTTGGGATTTTCCAGAATTCATGGACATCCACGCAGATTGAATGTTGTCTTCTGCTGGGCGGAAATGTTTTTGAGAGAATATTTTTGCACTCTCAGCTGTCAAAATGAAGATCCTTCATTTGAAAATATTAGTGCATCCTAAAATGTTTTTAAAACAGTGATTTTCCTGGAATACTTTTAGTTAAATTTTCCTGTTCTTTCCCATTTAAAATCCAGACTCAAAGTAATTTCCACTCAAGTCTCTGGAGGCCGACCACAAAACAAGTAATTGCCAGTTAAAGTGTAGCTTTGACAAAGTCATTTTAGATTATGGGCTTGGGTTGGATCAGTGCTAAATAGCTCTATATCAGATATTCATAGTTAAGTGCAGCGGAGTATCGATGTGCACAGGCATTCAATATTTAACTCATATTCCACATGTCCTGTGTGTTTTTAATACTGCAATAATTCTGTTGTACTCAAAGGGAAACATTCTCATCGTCACCCCAACATAATGAACCATAGAGCCATAGAAGTGGTACAGCATAGGAGGGGGCCATTTGGCCCATCTTGTCCATGCCAACCCAAAGACACCCAAATACCCTTTCTAATCCAATCTTCCTGCACATGGCCTATAGCCCTGCAACTTACATCAGTGAAGGTGTAGATCCAGATACTTTTTGAAACGAGTTTAGGGTCTCTGCCTCCGCCACCAACTCAGGCAGCGAATTCCAGACACCCACCACCCTCTGCATAAAAAAGCTTTTCCTCATGTCCTCTCTAATCCTTCTGCCACTTAGCTTGAATCTTTGACCCCTGGTTTTCTCTGCCAAGGGGAACAGGTTCCTCCTATCTACTCTCTTCCCTACCCGTCAGAATTTTGTGCACCTCATTCATGTCACCCCTCAGCCTTCTCTATTCCAAGGAAAACAACCCCAACCTCTCCAATCTCTCCTCGCAGCTACAATTCTCCAGCCCTGGCAACATTATTATAGAACAGTACAGCACAGTACAGGCCCTTCAGCCCTCAATGTTGTGCTGAGCTTTGTCCAAAACCAAGATCAAGCTATCCCACTCCCTATCATTCTGGTGTGCTCCATGTGCCTATCCAATAACCGCTTGAAAGTTCCTAAAGTGTCTGACTCCACTATCACAGCAGGCAGTCCATTCCACACCCCAACCACTCTCTGAGTAAAGAACCTACCTCGGACATCCCTCCTATATCTCTCACCATGAACCTTATAGTTATGCCCCCTAGTAACAGCTACATCCACCCGAGGAAATAGTCTCTGAACGTCCACTCTATCTATCCCCCTCATCATCTTATAAACCTCTATTAAGTCGCCTCTCAACCTCCTCCGCTCTAAAGAGAAAAGCCCTAGCTCCCTCAACCTTACCTCATAAGACCTACCCTCCAAACCAGGCAGCATCCTGGTAAATCTCCTTTGCACTCTCTCCAATGCTTCCACATCCTTCTTATAGTGAGGTGACCAGAACTGCACTCGATATTCCAAATGTGGTCTCACCAAGGTCCTGTACAGTTGCAGCATAACCCCACGGCTCTTAAACTCAAACGCCCTGTTAATAAACACTAACACACTATAGGCCTTCTTCACAGCTCTATCCACCTGAGTGGCAACTTTCAGAGATCTGTGGATATGAACCCCAAGATCTCTCTGCTCCTCCACATTTCTCAGAACCCTGCCGTTGACCCTGTAATCCGCATTCAAATTTGTCCTACCAAAATGAATCACCTCGCACTTATCAGGGTTAAACTCCATCTGCCATTTTTCGGCCCAGCTCTGCATCCTATCAATGTCTCTTTGCAGCCTACAACAGCCCTCCACCTCATCTACTACTCCACCAATCTTGGTGTCATCAGCAAATTTACTGATCCACCCTTCAGCCCCCTCCTCCAACTCATTGATAAAAATCACAAAAAGCAGAGGACCCAACACTGATCCCTGTGGTACACCGCTGGTAACTGGTCTCCAGTCTGAAAATTTTCCATCCACCACCACCCTCTGTCTTCTATGAGATAGCCACTTACTTATCCAATCGGCCAAATTTCCCTCTATCCCACACCTCCTTACTTTCTTCATGAACCGACCATGGGGGACCTTATCAAACGCCTTACTAAAATCCATGTATATGACGTCAACTGCTCTACCTTCATCTACACACTTAGTTACCTCCTCAAAGAATTCAATCAAATTTGTGAGGCAAGACTTACCCTTCACGAATCCGTGTTGACTATCCCGGATTAAGCTACATCTTTCCAAAAGGTCATAAATCCTATCCCTCAGGACCTTTTCCATTAACTTACCGACCACCGAAGTAAGACTAACTGGCCTATAATTACCAGGGTCATTTCTATTTCCTTTCTTGAACAGAGGAACAACATTCGCCACTCTCCAGTCCTCACCAGTATTGCCCCGATTTACTCAGCATTGCATCATCGGAAACCCCTCTCACCACAGGGACCAATTTAGTGAATTTTTACTAGAACAGAAATTAGAATTGTACAACTCTTAACCAAACTGGTGTGAGAATATAGGAATGGGGTCTCAATAGAACAAGTTAGAGAAGAGTTTAAATGGGAAATGGAGAGTTATTTGTTCAGTGTTGGTGTTAAGGGTGTGGAGATATGGCAGGAACCAGGGTTAATAAGGGAGAACCCTTGGGGTTAATGGGAATAACTCAGAATGCCTGATCTCCAAACAGCTTCTTGGTCAACACCTCTCATTCTTACCTTCGCCCCTTTCTCTCCTTGTCTTCCCTCAGGACCTGCCGGATCATGAGGGCCCCTCCTCCCTGGTGGACCCATTCTAGGAAACTTTCTCTGCACTCTCTCCAGAATGCACTGTCACCCTGCTGAAAGCAGGTTAAGATTTCAGAGGGCTTAAATATCACTTCTGAACTAATCAGGTGGGATTCTCTGGCCGTGCTCGCCACAAAACCAGAGAATCCTACCCGAGGTCAAAGGAGATTTGTCTGGTCCGCCCCCCCCACCCGCTACAATTCCTGTGGTGGGCAGGACAGGAGAATTCCCCCCCCATCATTTTTCGGTTGCATTTATATTGGTCCCTCAATTAACACCAAGACATGTAATTAGGCATTTATCTCATTGCTGTTTTGGTGCACAGATCAGCTGCTGCATTCTCCTATAACAGCGACCACCCTCCATTAACTATGATGTGGAGATGCCGGCGTTGGACTGGGATGGGCACAGTAAGAAATCTCACAACACCAGGTTAAAGTCCAACAGGTTTATTTGGAATCATGAGCTTTTAGAGCGCTGCTCCTTCATCAGGTGAGTCCATTAACTATGAAACACTTTATAGCTTCTTGAGGTTGTGAAAGGCATTATATAAATGGAAGTTCATTTCTTTTCTTCTCTAACCCCCTTGCTCTTACCAAATGCTGTCTACAGTGCTTCGTTTATTTTGTCACCCTTAATTTCAAATGTCCTTGAATCTTGTGCCCACAAACAAGCATGGCTGAATCATCATCTCTTCAATTGTCCACTTCTAGCTAGGTGTGACCTAGGTATGCAAGTCCACAAATCCTTGAAGGTGGCAGCACAGGTGGAGAAGGTGGTGAAGAAGGCATATGGTATGCTTGCCTTTATAGGATGGGGTATAGAGTATAAAAGCTGGAGTCTGATGTTGCAGCTGTATAGAATGCTGGTTAGGCCACATTTGGAGTACTGCGTCCAGTTCTGGTCGCCACACTACCAGAAGGACGTGGAGGCTTTAGAGAGAGTGCAGAGAAGGTTTACCAGGATGTTGCCTGGTATGGAGGGTCTTAGGTATGAGGAGAGATAGGGTAAACTGGGCTTGTTCTCCCTGGAAAGACGGAGAATGAGGGGAGACCTAATAGAGGTGTACAAAATTATGAAGGGTATAGACAGGGTGAACAGTGGGAAGCTTTTTCCCAGGTCGGAGGTGACGATCACGAGGGGCCACGGGCTCAAGGTGAGAGGGACGAGGTATAACTCAGATATCAGGGGACGTTTTTTACACAGAGAGTGGTGGGGGCCTGGAATGCGCTGCCAAGTAGGGTGGTGGAGGCAGACACGCTGGCATCGTTTAAGACTTACCTGGAGAGTCACATGAGCAGTCTGGGAATGGAGGGATACAAACGAATGGTCCAGTTGGACCAATGAGCGGCACAGGCTTGGAGGGCCAAAGGGCCTGTTTCCTGTGCTGTACTGTTCTTTGTTCTACCAGATATATTCTAATTTGATTTGACTGCCCATATGCAGAACTGCAGGTGACCATTTCATGTGAAGTATGCATACACAGAATACACAGTTGATACATACACAGAATGTGTACACAGTGCAGAAAGAGGCCATTAGGCCCATCGAGCCTGCTCTGACAACAATCCCACCCAGGCCCCATTCCCACAACCCCATGTATTTACCCTGCTAATCCCTCAACACTAAGGGGCAATTTACCATGACCAGTCCACCTAACCCGCATATCTTTGGAGTGTGGGCGGAAACCGGAGCACCCGGAGGAAACCCACGCAGACGCGGGCAGAACGTGCAGACTCTGCACAGACAGCGACCCGAGGCCGGAATTGAACCCGGGTCCCTGGCGCTGTGAGGCAGCAGTGCTAACCACTGTGCCACCGTGCATACATTAAAGGTATTTTCAACTTCTTAATTTTCAGGTATAAAGTGTTTTATGTATTGCTTTTGCATCGCAAAGACTAATCATGTAAAGTTGTTTATGCAAGAGGTATTAGCCAAGCAATTAACCAGATTTGGTTTCAGAAGAATGAACAACGTCTTATTTGTGGCCAGGTGGACTTGTTGCTGGTCCGCTATTCAGATATTTGGGAAATTTCTTTCCACGAATTCCGAGGAGATTTGCACGACTCGAGTCATTTATTTTTAATGATGGTAAATTCTGCATTTGATTACAAAATAATGTCGTCCATTTTTACAAATATCCCAAGAACATTCTGAATGAGCAGGTTATTTATCTACAGCACAGCATGGGCTGGATTTTATGGCCCTGTCACAGAGGGTGGGGCTGGAAAACGCAGTGAGCAATATATAAAACTCCACTGACTTTGACAGGAGTGGAAAGTCTCACCAGCGGCAAATTCCACCCCATGACTTAAAATGAGCAGAATAGAAAGAAAGGATTGAAGAAATCCATACTCTTATATAGCTTGCAACCACAAGATTATAATCATAGAATTTGACAGCACTGTTGGGTGCCTGTGCCAGCATTCTGAAAGCTATCCACTTCAGTTCCTTTCTCCTAACTGTCCACCATACCCTTTTTAATTTTTCTTTTTCAATGTTGGGGGCGATTTTGAGTCCGCAGCAATGGTGCCGTGGGCTCAAAATCCGGAGAGCGCAATTCGCACTGGCGAGTTTCCGGGTTTCGATCATACCGGCCCCTTGCCGGTGGAGTGGAGTGAAACATGCCGTGGGACCGCAGAAAGCTCTTAATACCTTAGCGAGCACTCTCTCCAGGACTTCTCCCCTTCACTGGATATTCAGCCGGTGCCTGCATGACATTACGCAGCCGCTATTTACACCAGTTTCACCTAGGTGTAAGCAGCACGGTGGCACAGTGGTTAGGCCTGCTGCCTCACAGCTTCAGGGACCGGGGTTCAATTCCAGCCTTGGGCGACTGTTTGTGTGGAGTTTGCACATTTTCCATGCGTTTGCATAGCTTTCCTCCGGGTGTTCTGGTTTCCTCCCACAGTTCAAAAATGTGCAGGTTAGGTAGATTGGCCATGCTAAATTGCCCCTTAGTGTCCCAAGATGTGCAAGTTTGATGGATTAGCCATGGGAAATGTGTGGGGTTATGGGAATAGGGCAGGGGTGAGGGCCTGGGTAAGATGCTTTGTCAGAGAGTCGGTGCAGACTCGATGGGCTGAATGGCCTCTTCTGCACTGTAGGGATTCTATGATTCTATGTGGAAGCCTCATAAGTGGGTTGGCGTCACAGCTAAACCTAAATCCATCCTCTAATTGCAGCACCTCACAATCATCTCAATTAACATTGTGTAACAGGCTTATATTTTCTGACTTTGCCATTTTTATCAATTACAGCTTGGATTTTGATCATCTACGTTATACAGCATCCAAATTCAAATGAAAAATTCATCCTAACAGCAGGGTAAAATGGGTGATATCCCATAAATTACAGATTATACACCAGGCCTGATATTCTGTTCCAACTGACCTCAATGGAACTGACTATCAGCAACAGTATACGGCCAGTGGCCAACGCAAGACCATTTTATCCTAAGTATTAGCTTGCAAGTTAAAGGTTTAACTTACCAGGCCTGGATTCCCATTCCACTTTTTGGGAAGTCAATTCCAGTGTTTCATCCAGTTGACTTGTATCAGACTCCGGCTTTGCACTGTTTGTTGGACTCTCTGAACTCACACTGAAAAATAAACGTCAAAGCTCTTCAAGACACTATTCACTGCTGTTGACTAATGTGGAAAAAATACATCATAATCCAGTGGAATAAATAAACTGTTCACTGGATTTAGTCACGTGTGCTATAAGATAACAGGATTTCAACATTAATTAAGTGTATCAAAGTACAACAACACAGTGAATCTCTCGTGCTTTTCCCATTATTGAGGCCAATGTAAGACGTTAAATTAAGATCTCCAAGACTAATGGCACCTACCCTCTGCTCAATTTCAAAACAATATTGAAACCACGGAACTACTTCCTGGTGAATCATAGAATCCCTACAGTATAGAAGGGGGCCATTTGGCCAATCGAGTCTGTACCGACCACAATCCCACCCAGGCCCTTTCCCCGTAACCCCACACATTTACTCTGCTAATCCCTCTGACACTAGGGTCAATTTAGCATGGCCAATCAACCTAACCCGCACATCTTAGGAGTGTGGGAGGAAACCAGAGCACCCGGAGGAAACCCACGCAGACACGGGAAGAACATGCAAACTCCACACAGACAGTGACCCGAGGCCGGAATTGAATCTGGGTCCCTGGCACTGTGAGGCAACAGTACTAACCACTGTGCCACTCAGCCCTGGAACACCTGGATAACAAAGACACCTATGTCAGACTCCTATTTATTGACTACAGCTCAGCCTTCAACACCATTATTCCTACAAAACTCATCTCCAAACTCCATGGTCTGGGACTCTGCTCCTCCCTCTGCGACTGGATCCTAGATTTCCTAACCCACAGACTACAATCAGTAAGGATAGGCAATAACACCTCCTCCACGATCATCCTCAACACCGGTGCCCCACAAGGCTATGTCCACCGCCCCTTACTATACCCCATGAATGAAGAATATCTTGGTTTAAATTTTTCAGGATTTTTTGTTGCCACTAAAAATGCTGGAAAAAAGTGCTGGGAATATTTCAATTTGAAACATTTTTACACTTTCATAAGAATTCTTCTATTAGGTAAACTGTTCCAAAACTGTTAGCATCCCTCCCCATTAAAAAGACCATAGACCTATTTTTCACTCTTTTTTTCTCCCTTTTCCCTCCCTCTCCTGTTAGGATGCTGTTCCATTGGCACCAGCAGTACTCCATTCAGGGGCCATTTTTCTTAGCAGTGTGTGTCAGTAGGTTAGATGTTCATGACAACTCCATAGTTAAGGCTGATCCTACACTCACCCAACGCCCATTTGCACATCCATGGTTTATCTCCTGGGGAAGGGGCGGGAGGGCAAGCCGAGGGGCGGGGGGGGTTGGGGGGGGCAAGCGGAGGGGTGGGGGGCAAGCGGAGGGGCGGGGGGGGGGGCAAGCGGAGGGGCGGGGGGGGCAAGCAGAGGGGCGGGGGGGGCAAGCGGAGGGGCGGGGGGGGCAAGCGGAGGGGCGGGGGGGGCAAGCAGGAGGGGCGGGGGGGGGCAAGCCAGAGGGGCGGGGGGGGGCAAGCCGGAGGGGCGGGGGGGGCAAGCCGGAGGGGCGGGGGGGGGGGGGGGCAAGCGGAGGGGCGAGGGGGAAGCGGAGGGGCGGGGGGGCAAGCGGAGGGGTGGGGGGGCAAGCGGAGGGGCGAGGGGCAAGCGGAGGGGCGGGGGGGGCAAGCCGGAGGGGCGGGGGGGGGCAAGCCGGAGGGGCGGGGGGGGGGCAAGCCGGAGGGGCGGGGGGGGGCAAGCGGAGGGGCGGGGGGGGCAAGCGGAGGGGCGGGGGGGCAAGCAGGAGGGGCGGGGGGGGCAAGCCGGAGGGGCGGGGGGGGCAAGCCGGAAGGGCGGGGGGGGGGGGGCAAGCGGAGGGGCGAGGGGGAAGCGGAGGGGCGGGGGGGCAAGCGGAGGGGCGGGGGGGCAAGCGGAGGGGCGAGGGGCAAGCGGAGGGGCGGGGGGGGCAAGCCGGAGGGGCGGGGGGGGGGCAAGCCGGAGGGGCGGGGGGGGGCAAGCCGGAGGGGCGGGGGGGGGCAAGCGGAGGGGCGGGGGGGGCAAGCGGAGGGGCGGGGGGCAAGCGGAGGGGCGAGGGGCAAGCGGAGGGGCGAGGGGCAAGCGGAGGGGCGAGGGGCAAGCGGAGGGGCGAGGGGCAAGCGGAGGGGCAAGGGGCAAGCGGAGGGGCGAGGGGCAAGCGGAGGGGCGAGGGGCAAGCGGAGGGGCGAGGGGCAAGCGGAGGGGCGAGGGGCAAGCGGAGGGGCGAGGGGCAAGCGGAGGGGCGAGGGGCAAGCGGAGGGGCGAGGGGGAAGCGGAGGGGCGAGGGGGAAGCGGTGGGGCGAGGGGGAAGCGGAGGGGCGAGGGGGAAGCGGAGGGGCGAGGGGGAAGCGGAGGGGCGAGGGGGAAGCGGAGGGGCGAGGGGAAAGCGGAGGGGCGAGGGGGAAGCGGAGGGGCGAGGGGAAAGCGGAGGGGCGAGGGGGAAGCGGAGGGGCGAGGGGGAAGCGGAAGGGTGAGGTGGAAGTGGAGGGGCGAGGGGGAAGCGAAGGGGCGAGGGGGAAGCGGAGGGGCGAGGGGAAAGCGGAGGGGCGAGGGGAAAGCGGAGGGTCGAGGGGGAAGCGGAGGGTCGAGGGGGAAGCGGAGGGGCGAGGGGGAAGCGAAGGGGCGAGGGGGAAGCGGAGGAGCGAGGGGGAAGCGAGATTAAGGGGAATGGAGAGGGGAAGCTGGGTAGAGAGAAGTGGGGGAGGGGAAAGCAATAGAGATGGGGCGGCAAGAGAGAGTGGAAGCAGGAGGAAATGGGAGGGTTAAATGGGGGTAGCAGGGAGAGAGAAAGAACAAAACTGTGATCTTTCTGGTTTATATAGCTCAGCTATTAATAAATCAAAAGAAAAGGCTTAAAATTATAGAACATAGAACATAGAAAGCCACAGCACAAACAGGCCCTTCGGCCCACAAGTTGCGCCGATCACATCCCCACCTCTAGGCCTATCTATAGCCCTCAATCCCATTAAATCCCATGTACTCATCCAGAAGTCTCTTAAAAGACCCCAACGAGTTTGCCTCCACCACCACCGACGTCAGCCGATTCCACTCACCCACCACCCTCTGAGTGAAAAACTTACCCCTGACATCTCCTCTGTACCTACCCCCCAGCACCTTAAACCTGTGTCCTCTCGTAGCAACCATTTCAGCCCTTGGAAATAGCCTCTGAGAGTCTACCCTATCCAGACCTCTCAACATCTTGTAAACCTCTATCAGGTCACCTCTCATCCTTCGTCTCTCCAGGGAGAAGAGACCAAGCTCCCTCAACCTATCCTCATAAGGCATGCCCCCCAATCCAGGCAACATCCTTGTAAATCTCCTCTGCACCCTTTCAATGGCTTCAACATCTTTCCTGTAATGAGGTGACCAGAACTGCGCGCAGTACTCCAAGTGGGGTCTAACCAGGGTCCTATAAAGCTGCTTAAAATTATAGATGTAGCAAAACCTCTAGCCTTTTCTTTGGCTTAGATGCAAAGCTGAAATATCACTCACTCACTTCAGTTTCAATTTTTTTATCAGTTTATTTCTCTTCAGTCTCAGTAGCTGTCCCTTTAAGAATCAATTTTTCTACTTGCCATCTTATTATTTTTCATTTCAGCACAATAAATAAAATGGATGTTTCTAACCATTCTAATACTTTACACGCCTTTTTTAGAGGTCAAAATCAAAATTTTACCTCATCGTGCTAAAATTTTACAGTGTGGTGTTAGTTGGTAAATGCAGCATTCAGCTCATCTATATAAAATAGTTTCAATCTCTGGTTTGTGCTAAGTGTCCTGCCCTCCACCACAGAAGAAATAAAAGTGCTGCAATTTATTCCAGGGCCCATGGGTCTGGTAGATTCCCCACTTCTGATCATTATCCAGTGATTGCAGCTGGGAAATGGATTACATGCGAAGGTAAAGGCAAGCTCCAAGACACAACATCCAGACATCTGTTGTGTCAGCTCACACTCTTTTGGCAGAATCTTGTGGACCATAGCCTGTGCCAATCAGGTAGCTGAAAGGCCAGCCGCAGGCTCTCTCACTCTTTGGCATCGGAAGCCCCACCCACTGGTCAATTGCACCACCCGGGGGAATGGTGGGGGTTGCTTGTGGAACAGCCAGCCAAGGCCTCAGATTCGTGAGGACCCCACTGGGGTGGACGGGTTGTCACAGGGATGGTCGATCAGGCAGAAGTCACCACCCCACCGCCCCCAACTGCATGGTGATCCCATCTGCCACTGAGTTAAGATTGGAGGCAGCAGGATAAGGCCCACAAGGCACGGTGGCACTGTGGTTAGCACGGCTACCTCACAGCGCCAGGGACTCGGGTTCAATTCCGGACTCGGGTTCAATTCCAGCCTCGGGTGACTGTCTGCGTGGAGTTTGCACATTCTCCCCGTGTCTGCATGGGTTTCCTCCAGGTGCTCCTGTTTCCTCCCACAGTCCAAAAAGTGTGGGTTGGGTTAATTGACCATGATAAATTGCCCTTTTGTGTTAGGAGAATTAGCAGAGTAAATACGTGGGGTTACAGGGATAGGGTCTAGGTGGGATTGTTGTTGGTGCAGGCTTGATGGGCCGAATGGCCTTCTTTTACATTGTAGGGATTCTATGATCTATTGTTCCTGAATGTTATTTAGCGCTAATGTTACTGAACTACTAATATAAGGCCTGAACTAACAATGTAGAGGGCAGAATATCACAATGACAGCTTGAAGAATGTAATGTGGCATTTTTTTGAAAAACAGTTTTTAAAAAGGAAAAGTGACAATGAAACTGTTGGTCTGAATTTTATTGGTTCATTAATGTCTTTTACAGATGGAAACTTGTCGTCCTTACCTGATCTGGCTTATATATGACTAAATCAATGTCCTTCACCAACACTGCTGACTCTTAACTGCCCTCTGAATTAGCCTAGGTAGCAACTCGGTTATATGGAACGAAAGTGGCTCAAAAAGAAGCCCATCTACGGTGGCACAGTGGTTAGCACTGCTGCCTCACAGCGCCAGGGACCCGGGTTCAATTCCCGGCTTGGGTCATTGTCTGTGTGGAGTCTGCACATTCTCCCCGTGTTTGCGTGGGTTTCTTCCAGGTGCTCTGGTTTCCTCCCACAGTCTGAAAGGCGTGTTAGTTAGGTGCATTGGCCATGCCCGAACAGGCGCCTGAGTGTGGTGACTCGGGGATTTTCACAGTAACTTCATTGCAGTGTTAATATAAGCCTACTTGTGAAACTAATAAATAAATAATCACCTTTTTTCCAATGCAATTAGGGATTGGTAATAAATGACAGCATGACCACAGATGTTTTTCTTACTATCAACTATTTTAAGTCCAGCAACTTGTGATATTGCACAAGCCCTTCCACATGCGAAGTTACTCGCTATGACTGGCGGTTCTATAAGACTTTCCATTGACACTTGGCTCACAAAGGAAACACCCCTCTGTGCCAGGATTCTGTGGAAACATTTTGCAGTAAAAACTGCAATGTTACAAGGTGGCTTTCTCTTCAGTACCGGACAGCATGGTTTAGGTTCCTTGGCGGCGAATTCAGAGAAGAAATGTTTAAAAAGGGTTAAAGTTCGCTTTTGTTTTATCGCCGGTTTTAAAATGCAAACTTTAGCTTTCCTACTTTCCTCTGATTTTGGAGTTAAAAAAGTAATTTAATCATTGCTCTTTGAAGAAAATGCAAGCCTCGGACTTTTTTACAAGCTTAAAAAGAATGTAGCTTATGGGAGTAGCATGCTCAGAGCTACAATTCTCCACACTGAAACTTCCCAACAATGATTGTTGATGGGGACAGGGTAACATTTATTATTGAGGCTCTCAGGCACGGACTGTGTAATGAGCAAGTTTGTGGGTTGATTGATTTCTTCTCATTCAGGCTGTCTTGTGTTCTTATACATTGATATGGAAAACTGAAGGGCAAGTCAACCGATGCCTGTGGTAGATATTCCTCAAGGGCCAATAATAAAGAGTAATCAGAATAAATAATATTCATGTCAGATCCCGTAGAAAGGCATATTGTTTGAAAGTGAAAGTGCCTAAAACAGAGTAGAAAAGAGATAAATGGGGAAGAAAGGGAAGGGAGAAAAAAAGATTTGCAAAACATCTGTTTCAAATTTAGTGATGGAAATTAGAGGTAGCAGGCTGGGCTCAAGATAAATATATATAAAAACACACAATTTGTTTTCAAAATACTTTTGGTAACAATGAAATGGGATTTGGAATTGTATCAATGATTAAAAGCACAATTGCCATTTGTGGGGAGTTGATTTTCTTGCCATTTCCTACAGAATTCAAATTTTTCTCGAAAAAAAGAAAATGCGAAAAAAGTGGACAAAATATAACAACACTTTAATTTTAATTTAAATCTCTTGTAATTTTCCACGCTGTCCCTTTGTTTCCATGCCAACTTCTTTATTTGGGAGGTGTGACCCTGTAAACGTCTCACTGGATACAGACTATGACATTCCATCTTAATGTCCCTGTGCGATGTGGGAAAAGGAATTATCCTCTCACGCAGAGCTTTCCGACAAAAAGTAAAAGTGGCAAACTTCTCTAAATCATTAGCATACTAAAACAACTTCCAAACAGAATGAAATTTGATCCTTTTTCCCCCCAAGTTGAGAATCTAATTCTTGCTTCCACATTTCAACCCATTAGCAACTGCCTTATAATTCTCTGGTCGTTTTCATATTTCCACACTGGACAGGATAGCTGACAATATCTAATTGAAGTGCTCAGGAGAACAATACCTTTGAGTTGGTTCCCTATATTTATGTAGCTAAAACAGGGTCCTTTATCCCAGCAACAACACTGCAGATCCACAAAGGTTCTGCCGCCGGGATAAGGATATGGTTTTTACAATGTAAACATGTGGAGTTGGAATGGGCATTGGCACAGCAGACACATGGTGAAAGAGAAAATATTGGAAATGTACAGCAGACAGTTGGCATCTGAAATAAGAATCTGAAATGAGTCTCCTGTAATACATCAGAGCTAAACTTGAAGGATGTTCCTGAACCTGAATCTTGATTTGTACCAATGAGTAGGTTAGAAATCTTGCACCTAATCCAGAAAGATTCTGTAAAGAACACAAAAAGATAATCGCCAAAAAAACCTCCATCCTCATTTGTGGCTGGGATTCTCTGGTGCCGCTGCAGTGAATGGAGTTCTGTCTGAGCACCAAATTCTCCATTCTCGCTGGCATTGGGGCAGCCACGGACAGGATTGGAGAATCCCGCCCAATGGGCGAAATTCTCCTAGCTCGTCCGTGCTCACCCTGCTGCAAGTGAGAACTGAGAATTTGGTGTTCCAGCCAAAACTTCATTCATTTTCAGCGGCACCGGAGAATCCCAGCCACAAATGAGGGTGGAGGTTTTGGCCAATATTAAAAGATTCTCAAATAACAGAGCAAAATTCAAATTTCATTCTAGATCAAAGTTGTGTTCCATTATGTATGCTAATGATTTAGAGAAGTTTACCTGATTTATTCCGTTATAGAACAGAAAGTTTATGTATGGAAGAATAATTCTCTTTTCCTATATTACACAGGTATAATGGGGATGAGAAAAAAAAATCAGCCATGATTGAATGGCGGAGCAGACTCAATGGGCCGAGTGGCCTAATTCTGCTCCTATGTCTTATGGACTATAATATAAATGTGAGGAGTATATGGTGAATTTCTAGATTAATAGTCCAGCCATAATACCACTAGGCCATCGCCTCCCCTTAAGGTGGCACAGTGGTTAGCACCGCTGCCTCACAGCACCAGGGACCCTGGTTCGATTCCCAGCTTGGCTCACTGTCTGTGTAGAGTTTTGTACATTCTCTCTATGTCTGCGTGGGTTTCCTCCGGGTGCTCCGGTTTCCTCCCACAGTCCAAAGATGTGCAGGTTAGATGGATTGGCCATGCTAAATTGCCCCTTAGTGTCGGGGGGGCTAGGTAGGGTAAATGCATAGGGTTATGGGGATAGGGCCTGGGTGGGATTGTGGTCGGTGCAGATGTGATGGGCCGAATGGCCTCCTTCTCCATTGTAGGATTCTATGGTGGGAAAGAAGAAAGGGCTCATGAGCCACCCATTTTTTTTGAAAGAGGTGAATCAAGCTTTTATTTTACATTCCACTTTTAGACTGGTGAGTGGTGAGCGACATAATTCTTTTCCAAAAATGACTGAGGAATATCTCCAAAATGGCTAAAAATTTGGAGCCAATCATAAATCAAGGGTGGACACATGTATAATCAATTTGTGTGTGCAGGCATGTGTCGGGGCAGAGGGGTTGGTGAAAGGGGTAGCAGTTCAACTGGCTCAAAGTGGTTTGTTTTGGCTTAATATTTATTTCTAATCAGCTTTGGAGACCAGGATCAAATACTGTCATTTCACCTTTAAGATCTGCACTCAAATCAGACCAATCACATTAAAGCGTCCTCTCCACTAGAAACTCAGTTTCAATTGGGTTCTTAATCAGCACAAGACAACCAGATCACGCTGCCTATGACTTAACAATTTACAATGGAAAGTTAGACTGGTGTGGGAAATACCAGGCTAGTGACGTAAAAAAATACATGCTCTTTTAAGGCGAGGGGTATGGTATATTTCTGAGGCGGAGCAGAATAAAGTTCATGTCGGGCTTGGGAGTTGCCAAAACAGGTGAGGGGGATATATTTACTTTCTTGATGAGCCCAAATAAGCTACGTTGGAACCATCTATGAAATCAAGTGCAACAGAAAATATCATGGACGGCATTTGTAAAAGGAATGTTTTTGAACCTGCCAGCTGTGGGTCCAAAGATGTGCGGGTTAGGTTGATTGGCCATGCTAAAATTGTCCCTTAGTGTCTTGAGATGCGTAGGTTAGAGGGATTAGCGGGTAAATGTGTGGGGTTATGGGGATAGGGCCTGGGTGGGATTGTTGTCGGTGCAGACTCGATGGGCCAAATGGCCTCTTTCTGCACTGTTGGGTTTCTATGATTCTGTGCTTGGTCAACTTCAGTGATGCAATTTCTTTATCCAGGAATCCAACATAGCTTTTTTTTATTAAAGAACGGCTGCTTGAGAAATAGATCAGAGACTAATTGGCTTCTGGCCAACAGTTTGATGACGATGACGATGATGTCTGGATTTTTTTTGAGCTGCAAAAAAAACAGCTTACCAAAAGTTACTTTTTCACGCAGTAACAAAACTCCTGAGGCCTAGCTGAAAATCTTTTGTGCTCCCAGCCTCCTCAGCAGCAGGAAAATCTGTCATGTTCAGTGACCCATTTAACAAATGCCTCGAGTCTTCAATGAACTAATCTGAGTATGTGTAGGTCTGGGTACGAAATAGCAACCTCAGTCTGGCTGTCAGAACCCCTGCAGAGACCTTGCAGCGATAGATAAGCACAGAAGCAAGCTCAACGTAAAAAATACTGGAGGCCTATCACCTCTGCAGAAACAATGACATTTTGAAATAAAGATAAAGGATTGCATTGCACTCAATATTTAATATTATGTGGAGAAGAGGAAACTACTCACAAAGGATCCATTTTATTTATTTTTAATCCAGATTTCCCTCCTGCCTCAATCATCCATTAGGTATCATGCGCCCTGTGCCAGTCTGGTCAACACAGCAAGTATTCAAGCTGTTCCTTAGATTTTTGCCAAAGTAATCTCTGTAATCAGCCACAAAATACAGTGGGCACCTCGGGATAATTTATCTGCGAATTCTCATTCTGTGGAAGTTTCTATTTGATATAAAGCTCCAATCTTATGGAGGGGTGATTCTCCCATCCCGCTGTGCTGATTTTTTAGCGCAGCGGGCTGGGAGATTTCAGCGGCGCCCGATCCGTGGGATCCGCGCTGGGCATCCAACCCCCAGCACGTCTCCCAGCGCCGGATTTCCGGCACTGTCAGCTCCACACTGGAAATCGACGCGGAGCTGCATTAGATATGCAGGGGGCAATTTGGATGCAATTTAAATGGCATTAGCGGGCTCGGAACTGAAGTCTCCGGGCTCGCTAGCCTCTCCCCTCCACCACTTGCTGGAGTGAAAGGGGGCAATCGAGGCCCCCCCCCCAGAGGTCCAGGTGCTGGGGGGGTGCCCCCTGGGCATTGGCACCTTGGCAGTGCCAGCCTGGGCCCCCTGGCACTGCCCAAGGAGCAAAGTGGCAATGCCTGGGTGGACCTTGGCACCGCCCATCAGGCATCTGGCAGTGCCAAGGGGGCAGGGCATGAGGGGGGATGATCGGTGGGGGTGTGAGGCCAGCGATGCCTGGGTCACTGGGGGATGGGGAGGCCAGCGATGTACAGGTCACTGGGGGATGGGGAGGCTAGCAATGTCTGTTGGTGAGGGGGTGGGGATGGGGTGAGTGGTCAGCAATCAGGCCAGCGATGTGCAGGTCACTAGGGGATGGGGAGGCTAGCAATGTCTGTTTGGGGGGGGGGGGTGAGTGGCCAGCAATCAGGCCAGCAATGCGCATGGGGTTTGAGGCCAGCGATTTCAATTTCAATGCTGGGACAGCTTGTTTAGTGATCTCCAAGAGATGTGCGCACGTGTGGTTGCCCGCTCAGCGCACTGATTTCAGCCTCTTCAACGGGAATAAACTTGAACTTCTGGACTGATTCATGCTAGTGCACTCTGCGGTGCACAGAGTGTGGGAGATTCATTTTGAAAACCCAGTGAAAAAATAGCGCGCTTTACTCCAGTTTTCACACGAATTCAACACTTCAAAATTTTGGGAGGGGAATCCCAGCCATTGTTTTCAATGAGACCAGAGAAAAATGTCCACTGCACTAACGTTAAGTTCACTGATTACGAAATTCAAGATATGGGGGAAAATTCACCTACATTTCACCCGGTTTTTGGGTGTAAAATCAATGTCAGAGGGATGGATTTTGGGTCATGGCCTCCTGGGTTCAATCTCCCCATCTCCACCCCTGAAGCATGTCAGTTGTCAAATTGGAAACTGATGGCCTCTTGGTGTGTGCATCCCCCCGAAACAGATATTAGGTGCCTTATATCCTCCTCCTGGCTCCACAAACATAATGCAGATTGCTGCCGGCCAGCACTTTGCCACTGTCCCAGGTCCTCTTCGCGGCTGGCTCAGAGCTGGCGAATAAGGCCTTGACCAGCGAGATGCACGAATGCCCCATTGACAGCCGTAGCCCCGTTTCACTGAAACAAGGCTAGGCGCCCAATTTGGCCTGAGCATCTTGCTGGCATCATAGAGCAGGCATTCAGAACATGCTGCTCATTTCCTGCTGGAAACCAAAGGGAGTCAAATTTCTCTCCCGTTGACTCAAAACCACACTCTAGATGGACCTTTTGTGAATAAAAACATATTGCAGGATAATTTTAACTTTTGGCAATGTTGTATTAGCTGCCCGTTGTGCGCCTCCACTAATTTTTGTTTCCATATTGTGCCAAGTGTACTTGTGTGGGTGTTGGCTAAGGATCTGCTTAGGTATCAATGTGATGGTTCTCAAGGTTAAAGAGTTTATCTTCATGTATTGTTAATGCTTATATGAAAGGAGTAGTCTGTTGGGTATGAAGCATTGGAGGATTGCTATTGCCCATGGAATCAAATTAAACTATGGTTGATTGAAAAGAAAGGCTACAATTGAAGAAAAAGTAGCTTCTTTGAAGTTTCGCTGCATCTCATAAAATAGTTTCACGTCCTAGTCACTATTTGCCTCTGGATATTTACTTCATGACAGTTTATATTATTCAATTAAATATTTAAAGATATCGTGCAAGCTCTAGCAGCAGAAAACTGAATTCACTAATTCAAGTACTATCTTCTTCGGTGGACTATCTGTTCACAGCAACGCATTTTCACCTTTATACCATACCATTGTTCAGCAGCCATTAAAAGTTTTCAGTGAGTTTACCGAACGGAGCATTGTGTGAAAGAGTGCTCAATCAAGGTCAAGGTTTGCAGTCCAGGGAGAAAAGAGAAAACAGAAGAGTCTCTCCAACCAGTCAGTCGGAGGAAGTCATGTCTCAAATTGACGCTGATTCTACGATTCAAATTGTCCTGCCTCTGTCTGAGTGACAGATGAAAGACGACCATAGCGTGGGACTCAATGTGGGAATAAGCTGGAAAGCAATACATAAATAAGCAGATACTGCGTGCTTAGGGCGGCACGGTGGCACAGTGGTTAGCACTGCTGCCTCACAGCGCCAGGGACCCGGGTTCGATTCCCGGCTTGAGTCATTGTTTGTGCAGAGTCTGCATGCTCTCCCCGTGTCTGCGTGGGTTTCCTCCGACAGTCTGAAAGATGTGCTGGTTAGGTACATTGGCCATTCTCCCTCAGTGTACCCTAACAGGCGCCGGAGCGTGGCGACTAGGGGATTTTCACAGTAGCTTCATCGCAATGCTAATGTAAACCTACTTGTGACACTAATAAATAAACTAAAATCTTTAAAACTTCTGAATTTGATAATAAAAATACTTAGTGGATTTTACCTCTTACATCATGAGTCAGCTAGGTGAGTCACTCGTGAAATATTCATCTTTTCCCACCATGTGGTATTCTATTCATGGACTGTTTAATAATGTTATGTTGTTTCTAGGGCATTATTTAGAATTATCAATGTGCAAAACGGTCTCTTCAAAAAAAAAAGCATGAGATTGAGAAAGAAAAAAAAGCCTCATAAGTTGCCAAATGATGTGTACCTGTGTAAAGGAGATTGCACACAAAAGTAGGACTTTAGTGTATTGCTAGCTGTGAGCAGCCCCTGAGACAGAGCCACGCAAATCAATATCTTCGTAATTACAGACGTTGAAAGTTAATTCACAGAAACTGAAGCTAGGACACCAATATTGGAACCAGGTTCAAAGAGACGTACAGGTTTTGGTTCAAAGAAGATCAATTGTCAGTTTTACTCTCTTTACAGTCATTAAAATGTGATATTATAACACAAATCATTTAAATATTAATCTCAAGATATATACAAAAATGTATATTGTGAAATATATACAAAAAGAATACTGCTGGTTAGATGCATTGGCCATTTAAAATTCTCCCTCAGTGTACCCGAACAGGCGCCGGAGTGTGGCTACTAGGGGATTTCACAGTAACTTCATTGCAGTGTTAATGTAAGCCTACTTGCGACATTAATAAATAAACTATAAAATAGAAACTGAACCTGATGAATTACTATTGGTCTCTGTGGACTGTTTACTTTAGTCGCCACACGCCAGCACCTGTTCGGGTACACTGAGGGAGAATTTAGCATAGCCAATGCACCTAACTAGCACGTCGTTTGGACTGTGGGAGGAAACCGGAGCACCCGGAGGAAACCCACGCAACAACAGGGAGAACGTACGAACTCCGCACAGATAGTGACCCAAGCTGGGAATTGAACCCCGGGTCCCTGGCGCTGTGGGGCAGCAGTGCCACCACGTCGCTTTTTTTAAAAAGCAATGTAATTGGAAAGAAGAAGGGTTTCGACAAAAGAAGAATTTATGTAGGAAGGCAACCTACTGATTTCCCTGGAATTTAACTTCAACAGGAGGGTAAGTGCGTCCTTTTCCTACGAGCATGGTTTGAGCAAACAATTTATAAATAGTGAACTACTCCTTGTAAACATAAAAACTGCGACAATTTTTTTAACTGGTAAAAAGGCAGAGCATTGCATTTAAATACAGGAAATAAAGATCCAAACTGCTCTGTGTAGATTTGTTGTGAAAATGTTTTGAATGCAGAATACACTTCTTGCATTATCAAGCATTTTTACATGAAAAAGCAAAATAAGGAATCTATTACTGCTCATGTACCCTATATAATGTTAGCCTTGCGTATGGAAATATTCATCACAAAAAGGGAGGAGAGAGTTGCAGTTCAAATCTAAATGTAGGTTAATGCAGCCTGAGAGACATTTTGTTCAGACCGTTGTAAAGGTTTATGCAGATGAAGGATTTAAGCTTAACACTGATTGATTCTGGGTATAAATACTGGGCACTACCACTGCAGGCAGGATACAAATCATGCTATTTTATTCGGTTGATATCAATAAGATAAAGATAGCCTGAGGAAGCACAAATCATTCTGGGTCTCAATGCATTTAGATGTATAAATACTTTTTCAGATGATGTTAAAAATACCAAACATATTTTGCTGGGTCTAGCTGCTGCCGTATCTATACAGAAATGTCAGTGCACAGACATTGGCAGATAGCTGCAGAGCACAGAGGCAGATGAAAAATACTGCAGCAATAAAAGTACAGTTTCGCCTTATTTAAAAATCTCCTACCATTTGATCTGTAGTCCTCCCATTGTCCCCTCTGACCTTCAGCTTCACAACAAGTTACACTCTTCATTTAGCCACAGTGCCTGTCCACTCATTCCCAGCTCTTGTTACACGTAGGTCCAATATAAACACGGTCTGAAAAGACTGCTTATAAAGGGAAGCAGTTTCTTCCAGCAGCCAGTTCCAGGAGCTTGTGTTCAAAACGTACTGCCTATTTTCCTTGATCCCCTTCTAATTTGAGCCATTTCCTTAGACCCGACTGTTTCTTTTCACGGTCTATCCAGTCTCAGTAACTTCAAGCATAACCCTTCCCTTACATCCAGTTTCCAGTTTGTGGAAACAACAGCTCAAAATTTGAAACAGCTTTCTTTCAACATTTGACTCATGAGGCCAGCGTTGCAAATGCACTGCCTCTCTGCTGCTCTGCCTTCTCTGTTGTCAAACAGATCCAATGCACAACAGTCACTGTTCATTTACTTCACCCCACAGGGATGAAACAGAATTTTGCTTGTGAAGGAAAGAGGTGGGGCTTGAAACTAATTAGAGTGGATTACGCGCTGGCATGGGATTGAGTATGTTTTGTCCTTACCTGATGTTGATCATTACTGTTGCCATTTCTAATAAGGTGATTCAGATTTCTTTGACGCCTTTATGAATGACATTAAGAAATACACCACAAATTTGCAGCAACCAGTACAGGCCCCCAACCAACAATCCTGCAGCACAGAGTATTTCTGCATTAGATTTTGACACAAATTGCAGACCTGGACTACAGGAGAGCATGTGCTAAATCCCGCAGCCTAAAACGTTTAACAGCTTCAATGCGGTCTATTAAAATGTATGTAACAATAATTACGACTGAAACCGTACTTATCCCGTAGTCAAGGGTCTCTTTAGATCAATTAAATATCAAAGCATAAAGGCGAAAATAATATGTTAATCTTTGAAATGAAATTAAGAGAGACAAGAGCTCCTCAACTTACTGATAACAAAAATATACTTTTCCTTTTTAGATGTTTTTCTAACTTAAACACCTCCCCTCACAAACCTCCCTCCTTCGAAGGTTCTGAGCCAGAATCCTCCGGCCATTCATGCACCGCCGCCAGCGAGGTCGAAGAATTTGGCGCTCAGCCAAATCTCCGTTCCCTGCAGTGGGACGGGAGAATCCCAGCTGCGAGCGAGGTCAGAGAATTCCGGCCCTGGATTCTTAGGAGTAGCAACAAGCTGGTACCTTGCCCAAACAGCGTTCAATGCGGTGTCAGACAGACACCCCTGGCGCTTATAAAACACTTCTCATGTACGTAATAAAATTACAGTACTTTGGCACTCAATAGAATCAGGTGAGCTGGGCAGCTAGACTATTTCATAGAAATTGCTGGATTGACAACACAAGGCGAAAAGTTGCGTTTTGGTGACATTAAATACATTGCATAAAATAACTCAGAACTCTCTTTGCAGCAGGGTCGTAGGAGTTACCACAGTGTTAAAATAACTACTTTCAAAGGCTTCAATGGGCAAATATTGTTTATGAAGCAAGGATCTAGATGGAATGTGTGCTTTCTCATCATGAAAGGTTCTATTGAAAGGCAACACCAATGCTCCATAAAAGTATATTTTCCTCTGTTTCCTTTTCTCATGTTTTTCCCCATGCCATGTGGTATCTGTGCCCGAGGGGGCATACAAATGGCCTGGGTTCCCAGAACTTCACCAGTCACCACCCAACGCTCCTGATCATCGAATGACCAACTTCCAGGTTCACAAATCAACACCGGGAATTTAAAAGAGGATGACTGGTACTCCCGAATCCATACCACAAAAAAATGCCAGTGTCTTTGGGATGGAAAGGAAAGTGAGAGTTTTGGTAGGACTAAAAAAACATGAGAACCCAGAGAGAACAGCTAATATTTTAGTCCATGACAACAAATGGGAGAATTTGAAAAAAAAACAACAAAGGAAACTATTCTCAGACAACAAAAACCTTTACAGTGATTCTCAGTGCCTTGCCTACAATCTTATACAAAGTCCAGTCATAGAATTAGGGCAACATTATTTCACTGTCAACAATAAGCCACACAATGAAGCATGGATTTGTCACAAAATTAGGAGAAACAGTAAGTCAATGTCGACAATATTTACAATGGGAGCGACCCTCTGAAAATTTGGAATATTTTTCTTGAAATTGTACTTAGTTTTTAACCATTCTGGGAAGTCATTTTTGAAATTGTCTGCACGGTTTTGGCCCTAGCTTTTCCTTTACTCTCATAAAGGTTAGTGCTCTACAAATGAATTGGCTGCTATTGATTTTGTATTCCTTGCAAGCTCGCTGATTTGCTTAACAATGACACAGCCCGCTACCAGTATTGATGCTACCAGGGTACAAAGGGGTCACTATGCTCGGAAAGAAGGGAAAAAAAAAACAAGCAAAGCTTTACTCGCCTCAAGAAAGCATAACTCATGAAAAGAGACACATGAACATTTGAGGACTGCGGCATCATTTCTGCAGTGACAATTTTCAAAAAAATCAAAAATGCTGTAAATCTAAATTTACAACCAGTGGCACTGCACAAAAAAAAATATTTACTTCACAGCTCATTTTTATTTTAGCTCTCATGAGTCTCCAGCCAGGGAGGAATGCAACAAACACATTCTTTATTTCTACTTTTGAGACTCTGTAATGGTTCCTTCATTTCCCTCCTCGAACTCTACTCAGTAACTCTTTCAATGCAACTCACCCTAAATTAAGAATTTATCATGTTAAGACCTGTAAGCACCAGACAACATCCTAACCACCCTCCGTGTTAGAGCATTTTAGTATACCGCCCTGCTGTGCAACCAGGGGAACGCGTTCTGCACAACACTAAATCACTTTTAATTGGGTTCAGATAATTGCTTATTCTTCATGCCCTGATCTTCACTTCTTGGCCCAAATTCTTCCACTCAAGGTATTTAAGGAATCTTATTCTTCCCAGGTATCTGGTACATGAAACGCCAGAGTGATATAACAAAGCCAGAAGAGGAAACTCCACATCCAATGCCAATAATTTAAAATTGCAGAACCCATTTTGAAAAATAACCCAATCTATCTGATGCCACGCGTGCAGTCAGTTTTGCTTGGCACTGATTGAGAGTAGAGTAAGTGTGAGACGTCACAGCCGAAACAGACAGCCTGGGTCTGCCACCCAGCTATGGAGCTGAATGCAAGAACAAAAATAATCAATAATGTCTGCAGGCTTGCTTCAGCAAATTAACTCCCACCTGACTGTTTAAAAATAGTAAAACCACCAAAATTATACACAATGGGGACGATTCTCTGCCGCCCCCCCCCCCTCCCTCCCCCAAACGCGCAAATCGCACTATGGCTGGAGAATCTCACGAGAGGAGCCATAATGCGATTCTCCCTGGTCATGGCTGACAACATATTCTGGTTCACACCCAGGGTCGCCAGATTTTGTGCTGGGTCTCTGGAACGCTAGTCTAGTGACAATACCACCCCCCCACCCCCTTCCTCCTGGATTCAGCCACCCGCCAGCGCAATGTGAAGCCATTGGGGTCTCCAAAACCAGAGACCAGTTGGGATGACCACACCAGGGGGACTCAGAGCTCATTGCAGCTCCCGGGTGGTCAGGGTCATGGTTGGGCAGCCTGGCACTGCCATGTTCATAATGCTAAGGTGCCAGGGGCACTGCCAGGTTGGCAGTGCCAAGGGGCAGAGCCCAAAGGAGGGAGCCTGAAAAAGGTGGGGCCTGATAGGTCGCCTTTGATGACCCTATAGGTGGGGTACCCCTCACTTGTGGGGGCCGATGGCACCAGCGATGGGGATGAGGCCTGATGCCTGCGAGTTGCAGTAGGGAGGGGGCTCTCTGCCAGTGAACACAATGAGGGGGGAGGGCAGTGTGTGGCTGCTGTAGGGTTGTCTGGAGTCTGATTGGCATCCTCAGGTCCCGCGCATCTCTTTCCCAGCAAGAATCTCCCCAAGCTCCAGAAAAATGCGTGGGTGGATTGTGATCTGGATTGTGCCAACCCACCCAGCAGGAATGTCACCGCTTTTTCCATCAAGGACAACACCGGGAATTTTTGGGGGAGAATTGCATCCAATAAATATATTTCTTAATTGACTTGGGGCCTTGGCACCATTTCATTTTTCAACTACGTCAATCACCATAATAAACACATTTTCAAAAACATTTACTATGGATTAGATTCAGCCAATTTGCATTCATAGAGTATTTTTCACAACCTCAGGATATCTCGAATCACGTCAACCTAATGATCTGCTCAATGATGCTCAGTCTGGGTACAATCGGGGTCATTTGGCAAAGGACAAAGAGTTGGATTCCAGAGTTTAGGTCAGAGCGACTGCCTTTGATATCAAGGCTGCATTTAACCAAGTGTAGCATCAAGGAGCCTAGCAAAATTGAAATCAATTGGAATCATAGAACCATAGAATAATTACCGTACTGAAGCTCCTTCGGCCCGTCATGCTTGTGCTGGTTCTCTGTAAGAACAATTCACTGACTGCCATTCCTTTGCTTTTCATCCATAACACTGCAATTCTTTTCCTTTTTGTTTAATAATTCAATTGCCTTCTGAATGCCTCTGTTGAGCCTGCTTCCAGCACACATCATGGCCATTGAATATACACGATGAAACACTTTGGTGTTCCGTATAGTTGGAGCCATACCTAACACAAAAGTAGCTGGTTGTGCCTCTTGTAGGCCAATCACCTTCATCCCAGGAGTTCCTCAGGGTACTGTCCTCAGCACAAACATCTTCAGCAGCTTCATCAATAACCTCCTTCCATCAGAAGGTTTGAAAATGTGGGGATGCTGAGGAAATTCACTGACAACGTTAGAAATGCAGGTACATTTAAGAATAAACCAGGTCTTGCTTCAGAGTGAATAGAGAAGAGGTGATGTTCATTGAAGCTTATTCCGAAGAGCTGGGTTTTTGCCAGTTGGGGTTACTTCTGGACAGGGAGAGGATGCAGAAGGGAAGAGAGTTTGTACTGAAGTATATTATCACACAAAACAGCTGCAAACCATCATAATGTCTTCTGCTGCATAATACCATTTGCAACTCCCCAGATACTGAAGCAGTCTTGCCAATATGTACCAAGACCTGGACACCTTTCGGGATTGGACTAATAAGTGGCAAAACATTGCCAGGCAAGTAGCATTTGTGCCAGACAAGTGCTAGGCACTGGTCATATCCACCAAGAGAGAATCTAATCATCTCCTCTTGACGTTCCAATGGCATTACCATCACAAAATTTCCCACTATCAAAATCTTTGGGGCTATCATTGAACAGAAACTTAATTGGAACAGCCAAATAAATACTGTGGCCACTAGAGCAAGTCAGAGGCTGGAAATTCTGAGGTATGTAACTCAGCTCCTGATTCCCCAAAGCCTGTCCACCATCTACATGACGAGAGTGTGATGGAACACTCTCCACTTGCCTTGATAAGTGTCACTCCAGCAACACTCAAGAAGCTCACCACCATTCAAGATGAAGCAGCCTGTTTGATTGGCACCTCATCCATGACCAACACACAAGTGACCGCAATGTGTACCATCTCCAAGATGCACTTCAGCAACTCAACAAGGCTCCTTTGACAGCATCTTCCAAACCTGTGATCTCTACCACCTAGAAGGACAAGGGAAGCAATTGCATGGGAACACCACCGCCTGCAAGTTCCCCTCCAAGTCACTGACTGTTCTGACTTGGAACTATATCACCGTTGCTTCTCAGTTGCCTTCTCAAAATCCTGGAATTCCCTTCCCAGTAACCATTTAGGGACTGCAGCGGTTCAAGAAGGCAGCTCACCAGCACCTTGTCAAAGGTAAGTGGGATGGTCAACAAATAGTGGTCAAGACAGTCATCTACATCCCATGAGAGAATTTTTTAAAAAACTTTTTACTGTTGGAAAACACAGCAGGCAATTTGTACACAAGCTCCCACAAGTAGCAGAGATAAACAATCTGATAATTCGGCTAAGTGATGCACGACACACACACACATGCACACACGTGCACACGCCCATGCGCACACACACACACACACACACGCTTTTGGAGAGCTGGTGCAGACACAAAGGGCTGAATGGCCTCCTTTCGTTGTTAGAGTCCTGGATCAGAATCCCAAATTACATTATGAAGCCAGATTAGACTCCAACAATTTTTTTATTTTGGCATAAATGTGAGGCTAGGATGTTTCACTCCAGGAGTAATTCCGTTGACAAATTAGGGATCTTTTAGGGAGGTAGTGGAAGCAGATACGATAGTGACTTTTAAGGGGCGTCTTGATAAATACATGAATAGGATGGGAATAGAGGGATATGGTCCCCGGAAGGGTAGGGGGTTTTAGTTAAGTCGGGCAGCATGGTCGGTGCAGGCTTGGAGGGCCGAAGGGCCTGCTCTTGCGCTGTAATTTTCTTTGTTCTTTGATAGTAAAACAAGCTTTATTTAACAACACAGTTTCAGTATAACTCTAATAAAATGAAGCAGCTTAACTCTTAACAGTTGAACAACAGGAAACAGCTTTAATTTCTAACTTAACACTTTTTCAAGTTCCAAATAAGCACACAATGAAAGGTTTAAAATTCCAGTTTAAATACAGTTAGCAACCATTAAAAATACTTGATATATGGAATGTACACAGTCTTGAAGTTTTCAGAGAGGTTTTGATTTTCAGAGCAGCTTACAGACCTCTGTCTTTATACAAGCCTCAACTAGAACTGAAAGTTGTTTTTCTCTGCTACAAACATAGTTCCTTCATTAACCACATTATCACATGACCATGTCAATCAACCTGATCAAAAACCCTGGGGGAATCTTCATCAATAAACAAACATCCATTAGCTCTATCCTAAGTAAACATTACAAGGCTAAAATGAGTAATTATCCTGCTCTCCAAGCATCTGAGCTGTATTCCTATCAGACATACTGACCAATTTTAAAACATTCCCCTTCACCAAATGCTATATCAATAGCACACTTTCATCACACATCTCTGTGATTCTGTGAATCCAACAGATTTTATAATTGCACATTTTCTGAACATTTGTTTCATTAACATTCAGGCCACAAGGCTTGCTGGCTGCATGTTTCAAATGTAGAAATGCCAAATGTTATCTTTTGGATCTCATTTCTACCTTAATAGGCCTTTTGCTTGGTGCAGTGGGGCTCCAGCTGGATCTTTGTATGAATGGGCAACCACCTCTGGTAGAATTTGTTCCTGAATTTGATGCTAGGGTATTGGAAAGAACTGCAGACCTCAACTGCCATCCTGACTGTGATTAGCAAACTCATTAGAGATCAGGTCAAATCAGAAACCTCTGGCCATTATAGGTTCTGGTACTATAGCACTGAAGTAGTTTGCTGAATAATGCTTCAGTAATATAATTAAACTGAGTTATAAAATCAGAACATTCTGAACTTTAAAGAATAAAAATTCACCAGTTCGATTGGAAAGTGGAAGAAAATAATTTCTATGGAGCTTTGGGTTGACGTGTCTACCATTGTACACAGGGGGCATTGAAATTAATTAAGCAAAGTAAAGTTTATTTATTAGTCACAAGGAAGGCTTACATTAACGCTGCAATTAAGTTACTGGGAAATTCCCCTAGTCGCCTGTTTGGGTCAATGCACCTAACCAGCACGTCTTTCAGACTGTGGGAGGAAACTGGAGCACCCGGAGGAAACCCATGTAGTTGACAGTTAATACAAATACCTTTTGGAGATATCCTTAACGGCTGGAGTTTTACCGCCCCGCCTGCCACAGGAGTCGGAGTGGGCAAGGGGCGGACAATGGGAAGATCCGTTGACCTGGGGCGGGATTTCACAGTTTCGGGACAAGCGAGGCTATAAAATCCCACCCAACATGTTTATTAACAGGACAGCTGAGGGTTAAAGAGGTGGAAAAAGGATTTTAAGCAATTAAAAGAGTCAAGCATAAAATTACGGCAAGTCCTCGTTTTGCAGAAATTGTCCCATTTCCACATTTTTAAAATAGCATGGAACTGCATCACAGCTGCCTTCAATTAAGCACAGTCCTGGGGGAAGTATGCCCCAGATTGCTGTAACGTGCAATGGTTCTGAATTAGTTTTTATTTTTAAATATTAGCAACTGTGTGAGAGCTGTCTCACTTTAGAGTTTCCTTCATCATGATTCCCTATTACTTCCACTAGATGCCCAGTCCAATATGGCATGGCACCAAGTTTTTTTAAAAGTTCTTCTCTACACATCCAAACCCACCTGAGGACACTTAGTGCTCAGGAAGAGTTTAAGATTCTAACCGGATTTCACATTTGAGTGAACAAAGAAATGGGATGGGTTGTTAATTAAGAAAAAAAATAAGATTGTTGCAGGGCTCAAAGCCAATTTTCTTTTTCTTTAAATAATTCCTCCCCATTGCCCCAAGGGGTCTTTCCTCAGAATCCAATGATACCCTCAAAAGCACAGAAACACAGACACAGGGCACCTGCTGACTATTCATGAAAGAACCTCATCAGTGAATCCCAACTGGTTATCTGGGCTGGAATTCTCCAACCTCACCTGCCGCTGGGATTCTCCATTCCCACTGCTCTGAGTGCCAAATTCTCCATTCTCGCTGGCAGCAGCAGTGGGACGTGCGAGACCGGAGAATTCCGGCCCTGATCGTGGAATACGCAATGGGCCGATTGAGTACCATTGCTGAGCCCAAAAGCCTGGGATGAACCCACTTTTGTGGTCAGCAGGACCCCAGGAAAGTTAATTGGCTGCTGCAGGGGCGGCCCTCCTTATTGAGGCCCACCCCAAGAGTTGCCAACCAATCGCAGGGTCGGCAGCTCAGAAGCACCACTAGGAGTGGTAGCCCACTGCAACTTGAGGTCGACGACACAGTGATGGACCTGTGACCACACAATCTGGTAAGTGGAGTCTGGGGGTGCCGGGGTCTGCTGACTTATCCCGGCAATTAGGAGAGAGGGAGTGGTTGAATAGGAGTGTAGGTGGCACCATTTGTTGCAGGGGGGCCCCTCTATGTGCCCAGGAGTGCCTACAAAAAGGGCCACCCTCCCTCCAGAAGCTGCTGAAAGTCACCTCGCTGCTGATAAATAGATCCCAAGTCAGATAGTGAAATATAAAACTAAGATACAAATCCTTTTTATTAAGTTAGTTTCCCTCCCCACTTTACAGAAACTCTACCCCAGCAGCCCAGGCCCAGAGGGCTGGTAAAATCCAGCCCAGTGCTTCTGTTCCCACCCCGCATCCACACACTTCCAATAGGGGTGGCACAGTAGTTAGCACTGCTGCCTCACAACACCATGGACCTGGGTCCGAATCCCGGCTTGGGTCACTGTCTGTGGGGAGTCTGCACATTCTGTTCATGTCTGCGTGGGTTTCCTCCGGGTGCTCCGGTTTCCTCCCACAGTCTGAAAGACATGCTGGTTCGATGCATTGGCCATGCTAAATTCTCCCTCAGTGCACCCGAACAGGCACTGGAGTGTGGTGACTAGGGATTTTCACAGTAACTTCACTGCAGCGTTAACGTAAGCCTTCTTGTGATACTAATAAATAAATTTAAACTTTAGGATTCACTGTTTAAAAATGAGGGTGGAAACTCTGACCTTTTTTTCCTTCCTTAATGGTAATCCATTTTAGTGCCCCACCCCGTAACTGAAATTAACTGACACAAAAGTTGTACTTGGTTGCTGACAATTGAACCTCGTAACAAACACCTATTATTCTTCAAGTCAGAAAATGTTTAATAAAAACTACTTATTTTTGCATCACAGGAAAACTTCAAAGGATGCTAAATACATCAAAACTGTGGACAAATATAAAACAACATACTCTTCCAAATATTTACTATGGAAGATATGAGTAACAAATGCTCAATAAACAAAGATAATGAAAACAGGATTAATAATAGGCTTTAGCATCAGTGATGGATGCCCGAAACACACAAAGAACTAACACATTCAAACAGCACCTTATTTTGCAGAAGAACTATTTTGCAGGAAAAATAAGCAAGTGAGATTTTTTTCAGCTCGTCATGACATTCCGCTTGGTAAATATGTCCATCCACACTACCCATACAACCACTGCTTGAGAGATTTGCTGCTCATAGAACAGTACTGCACATGAAAAGGCCCTTCGGCCCACAATGTTGTGCTGAACATGATGCCAAATCAAACTAATCCCTTCTGCCTGCCCTTGGTCCATATCCTTCTTTTCCGTGCATATTCATGTGCTGATCTAAAAGCCCCTGAAAATGCCCCTATCGTATCTGCCTGCACCATCACCCCTGGCAGCGCATTCCAGATACCTACCACTCTTGTGTAAAAAAACCTGACCCTCTCACCTTAAGTGCATGACCCCTGGTGTTAGACATTTCAAATCTGAGAAAAAGATTCCAACTATCAACCTTAACTATGACTGACATAATTTTATAGACTTCTATCAGATCTCCCTTCAGTCTCCACCAATCCAAAGAAAACAACCCTAGTTTGTCCAGCCTCTCCTTATAGATCATATCCTCTAATCCAAGCAGCATCCTGGTAATCTTCTTCTGCACTCTCTCCAAAGCCTCCACATCCTTCCTGTAATGTGACGACCAGAATTGAACGCAATACTCTTAAGTGTGGCCTCACCAAAGTTTTATAAAGCTGCAGCATGACATCCTGACTCTTCGACTCACTGTCCCGACCAATAAAGGCAAGCATGTCATACGCCTTCTTTACCGCCCTGTCTACTTGTGAGGCCACTTTCAGGGAGCTATGAACTCGAACCCCAAGATCCCTCTGCACATCAATGCTGTTCAGGGGCCTGCCATTAAGTGAATACTTACCCTTAACATTTGATCTCCCAAACTGCAACACCTCACACTTGCCCGGATTAAACTCCATTCGCCATTTCTCCAGCCATATCTGCAGCTTACCTATATCCCGCTGTATCCTTTGACAACCTTATACAATATCCACAATTCCATCCATCTTTGTGTTATCTGCAAACTTACTAACCCACCCATCTGCGTTTTCTTCCAAGTCATTTATATATATTTTCACAGGGGGTTTTCACAGTAACTTCATTGCAGTGTGAATGCAAGCCTACTTGTAACACTAGTAATTATATAGATATAGAACATAGAACATAGAAAAACTACAGCACAAACAGGCCCTTCGGCCCACAAGTTGCACCGGTCATGTCCCTACCTACCTAGACTTATATATAGGCTTACCTATAACCCTCAATCCTATTAAGTCCCATGTGCTCATCCAGAAGTCTCTTAAAAGACCCTATCGAGTTTGCCTCCACCACCACTGACGGCAGCCGATTCCACTCACCCACCACCCTCTGAGTGAAAAACTTACCCCTGACATCTCCTCTGTACCTACTCCCCAGCACCTTAAACCTGTGTCCTCTCGTAGCAGCCATTTCAGCCCTGGGAAAAAGCCTCCGAGAATCCACCCGATCTATACCTCTCAACATCTTGTACACCTCTATAAGGTCACCTCTCATCCTTCATCTCTCCAAGGAGAAAAGACCGAGCTCCCTCAGCCTATCCTCATAAGGCATGCCAACCAATCCAGGCAACATCCTTGTAAATCTTCTCTGCACCCATAGAGAACCATAGAAAATTACAGCTCAGAAACAGGCCTTTTGGCCCTTCTTGTCTGTGCCGAACCATTTTATGCCTAGTCCCACTGACCTGCACTTGGACCATATCCCTCCACACCCCTCGCATCCATGAACCCGTCCAAGTTTTTCTTAAATGTTAAAAGTGACCCCGCATTTACCACTTTATCCGGCAGCTCATTCCACACTCCCACCACTCTCTGCGTGAAGAAGCCCCCCCTAATATTCCCTTTAAACTTTTCTCCTTTCACCCTTAACCCATGCCCTCTGGTTTTTTTCTCCCCTAGCCTCAGCGGAAAAAGCCTGCTTGCATTCACTCTATCTATACCCATCAAAATCTTATACACCTCTATCAAATCTCCCCTCAATCTTCTACGCTCCAGGGAATAAAGTCCCAACCTATTCAATCTCTCTCTGTAACCCATTCAATCATTTCCACATCCCTCCTGTAATGAGGCAACCAGAACTGAGCACAGTACTCCAAGTGGGGTCTGACGAGGGTCTTATAAAGCTGCATCATTATCTCCCGACTCCTAAACTCAATCCCTCAATTGATGAAGGCCAGCACACCATACGCCTTCTTAACCACTCTACCTGCGAGGCCGATTTAAGAGTCCTATGGACCCGGACCCCAAGGTCCTTCTGATCCTCTACACTGATAAGAGTCTTACCCTTGATATTATACATTTGAATGAGGTCCCCTCTTATTCCTCTAAACTGCAGTGAATACAGGCCTAATACATATATTATGTACATCTTTGTTTCACCAAATTGCTTTTTGCCTGGCAATATAGGTTAAAATTGCCCATATTTATTGTCCAGGGACACTGGGGTTAATCAACCTGCTGAAAAACCTCCGTATATGGCACCTTAAAACAAACTGTCTTGGTAACTCCGATTCTAAACAGCCCCCATTGGAAGCACTTCCTCTCAAACACCATTCCCACAGCAGCACAGTGGACATTGCAACATACAAAGAATGAGACTTGTGTAAACCTCCATCTTAACAACTCACAGTAAATGTCAATGGACTTGGACAAAGTCAACATGGGTTTATGAAAGGGAAATCGTGTTTGATAAACCTACTGGAGTTTTCTTGAGGACGTAACCAGTAGACTAGATAAGGGAGAACCAGTGGATGTAGTGTACTTGGTTTTTCAGAATGTTTTTGATACAAGTCCCACACAAGAGGTCAGTGTGCAAAGTTAAAGCACATTGGATTGAGGGTAATATGCTGGCACGGATTGAGAGCTGGTTAGCAGACAGGAAACAGAGAGTAGTAATAAATGGGCCTTTTTTGGAGTGGCAGGCAGTGACTAGTGGGGTACCAAAGGAGTCAGTGCTTGGGCCCTAGCTATTCACAATACATATGTTCTTATACCAACGATTTGGATGGAGAAATCAAATGTAATATTTCCAGTTTGCTGCCGACCCAAAACTAGGCAGAATTGTGATTGGTAAAGAGGAAGTAAAGAGGCTTTAAAGCGATTAAAACAAGTTGAGTGAATGGGCAAATACATGGCAGATGCAGTATAACGCAGATAAGCGTGAAGTTATCCACTTCGGTAGGAGAAACAGAATGGCAGAGTATTATTTAAATGGTAATAGTTTGGGAAATGTTAACGTACAAAGGGACCAGGCTGTCCTTGCATACCAGTCATTGAAAGCAAGCATGCAAGTGCAGCAAGCAGTTAGGAAAGCAAATGGTATGTTGACCTTCATTACAAGAGGATTTGAGTACAGGAACAAGGATGTCGTTCTGCAACTGTACAGGGCCTTGGTGAGAACATACCTGGAGTATTGTATGGAGTTTTGGTCTCCTTACTAAGAAAATATGTATTTGCCACAGAGGGAGTGCAGAGAAGGTTCACTAGTCTGATTCTTGAGACGGCAGGATTGTTGTATAAGGAAAGATGGGGTCAATTAGACCTGTATTCACTGCAGTTTAGAGGAATAAGAGGGAACCTCATTCAAATGTATAAACTTCTGTCAGGGCTGGACAGCCAGGATGCAGTGATGATGTTTCCCTGGCTGTAGGCCATTTAGGACTGAGATGAGGAAAACCTTCTTCCCCCAGAGGCTGATGAACGTGTGGAATTCTCTACCACACATGGCATTGGAGGCCAAGTCAATTAGTGCATTTAAGAAATAAATAGATAGATTTCTAGGCACTAAAAGTGTCAAGCAATATGCGGAGAGAGCAGGAGTATGGTAGAGGATCAGCCATGATCACACTGAATGGCCTACTCCTGCTCCTATTTTCTATGTTTCTGTTTCTAGTGTAACTCATCAGAAGTTCAAATGCTGTACTAGCCAAAAAAATGGAACATTTTACAACTCAATATTATTTTTTAGATTTGACATTTAAACTCTCTGGAACCATAATCATTGGTGAGATCATGGCAGATTTAAACAACTATTCTCATCTCGGATTTGACCAATCCCTACTATAACTGGTGGTTCCGTTCTAAGTTAGTTTTTCCAAAGTAGTTGTACCAAATCTAAATGTAGAATAACCTTCATGAGAAAATAGATCCTTACAGAACTCAAAATTTTAACAAGATTCTCCCATGTCTCCTGAAGATTGAAGGATATATATATGTGTCGTACTACTCTTTTCAACTTCAAATTTTCTGTTCACATAACATTAAGTTCAGAAAAAGCCTCAAAAAAGTGCACTGACAAAATAATGTGTAGTATGTTATTACTGAGCTTTATTTAGACTTAAATGAGTACGCAGTAATTCTAGACTTCAGTTCAACCTCAAACATTGCAGCAGTTTAAAAGATCACGGGGTTTCACCAATGGCTCAGTGGGTTTGCAGATTAACGCAGACATACAAATCAAAACGTGAACAGATTTCACTTCTCACCCTCCACTGTGTTAATCGATCAGAGGTAGTGGTAAAACTGTCTTCATTGCTTTAAGTTAGGGAGGGAAAAAAGTCAATTGGATCCCTGCATCAGGTCACTCTTAGAGGACTGCTGATAGATGCAAGCGTGTGGACATCAAGAAAGATTTTGCATTTACATAGTGCCCAACACAACCGCAGGATGTCTCAAAGTACTTCAAACTAATCAATTACTTTTAAAGTTTCGTCACTGATGCAGTGTCGAGAAATGCAGAAGCCATAAACAAGGATAGGATCATTGACTTTAACGTTGGATGAAGAATAAATATTGGTCACGATAGCAGGAGAACAACTTTTGTCATGATATCTTTTAGATCCATTTGAAAGTTCAGACCTGGCCTCAGTCTCATCTGAAGGGTGGCACGGCGGCACAGTGGTTAGCACGGCTGCTTCACAGCGCCAGGGACACAGGTTCAATTCCCAGCTTGGGTCACTGGCTTTGTGAAGTTTTCACGTTCTCCCCGTGTCCGCGTGGGTTTCCTCCGGGTGCTCCGGCTTCCTCCCACATTCTGAAAGACCTGCTGGTTAGGTGCATTGACCCGAACTGTGGCGACGAGGGGAATTTCACACTAATTGCACTTCATTGCAGTGTTAAAGTAAGCCTTACTTGTGACTACTAAATAAACTTTTTTATTTTATCTCCAATAGTGAAGACAGGATTGGGCTCAGCTGAGTTGGCCCTGCTTTCCTGACAAAAAACACTGATTGAATAATAGGGGCCATTTTAATCTTGCTCATTTGGTGGAAACTGGGCTGTGAGCCTTACCCATCAACAGGCCATTCCTTTCTCACAATCTTCAATTTTCAGATGGCAAGAGGTAAGAGCGCTAGTGGTTAACACTGATGCCTCACAGCGCCAGGGACCTGGGGTTGATTCCCAGCTTGAGCCACTGTCTGTGCGGAGTTTGCACGTTCTCCCCGTGTCTGCGTGGGTTTCCTCCGGTGCTCCGGTTTCCTCCCACAGTCCGAAAGACGTGCTGGTTAGGTGTATTGGCCATGCTAAATTCTCCCTCAGTGTACCCGAACAGGCGCCGGAGTGTGGCGATTAAAGGATCTTCACAGTAACTTTGTTGCAGTGTTAATGTAAACCTACTTGTGACACTAATAAATAAACTTTAAACAAACTCAAGTCTGACAACTATGTCTCACAGGCAGCCTCATCTAAATCTTATTCCTAACTTATCACCCATTGTGAGTCTCCTCAAGAAGAAATGTTCTGGAGTCTTGCGTCATATTTGAACTGGTATTTAAGTTCTACCTTTTAAAAAATCGTTTCTCATAATATGAATTATTTTGATAAGTGATGGAGAAGAAAAACTATTTTTATTTACCGATTTTACAGAACACTGAAATTTCTGTAAGTTTCACTGTGGAACAATCAAGACATTTGGAATAAACCATTAAATATTAAACATTAAATATTAAACCAGTGTAAATGGAAACAACTTTGCTCATAAAGAGTAAATCTAAGGACAGTACAGTCATTATCAGGAGCCATAATACCTTGGGGAAAGTGGTGGCGATGAAGGAACCTGTTGGCCCTCGTATTGCTGAACCATTGCCCGAACACTCCAGGAGGGACTTCCAATTTCCTCCTCAAAACTACAGAAAGAAATAAAATGGTCACGCAGTGCTTCATCAGATAGTGCAAATCTAAATAACAAAATTCCTACCCAATTTCTTGCCCATTCCCAAGCTTCAGGAATGATATATCGCAGGAGTGTGGCAACTAGAAGATTTTCACAGTAACTTCATTGCAGTGCGAATGTAAGCCTACTTGTGACTCATAAATACATTTACTTTACTTCATATATCTACAAGTCTACTTTCCTGGTATCCTGGGAAAATGCCAAGTTGCAAAAAACATTCAGCACTCCGCAACAGGAGTTTATATTAATATTACAACAGCCAGCAGAGGGCAGCTTTGTGACATTTTCTTATTCATGTGCTACTTGCAAAGTAGCGCTTCTAGTAAATTATTGGCTGAAATTAAAAAGGAAAGCTCACGTGTTAAAATACTCCCTACTCAATTAATAACATTTAGGGGTCGAATGCAACTGTTACAAACTGGGAGTTGCCCTTACCTGCAAACAAATAAACTGGCCTCAGTGAGGTCATTCATTTAAATAAATTTCCCATGTTCTGAGGCTCCAGGAGCACCAGGACCATGTTACAGGACACCAGCCTATGAACTGCTTTGGGACTCATATAGTGTGCTGGCACTTTCATGGTTAAGGGGAAGGTCAACTAGCACTGACAACTGGCCAGGGATGTCCGAAGCCTGAAAGATGACCTTAAACATCTATTCCAATCTTCAGTTTGTGAAATAACAACAGAAAGTGCTGCAAAAACTCACCAGGTATTTAGAATAGAATAGAATAGAATCATAGAATCCTACAGTGCAGAAAGAGGCCATTCGGCCCATCGAGTCTGCACCGACCACAATCCCACCCAGGCCCTATCCACATATCCCTACATATTTACCCGCTAACCCCTCTAACCTATGCATCCCGGGACACTAAGGGGCAATTTAGAATGGCCAATCAACCTAGCCCGCACATCTTTGGACTAGAGTTAATGTTTTGAGTCAGTATGACTCTTCTTCAGAGTTAATGAGAGGGAGACATCTGATGGATTTGATGTATAAGAGGGGATGGAGCAGGTGGAGCAAAGTAGAAAGTCACCCAGTCTGCGTTTAGTCATTCCAACTTAGAGGAGATTGCATTGGGAGCAGCAAATAAAGCAGACCAAATGAAATGCTGCTTAATATGAGAGTTTGGGGGCTTGAACAGTGAGGAGGGAGCAGGTAACGGGGCAGGCGTTATATCTTCTGCGATTGTAAGACAAGGTTCCATGGGAAGGGGGTGAGGTGTTGGGCATGATGGAGGAATGGACCAGGGTTTCACAGAATGGGTGATCCCAGCAGAATGCTGATGCGCATTGGGGGGGGGGGGGGGGGGGGGTTGGGGGGAGGAGTGAGAGGAAGATATGTGTCATGGTGCTTGGGGGGGGGGGGGGGGGGGGGGGGTTGGGGGGAGGAGTGAGAGGAAGATATGTGTCATGGTGCTTGGGGGGGGGGGGGGGGTTGGGGGGAGGAGTGAGAGGAAGATATGTGTCATGGTGCTGGGGGGGGGGGTTGGGGGGAGGAGTGAGAGGAAGATATGTGTCATGGTGCCATCATGCTGGAGTTGGCAGAAATGATGGAACCTTTGAATGCAGAGGCTGGTGTGGTGAAAAGTGAATTCTATTTGGGTTTGCAACCATGGGGTTTGGTGTTCCGGTCATACCATACACAGAATGCATTTTGGTCGCAAAAATGGTAAGGTGACTTATTATCTAAATGGGGAGAGACTTCGGGGTGCTCCGGTGCAGAGGGATCTGGGTGTCCTCGTTCATGAGTCACAGAAAACTAGCATGCAGGTGCAGCAGATAATAAAGAAAGCAAATGGAATGTTGGCATTTATAGCTAAAGGAATAGAATATAAAGGTGAGGAAGTATTGTTGCAACTATGCAAGGCATTGGTGAGGCTGCAGCTGGAGTGTTGTGCACAGTTTTGGTCCCCGTATTTGGGGAAAGATGTAGTGATATTGGAGGCAGTTCAGAGGAGGTTCACTAGATTGATTCCAGAGATGAGGGGTTTGTCGTTTGAAGAGAGATTGAACAGTTTAGGCCTATACTGTCTGGAATTTAGAAGAATGAGGGGAGATCAAGTTGAGGTATACAAGATGATAAAAGGTGTGGATAAAGTAGACGTGGAGCGGATGCTTCCACTGGTAGGGCATTCTGGGACGAGAGGTCATAGTCTTAGGATAAGGAGTAGCAAATTTAAAATAGAGTGGTTGTGAATCTGTGGAATTCGCTACCCCAAAGTGCGGTGGATGCTGGGACAGTGAGTAAATTGAAGGAGGAGTTAGACAGATTTTTAATTGGTAATGGGTTGAAGGGTTATGGGGAGAAGGCAGGAAAATGGGGATGAGGAGCATATCAGCCATGATCGAATGGCGGAGCGGACTCAATGGGCCGAATGGGCTAATTCTGCTCCTATATCTTATGAACTTATGAACAACATGGCCCAATGGAGATAGCAAGGCTGCGCACCACATTATTGGCCACTTGAACATTAAAAACATTGACCCACAATTTTGATTTTTAAGCCACACAATTACAAATTGGGCAGCTCTCAATTGTGCAATGAAGTACAAAGCGGAAATCACTTACATTTTCATTTGACTGAAATTTTCTTTCAAAAGTATTCTAAACACACACATATAAAAATTAACAGGCAAGACATCAGGGTGACTCCCATGCCTCTCTGAACCTGAATGGGAACAGGTTGCCTGCCCACTCAGCTATGCATTGAAGGATTATCAAAATTAATTTAAGGACAATCTGTACATGCTACTGCACAAATAACTGCTCGACAAATATGATCTGTCTTCAAGTCTTGTGTTTTAAATCATTCTACTAAGTTTAGATTGCCAGCTTTCCATCAATATAACATTATTCCTGGGTGCCCGGAAGGCCTAGTATGCAAACATGAGTTTCTATACATTGAACAACTTTTTTGTTTATTCATTTGTGGGACACGGGCGTCGCTGGCTGGCCAGCATTTGTTGCCCATTCCTAGTTGCCTGAGGGCAGTTGAGAGTCAACCACATTGTTGTGGCTCTAGAGTCATATGTAGGCCAGACCGGGTAAGGACGGCAGATTTCCTTCCCTAAAGGACATTAGTGAACCAGATGGGTTTTTCCAAAAATTGACAATGGTTTTCATGGTCATCAGTAGATTCTTAATTCCAGATTTTTTAAAAAAATTGAATTCAAATTCCACTATCTGCCGTGGCGGGATTCGAACCTGGCTCCCCAGAACATCAGCTGAGTTTCTGGATTAATAGTCTGGCAATAATACCACTAGGCCATCACCCCACAATTGCTAGTAGAATAACAAAGATAATACAACATTTACATATTTAAAGCTACACAAAGTATTCCGTATAGAAGACAAATTATCTTTAATTACCCTTTTTCCCTGAAGAGGTTTGAATGAGGATAAGTAATTTTTCTTGCTTCCTGTTTCACTGAACCTAGGGTTGGGCAATGACTTCCTGCTCCTCTTGTTGCAGAACATGAGTTCCAGGGACAACCACAAGCAGCTCCCCTTTAAACTCTTGACTTTTACCACAAAAGATGCAGCTGTGCAATTCTCCCCGGATCAGCCCATTCCACTTCGTACAGCAAGAATCGTACTTTGAGTTGGCATCTCTTAGATGTAGAGCATTTCTTGTGCTTATGTCTCCCATGGAGGAGGCAGAGAACCACTGAACTACTTTTATGGTAGCGAATAAGGAGGAGTACGAGAGAAAGCTAACTAGAAATATAAAAACAGATGGTAAGAGTTTCTGTAGCTATTTACAAGAGTTAAAGTGGGCATTGGGCCTATAGAAAATGGATCTGGGGAATTAATAATAGAAAATAAGGAGATGGTAGATGAATTGAACTGGTATTTTGCATTGGTCTTACTACAGAGGATACAAGTAACAACCCAGAAACAGCTGCACATCAGGGAATGGAAGGGAGGCAGAAACTGAAGAAAATTACAATCACCAGGGAAGTGGTACTGAGCAAACTGTTGGATCTCTGGGCTGACAAGTCCCTGGATCCTGATGAACTTTGTTAGGATCTCAAAAGAAGTGGCTCGTGAGATAGTTGAAGTTAAGAAAAGTTTAAAAAGTTAAAGTTTATTTATTAGCCACAAGTAGGTTTACATTAATACTGCAATGAAGCTACTGTGAAAATCCCCTAGTCGCCATACTCAGGCGCGTGCTCGGGTACACAGGGAGAATTTAGCATGGCCAATCCACCTAACCAGCATATTTTTCGGATTGTGGGAGGAAACCGGAACACCCGGAGGAAACCCACGCAGACACAGGAAGAATGTGAAACTCCGCGCAGACAGTGACCCAAGCTGGGAATCGAACTCGGGTCTCTGGCGCTGTGGGGCAGCAGTGCTAACCACTGTGCGACCTTTAATTTTCCAAAATTTCCTAGATTCGGGGAAGGTCCCACAAGGTTGGAAAATAGCAAGTGTGACTCCTTTATTCAAAAAAAAGAGGGAGACAGAAAGTTGGAAACGACAGGCCAGTTAGCTTAACATTAGCCATAGGGAAAATGTCAGAAGCTATCATTAAAGAGGTTGTAGAAGAGCACATAGATAAATTCAAGGCAATCAGGCAGAGTCAACATGGCTTTGTGCAAGGTAAACCATGTTTAAGCAAGTTATTGGTTCTGCAGCAAGAGGAGCAGAAAGTGATTGTCCAGCACTAAGTTCATGAAACAGGAAGCAAGAACAACTACTTGTGCTTGTTTAAACCACTTCAGAGCAAAGATAATTTTTCTTCTACACAAGGCAGACAAGAATACTTGTCTTACCTTTGTTATTCTTCCAGCAATTTAATTGGTCAGTGTGTATAGAACTCATGTTTGCATACTAGGCCTCCCTGGCTCCCAGAATAATGTTATATTCACCTCTGAAGAAGTTACAATGGCTGCGTATAAAGGGGTACCTGTGGATGTATACACTTAAGATTTCCAGAAAGCATTTGATAAGGTGCCACAACAAAGGTTATTGCGGAAAATAAAACCTCATGAGGTAGGGGGTAACATATTGCCATGGATAGGAGACAGGCAAGCCACCAGGAACAGAGAGTAGGTATAAATTAGACATTTTCTGGTTGCAACGATGTAATGAGTGGTGTGCCACTGGGCTCATATTTTTACAATTTATATAAATAACTTGGATGAAGGGACCAACAACATGGTTACTAAATTTGCAGATGACACAAAGATAGATAGGAAAATAGAATCATAGAATCCCTACAGTGAAGAAGTAGGCCATTCGGCCCATTGAGCCTGCACCGACAACAATCCCACCCAGGCCCTATCCTAGTAACCCCACGTATTTACCCTGATAACCCCCCTGACACTAAGGAGCAATTTAGCATGGCCAATCAGTCTAACCTACACATCTTTGGAGCGTGAGAGGAAACCGGAACACCCGGAGGAAACCCACACAGACACAGGGAGAATTTGCAAACTACACAGACAGTCACCCAAGGTCGGAATTGAACCCGGGTCCCTGACGCTGCGAGGCAGCAGTGCTAACTACTGTGTGTTGTGAAGAGGTCACATTGGGTTACAGAGAGGTTAATCGGCAAAGAACTGCCAAATGGAGTATAAAGTGGGGAAAATGTGAAATTATCCATCTTAGCAGAAAGAATTAAAAAAATTATCTAAATGGTGCAACATTGCAGAGCACTGAGTTGCAGAGGTGAATCGCAAAAGGTTAGTCGGCAGGTAAAGAAAGTAATTAGGAAAGCAAATCGAATGTTATTGTTTATTGTAAGGGGAATTGAATACAAAAATGGGAAGGCTATGCTTCAGTTATACAGGGCATTGGTGAGACCACATCCAGAGTACGGTGTGCAGTATTGGTTCCCTCATTTAAAAAAGGATGTAAAAGCATTGCAAGTAGTTCAGAGAAGGTTTACTAGACTAATACCTGGAATGGGTGGGTTATCTTATGAGGAAAGATTGGACAGGTTGCGCTTGTATCCACTGGAGTTTAGATAAGTAAGAGGTGACTTGACCGAAGCAAATATAATCCTGAGGGGTCTTGACAGGGTAGATGTGGAAAGGATGTTTCCACTTGTGGGAAAATCTGGAACTAGAGGTCACTGTTTAAAAATAAAGAGTCGCTCATTTAAAACAGAGATGAGGAGAATTTGTTTCTTTCAGAGGGTCGTGAGTCTTTGCAACTCGCTTCTTCGAAAGATAGTGAAATCAAAATCTTTGACTATTTATAAGGTGGAGCTAGATGGATTCTCAATAAGCCAGGGGTGAAAGGTTATCGGGGGTAGGCAGGAATGTCTGGTTGAAGTTACAATATGATCCACCATGATTTTACTGATTTTGGAGCAGGTTCGAGGGGACGAGTAGCCTACTCCTGCTCCGAATTTGTACGTTTGCATGGATTGAAACAGGACCAGCTATTCCTGTATTTTATTTAAAGACATATTATTCAGGAAAAAGATTTTCAGGAAAAAGAAGAGCAATTTAAATGTTTCGTGCAAACCAGGTAGAAAATAATCCTTGCCAGAGACAATCTTTGCCGGATTCTCCGACCTCGCCCGCAGCAGGGATTCTCGGGTCCTGCTGCACTGGGCGGAGACTTGGCTGAGCGCCAAATTCTCAATTCTCACTAGCAGTGGGAGCGGGACAAGAACAGCCAGAGAATTCTGGCCATTGTGACTGTTGGGTTATTCTCTACTTCAGTTCAACTTACTTCAAAAAGTATAGAATCCTTTTAGTCTAATTCGTGGAATTATACCTGGGGTCACTGAAGGAACCAAAAACAATTATCTTTTTTAGCACGGTGACAATTTCACAACCACACAAAAATACCGATGCAACTAGAATGAGTACAAGGTATCAGATTGAGAAATACCAGAGATCCCGTTCTCACCTTGGGACCTCCTGTTTGTACCGGAATACTTCCCGTCCAGAACGTGAAACGTCTTGTCGAACTTCAGCAAGAGCTGCGGCAGCTGTCTGCGCCATAGCAGTGGTGGAAAGTGGCCTGTGATTGTCCAAAGACATTGTAGACTTGCTGTTCAGGGATGGTGCAGACCCCTGGCTGGCTGATCTAACACCAGATGGTTTGAAGTGAGCTGCCAGAGCTAGAATCAGCCTCATAATGCATTTCAGGTTCCCTTCAACGATGTCTTGGGAAGAAAAATAAAACATTTATTTCCAATAATCCCCTTTTCTTTTCCAATATTTCCCCCCCATCTTGTCATTCCCTTCTCATAACAAACTTAAATCAATTGCAAGTGCCTCAGCAACAAGATCCAATTCCCTCTGGAAGCAGAAGGCAATACTGGAATAATACCAATAATCTGTGCAAGTTTCTTTGCTATAAAGTCATGTTTGTGACTTGTTAGTGATCTGTTCATTATCTCTAATAATAGGTGAGTAAAAGCAGTTTTCATGGAGCAAAGAACGGAAACTTAAAATATGATCTCCACGTCATTGCAAAGTCATTTGTAACCATAACAGAGATTGACTTAATCCATTGCCCTAAATAAGACTGGAGCAATCTTACCAAAACTACCTAACGAGCAAGAAAATGGGAGAGTTTTCAGATTTGTTTTTTTGGTGAGGCTACAAATTAAATTTTCTGGCACTTAGTGCACTATCTGATTCCTGCCAGTAGGGGGAGGGGGAAGGGCCAAAGCTAGCTGGAAAGCTGGCTGCTCACACCAGAGGGCGCAATTGCGCATGCAGAGATCTCTTCTGTTGCGCAAAACAAAGAGACCTGTCAGTCACCTCCCCCACTGGATGTCGCCCTCCCCTCCACCCCACCCCACCCCAACCATCGCTGGCCTCCCACCCCTAGCCAATCGCATTACCCCTATACCTTCCCCCCTCTCCATTACCGGGTCAATCTTAGAATCTTAGAAACCCTACAGCACAGAGAGAGGCCATTCGGCCCATCGAGTCTGCACCGACCATCCAGGACCCAGGCCCTACCCCCATATCCCTACATATTTACCCACTAATCCCTCTAACCTATGCATCCCAGGACACTAAGGGCAATTTTAGCATGGCCAATCAACCTAATCCGCACATCTTTGGACTGTGGGAGGAAACTGGAGCATCCTGAGGAAACCCACGCAGACACGAAGAGAATGTGCAAACTCCACACAGGCAGTGACCCAAGCCAGGAATCGAACCCAGGTCCCTGGAGCTGTGAAGCAGCAGCGCTAACCACTGTGCTACCGTGCCACCCACGGTATCTTTCCAGAAGTCCGGGCCCAGTAAGATCTTGAGAGGCGAGAAACCAGGCACGAACCCAATTTTTCCACTGGCTCACCCCGCCCATCGACCAGCGTGATGAGCGGTAAGACCGTCCCCGTGTCTGTGAAGCACCCTATGACATTTTTCAAACCTTAAAAAGGTGCTATATAAATGCATGTTGTTGTTGTTGTTGTACACTCACCTCGAGCCGAGGTCTGATGCATACGGATCTTTTTAGAGGTTATGAATTGCAGCACTTTTTCCACATTGTCTTTCATTTCCTGGTAGCCGCTGGGGTTGAAGCAAATCTCACTGAGTTGCTCACCGGCTTCAGGAGAGAACAAAATAAAAACAATTAATTAGAGAGATTTGATGATTTTGAAAAGCAAGTATAAATATACACTTTCCCACTTCAGACATAACCAGCTGTTCCACCATTCTGTTCAAACAAAAGATGTCACTGCCTGCTGTCTTAAAAATTGTCCACAGACATCTATTTACAAGAACAAAATTCACCGTTTATGATATCCTTCCTAAATCAGCATTTTAAGGTGCAATTTTCTTTCCTAGATGTCTAATTTCCACATCTTGACAAGTGCTGCACTCATAACTTTGTATGATGTAGCCTCTTGCATTCGCTTAATATGAAACATTCTCACATAACAAAGCCAATATTTTTCTTAAAGGTTTAGAAATACATCAACTAGTGTTTCATTTCCTATCCCCCTTTGATCTCCCCAGCCATCTATATCCTGCACTTAGATTTTTCGTAGACCTCAATTAATATTAATCTAATTTCGTAAAATAGAATTCACGACTCTTTCAAATAATCCCTACAGTGCAGAAGGCGGCCATTCGGCCCATCAAGTCTGCACCGACCACAATCCCACCCAGGCCCTATTCCCGTAACCCCACACGTTTACCCTGCTATTCCTCCGTGACACTAGTGTCAATTTAGCATGGCCAATCAACCTAACCGCACATCTTTGGACGGTGGGAGGAAACTGGAGCACCCGGAGGAAACCCAAGCAGACACGGGGAGAATGTGCAAACTCAACACAGACAGTGACCCGAGGCTGGAATTGAACCCGTGCCACTGGCGCTGTGAGGCAGCAGTGCAAACCACTGTGCCTCCGTGCCGCCCCTTTCAATTCTTCCAAAGTCAATGACCGGGAAGAGGCACCGGATCTCAATGCTGTGCCACCTGACAGCAGCTCACCTGAAATTAGTAATTTTTTGGACAAAGAATTTTGAGCGTGCATTCCTTTCTGCCATATCACTGTACCAAAGTACCCAATATATGATGCAAACCCATTCTTGCACTAGTGGGATAGAAAGAGGGAAATATTCTACATCCTTTAACGCTTAACCAAAACGTAAGCTAAAGATCAGACGCCGCGGGACTTTCCGGCCACGCTCGCCCCAAAAGCGGAAAATCCCGCCCGAGGTCAATGGACCTTTGCATGGTCCACCCTCCGCCCACCCAGACGGGAAAATTCTGGTCACTGTGCGTATGGCTTACTTATACTAACCTACAATTTCCACAAGATGAGTCAGCACCACTCCATCCCGCAGATCTTGCCGCAAGTCTTGTACTGGATTCAATCCAGGCTTTTTCTTTAATTGGGAGTTAACCCATACCACATATGACTGCAACTGTTGCTGTGATAGAAAAATGAGAAGATTCAATTTCTGACTGCAATCCATACCTAAAATCACCATCATTTTAGTTGAATATTTTCATAGCTATACATTGCATGATAGAGGAAAGAGTGGGGTTCTTCATAACATCAAATTTTGTTTTCATATCTTCAAAGTCTTCTCTTGAAAAGAATGGTGTGAATTAGTGGAAGGTTGCACAGGCTGATTAACAGTCTGTCAGATCATGATGTGAAGGCACCTTTTATGGCAGTCGCCAGCTCTCCATCAATTAATTGGGCAATTAGTCCGATACGCTGGAGGGGATTTATGGGCTACCACCATCCATAGCACAGTAAGTAGTCTCACAACACCAGGTTAAAGTCCGACAGTTTTATTTGGTCGCTTGAGCTTTCGGAGCGTTCTGAAAGCTCGTGATTCCAAATAAACCTGTTAGACTTTAACCTGGTGTTGTGAGACTACTTACTGTGCCCACCCCAGTCCAACGCCGGCAACTCCACATCATGACCACCCATAGCAAACTAGAATATTCCAGAGGACGACAACCCAGAACTCCGAGCCGCGGTTTCAGTCTACATTCAACATGGCATTGGAGCCCAAAGTCTGGAAGTCATGCCCCAAACCCGGCACCCACCACTTTTGTCCGGGTTGGGACAGAGGCAACAGCTGTACATTTAAAAACGTAGCTGTCTTCAAACAGAAGATATTTTAGTCGCCCAGGTTTCTGGAATTTAGCTCGTGAGCTTTACACATTTGAGGGAAAGGTCTAAACCTGCCAGAGGTGGTAAGGTACCCTGTGAGAATGGTCTGGTACTTTGGGAGAGGTCAGGCATCCCTTTAGGCTTGTAAAGAGCAGACATGAATGTGTGTGTAAGAAGCGCACAAGGTCTTTGGATCTGTCAATTAAATATCCTCACTTAAATACCACCCCCTTTAAATTTTGAGAAAAAACAGGCAGCCGGCGGCTGAAAAACCATCAGTGCTTGCAATGTCAACAGCTGGTTTGTTGACATGAGCCTAAGGGCAATCATTTTAGGATTAGTACTGTTTGACTGCTTTTATAACTTATCTTTATCAGAGTGAGGGCCTATAAGTTCACAGTTTGATGGACAGTCTAGAGAAGTTATAAAGGGATTAACTAACTTTATCGTGAGGCTATGATTACAAAAGGTTACTTTCATAAAGCATTACATACATTTTTATAAAGGATTAAGTACTTGAAGGGATTTAAGTGTGTTGAAAAGGTTTTTATCAATGAGACTAAATATAGCGAAATCTGTAACAAATACCTAGAATTTTATATTATTTCATCTCACCAGGATTACTGAAGTCTCCCCATGGGTGGAGGATGTAATGGGGTGAGTGACAGTAAGTTGGTATAGGGGCTATAAAACGCTGTGAGGTGGGTAGAGGGGCATATGTTTGCAGGAAGGTTATGGAGGCCATGGGAAGACATGAGAAGACAGGAGTTGGCATGGGTAAGGCAAAGGAAGTGTATGGGAACAAAGAACAGTTTTACCAATTCCCGATTCCAGAGTGAAAATTCACCCTTAGCGTAGTTAAAATCTCAGTAACTCTTGTTCCACAACTCTAACATCCTATGGTTTCATTATTACGAAGTTTCCAAAATATATAAACAAATAAAAGTACAAAAATGGTGGAAATTGGGTAAAGGATCAGAGAATCACAGTGCTTGGAGGCTAACTTGGCAACAGACGATCATATAGCCATTATCAACGCAGTGGTACTCCTCATTTTGATTTTTGACATTAACAAGCTGCCATGTGCTATCACTTACAATAAATCAGCTTGCATAACTGATTTATTGCAAGCACAGAAACAGGCCCTTCGGCCCACCAAGTCTGTGCCGACACAGATGCCTCTAATCTAATATTTTCTTGCCTCTATGTGGTCCATATCTCTCTATTCCCTGCCCATTCATGTAAGAATTCCAGATGCCTCTCGAATGCTGTTATAGAATCTGCTTCCACCACCTCCTCCGGCAGCGCATTCCAGCCATTCACCATCCTCTGTGTGAAAAACTTGCCACTTTCCCCCTCTCATTTTCAACCTATGCTCCCGAGTAATTGACCTTTCGACCCTGGGAAAAAGACTCTGACTATCGACTCTATCCAAACCTGTCATAATCTTGTAAACCTCTAACCTCTATCAGGTCTCCCCATCCTCCGACGCTCCAATGAAAACAATCCAAGTTTGTTCAACCTTTCTTCATAGTTCATATCCTCCAAACCAGGCAACATCCTGGTAAATCTCTTCTGCACCCTTTCCAATGCATCAACATCCTTCCGGTAGTGTGGCGACCAGAATTGTACACAATACTCCAAAAGCAGCCTAACCAAAATCTTATACAGCTGCAACATGATTTTCCAATTCCTATACTCAACGCCCTGACCAATAGAGGCCAGCTTGCCATAAGCTTTCTTGACCACCTTGTCCACCTGAGTTGCCACCTTCAGGGAACTGTGGATCAGCACGCCTAGATCCCTCTGTATGCTAATATTTCTAAGGGCTCTATCATTTACTCTATACTTTCCTTCTGCAGTAGACCTTCCAAATCATATCACCTCACATTTGTCCGAGTTAAATTCCATCTGCCATCTTTTGGCCCAGGTCTCCAGCCGATTTATATCCTGCTGTATCCTTTGACAATCCTCCTCACTATCTGCTACTCCTCAATTTTTGGGTCATCTGGAAATTTACTCATCAGACCATCTACATTTTCCTCCAAATCATTTATATATTACAAACAACAGAGGCCCCAGCACCGTTCCTTGTGGAACACCGCTTGTCACAGACCTCCAGTTAGAAAAGTACCCTTCTACTGCTACTCTCTGCTTTCTATGCCCAAGCCAGTTTTGTATCCACCTTACCAGCTCACCTCAGATCCCATATGACTTCACCTCCTGTATCAGACTGCCATGAGAACCTTATCGAAGGCTAGTAAAGTCCATGTACACAACATCCACTGCCCTGGTCAATTTTTCTTGTCATGTCCTCAATGTGACAAGAAGCTAAGCTGAGAGAGGGTGAGGGGTAAGGGTTGTTTTTGGTTTTGCTCATTTTCCTTCAAACTGGGACCCATAGCACCAAGTTGCGCCTTTTAACCAGCTATTCGCCACCCCCACCCATTCCCCTCACTGACCGGAACAAAAATCTGACCATTCGGGGTGGTTCCTCCTGAGTCAGGTTAGCAGAATGAGGGATTTCACCAATTCCCGATTCCAGAGTGAAAATTCGCCCTTAGTACAATGCAAAATCTTAATAACTCTTGTCCCAGGACACTAACATCCTACGGTTTCATTATTAACAGGGGGTTGGAGTTTAAGAGCCGTGGGGTTATGCTGCAACTGTACAGGACCTTGGTGAGACCGCATTTGGAATATTGCGTGCAGTTCTGGTCACCTCACTATAAGAAGGATGTGGAAGCGCTGGAAAGAGTGCAGAGGAGATTTACCAGGATGCTGCCTGGTTTGGAGTGTCGGTCTTATGAGGAAAGGTTGAGGGAGCTGGGGCTGTTCTCTCTGGAGCGGAGGAGATTGAGGGGAGACTTAATAGAGGTTTATAAAATGATGAAGGGGATAGATTGAGTGAACGTTCAAAGACTATTTCCTCAGGTGGATGGAGCTATTACAAGGGGGCATAACTATAGGGTTCATGGTGGGAGATATAGGAAGGATATCAGAGGTAGGTTCTTCACGCAGAGAGTGGTTGGGGTGTGGAATGGACTGCCTGCAGTGATAGTGGAGTCAGACACTTTAGGAACATTTAAGCGGTTATTGGATAGGCACATGGAGCACACCAGGATGGTAGGGAGTGGGATAGCTTGATCTTGGTTTCAGATGAAGGTCGGCACAACATCGTGGGCCGAAGGGCCTGTTCTGTGCTGTAATGTTCTATGTTCTATTACAAAGTTGCCAAAATATATAAATAAATAAAAGTACAAAAATGGTGGAAATCGGGTAAAGGACAGAGAATCACAGTGCTAGGAGGCTAACTTGGCAACAGAAGGGCAAATAGCCATCATCAACGCAGTGGCACTCTTCATTACGATTTCTGACATTAATGAGCTGCCATGTGCTGTCACTTGCAATAAATCAGTTTACAGAAACTGCAACAAGCAAAAAAAAATCAAGACATGTATTTATGTTTAGCTCTTAACAGAAAATTATCATGAAAATAGTAAAAGCCAGCAGCTCAATGAATCATGAATTTCCAGCAGCATATCCTTTAAGGGACCAGAGATCTCCTCCCTGTGGACACATACTGTCTAGCCACTGAAGCCAGTGTTTTACTTCTGAAGAGAAGTGTCAATAAGGATGCTGCAATGGATTCCGCTAGTGAAGACAAATTACTGAACCAGCAAAAGTTGTACAACATTTTATTCAAAAAGCCAGTAAAACGATCAAGCCGACTGCATATTTAAGTGGATTGGGGAAGTGTTCATTATCTACTGGTAACGTTCTACCCGTTTCTGACAGTGATAAATGGGGACTTGGTCGTGTCATTAATTTTTTGTGCAACGGGAATAGAAGCAGGGCAAATCCAAAGACCTCAAAAGAACATTCTGCTCCAGGTGATGGACATATTACAATGTATTTCACCTATCCAGACTTGATGGGAGGTGGAGTGCATAATGACATTGAAACTCAGGAATTTACTTTTGATTTTAAGCCATTTAATTCAAATTGGCTGATAATTCAATTTTAACGGCATTAAATGTCAACTCTGTTATTTATGATACTGAATCAACACTGAATTGATTAACTGAAAAACATATTGTGCAGGTTTGCTAGCTAGATCCATCCATAGAATCACAGATCAAATAATCCCTACAGTGCAGAAGGAGGGCATTCAGCCCATCAAGTCTGCACCGACCACAATCCCACCAGGCCCTATCCCCATGCATTTACCCTAGCTAATCCCCCTGACACTAAGGGGCGATTTATAGAATCATAGAATCCTACAGTGCAGAAGGAGGCCATTCGGCCCATCGAGTCTTCAGTGACCACAATCCCACCCAAGCCCTATCCCCATAACCTCATGCATTTACCCTAGCTAGTCCTCCTGACACAAAGGGACGATTTATCATGGCCAATCAACCAAACCCACATATCTTTGGACTGTGAGAAGAAATCGGGCCATCCGGAATAAACCCACACAGACATGGGGAGAATCTGCAGACTTCACACAGTCACCCAAGGCTGGAATTGAACCCGGGTCCCTGGCGCTGAGAGGCAGCAGTGCTAACCACTGTGCCACCCTTTGGCTTAATACAACAGATCTGAAGAATGAGAAGAAAAACTGATTCTGGACTTCCCACCAATGGAACTTTGCAACCTTCTGCAGTATTTATTGCATCTATGAAGAAATTAAGGTTCGTGATGAGGAAGATTGAGGAGGGGAAGTGAACAAAACAGAAGGAACCAGAGGACAAGATGAATTACAGGGAGAGGGAAAATAAACACAATCGGATAATCTGGAGAGAAAATGTTCAAAATAATATATTTTCCCCTTTTAAAATTAAAATAAACAAGAATTGGAATACTCAAAAAAAAACTAATTTAATGAACTGAATTTTACCGAAAGTCTTCTCAAAGGAGTAGATTAAATACCACAAGGTATAGGGAGAAAGTTAGGGCAGCAGAACAGAACATGATTGAGGAAGTAAGTTTTGGGGTGAACTTTTAAATGTAGGGTGAACTGTGCACAATGGAAGTGCTAAGGGAAAGAATTCCAGAGTCTGGGACAATGAGAACCAAGGTTCGGCTACCAATTCTCATGCAGAGGGAGAGAGACACAAACTAGCTCAGACTCAGAAAAGCAGAACTGAGGCGCTTCAGACAATGGTCTGCGGAAGGTTGTGGTGGTAAGTGGAACAAAGTCATGAAGAGGTCTGCACAAGACGTTTCCTCTCTTCAGGCAGCGAGGTCAAACTGAACTATTTCCACTCCCACATTCACTGTATTAGTCTAGGATCTAGTCAGCACCAGTGCTGAACCCCATCAAACTAACTCAAATATATTACATTCAAAATTGCTTTGGACGACACATCATACCCTCAAATTAATTTGCATGAAATTTTCCTGGCTAGACGCTGAAAAGCTCTGAAGTAAACCCATAATATACAGAACATTTTGTGCAACTGTAAACCACATAGCCTATGACAACCGAGAGAGTCATTTTGGACACTCTTTATATAGAAAGAAGGCATCTATATTTATACAGCATTATTCATGATCTCAGGGTGTCCCCGTACACAATAAACACAGCAAATTACTTTTGGAATACAGTACCCTTCATACTGTAGACAACACAGCGGCCAATTTCTGTGCAAGCTGCCACAAACAGCAATGAAATAAATAGCCAGATAATGTGGGGTGGTTTCTTTGGTAATATTAAGAATAAAGAACAATACAACACAGAAACAGTCCCTTCAGCTCGCCTGTGGCAATTCCTAATCCTTATTTAGACCCACTATTTATTGCCCAAATGCAGTTACTAACCCTCTGTTTGCATCCCATTCATGTGTCTATCAGGATCCACCTTGAATGTTGCTAACGTGCCTGTTTCCACCAGCTCCACTGGCAGTGTGTTCCAGGCACCCACCGCCCTCTGTGTGAAAAACGTGCCCAACACGTCACCCCTAAACTCTCACCTTGAATCTGTGCCCTCTTGCAGTTGACCTTTCCAACCTGGGAAAATAGCCTCTAGACTATCCACCCCATCTAGGCCTCTCATAATTTTGTAGACTTCTATCAGGTGGTAAAAGATAACGTGCACTAGGTTTTGCCAGATCTCTTACTCCCACTTGAAGTTTAAAATCTCATGGAAATGGTTGCACCTCCAACAACAAACCTCTCCCTCAGCATTGTATTGTACATTAAACCTAGAAGATGTAAGGCTTGAACCTATAACCTTTGGTCCAGAGGTATTACAGCAGGCGCTGCGCAAAAACCATCACCTCCATAGAAATCAAAATCTCTAACTGAAGGAATAATTAACAAATGCAATATATTAAACTTAACACTAAAGCTCGCAAGAGATAGTCTTCACTTCCATTTTATGCAAAGTTCAGTAAGGTGATTTGAGTAATGTTTTATTTTTCCATTTGAGCCAATGCAATAGAGTCATAGAGTCCCTACAGTGCAGAAGGAGGCCATTCGGCCCATCGAGGCTGCACCAACAACAGGGCGGCACAGTGGCATAGTGGTTAGCACTGCTGCCTCACAGCGCCAGGGACTCGAGCTTGATTCCCGGCTTGGGTCACTGTCTGTGCGGAGTCTGCACGTTCTCCACATGTCTGGAGAATGGGGTTTCCTCCCACAGTCCGAAAGACATGCTGGATAGGTGCATTGGCGATGCTAAATTCTCCCTCAGTGTACCCTAACAGGGGCCGGAGTGTGGCGACTAGGGGATTTCCACAATAACTTCATTCTAGTGTTAATGTAAGCCTACTTGTGACACTAACAAAATAAACTTTAAACCCACCCAGACCCTATCCCCGTAACCCCAGGTATTTACCCGAATAATCCACCTAAGCTACACATCATGGGACACTAAGGGGCAATTTAGTATGGCCAAATCAATCCAACCTGCACATCTTTGCACTGTGGGAGGAAACCGAAGCACCCGGAGGAAACCCACGCAGACACGGGGAGAATGTGCAAACTCCACACAGACAGTCACTTGAGGCCGGAATTGAACCCGGGTCCCTGCCGCTGTGAGGCAGCAGTGCTAACTGCTGTGCCGCCCAAAATTTCAATGGTAACTACATAAATATACATTGGAGAATTGATAGCCTAATAATATAGGGTATATGTAACCCACAAGTTGGAATATTATTTTTCACAAAAATCTTGTGCGTGGCATCAGCCTCGTTATCACTACCTTATTAGGTGGTCCCTGGCTAAAATGTTTACATTTCTATTATCATTGACTTTCACATGTCTTGAGTTAAACCAAAGACCATTATTGCTTGTTTTTTCATTCGTAGAAAATTGTGCGCAGAAGTGGAAACTAACATGTAAAGTTTACTTGTTCTGCTTGCAATCACAATAATCAGCTTTGAGACTTTGGGATCATCCTTCTCCCCCATTCCCTATAAGTTTTAGGTTTAAATCATGTTATTTTGTTCTCCTCTCTTCCTTGTTCGCACTTATCTCAATGCTATTCTTTCCTCAGTCTCACATTCTCATCCCACAAAGCCAAACAATATTGTGGTTAAAACCTCAGAAACATTCAGATTATATCGAAGGTCAAGTATAAAAAAAAGGGGATGTTTAATTTTCTGATACAATCATTCTCATTTTAACCATTCAAATAGATGGAATTAGATCATCGTCAGCTAAATCTGGCCCAATGTTATTAAATGTTTTTTTTAAACTTGCTTGGCACTTTACATAAATAAATAAAAAACTATTTTTAAAAGTACAATGCTAGAGGAGCAATATATTTATTAGAGAGAGCAGGATGAACTTCAGATTATCTTAACAGCTTTTCCAGTGGGCGAGTATTATAAATTATAATAGGTTGTGAAAAATTTGTTATAATTACAGCGCAACAACTTCATATAATTAATTACATATTAGTGAGGAGAATCTTCATATATTTAAGATTCCACACTCAATTTGTGGAAAACATTGATGATTGAATAGCAGATTGCTTTCAATTTGCTTGCTTGCTGATTAGTAGTGATTTACTTTGATAAGATTACAAAAGACTCATTACATTCATAAATGCATGTGCCATGCTAGGAATGAAAAATGCAGATATAAGCTTTAATCATAGCAAATCTGTATAAGATGATTCATTCACAATAATCTCTGCCAACTTTATTGCCAAGAGCTCCTTCAACAATAATCTTTGACTGAATTAAGTTGAATTAAGGCTAAAAGATAAAATGACCCATTCACTATGTGTATATTACATTATAAACTTTATTTCATATGCCGTAACATTTTAGAGAATGCACATTCCTCATATGTAGCTGTTGCCAACAATTTTAGATGACACAGTAGTACTGAATGAGTCCGAGGATTAGTTTCCACATGGAACAATGATCCAAGAGCCACCCTAGTTCTGAAAAGACCAACAAATGTCCTTATAGCAAAACTGTGTGTGTCATGTCTGAGAAACATTTTGAAATGGGCTTTTAAAGCACTGCTCATGAATTAATAGTGCACGTTGAGTGTAGCTTCCTTCATTTGACAGCTGCCAGCATTCTTGGAATCACTCCAAGCTTGGCAACTGCGAAAAATCCAGGCTGAGTGAGAGTCTGGCACAGCTGCAAGGCATCCTTGTTCACCCCCCACACGCGCCCCCCCCCCCTCCCCCCTCCCCCTCCCCCTCCACTTTTTGACTGACCAGACGGGAGCTCCAGCCCAGGGCCTCCAGGAGAAATACAATAGCTGCACAATTCATATCAAATTGCACTACTGGGGCAGTCTGGCTGACCTTGGGGTTACCGAGTGCAGCTTGTTTCCTCGGAAATCCAATGGCTTCTGTTACTGCTTTAATCAATATAGGGATTGACTTTCACTAATGTACACTAAGTTGGTCGTTACCAGAATCATGTTTACTGGAACCACCTATAGTGAGCAAAATTGGCCCAGTCTCCCAATTTAAGATGGTCATCCTCATTTAACCGTCTTCATGGCTTTCCCTTCCCTATCTATCCTAACGTACTCATGCTGTTAGAAGGTGTATCGTGGAACAAACCTTTTAAGCATTTTCCTCCCTTCAGCTTCACTGCCTAGAACATGCGGGAACATTCCAAAATTCCCTCCATAAAATGATCTGTCTCTCGACCTTCCTTGTCTTCTTTAAAACCCTCTTTACAACTCTAAATATTCTCTTCTTTGCCTTCACATACATCCATTTTTTCCCTGATTATGTCTACGTGAACCACCATGATTTGATTTGATTCATTATTGTCACATGTATTAGCATACAGTAAAAAGTACTGTTTTTTGCACACTCTCCAGACAACATATACCGTTCAGAGAGAAGGAAACGAGAGTGTGCAGAATGTAATGTTACAGTCATAGCTAGGGTTTAGAGAAAGATCAACTTAATGCATGGGTTGTTTTGCTAAGTTAAAAGGCAGAATATAAATGCAAAAGGTGTTGTTTGAAATGTACATGATGATATCCACGGAAGTGCAGTGCCTTTTTAATTAAATTTGGATCATCTGCAGTGCAAAATAAAGTGCTCTCATTACCGTTTGCTTTCAAAGCCACATTACATCTGCCATTTTAAAAATACACCTGGCAAATTTGTGAAGTAAATCGCTTGCATCCTAGAGATCTTAAAAAAATATTATTTTGGTCTCTTTCATTAGTGTTTGAGCTCCCCCCCACCCAATAGATTACTGGATAAAATACGCTGGCAAAATAACATTGAGCCATTCAGCACAGAAAGACCCAAGTTAAGGACTATGGTGAGTTGGTTAATCTCAGTCAGAGCAGTGGCTGGAAAGCCACACTATAGCTTCAGCACGAGACAGGGTGAAAGTTAAGCAGGGTTCCCTCTGTTCTGGTAGCTGTTTTAGAAACATAGGATCCCTACAGTGCAGAAAGTGGCCATCCAGCCCATCGAGTCTGCACCGACTCTCCGAAACAGCATCCTACCCAGGCCCTCTTCTCTGACCTATCCACATGTCATGATGTGGAGATGCCGGCGTTGGACTGGGGTAAACACAGTAAGAAGTTTAACAACACCAGGTTAAAGTCCAACAGGTTTATTTGGTAGCAATTTCCCACTCACCTGAAGAAGGGGCTTGGAGCTCCGAAAGCTTGTGTGGCTTTTGCTACCAAATAAACCTGTTGGACTTTAACCTGGTGTTGTTAAACTTCTTACTATCCACATGTAGCATGACTAATCCACCACTGCTGCCTCACAGCGCTAGGGACCCGGGTTCGATTCACGGCTTGGGTCGCTGTCTGTGTGGCGTTTGCATGTTCTCCCCGTTTCTGCCTGGGTTTCCTCTGGGTGCTCCGGTTTCCTCCCACAGTCTGAAATACATGCTAGTAAGGTGCATTGACCCGAACAGGGGCCGGAGTGTGTCGACTAGGGGAATTTCACAGTAACTTCATTGCAGTGTTAATGTAAGCCTTACTTGTGACTAATAAACTTTAAAATTTTTACACATCTTTGAACACTAAGGAGCAATTTACAATGGCTAATCCATCTAACCTACACAACTTTGGACTGTGGGAGGAAACTGGAGCATCCAGAAGAAACTCAAGCAGATATGGGTAGAATGTGCAAACGAAAGTCACCCAAGGCTGGAATCAAACCCAGGTTTTGGCACTGTGGGACCACTGTGCCACCTGTTGGAAGTAGCTTCTATAAGGTAGATGAAAAGAGGACCCTACTCTACTGTGACCTCCATAGTTAAATCGCTCACTGTCCAGGCTCACCCATGAATGATGACAACCTTGGCAGATTACTGGTGGAGTTGTTGGTGCAATGATACCCAGCAAGACTAGGTTAGAACAGTCAGGGAGACAAAATGCCAGTTAGGGAACCACAATTAGACTCAGCAGCATTGAAGTGAAATAGGGCACTCACTCCAAATATTGACACATGCTGGGAACATGCTCACACTTAAGTGGTGCTGATTTGCAGTTAAATAGCCTGCTGACATTCACCATCTCGGTTCAAATATGAAAGCTGAGCGCTGTGCTGAGGTCCTGGGGTACCGCTGGTGCCTATGAAACAAAACCTCAGTAGAAATCAGTGCTTTCAAGAGAGGTGAAAAAGAAAGAAAATTGGAGAAATAATTTTGTGAAAAGTAGTAGATGAAAAGCTGCTTAAGAAGTGGATTGAAGATTATGAGAATAATCACAGACACAGATGGTTAAATGTTCTACAGGGCAATGTGGCTCCAGTGTTTCGGGGAATACTGAAATGTCATCAACAGGATACTACTGCTCAGGGTTGAATAACGCAGATTGTGATGTCAGATACATGCCCTGGAGATTTTGCTTATTTAAAGTTTAGAGATTAGGTTTAAGTTTAAAGTTTAATTACTAGTGTCACAAGTAGGCTTACATTAACACTGCAATAAAGGTACTGTGAAAATCCCCTAGTCGCCACACTCTGGCGCCTGTCTGGGTACACTGAGGGAGAATTTAGCATAGCCAATGCACCTAACCAGCACGTCTTTTGGACTGTGGGAAGAAACCCGAGCACCCAGAGGAAACACACACAGACACAGGGAGAACGTGCAAACTCCACACAGTCACCCAAGCCGGGAATCGAACCCGGGTCCCTGGCGCTGTGAGGAGCAGTGCTAACCACTGTGCCATTTATAGACACATCTCTGATAATTCTGGTTATTCTTCAGCACAGCAGTTGATAAATTGGGTCTGGTCTGTAATTTGCAATGGTACTCTTCTGGAAATAATCATCTTCCTCATGTGACACAATCTCAGACAAATGGCCTTTTTGTTGTAGCATAGGCTTCCTTGCTGGTTCTGATTCTAACCTTAAAAGCACCTGGCTGCCAAGTCCATCCTCGACGCAACACAAACATAATTCAAAAACAACTTCACATTTCCGTAGCACTCTACATGTACAGAAGGACACATTAATGAGCTTTACAGTGAGAAGCAAGAACAGCAGAAGTTACCCAGGAAGGAAGGTGGATAAAAGGTGGGCAAGGAAATGGACAAACAAAAGGAATCTTAAAGAGGTTCTTGAAAGGATGGCCAGGGATGGAAATGACAGACAGATATATGAGGGGAGTATAAGATAGAGGTGGGATGGCTTAAAAAGCAGTGAATAATAGAGCAGAGGAAGTCACAGGGTGTAAGAGGACTGGAATGTGCACGTGTGGATATGGGCTTTCTTTTCTGAAGGGATCCATTGTTTTAGCTTGAATCAAACTGCATCACGTTGTGAAACTGATGACGATAAAAGAGAAATTCTATAATAAGCTACACTTCCCAACTGGCCTTCTTGCCTTGCACCTTATAAAACTAACATTGCTGTAGAGTAAAACAAATAACCGCACTGCATACACTGTGCTGCCTGTTTATTCAAAAAATTCTGAAATGCTTTTGCAGAGTGATTTTTCATACGGATCGCAGACACGTGGCGTAAAGCAATGGGAAAGCTGGAAAGGTTTTGCAATGAACAAATCAATACAACGAACTGAAAGTTGTTGACTATGTCCATCTGTCTACTTTACTGATCATTTCTCACTTGCTGTAAAAGTTCATAGGTCACGTGAGCCTCCCACATCACATTCTGAAACCGGAGAGTGGAACATTTGTGGTTTAATCTGAACCAGATGATCATTTTTAGCAAATTTGTCAGTTACCATGCAATATAGCCATGGGAGACGGGGGGGACACCACAACTGAGCCCAACTCTAACCGCGCACAGCATCCACATGTCGCCAGGAAAGATGAGAGGACAGCAACCAGGAAAGAAATTCCAGAATAATATTTTCTGTGGCACACCTATTGCGTCCTCAGTAGGCTAACAAACGCACCAAGGGTGAGTACCAGGACCTTCCCATTCTCTACAGCCCGATATCACATTATGGGCAAGATTTTACAGCCCCGCTCGTCCTGATAACCGTAAAATCCAACCCGAGGTCAACGGACCTCTCCACTGTCCACCCCTCGCCCACTCCGATTCCCGTGGTGGGTGGGGTGGCAAAATTCCGGCCTATATGTTGCTTCTGTTACTGAGCTGTTAAGAGCACAACAGCATTTGCTTCAAGTGGAAGGGTAGTCCACTGCACAGCCCCCCAGGATCTTAAATGTCATTCAAGGAGTTGGTACTAATTGCTGGTTAAAAAAGGGGGGAGAAAATATCAAATATTAAAAATCTAACGTTGAAACAGAACACGGCAGAAATACATCAGCATCTGAAAAGAGGATAGATTCATTTTTGAGTCCGAACTTTACCTTGGGTATTGACATCCTATAATTCATGAAAATTGTTCACTTGTCCTTTCTCTTATGAAGAAATGTATAGCTATTTGCATTTTTATTTTGTATTTATTCTTGTCACTCGGTCAACCTTCATTCCTAGTTAGAGATCTAGTTGGAAAAAGCATATTCTGCAAGTTTTAAACATCGTTAGAATCTTGAATGTACACCTGATAGAAGCAAACTGCAAGCAGGATCTGAAAGTATTGTAAGGTGTTGCAGTTCAGTAAGTCTTAAGGTATTCCTAGGTAGATCAACAGTAAGTATTTATTACTACGAGAATCTATATGGTACAGTAAAAGCCCAAACTGAGAGCTGTCTCCCTGCTTGCTTCTACACACGGCTCTGTCCAACATTTCACATCCTGCGAGGTGAGGGTCATGTGTTTTCTTACAACAGTGTGGGCGGTACTGTACAGTCCTAGGTTAACCCTTTCTGTGTCAGACCCTTAAACTACACCTCCCTCCAGCGCATTCAGAAAGCATAATTCGTGAAGTCTTTTTCGTGTTAGTGATGTTAACTGTGTCAATATATAATAAAAGCAAATTACTGCGGATGCTGGAATCTGAAACCAAAAGAGAAAACACTGGAAAATCTCAGCAGGTCTGGCAGCATCTGTAAGGAGAGAAAAGAGCTTTGGCAAAGGGTCATCTGGACTTGAAACGTCAGCTCTTTTCTCTCCTCATAGATGCTGCCAGACCTGCTGAGATTTTCCAGCGCTTTCTCTTTTGGTTCTCTGTGTCACATATTCATTTTTACAGGATATGGGTGTCGCTGGCTGGGCCAGTATTTATTGCCCATCCCTAACTGCCCTCCATTTCAGAGGGCATTTGATAGTCAACCATATTGCTAAGGGTCTGGGGTCACACGTAGACCAGACCAAGTAAGGATGACAGATTTCCTTCCCTAAAGGATATTAGTGAACCAGATGGGTTTTTACGACCATTGACAATGGTTTCAGGGTCATTGGACTTTTACTTCCAGATTTTTATTGAATTCGAATTTCACCATCTGCCATGGTGGGATTCGAACCTGGGTCCCTATTACCCCTGGGTCTCTAAATTGCTAGATCAGTGATAATTGCACTGTACCACCACCTCCCCTCGATGTTTGCTCATTTTATTTCAGCTCCTGAAATGTCTGAAGATGGCAATCATGGAAGAAAACTGTATGTTATTTCCACCAGAAATGAACTCCATGTACTCATTGGAGTTTAGAAGAATGAGAGGCAACCTTATTGAGACATGCAGGATTCTCAGGGGAGAATTGACATAGTAGATGCTGAGAGGTCGTTTCCCCTTATGGGCAAGTCTAGGACCGGAGGGCCTAATCTCAGAGTATGGCATCACCCATTTATACTCCGAAGCTAATGGCATTTGCTACCAAATAAACCTGTTGGACTTTAACCTGGTGTTGTTAAAACTCTTACTGTGTTTACCCCAGTCCAACGCCGGCATCTCCACATCATGATCACCCATTTAAGGCAGAGATGAGGAGGAATTTCTTCTCTCAGAGGGTAGTGAATCCGTGGAATTCTTTATCACAGAGGGCTGTGGATGCAGTATTATTAAGTATGTTCAAGGCTGAGATAAATAAATTTTTAATCAGGAAGGGAATCAAGGATTGTAGGAATAAGGTGGGAAAGTGGTCTTGAGGATTATATCAGATCAGTCATGATCACATTGAAAGGTGGAGCAGACTCAATTGGCTGAATGGCCTACTTCTGCTCCTATGCTTTATGGTCTTAACGCTGAATTAAATTAACATTGAACAAAATATTGAATGATGCTTTCATATGCAATTTACAGTTTTTGGCATCATATAGTACAGTCATTAAGTTTTCACAAGGACTTTATAGGCACCCAATATAGCACAATATTCTGTGCTCTTATTATGATCGTGGATCTACTGAATCATGGAATCCCAGCACAGAAGGAGATCATTCAGCCCATCTTGTCTGTGCTGGCTCCTTGAAGGAGCAATTCACCCAGTATCACTCCCCCATCATCCCCCACCTCTATTTTTTTAAAAGAAAACCAGAATATTTATCACAAAATGAGACATGGCTGCACTAGAAAATGAACACTTTTCCATTTCTGGAATTCAAGGGTCAGCATGAAGCATTCCACGTGCAACACAGGTAAACCAGGCCCCATTTTAAACTCATTCACAACCTATCACTTACACATAGTTGCAAAATAAATCTCCCTGTACTCTGATTTAATAAGTCCAGACCCGGGGACAAATCGTTTTGTCACCATAGTGACACTTTCTGTGCCCCATATCAGCCACCTTGTGATTTTTCTGAATTAATTTAATCTAGTGGCAAGTAACGCCACAAGGAACTGAATTTAGCCCTCCGAAACAAATTTTAAATGGCCAACAGATAAAGGAGTTTTTTTTTTCTAATCACGTATATTCTGAGCTGTATTTGAACCCAGATTCCAGAGATGCAAGTACTCAATATCACCCTACTCGCTTGTCAACCACACATCAAATAAATGATGCACAAATGGAACATTTTACTTGCCTCGTGGTGTTCCCATTAAAATCTTGACTGTAGGACACACAATGCGCACTGAATCCCATCAATTAGAACGTGACCTCAAGTTTTTCTAATATGGCTGTACTGCAGCAGTCACACATCCCTGGTTCTTCATTATGAAGCGACTACTCAGCTGTGTAGTTTGCTTGTCAGGAATTGATGGCAGCCATTTTTCAAAATTAAAAATGAGGTGAGTAAAAACCATGTGATTATTGAAAAGATGGTTGGATCTAAATTGTTCTAAAATCTCTGCTTCTTTGTGACTTAAGACGGAGGTGAGGAGGAATTTCTTCTCTCCAAGGGTTCTGAACCTTTAGCATTCTTTACCCCAGAGGCTAAATCGTTGAATATATTCAAAGCTGAGATGGGCAGATTTTTGAATATAGGGGAGTCAAGGGTTATGGGAAATAAGCATCAGGAATGGAATTGAGGCCAAGATCAGATCAGACACAATCTTACTGAATGGTGGAGCAAGCTCGAGCAAGGTGGTAGAGCCTACTCCTGCTCCGCGTTCTTATTTAGTCTTAAATTTAAATAAGTCAAAACCAATTCAATAAAACCATTTTAGATTATCCTTTCCCAACTGGAGAAGTACATCTGATTGACGTTTGCTTTAAACACTATGACTGGAATTTTAGCGTCCCGCCCGTCACGGGAGCCAGAGCGGGCGTGGGGCGGACCATGGAAAGGTCCGTTGACCTTGGGTGGGATTTTACAGTTTTGGGACGAGCGAGGCTGTAAAATCCTGTCCTATGGGCAGAATTTTCCTGTCCCGCCCGCCACGGGAATCGTAGGGGGTGGGACACGGATCATGCAAAGGTCCGTTGATCTCGGGCGGGATTTTCTGATTTTGGGGCGAGCATGACCGGAAAATCCTGCCCTACGTGTAAGCTACTCTGTACAAAACAAGTCAAAGTCCTTTTGCTTCATAAATTTAGTATAGTAGCATTTCGTAAAATTTATGAAACGGGGGTTAACTACCAGCGCTACATAACAAATTGAGCATGTTAACTGTGATAACTGTGAAAAGTTCATTATTTGGGGCAAATAAATTGAACTCTGCGACACTGAATTACATTATTCGAGCACACAAAGTAGTAATATTTTTTACACGACCAGCTATCCTGTTGTTGTAATGAACCTTATGGCAAAATTGCTAAATCTATTAGGTTTTTTGCTAATGACATTACATGGATTTAATTTGATTTGATTTATTATTGTCACGTATTAACATACAGTTAAAAGTATTGTTTCTTGCGTGCTACACAGACAAACATACTGTTCATAGAGAAGGAAAGGAGAGGGTGCAGAATGTAGTGTTACAGTCATAGCTAGAGTGAAGAGAAAGATCAACTTAATGCAAGGTAGGTCCATTCAAAAGTCTGACAGCAGCAGGGAAGAAGCTGTTCTTGAGTCGGTTGGTACATGACCTCAGACTTTTGTATCTTTTTCCCTAAGGAAGAAGGTGGAAGAGAGAATGTCCGGGGTGCAAGGGGTCCTTAATTATGCTGGCTGCTTTGCCGAGGCAGCGGGAAGTGTAGACAGAGTCAATGGATGGGAGGTTGGTTTTCTGGATTTCTGTACCTCATGTAATAACATCATAAAAGTCCATGTTTATAATTTAAGAAGGCAATTCTCCCAGCCTGCTGCACTGCTTTCAGGAGCACAGCAGGTTGGGAGACTCAAGCGAAGACCACGTAGCGGGCTTCCCACTGGGTGCCATGGCCTCCGGATTTCAGGGGTCACCAGCTCCACGCCAGAAATCGGCGCGGAGCTGCATATATTATTTAAAAGCTGCTTTTAATCTAATTAACGGGCCCGGAACTGAAGTCTCCGGGCTCGCTAGCCTCCCGCCCTCTGCCAGGAGTGTTTCACTCCAGTGGGGTTTACAACAGCTCCCCACTAATGGGGAGCTGGTGGCCTCACCCCGCTGGAATGAAGGGGGGCCATCGAGGTTCCCCGGGAAGTCGGGGTTAAGGTCGGAGTGCACCCTGGGCATTACCAGTCTGGCAGTGCCAGCCTGACCCCCTGGCACTGCCCAAGGGGCAAAGTGGCACTGCCCAGGGGACACCTTGGCACTGCCCACCAGGCATCAGGCTGCCACTCTGCATTCGGCAGTGACAGAGGGGGGGAGGCCAGCGATCAGGGTTGTCCATCAGGGTTGGGGAAAGTCAGAGGGGTAGCGATGCAGGGTTGCGGAGCTGGCCAGCGATTGAGCTGGCCAGCAATCGGGTGGCCGGCATTGTGGGGCTACTGCGCATGTGTCGATCTCAGCGCTGACAGATAAGCGCATGCACAGTGGCCCACTCAGCGCTATGCTGCCGGCCTCTCCAGTGGGAATAGGCCCCGCCCCTGATTTTTAAAGAGATTCATGCTAGGGCTCTCTGTGATGCACAGAATGTGGGAGACTCATTTTGAAAATCCTGCTGAAAAGCCAAGGGGATTTACTCCAGTTTTTATGCAAATTCGACACTTAGAATTTTTGTTTTGAGAATCCCACCCTAAATCTTTCACTTAGTTCATAAATTCAGGTCTTTTCTTGAAACGCTACCTTAAATTTGAGATTTCATGACTGGACTAAACTATGCACTTTAATCGAAGGAAAAAATGCAGGGCTATGGAGAAAGGGGGTGAGATTAATTGAATCGCTCTTTCAAAGAGCTGGCACAGACATGAGGGGCTGAATAGCCTCTTTCTGTACTGTTTGATTCCAGTCCAGGGGCATGGAAATAATTCCGGCATCCCTATACTACTGCCCAAAATCAACTATCTCAATGCAGGCTGATGAGTAAACTTGTAACTTTAATAATAATACACTGCTGTCTTCCTTTCTCTCTCTCGCTGTGTACACAATATGTGGTTTTTTGACTGCAAAAAAAAACATGGTGGGGTCAGATTGACACAATTGCTTGCAAACATAATGTCTAGTGGTTTTTAGACTACAGCTTAGCTCTTAAGAAAGAAACTTCTGTGATGATGACTGCTTTGAAGTTTTTTGCTGTACGTAATGTGCTCACATGGGAGTCTTTAAAGCTGCTGTGTTGGAATATAGACATTTAATTACTTCTAAAACAAATGCATCCGTGACTTGTATTTAGTTACAGCACGCATTCATAAAGATCAGTCGACAACTCACAAAATGGCACGTGGTTTTAATTTATAAAGCTCTGCTGTTTAATCACCACTAACCTGAAAAGAAGAAAAAATAAAATTCCACCCATGTCAAAGGCCCAGATTCTACCCCCGAGGCAAATTTTAGTTAGGAATGCCTTTCTTTTGCAATATCCCTGAACAGGATGTGATTCAAAAGTAGAAGAGTGAGAGTTACCATGCCAAAATTCCTAGTCAGATAAAGCCAAATTCCTGAAAGTAACTTTATTCGGCAAATATATTTTTTAATCTTGGCAAAATTGTCAGCTGTGGCTCAAGTGATGACAATCACAGAATCTTTACAGTGCAGAAGGAGGCCATTTGGCCCATTGGGTCTGCACTGGCTCACTGAAAGAACATTCTACCTAATCCCACTCCCCTGCCTTATACCCGTAACCTTCACATTCTTTCTTTTCAAATAGTTTTTGTTTTATCGCACCTCCAAGGAAGAAAGACCTGGACACATAATCTGAGCCGACAACACTGCAGTACTCAGCGAGGGAGGTGATGGCCTAGTGGTATTATCGCTGGACTATTAATCCAGACACTCAGCTAACGTTCTGGAGACCTGAGTTCAAATCCCACCATAGCAGATGGAGGAATTTTAATTCAATAAAAACAAATCTGCAATTCGGGATCCACTGATGGCCGTGAAACCATTGTCGATTGTCGGAAAAGCCCATCTGGTTCACCAATGTCCTTTAGGGAAGGAAATTTGCCGTCCTTACTTGGTCTGGCCTACATGTGATTCCAGAGCCACAGCAATGTGGTGGTTGACTCTCAACTGCCCTCGGGCAACTAGGGATGGGCAATAAATGCTGGCCAACCAGCGATGCCCATGTCCAATGAACAAATAAAAAAAAGTGTTGAAGGTGCCGTCTTTTAGGTGAATGGTTAAACTGAAGCCCTGTCTGCTCTCTCAGGTAAGCGTAATAGATCCCGTGACTCTATTTGAAGAGCAGGTGAGTTCTCCAGGTATCATGGCCAACATAATCCTTCAACCAACACCTAAAGCAAATGTTCTGGCCATTAATTTCATTTTGCTTTTGAGCGCTTGATATGTACAAATTAGATGCCTCATTTCCTGCATTATAACAATGTCTACATAAATACTTTATTGCTTTAAAGCGCTTTGGGACGTTCTTAGATTGCAAAAGGTGCCAAATGAAGTCTCTCCTTTCCTTTATAAGCTAGTTTAAAAATATACTTTCAGGAGAAATTTTGGATACAGATTTTCTGAACATGTGTGAACACCATTGAAGATTCAACTCCAAAATTAGATTAAACTTTTAAAAATAATAGGCACTAACATTAAGTTGTTCATTCAAATCCTTTTTGTCTCAGAGGCTCACTGTCCAACATTGAACATGCATATCAAGAAATGTTACAAAACCTGATGTCATTGACGTTTTTAGCCTATGAAACCACCACCAGATCTAGTGCAATCACTCTCCGCAAGCAATATCCAGGAGGTAAAGCTACACAACAACACCGCTGCCAAACATCCCCCCCGCCCCCCCTCTCCCTACGCTCCAAAACAATGAAGAATCTATTACAATTCTTCTTGTTACGTACACCCCATGGTCAGTGTTCCAAGACATCTTTTTCCAGGTATTTCACCATCACAAAGATAGATTCCTTTCCAATATTAAAACTTGCTACATTGCTTTGCAGCAACTATTTCACTTTAATTTTTTTTTTTAAATCGGTTTGCATCTGCATGTGTCCACCAGCCCTGCAGACAGGGCTGCAAATATATTCTGCAGTTCTGATAACATAATTTCTCTCTATTCCCAATGGAGCGGCAGTGTTCTGATGATAGTTATGCCATCTATTAGTGTAAGGCCCATTTTGTGTTTCTCAGTCATATAATATGGAGTGCAAAACAACATTTTTTAAGGTTGCTTGATCAAGTAATGGGTCCAAAAATGCAATAAATAATTGAGTTCATAACATCCTTAATCATTTGGCAATTTAAAATAGAATCTTTAATCTCAATCTAAAATCATTCATTTCTTTTAAATATTTATTGACTGACTCCACACACAAAAAAACTTTAAATCCTTCTTTAAAGTCCCTTAATTGGGGGAATTTTGAATGCTCAGAAAAGATTTACGAACAAAAACAGTGATTACTTTGCACATTACTAATATGGCATTAGACAAACTCCACTTACTTTAAAGTCATGATCAGTAAAACACTCATGCATGCAGAATAGGTTTAAGACTTCAGTTAATGGAGGCCAAATAGTCCATTTAATCAACTCCATATGGAACACTGTATTAAATCTGAGAAACCTGAACATCGTAACAGCAAGAAGCTTTCTACCTCCTGATAAAAGGCTTCTTCAGCTTCCTATACTGAACATTTATTTGCAATACATTGCATCCCTGTGTACTTTCTACAAAAAAACAGCTGTTACCAGCCAACACATGTCCCAGTCATTACTTTCAGTATTATTTACCTCTGTGAATCCCTCTTGCAGAACATCCAGCAAATTTCCTTTGGCTAAGCAGGCAATCATCTTAATTAGTGTTCCAAGAGCAAGCAGAGATCATGTTAAAAAAAAAATCAGACTAAGAAGATCTCGTCCTCCAAAAAAATACAGTTAAGAGACTAAGAGAAGGCAGTTTCTTCTTATCCCATATGTGCAGCCCGCTACCTTCATTTTAAACAGGATGAGAGTATTAGACTACAGAACAGAAGAGAGGGAACAGACTGAGCATGCTCAACGGCCAACCAGTCATGTTTGAGAGGATTAGGCATGACAGAATTGTCATGACGACAGTTCACCACAGGATGAGGGGGTGGGCACTGGCTAAAAAGGCAACCTAGAACACAGATGGTGGGTTATGAAGCAGTTTGCAAAAATAAACATCGACAAGCAAAATCTAACAAAGCTTCCTTCGTCAAATATTTCATAAATACTGCCGGGGCCTTTTGTTTTGCAAACACAGGGAAGACAAAGTAAATTATTCACATCTGAAAGGGAATGAATGATCTGAATCGACAATGTTCAAATTTAGTGTAAAAACAGAGATCCTTCTGTCGGATCTTGATATGGTGAGCAATCTAATTTTAAAATTTTAGCTACTGTATCAAAAGTGTCTGGGTTATTGGATTTTATGTTTTAAACTCTTATTCTTTCAAGACTTATAAACTTTGAACTTCTGGATTTCATACTCCAGCTCTCATGAAATTAAACGTCTTTGAATACCATTTGCAAAAAAAAACTTAAGGTGTTTAACGTAGAGATCATAGAATCCCTACAGTGCAGAAAGAGACCATTTGGCCCATCGAGCCTGCACCGATAACAATCGCACACAGGCCCAACCTTGTAACCCCAAGTATTTACCCCACTAATCCCCCTGACACTAAGGGGCAATTTAGCACGGCCAATCAACCTAACCCGCACATCTTTGGACAGTGGGAGGAAACCGGAGTACCCAGAGGAAACCCACGCAGACATGGGGAGAACGTGCAGATTCCACACAAACAGAGACCCAAGGCCGCAATCGAACCCGGGTCCCTTGCACTGTGAGGCTAGCCACTGTGCAACCGGTACGCCCACAATAGATGGAGAATATCTGAGATGAGCAGATAAAATGGACAAATTTACCAAATCAATAAGGTTTCTGTCTCCTGACTAAACACATGTTTACTGTTTGGGCCAGAATTTAAAAGGAAAAATTACATTAGTATGGTATTGTATTACAGCATTCAGAAATGATCAGATGCATATCAGACAATTAAATGCTTTTAAATACAGTAAGTGCAGTGCTGGCAAACGTAGCAGCAATTTTGAACACAATGTTCACATTGAGTGCAGGAGGTATACTGTCCAAGATAGGAGAAAGCCATGTTCTTCTCCCAATAGTGTGGTTGAATATTAATCCTTCACCTGAACTTGGCGTAATATAGCATCTGAAAGACTAGTCTTAATTCAAAAAAGTGAATGCCTATTGTTTATCAAAATTTATTAGCAAGATCAAAGACTCACAGGAAAATTCATAATTAATGTGCAATGTTTACACAAAATTCCTGGCCAAAATTAGAGTTACAAAATTTAACATTCATGGAAAACAGTAAATAGATACATATGTATGTTCATTCTGCCCATTGTGATGCAGTGTTCCCTCTGCGTTGTGCACATGCATAGCAGCACAGCAATCACAAAGGTCTCTTTCCCTTAGCATCGAGGATGATTTTCTTCCACTCCAATCTGAAATGGCTGAAGTCCAATGTACAGTCTGCAAGTTCTGCCACACGTAGGGCAGGTGCTGCCTGAAAGGTTGGGTAGATGGGTTGTATGGATGTTTGTGTGCCCCCTCCAACACCTCAACTTTGCCTCTGCATGTTTCCGACAATGTTCAGTGCCTTCTCGAATGGGCCTTTTCCATTTTGGTTGTTCACATGCTAGGGTTGATCATGAGTCAGTGGGTAGGTTTGACCTCTTTAGGGATGCTCTGAGGATCTCCTTAAGCATTTCCTCCACGCTCCTGAGAGTCTCTGGCCACAACCGAGTTTCGTGTAGAGCAGTTGCTTTGTGACTCTGGTGTCAGGCGTATGAATGACATATCCATTCAGGGCAATTGATTCGAAGTGATTAGCACCTCAATGTTGGGCAAGTTGATTTGGGAAAGAATACTGCTGTTGAACCTTGTTACGTATTAATAGTGATTCTTGGTAGCTGAACTAAGAATTGTGTATTAATATATTCATGTATTCATCAGAAATGACGTTACAGGTTGCTAGCATGAGAACTGCCAGAGTGAAGAAGCAGCTATGTAATGAACACCACCCAGTAAGTAAAGCTCTGTTATTTTTAATCCTCCATGTTTCCTAGTGTCAACTCTCCAATAAACAACAAACCATCTTTCCCAATTTGGAGGATCTTACAATGGCATTGCTGATGGTACTTCTCCAGTGCTTTGAGGTGCCTGCTGTATGTGATCAAAGTCTCCGAAACAGATAGGAGTGCAGATATGTTTTTGCCATTACTGTCAAATATCACCATATAGCCCTAGCTTTGGACACAATATGAAATAACACCCTGAGCACAATCAGTTTGGAAAACATAACCATGATGTATGTGATATACCTCTCTGTAAATCAACACTGAACTGTCTTATGGTGAATTTCCAACATCCCTCTTCCTTGCCAGAGAACAAGCTAGCCAAATGACAAAGTCGTCACCTGATGTTAGAACTGGAATGGAACAACAGGTCATCCAGGGGGACAGGATGGGGAGTCGGTGACTTAGTAGTATTGTCACTGGACTAAGAATCCAGAGACCCAAGATAGTGTTCTGGGGATCCAGGTTCGAATCCCGCCACGACAGATGGTGAAATTTGAATTCAATAAAAATCTGGAATTAAGAATATATTGATGACCGTGAAACCATTGTTGATTGTCGTAAAAACCCATCTGGTTCACTAATGTCCTTTAGGGAAGGAAATCTGCCATCCTTACCTGGTCTGGCCTACATGTGACTCCAGAGCCACAGCCATGTGGTTGACTCTTAAATGCCCTCAGGGATGGGCAATAAATGCTGGCTCAGACAGCGACGCCCGCATCCCATGAACAAATGTTTTAAAAAGGATATTGCAGGGGAAGCGAGCAGGTGTGGTGACCATGACTAGCAGAGACCAAGAAGAGGTCTGCCTGAGTTCAGAAGGAGCAGATGGGCTGCCTGCGAATGTGTCCTCCTCCTGATAAAAAAAAGAAGCACCAATACCAGTGTAGGAATTGTCGAGTTAAAACCTTTTACTATTTTTAATATTCCAAGCCACATTAGCAACAAGATCTGGCATCAGTGAAGGCTGATGAGTAACACTGAAGGGTTAGGACATGATGGGCAAAGCTGGACAAAGATTTAATCGCTCTCTCCATGGCTTGGCATCTGATCCTTTGACACTTGTCTCTTTCTTCTTTTTAAAGCAAATTGGGTCATTTTCTACATTGAAGACATACTGAGTGTGTATATGCGTATGGAATGTCCTAGTTTTTGGTAATATAGTTCTAAAATCTGATTAATTGATGAAATAGCAATTTTCGGTTCCACTTTATCAAAGGGACTACAATCAAGCATTTCTACAACCTCAAATTTCAATGTGCTTATGGACAAAGCTTTTAACAGAAAAGAAAGCTAATTGCTACTCAAAGCTGAGATGCAGCAACACCACACAGCAGATGGCATTTCCATGGCTAAGTAATGTGTTCATTAATAATTACATAAAATATAATTGCTGCTTCTTTAAGAATCACTTAACAGCAAATAAGCTGTAGCATTTGCCTTTGTGAGACCCTTTGCCGAGTCTGACCTCTCAAGTACCCTGAAAATAGGGATAAAGTGGCTGAGCTGCAGCAAAATAAGATTAACAGAATGCAAGGAGACCTTTTTGGAGTAGCTTTTAAATTACAGAAATCACTGTATTTTATGGCAGGATTGTAAAGTGCAACCAATGGTAAATGTGAAATTTTTCACTGTCAGCTGTTCATAGCACAAGCTTGCCAACTTGCTTTGCTCCAATGGCATTGCAAATGTATCTTTTTAAAGCTCATAACAGTTATTAAATTCACCACAGGTACATGCTTTTCTTCTTGCCTAGCAAATCCCAAGGACAATGTAGTTCACCTTCTGCCATCCTATTCGTCACAACAATAAAACAATAAGGGAGTTATTGACTTGTCAAAGAACTCAGTTTCTATCAATTAGTTTAAAACTGGCCAAGACATGGTGCAAGGAAAACTCCTGTGTGGAAAGCTTTTGGAAGTAAGGGTCTAAAGGTCCCGGTCCTCCGAAGTATGCGACACGTACCTCCAACATCATTATTGATGAGTGCCTGATGGAGAATACTACTGGAGTAGAAGTTTAAACAAGGGAGTGAAGGAGCAGGAGACTAGCGGTGTCAGTCTCTAAAGCTATTCCAGAAATGTAAAGGGGCTTAATAATTCCAGCTCCCAGAGCTGTGGAATCTGCCCCATTTGTATGGTCACAAAATGTTCCTACCGGAGGAAAGATTTACACGAAATGAGATGAAAATTGTATCTCCCTCATATACAGCTAGGGCTGCCTGGCTAATCTCTAATTCTTAGGTGCTACAGCTTTGGAGGCTCCTAAAGAAACCCACTTCTTGTGATGGGTCTAAGAGTAGTTCTACCTCATTTATCTTGAAAGCACTGTATTGTAACCACTCAATGTAACTTTTAAAGCACATACATTTGTGGCATTAACATACAACCAAATATTCTGGGTGAGACTTTAACTCACTCAAAATGTATTGCCTTACACAGTTAAATTTGGGCCCAGTGAGCTTGAGTGTGTTTCATCACCAACAACAGGCAACAGGAGTTCAAATATAAACTAATAATTTCATCTCAAAATCTCATCTGGGAATAGCTTCCCTTTTACCACTCCAACTTCCCTTTAAACTTCCAGCTAAACATTCAGATGTTTTCCTCATTGGAAATCCCACTGTCCTATCTGTCCTTAGGCACTGAATGTAACTTTTCTTGGTGATCCCAACCCATCATAATTCTCCAGCCCCATCGCCGCTGAATTCCTTGCCCTTTCATTAACTTGATCTTCTTGGCATCCGCAATGGTATTGATATTTGTTTGGCCTCTTACATATTTGTCGAGCCTGTGCCTTAAATGTCAATGTTCCCTCTCAATCTCAATACTGTTGTCATTGCCATAGCTTCACCTGATACAACTGGCCTTCACCTGATACGTGGCCTCAAATCAAATTGTTATAAGCTTGAACATATCTGCCATGCAACCTGCCTAATAGTTATTGCCAGATCTGACTTGACCTCTCACTAGTTAAATCTACTTCCTGTTTCAAAGTTATCTTGATGAGTAGAAGCAACTCTAAACTCAAAAGTTCTATTACCAATCACCACCCTTCCAGCTTCTTCCATAAGTTCCCTCTATCCTCTCTTTATGTTCTAAATGTAAACAATTTATGGGCTTTTTTGTGTCCAAAATCAAGATTATTTGCAACAGCATCTATGCCCTGGACCATAATATAAAAGCAAAATACTGCGGATTCTGGAATCTGAAACAAAGACAGAAAATGCTGGAGAATCTCAGCAGGCCTGACAGCATCCGTGGAGAGACAATAGAGCCAACATTTCGAGTCTGGATGACCCTTCACCAGAGCTCCAGGACCGATTCCTACAACTCAAAGTTCTTGGACATGCCAAACTGTTCCAGAACTCTATCCTTGTTTTAAAATTCTCTCCCATCTCTCCAACTGAGTTAATCTTATCCTTGAAATCCAATATTCGATCCACCTTCCTCCCCGTACTTCACACAACTTCACTATCAAAACCCCCTATGTAATGAACAAATGGAACTGCCTTCATCATAAGGAAATGGATGTCGGGTCAATTGAAATTTTCATTGAGTTAATTGGATTTTTGGTAGGCAAGGCTATTGAAGGACATGGATAAGAGGTGGGCAAATAGAGTGGAAATATATCCTCCATCCTGCTTTCAAAACAATTTTCAACTTTAAAAAAATATATTTTACAGGATGTGGACATCTCTGGCTAGGCCAGCATTTATTGCCCATCCCTAATTGCCCCTTGAGAAGGTGGTGGTGAGCTACCTTCTTGAACCGCTGCAGTCCCTGTGGTATAGGCAGTTCCATAATTTTAACCCAGCAACAGAAGTGAAGGAACGGCGATATATTCCCAAGTCAGGATGGTGAGTGGTTTAGAAGGAGGAATTGCAGATAATGGTGTTCCCATGTACCTGCTGCCCTTGACCTAGATGGTCGCAGTCATAGGTTTGGAAGGTGCTGCCCAGGGAGCTTTGGTGAGTTTCTACAGTGCATCTCATAGATGGTACACACTGCCGCCACTGTTCGTCAGTGGAGGAGAGAGTGAATGTTTATGGAATAGGTGCCAATCAAGCGAGCTGCTTTATCTTGGATGGTGTCAAGCTTCTTGAGTGTTGTTGGAGCTGCACTGATCCAGGCAAGTGGAGAGTATTCCATCACACTCCTGATTTGTGGCTTATGACCATGGGATCTGGGGAGTCAGGAAGTAAGTTACTCACCACAGGATTCCTAGCCTCTGACCTCCTCTTGTAGCCACAGTATTTTTATGGCTCGTCCAGTTCAGTTTCTGGTCAGTGGTAACCCCCAAGTTGATAGTGAGGAATTCAGCAATGGTAATGCCATTGACTATTAAGAGGTGATGGTTAAATTTTCTCTTGTAGAAGATGGAGATTGCCTGGCACTTGTGTGGTGCGAATGTTACTTGCCACTTGTCAGCCCAAGACTGGGTATTGTCCAGGTCTTTTTGCATTTGGGCATGAACTGCTCCAGTATCTGAGGACTTGTGAATGGTGTTGAACTTGTGCAGTCATCAGTGAACATCCCCACTTTTGACCTTATGATGGAAGGAAGGTCATTGATGAATCAACTGAAGATAGTTTGGCCCAGGTACTACCCTGAGGAACTCCTGCAGTGAGTCCGGGAACTAAGATGGCAGACCTCCAACAACCACAACCAACATCTTTTGCGCTAGGTATGACTCCAATCAGCAGAGAGTTTTCCTCCTGATTCCCAGTGATTCTAGTTTCTAAGGCTCCTTGATGCCACACTTGGTCAAATGCTGCCTTGATGTCAAGGGCGGTCACTCTCACCTCACCTCTGGAGTTCAGCTCTTTTGTCTATGTTTGAACCAACACTGTAATGAGGTCAGAAGCTGAGTGACCCTAGCAGAATCCAAACTGTGCTTTCAGCTACATCCTACGCCCTTAGTTCCCTCCTAGTTGATGTCCATTTATCTCCAGAGTTGTAAAATTCTCTAGGGTATCATTCGAATCTGGGACACATTATATAATTACAAAATCCTGTTGTAGTCAAAACTCAATTTCAATTTTTTTAAATTCCAAATAGTGCCAACTTCCCAATCTCTACATCAACAATACCAACTGGATGTAATTGGTTTTAAATTGGTGCTGTTTTGATTCGGATTTCATGAAAAACTGGGTCTGTCACTAGAATAAAGGAGCCAGATTTAGCAATGTAAATACCATGATCTGACTCAGAGACAGCGTTCTTCAGGAATTCAAACTAAAACAAAGCCTGTTACAAAAGCAGCTAGTAACTCTTGCTGACAACTGTAAATTATTCTAAATCCAGCGTGTGAGAGGTGTACTGCCATATGTATGTCTGGTTTTAATATTAGGTGATGGGGGAGGGAGAATGTCTCAATTAACAGACTTCCGCTACAATCCCATGCTAAAATGACTTACATGACTGCATTTCCTCAGGGTGAATTTGACAACTTTAGTCGATCATGGTTATCAAAAAAAGAACTGTACTTAAGGTTTTTCCATTTTATTCAAATTTCCTTCCTAGTGGGTGGACAAAGAAATGGCAAGACCAGTGTCTGGAACTATTTTGACTGAATGTACCAGGCTGTAAAAACAAAAAGATTCTAAAGTGCCTGTCCATTGGTAGAAGTGAGACTTCTGGCCACCTAAAATTAAAGACATAGAGCCTGACATTTCCACATGGGGGGTGGGAGGGGGTAGAATACCTGCTCCTGTACAGTCAGGACAGAGATACCCACCACAACTATCAATTGCTAAATAAGAATGTTGCTCCAATGATCAAGTCTGCAACAACTACTAAAAATTTTTACTTTACTTCCTCAAAAGGTTATTTAAATTAATTACCTCTAGGGAAAATCCCAAGCTAGACACTGAGGTCTCATTCCTACTGAGGAGAGTCAACAGAAGCCCTCCCTGACCCCAATTTCTCACAATCACAATTCAAAAAAAGAGCAAAATCAGTGTGGAATCCCAATAGATCCTAAGATTTCTGCCTTCCAAAGATGGTCTTCCAATGTTACACCCTCTCCCATATCATCAATTTTTGGTCCAAAATGTCAACTTTATATGATGGTCCATGCATCTCATGTACAGAGGATTGTTAACAGAGAAACATTGTGTGATGATGGTGGTGCATTACAATTCACTCAGAGTGTCTGAGTTACTGTGGAAACATACTCTTTTACATGCATCTTGTAGTCTGGAGCTATGGATAGTGAGGTTGAGGTTCCGACTTTCTTTTCATCAAATGCCCAACCAGGAATTTCTCCCACTCTCACCACTTACTACTGGTGTGTGTTAGAAGGACTTACAGGTTGATGTTCAACCTGTTTGAGTGCATTATGCTGGCACTTTCCTTGGCCATCAAGTCCTGGGATGGAATTTGAACGTGGAGCTTCTGGCTCAGAGGAAGGGGCACATCCCACTGCAGTAGAAAACCTCAAAACATTGTGTAACTACTCATAATTGTAATTATTTATCCCTTTATAAAATAAATCAAGAACAATTGATTTTAAATAAATATAATATGCTGGACTTCACACTGTTGAAATCTCTTATCATCCATTTCAGTGGATTGTCAGATTCTATATTGGTAATGAAACCAATCTGTTTACAGGAAAAGCACATGCAGTTTTTTCCCTCAGTTCATTTTTCACTGGATATTTACCAGGAAAATGTAAATGTTGATTAAAGCAAAGGTAAATGAAATAAATGAAAAGGTGTTTTGGCCTCATTCTGCAAGAGCAAGGTAAAGTGTTGACAAGAAGTCTACATGTTGAACAAGCTGCAAAGTTATGGGCGGGGGGAAATCATCTGGACTTTGGATGAGGTCAAATAAAAATGAAGATCAGGAGAAATGTAAAACAGACTGACGATTCACTATTGGTTTTTTTTACACCATTGTCCAATGTCTTTAGTTTATAGTGTTCATTGCACCCATATTAATGGATTGGAAAGCTGCATAGGTCAACAAAAAAAAAGTAACAGTGGCTATTGCAGAAAAGTAAAGTTTATTTATTAGTCACAAGTAAGGCTTGCATTATCACTGCAATGAAGTTACTGTGAAATTCCCCTAGTCGCCACATTCCAGCGCCTGTTCGGGTCAATGCACCCTAACCAGCACGTCTTTCAGCATGTGGAAGAAAACCGGAGCACCCGGGAGGAAACCCACGCAGACACGGGGAGAACGTGCAAACTCTGCAGGCAGTGACCCAAGCCGGGAACTGAACCTGGGTCCCTGGCGCTGTGAGGCAGCTGTGCTAATCACTGTGCCACCGTGCCGCCCCAGTTCAAAAAGTAATTTGACAAAGAACCCATCGTGTTGAATTCATCCTGTTCAAACTGACAGCTGGGGTCTGATTTCCAAAGCGGTATTAGGAACCCAACACCCACATGTCCCGACCTTATGTCTCAGCTGCATCGCTCTCACAATGCAATATCTGAATGTAAACAGCCTATATAGGCAGGAGGTGAGCTCAGCTCCCAAATAAGCTTGCCGAGTACCTCCAAGAGGCAGGATCAGCCCATCTTGCACCAGCAGGCAGGCAGCAGCAGTGTGGGGTCCTGATTGCCTGATTAAAGCAGGAAGCAGGAGGCACTAAATTTGGCATGACGGAAGAAGTAAGTTTCCTGCCGGCGGGCAATTAGTTTGGAATTTTCTTCTCCCAATTTTGATTTCAGGTTAAAGGTGGATAGAGTTCATTGCCGATCTGTGTCAGAAAGCAAATTTACATTCTTTTGAATTTCATGAATTCTCATCAAAGGCCAGCTCACTGGAATGATGTTCCCCTCCAAATTAAGAGCCCTACCGCCCACGGATAATTAGAACAGTCTGTTTCCTGTCTGTATACAAGAGGTGTGTACCTGGCGAGCTTCAGTTCATCAATGACTTTGTGTCAGTAGACGCTACTTTTGTCTACCTTTAACAGCTGCGCTAAGGCTGGGCATAGAAGGGGAAGGGGTGAGAAGGAGGCAGGACTGAGGGTGGGGGGGGTGGTGATGCGGAACATGAAAAGCAAGGAAGACAGATACAGGACTTGGGGGAGGGGGGGGTGGTGATGGAACACAAGAAGGGAGGGTGGGAGACACGGGCGGGACAATGAGGTGGTCAAGGAACAGAGTGGAATAGTAAAAGACTGCCCTGGGGCAAGTTTTATGAGACTGCCCATGGAAGAGTCAGACTCTGCTCTGGGACCAAGGCCACGCTGTCAGGGCATATTGAAAAGACTTTCTTGGGACCGAGGCCACTCTGTCAGGGGGCACATTGAAGAGACCATCCTGGGGCTGTGCCAGATATGTTAGAGAGGTCCACATGGTATGCATATCTTGGTCCCGGTCTTGGACGGGGGATAACTCTCTGGACAGTGATGGTTGTGCATGGTATGGTAGGCATACTGAAAAGTAAGGGTGGATGTGGCCTCAAGAAGGGGAGGATTGAGGTCAACAAATGGCGTGTAAACATGAACATGAAAGGGTCTGGGGGAGAACAGGATTCTCCATATGGACAATGATGGGGTCAAGGGTAATAGGAGAGACTGGATGGTGACAGAAGGAAAGGAAATTAGGAGGTGGTGAGTATAGAGGACAGGAGGAACTTAGCAGGAAAGGTGGTCTCATGGGTGAAAGCCAACAGCACAATTTTTGATCTCACCTAAAGAATGACATAGTTCAAAAAACAAGCTAGAAAAAAAAATGATTGGGGATGCGTCTGAGTATGTGGGAGGAGTTCAACACAGCAGTTTTCAGCTGATTTATGGAGCACCCTATAAATGTCCTGCTCAAACCAGGGAGCATGGTTCAGCCGAATGCTGGACTCCAAGGTCTAATGCTCAATGAATGAGCTTGACTCCTTTACTAATGGTGCACATTCAGGCAAGAATCATTTAACTTTGGGTGCTGCTCTGCATATGGTCTTTATTGGCATCTAATCCTTACAGGGGCATGTCAGAATGGACACAGTGTCAAACAATCAAGGGCACAGAGGTAGCATGGACCCAACGAACTTCAGTGTTCCCAGTACAGTTGTCACGGCATTCAAGACACCCATGCGTGCAGTCATGACATAAGTGCAAGGATCTAGGTATCAGTGGTTAATGTCAAGGCCACTAGAGGCCAACTACCAGAAGTCTGTCAGTGGATCCTAGGTCTTGGGTCTTCTGACCCCAATCAAGATCCTTGTTGTGAATGTGTAGTCACGTCTGAGGGGAAAGCTCCACAACCTGTTGTCCTTGAGGATGACAAGGCCCTGAAAGGGGTGGCCTTAATATACCATGTGCAGACTGAGAGCAAGTCAAGGGCTAGAGAGTGCATTCTTGCCTTGTTACCATTTCACGGTAACTGATAGCTCAATTGTATTTGTTCACAGATTCAAGCAGGAGTAGAGAATTCAGGCTTCTTGATAGTTTTGATTAGTGTGGAGAGAAGAAGGGCCCATTGCGAATTGACACAGTTCAGGAAAGACCGTGGCCCCAGGAAGATCCAGATGCTGACGAGGAGGGACCAAATCCACAAATATGTTTGGTGTGAACAAGGGTCTACAGAAGATGCAGTTAATACAGTGAAAGATATTGCCGCAGGCACCTTTACTTGTCCAGGGATGTTTTAGCACGTATTTGACACATTCCCTGTGAGGACTAACGCCCAATGGGTACGGTCTGAAGGGTCAGCTTCTCCAGACGATTTCTGGAACCATGGTTTTGAATTCCTGGCTGCAACAGTCCTAATCCTACAACCCTTTGCAAATGTGCAACATCAACAGAACTATACTTGCACAAGATTTACAGACGTGCAGTTACTCAGACTCACAAAAACAAATGTCAAATTCCCCCAATGTCAGGAAAGATTCCTCGTGACCAACAATGCCATGACTACATTTCTGGTTTTGGGCTAAAAGTTCAACCCACCCATGCCCAGAAAATGGCAGCTGGAGACAAGACCACCTTGCAATGTGTGGTCCTAGCTTGCAAAAGTATATGGGACGCCTCATATACTGCATCGAGGGACAGAATTGTAACATAAATGTATTATAACATTATTTGAAGAATAAAATATAACTGGCCTATTATCGCCTTGATGCATCAGCATCCTCACTTCTGGGTCAGAAGGCTATGGATTTGAGTCCTACTTGAGTGCATAATTTAGGAATAGCATTCCTTGCAATTGTGATGCTCTTTGGACCTGTTGATCTTAGAATCAATTTATATATTTAACTGGACATTAAAGGCACTGTTCAGAGTTCTGAGTTCTTCAACCTCCTGGCCAACTCTCCTTCCTCAAACCAATACCATCAAAACAGATTCACCAGTCAATCGTTTCGTTCATTTTTATGGAATGTGCTTGGTCCAGAAAGGTTGCCGAAATAATTCTGCTCCAAAGGCATTTCAACAATATGATTATGGTGATAGTAAAATAAAAATTGAAGTATTTATCTGCAGCTAATCCACACACCATATTCTCATTTAATCTCTGTAACTAAGGAAATGCTCCTTAATCCAATCATCCTTGCTAATCAAAACTGAACTACAATTTTGTGTGCTAATCATGTGTTCAAAGTAACATCATGTGAGTAACAAAAGAACCAAATTCAGCATTCCACATTTGCATTTGGTAAACAGGGCATCAACATGGATGATTAGGTTCTTTGTTACTACATGTACTGTATAATGGTAGACACACTATTGTTTACATAAAATTTGCATAATATTCAGATATGGTTCCATTGAGACAAAAGTTTGGGAAGAGAAACTTACTAAAGTGAAAAGCCATGCATCTATAAATACAAAATCATTCTGTTATTCTCAAACTCACATGTTTGATACAAGATGGAGGTCATTCCCTGCTACTTCCCCAGTCAAGAGGAACAGTGGCTTAAAAGTGGGCAGAAGGCCAATACGACAAGGATTTGGAGATACAAGTAGTACAAATGTTGCATTTACAAAGAACTACATATAGTACAGATAAAGGCCATAGACCCCAACCAGTACATGCTGGTGTTTAAACTCCACTTGAGCCTCCCATTCTTCCTCAACTAATGCAATTGGCAAAAACTTATATTCCTTTTTCCTTTAAATTTCAATCTAGTTTCTCCTTAAGTTAATAAAGATTACTCTCCTGAATCTGTGGTCGTGAGTTCCAATTCTCACCACTTTCTGAGAAATAAGTTTCTTTTGAATTCTCTACTTGATTTATTGGTGATTACCCTATATTGATGGCCCTTGCTTCTGTTTTCCCCCGTCAGTTTTCTCCTTTCCACTTCGAGAAGTGTGGAGTCAGGTTGGGCCATAACTCCATAAGCACAAGCTGCTCGACAGCTGAATTGGCATTCTTAATGCAGGAGCTTAGAGTGTGATGTGGGGCCTCACAGCTGAACCTGATCCTTTCTTTGCCGAATATCCACAAACACTTATTTGCTTGCAAGAATCTCCACATAATAATCAAAACCTAGCACATTATTTGTGTCCGTGGACCAAAGCACTGAAGCCACTAAAGGGACCTGTATCGTCAAATACACGACACATACATGACACATGACAAATACATGAATAGGAGGGGAATAGAGGGATATGTCCCCGGAAGAGATGGGGGTTTTAGTTTAGTCAGACAGTATGGTCAGTGTAGGCTTGGAGGGCCGAAGGGCCTGTTCCTGTGCTGTAATTTTCTTTGTTCTTTGTCATCCTGGTTGGCTGAGATTAACAAATTCAGCACACATCTTTCTGTAGCCTTATTGCTTCGTATGGCTCAGTTTTAATCAAAACACAGATCTTTCTGGAGGTTTTCATTCTCTAAATTTGTGGAAATAAACTGCAATGCCTCATTAAATAATAGAAAAGCCGAGAGTGCTAGCGTGTTTAAATTATAATTGGACTCGGATTCAAGGCAGCAATTTTGATTCATTCTCCCAATGCTAACTCTTCTCTAACATCACATCATAAGTCTTCATTTCAGTGTGAATGTAAGCCTACTTGTGACACTAATAAATAAACTTAAAGTCAGCAAGTTACAGTATTTTTAAAAATATTCACATATAGAAAATGGCTTGGCTTGTCCTGAGATGCTGAAAAATCACTATGCTTTGTTACTATCTTGGTGTAGTCCAGTAAAAAGAAAGTCAAACTCCGTTATTAACTGCAAGAACGACACCACAAGATTTCACATTTTTTAAAAAAACTTTTACTGTGCAAGTGTTAAACAAATCAGATGCTAACTTAACAATATGTTGCAAAAACTTAAAATTTAAATCCGAAAATCTCAACAGGGCACTTCTTGTTCACTTTTATTTCCACCCAAGAGTTTCTCTGTACTTTACAGGATCTTGAGGGTTCCTTCACTGCTTCTGGGAGCAAACCACACTCTCAAGAACTCTCTTTGACTCCCCTCAGTGTTCCCATTGTTCTCTGAGGTACGAGACTTCTTTGGGTCATTCCATTAGAATGTGGCTGGGCGAAGCCTCCAACTCTCCTTCAACACCTCGTGAATGTGTACTCTCCAGCTCAAGCATGGGTCTTGCTGCATTCTTGCTTAATGTCTCCAAATCAGAAAACATCCATGACACTTAAAAGCCCCCTGCTACTTGTTCCAGTGGCTTCCAAGCACTAACTGAACCCTTTTTTAAAAAAAAAGAGATAAACCCAGGAAACAGAAACTCTACGCTCAACCTATTTCCATAGCAAGGTGGCACACTTGGGATGTTCCATACAGAGATTTAAACATATTAACTCTAACTCCCAAACCTTCCCTTTGTTCTGGGCATCCGTCACGCAAACCAGCCTCCCATTCATTGCCGAGGCAGCAGGAAGTATAGACAGAGTCAAAGCAGCTGGCATAATTAAGGACCCCACGCACCCCGGACATTCTCTCTTCCATCTTCTTCCGGGAAAAAGATAGAAAAGTCTGAGGTCACGTACCAACCGACTCAAGAACAGCTTCTTCCCTGCTGCCATCAGACTTTTGAATGGACCTACCTTGCATTAAGTTGATCTTTCTCTACACCCTGGCTATGACTGCACTCTCTCATTTCCTTCTCTATGAACGGTATGCTTTGTCTGCATAGCGCGCAAGAAACAATACTTTTCACTGTATACTAATACATGTGACAATAATAAATCAAATCAAATCAATAAATTAAACCCCTTATCAAGACAGCTGCAGACACTGTCTCCACCACAAAGCCCAGAGAGGTGTTACCCATTGTTCGTGATTTCCCACTTGCAACTCTGATCTTATTAAATTAACATGGGTCACTCTTTGAATTGCAGTTGCTCTAGGTTTGTTCAGCTCCTAAAATCGGGAGTTTTAATTTATCCTACATTTAAATACTTCAATCTCCAAAGTGATCGTTACATTCCTAAAACATATGAATCATGAAATCACATACTTGCAACATTCAATACTGTAGATACTAAAATTTGTACATCCCTCAACAGTTTATTTATTTTATTCTTTGATGGGATGTGTGGATGTCACTGACAAGGCCAGCATTTGTTGCCTCTGTCTAATTTCCCTTGAACCAAATGGCTTGTCAGGCCATTGCAGAGGACAGTAACAGTCAACCACATTGTGTGGGTTCCAAGTCATATGTCTGGCCAGACCAGGTAAGGATGGCAGATTTCTTTACCGAAAGGACATTAGTGACGAACAAAATTGGTTTTTAATGAGGATTGGTGAGAATTTTATGGTCACTTTATATTCCAGATCTATTAATTGAATTTAAATGCCGTGATGGGATTTGAACCCATGTCCCTAGAGCATTAGCCCGGGCCTGTCGATTAATAGCCCAGTGACATTACCACTGTGCCAACATCTCCCCAAGCTAACTGAATATTGTAGACTTCAGAATTAATACTTATTTAGAGGATTTAAAAATAAGTTTGTAAAATTTTATTTTACAAACAGATAAACTGTGCTCATTAAATGGTCACTTAATTACATTCGTTTATGTGAAAGATATCCGTACATTTACCAACACATTTCAGTTGCCGTATATTTATCTTTATGCTTTGATACAGCTCCTGGTCAGAACAGGCATTGGAAGCAGAAATTTTATGCAGAATCCTCTTTCAGTGGCATCAAAATGAGGACAGAGACTATAGAAACATTCCTTGCTAATACATCATTCACAAATAAAAAGGTGTCACTGCAAAGGAAATTCTACACTATTTCCCAAGTCACTTTTCATCTGCAGTTGAAGACCTAAGCATCATAGAATCCCTACAATGCAGAAGGAGTCCATTTGGCCCATTGAGTCTGTACCGACACTCCGACAGAGAACGTTACCCAGACCCTATCCCCATAACCCATGTATTTACCCCACTAATCCCCCTAAGGGTAAAGAATTATTGATGAACACCAGTGCATAAGCGCCATCACCTTTTATTTCATTTAGAATTAAATGCCACATCATCTGGACACAATCTCCCTTAAGCATAGTGACTGCATATGTTTGAACTGTAGCTAGAACTATGCATGGAAATACCCAGCACTGACAGCTCACGCATTAATCAGCACAAAAAAGAATTTTATCATGAACTAAATGTCATGCAAAGGTGTATAAGCATATAAACCATCATCACAAAACAGATCAGCAGACAAAAATTGAAATTTTATACTGAAGTCTAGAAAACCCAGCATAAAAATGAACCACAGCCAACTGTAAAACCCATACACAAATGTCAGCAGCAATATCAATATTTATAGTACACAAGGAGCAATTATGAGAACACAAAGCTCTCCTACTTCTGTGTTTTAACTTTTCCTATCAAATCAACTAACCAGGTTTAGTGATGGAGATCCATTACAACTATACTTTCTTGGGACCCATATTTTATTTAATGTAGCACTAAGCCACATGAAGATGGTCCTGGCTTTCATTTCTGTATCGTGCTGCAGGTCTGTGCTAATAGTTTCTCTACAGGACAACCTGCATCAACCCCACACAAAATCAAAATATTGTGGATGCTGGAAATCTGAAATTAAAACAGAAAATGCTGGAAATACTCAGCAGGTCGGGCAGCATCTGCAAAGAGAGAAAGAGCGTTAATGTTTTCAGATAAAGCTCGGCACAACATCGTGGACCGAAGGGCCTGTTCTGTGCTGTACTGTTCTATGTTCTATGTTTCAGTTCAGTGCCCGTTCATCAGAATTAAACCTACCTTGACTGCCAAATCCACAATATTAGGTTCAGAAAATCTGTCCCACTGATAACTGTTGTTCTCACAGGATACCTCCATGACTTTTGTTATTTACCAAGTGAAAATGGTATCGTTCCATCGGTGTTAACATCTGACGAGCATTCATTGAAAGGCAGGAAAGTCATTCACATGGCGACAAATCCAGCCATGTTTCAAATACACCATATTTCAATCAGTTCCGGGCTGTTGAGATGGGTTTACGTAACGCAGGGGCCAATAGAGAAATATTGCTTGAGCAGATCAAGTTTCAGTCGATGCCATATCTTCAAGACCCGTTATGACACAAAATAAAAGCACCTTTTTGTGTACAATATGTTTTAAAATAGTCTCTCTGAGAATGTCTATAGGCTCCAAACTACTTGCAAGCAGTTGATCATGGGTTTTAGTTTGTTCAGGAAGTAAACTGAAACAAAACCTATTGTACACAAGTGTTAACTGCATCACGGTGCCTTATCAAGCTATATTCAAAATATAAGGAAGAATGATATTAAAATGGAAAACTATATTATTAGCTCAGTCACAGTCTCTTCTCACAATACATTATGAAGTTTGAAAATATACTAAACACTAGTCTAGACTAAAAGATTTGGACTTTTCGATATGGACTTTTAACACAAATGTTTAAGGAAAACTAAAGCAATTGACATGAGTTTGAAGTTGTAGGCAACATCATCCGGAAAACTAATGTCAATAAATAATGTATGGCTCCTGCTCTGCCCAAGACTGCAAGAAACTACAACAGGTTGTGAATGTAGCCCAGTCCATCAGCAAACCAGCCTCCCATCCATTGACTCTGCCTACACTTCCCACTGCCTCAGCAAAGCAGCCAGCATAATTAAGGACCCCACGCACCCCGGACATTCTTTCTTCCAACTTCTTCCCCCAGGAAAAAGTTACAAAAGTCTGAGGTCACGCACCAACCGACTCAAGAATAGCTTCTTCCCTGCTGCCATCAGACTTTTGAATGGACTTACCTTGCATTAAGTTGATCTTTCTCTACACCCTAGCTATAACTGTAACACTACATTCTGAACTCTCTCCTTTCCTTCTCTATGAATGGTCTGCTTTGTCTGTATAGCGCGCAAGAACAATATTTTTCACAGTATGCTAATACATGCGACAAATAATAAATCAAATCAAAAAAACTAATTATCTTAAAGGTTTTTCTGCCTCAGTTGATTATTTCACATTTCCTAAAGAATAAAGAATGGGCATTAAAACCCTACAATATATATTTGTAAATTTAAGGCTTGAAATGGTGAGTAATTTTTTTAAATATAGCTTACTATTACTAGTTTCCATATCAAATACCTAAAAGATACTATTTACTCAGCAGGACCAGTTTATTCTATCTGATCCAATAGTGCGTGAGCCTACTTCCAGATTAATAAACAGCTCACAGCTGTCACTGTGACATTGCAAACCAGTATCATAAATAGGCAAATGGACAGTAATATTGGCCATAACCTTCCGGCCGTTCATGCCAGTGGGATCTTCTGGTCCCGCCAATGGCACACCCCCCACTGCAGGTTTCATAGCAGTGAGGGAAACCCCATTGACAACGGTGAGACCAGAAGATCCCGCCGTTGGCCAATGGTGGACTGCCTTCCACTGCCACGAAACATGCGATGGGTTGGACAGCTAGTGTGTGGTTCAGAGTGACCCTAACTTCGGATTAAATTCCTGTTCCAGCTGAAATGGACTTGAAACCTGCCTCCTTGTTCTGCCTGTAATAAAATCATGGCATAAGGCAAGGTTCAGCGATCTTGGAATAGTGCAGGATGCCACCTGGAGAAGAAGAATGTCATTTCATACATTCATTACCAAGGATTGATTCTTGGAGCGAATGTATTGGTAACTCCTCAACTTGGCCTTTAGGCGACAATCTCATCCAGGCCGGAGCCCCGTAGCCCCACATATTTACCCTGCTAATCCCTCTGACATTAAGGGGCAATTTAGTATGGCCAATCAACCTAACCCACACATCTTTGGAGTGTGGGAGGAAACTGGAGCACCTGGAGGAAACCCACGCAGACACAGGGAGAACGTGCATGCTCCAGTCATCCGAGGCCAGAATTGAACCTTTAGTCCTTACAATGCTCCTTTGTTCATCAGTGAACTGTGAAAGGGTGTGCTATAAATCACATGCCTATCATATGCTACACGGTAAAACTTTGCCTATTACAGATAACAAAGACAAGGCATTCAGCATCACCTTTTCAGAACAGTTCAACTTCAATTTGAACTGCTAAATCCCCTGAAGAATATGCAAGACTTACAGTGGACAAAAGGCAGAACTAATTTAACTTGTACAAAAGCTCTTTCTTTGTTAAAAGATCCAGAAAAATAAAATGATGGCCAAAAACAATCCCAGCTCAGTGCCCAGCTCAAGCGGCACAACAGGAGCAGTTGTTGCTGAAAGTGGTGGGTGCACACTTCCAACCTCTTCTGGCGCAACTATCATATTGCCGAGGGTGCTAGCACAAGTCTGTCATGCGTGCACCAGAAGCTTGCAAATTGTGACATTGAATGACCGCTCAGATTGATCTGAACAAAGAACAAAGAACAATACAGCACAGGAACAGGCCCTTCGGCCCTCCAAGCCTGCGCCGCTCATGTGCCCAACTAGACCATTCGTTTGTATCCCTCTATTCCCAGTCTGTTCATGTGGCTATCTAGATAACTCTTAAACGATCCCAACGTGTCCGCCTCAATCACCTTGCTTGGCAGTGCATTCAAGGCCCCCACCACCCTCTGTGTAAAATACGTCCCCCTGACATCTGTGTTGAACCTTGCCCCCTCACCTTGAACCCGTGACCCCTTGTGTTCGTCACCTCCGGTCTGGGAAAAAGCTTCCCACTGTTCACCCTATCTATGCCCTTCATAATTTTATACACCTCTATTAGGTCGCCCCTCCTCCTCCGTCTTTCCAGGGAGAACAACCCCAGTTTACCCAATCCGTCCTCATCGCTAAGACCCTTCATACCAGGCAACATCCTGGTAAACCTTTTCTGTACTCTCTCCAAAGCCTCCACATCCTCCTGGTAGTGTGGCGACCAGAACTGGACGCAGTATTCCAAATGTGGCCGAACCAACGTTCTATACAGCTGCAACATCATATGCCAACTTTTATATTCTATGCCCCGTCCAATAAAGGCAAACATGCCATATGCCTTCTTGACCACCCTCTCCACCTGTGGTGCCGCCTTTAAGGATCTGTGGACTTGTACACCCAGGTCCCTCTGTGTGTCTATACTCCTGATGGTTCTGCCATTTATTGTATAGCTCCCCCTTACATTAGATCTACCGAAATGCATCACTTCGCATTTATCTGGATTAAATTCCATCTGCCATTTCTCCGCCCAATATTCCAGCCTATCTATATCCTGCTGTATTCTCTGACAATGTTCATCACTCTCCGCAACTCCAGCAATCTTTGTGTCGTCCGCAAACTTACTGATCACACCAGCTACATCTTCCTCCAAATCATTTATATATATCACAAACAGTAGAGGTCCCAGTCCAGATCCCTGCGGAACACCACTAATCACAGACCTCCAACCGGAAAAAGACCCCTCCACTGTTACCCTCTGTCTTCTATGGCTAAGCCAGTTCTCTACCCATCTAGCTAGCTCACCTTTTATCCCGTGAGATTTAATCTTTTGCACCAGCCTGCCATGAGGGACCTTGTCAAATGCTTTACTAAAATCCATATAGACGACATCCACGGCCCTTCCCTTGTCAATCGTTTTTGTCACCTCCTCAAAAAACTCAACCAAATTTGTGAGGCATGACCTCCCTCGTACAAAACCATGCTGTCTATCGCTAATGAGATTATTCAGTTCTAAATGCGCATGTATCCTATCTCTAAGAATCTTCTCCAACAATTTCCCTACCACGGACGTCAAGCTCACCGGCCTATAATTACCCGGGTTATCCTTGCTACCCTTCTTAAATAACGGGACCTCATTTGCTATCCTCCAATCCTCTGGGACCTCACCTGTGTCCAGTGAAGAGACAAAGATTTCTGTTAGAGGCCCAGCAATTTCATCTCTTGCCTCCCTGAGGAGTCTAGGATAGATGCCATCTGGCCCTGGGGATTTGTCTGTCTTAATGTTTCCTAAAAAACCTAACACTTCCTCCCTTGTAATTGAGATTTTTTTCTAACGGGTCAACACATCACTCTGAGACACTACCAGTCAACATGTCCCTCTCCTTTGTAAATACTGATGCAAAGTATTCGTTTTGGATCTCACCTACTTCCTTTGGTTCTTAGCAAAACTCCCCTCCTTTGTCCCTGAGAAGTCCGATTCTTTCCCTAACAACCCTCTTGTTCCTAATGTATGTATAAAATGCCTTAGGATTCTCCTTAATCCTGTCTGCCAAGGACATTTCGTGACCTTTTTTTGCCCTTCTAACTCCCTGTTTGAGTTCTTTTCTACTTTCTCTTTATTCCTCCAGTGCTCCATCTGTTTTTAGCTGCCTGGACCTCATGTATGCCTCTTTTTTCTTTTTGATTAGACCCACAATTTCACTGGTTATCCAAGGCTCCCGAATCCTACCTTTCATATCCTTCCTCTTTACAGGCACATGCCTGTCCTGCAGTCCTATCAACTGCTCCTTAAAAGACTCCCACATGCCAGATGTGGATTTACCCTCGAACAGCCTCTCCCAATCAACAGCCACCAAATCCTGCCTAATCCGGCTGTAGTTAGCCTTCCCCCAATTCAGCACCTTACCCATAGGACAACACTCATCTTTTTCCATTACTATCCTAAAGTTTACAGAATTGTGGTCACTATTTGCCACATGTTCCCCTACTGAAACTTTGATGACCTGACCGGGCTCATTCCCCAGTACTAGGTCCAGTATAGCCCCCTCTCTAGTTGGACTGTCAACATATTCTTCCAAAGAACCTTCCTGTACGCATTTTATAAATTCTTCCCCGTCCAGGCCCCCAACTCAAAGCGATTTCCAGTCTATACAAGGGAAATTAAAGTCTCCCACTACAACAACCCTATTTTTTCTGCACCTGTCCAGAATCTCCTTACATATCCGTTCCTCAACTTCCCGTGGGCTGTTGGGAGGCCTGTAGTATACCCCCAGCATAGTGACTGCGCCCTTCCTGTTTCTGAACTCCACCCACAGTGACTCGTTACCTGACCCTTCCAAATTGTCCACCCTCTGTACCGCTGTAATATGCTCCCTAACTAGCATTGCTACTCCCCCACCTCTCCTAGCCCCTTCTCTGTCTCGCCTAAAACACTTATACCCCGGAATATTCAGCTGCCAGTCCTGTCCTTCTTTTAACCAAGTCTCCATCACTGCAACCACATCCAAGTTCCGCGCAAGCAATAAGGCTCTAAGCTCGTCTGTCTTGCCCGTGACGCTCCTTGCATTGAAGCAGATGCACTCCAGACCTCCAGGCCCACTGAGGTCATCCTCCCTCAGAATGCCCTTCCTCTTAGCTAGCCTTGTCTTGGCCCCAACCTCGTCCCCAGCCTCTATGCTTATTGACCTATTGTTCTGATCCCCACTCCCCGCCACATTAGTTTAAACCCACCCGAGCCACACTAGCAAAACTCCCAGCTAGGATATTCGTGCCCCTCCAGTTTAGGTGTAACCCATCCTTCTTGTACAGGTGCCATCCTCTCTTGAAGACTTCCTAGTGATCCATGAATTTGAAACCCTCCCTCCTGCATCAGTCCTTTAGCCACGTGTTCAGCTGTGCAGTCTCCCTGTTCCTAGCCTCACTAGCACGTGGCACTGGGAGTAGTCCAGAGATCGCTACCCTAGAGGCCCTGCTTTTTAGTCTACTACCCAACTCCCTGAATTGCTCTCGCAGGACCTCCCTGCTCTTTCTGCCTACGTCATTTGCACCAATGTGGACAATGACGTCTGTCTGGTTACCCGCCCCTTTTAGGATGCTTCCTACCCGCTCAGTGACATCCAGGATCCCGGCACCAGGGAGGCAGACTACCATCCTGGAGTCTCGTTCGCGCCCACAGATCCGCTTGTCCGTGCCTCTAACTATTGCATCCCCCACTACTATTGCTCTCCTAGTCCCCTCTTTCCCTTCTCAGCCACAGAGCCCGATTCCGTGCTAGTGACCTGGTCACCGTGGCTTACCCCTGGAGAGTCATCCCCCCCCCCCCACAGTATCCAAAACGGTATACTTATTTTGGAGGGGGACGACCACAGGGGATCCCATCACTGACAGCTCTCTCCCCTCCTCTCTCCTGTCTGTCACCCATCCCTTACTGTTAAGGGGGACAACCACCGGGGTACTCTCTGGTACGTGACCTTTACCCTTCCTAACCGTGACCCACGTGTCTTCCTCTCGTGGCCCTGGTGTGACGACCTGCCTGTAACTTCTCTCTATTAACTTCTCATTTTCCCTGACTAGACTGAAGTCATCGAGCCGCAGCTCCAGTTCCCTAACGCGGTCTCTCAGGAGCTGCAGTTTGACGCACCTGGTGCAGATATGGACTTCCGGGAGGCTAGGCGACTCCATGAACCCCCACATCCGACACCGACAGCAACAAACTGGCCTCCCACTCATAATTACCCCTTCCTTTAAATTACTGGAAAAACGAAGAACAGAACCTACCCTGCCTCTGCCTGTTTCCTCCTAAGCCCGTTGAGCCAAAGCCCTTTAGCTCTCACTCTGCTCCCTGCTCATTCCGCTGCCCGCTACAACGCTGCCCGCTGAATAGTGCGGCCTGCTTTTAAACCTCCCGTGCTTACAAAAAACACTCCAAAAAACCCTTCCCAGAACACCCCGCGGCCTACTTTTGGTTTACAGTTTGAAACTTAAAAAAATAAATAAAGCCTGCGAAAATGTAATTTAAAGGTCAATTTCTCACCCCAGCACTCCTGCAACAAATCGCCCCTTCTTGCCTCGCTGCAGAAGAACAATGAGGACGATCCCCCCAGGTAACTAGCTTTTATATTAAAAAACACTCCAAAAAACCCTTCCCAGAACACCCCGCGGCCTACTTCCGATGATGCATGATCTGCCAATTTGGACCAGGCAGATCCAGTAAACACTTCCAGTTGAGCATGCATTCAGCTGCACGAGAGACCCCCTCCACCCCCACCCGGGTGGGGGTCCCTTGCTTTTGACGTATTGTTGTTCGTGCAAAGTTTGTACAAGAACGGTGGTGTGTTTTTGAAGGAATTTTAGTGTCTTGTGAGATTTTGAAAGGAGTGTTGCTGAATCTTGGCAGGGAGGTCAGAGGAGTTTACTGCTCGGTCTACAGAAAGCCTGCTGGGGTTATGGGGTCTATAGAGATCGTCCCAATTGGTCAGCAGCAGGACAGGACATGGAGCACAAGCTGCAGAGAGAGGAAGCTATGTGTAAAGGGAGAAAGAGAAAGGTTCTCCACATCAAGCGTTTTCAGGGAGCACATCTCCTACCCTTTTCTCAGCCACGGGCAAGGTTTGAGGCACCTAATGAGCAAGAAGGTGGCACTGAATTGTGCCATCTCTTTCAACAGATCCTAGAACTCCACAGCAAGTCAAGGATGGCACTGCCAGTAGCCAAAAGGGTAACCGTCACCCTCAACATCTGTGATTCTTCCAGGTTGGAGCAGGTGACAGAGCCAACATTTCCCGACTCACATTCCACCACTGCATCAGGGAGGTGACAGAGGTCCTTGTACCAGGGAGGGCACTTCATCATCTCTTTGATCAGAGAGTGGCAGAAGGAATAGGTATGTGGCTTTGCTGGGGTAGAGGGATTCCCAAATGCCAGCAGGGCACCATGACAACATGCATGCTGCTCTGCAAGCCCCAAATGAGGAAAGGGACAAGAACTGCAAGGGCTACCACTCTAGCAACTTGCTGTTTGTGCACAACCATGTCTGAGCCATCATGTTGGTGAATTCCCTTCATCCTAGCAACAGCCACAACTTCATCCTGAGGCAGTCAGCTATTTATGCTGTATTTGGGCCATTGCAATGAAACAGAGACTGGTTGCTTGGAGGCAAGGGATGGCCTCTGTGCATATGGTTCATTACTCCCCTCCTCTACCCAACCAGGAATCTGGATACCACCTTAGATGGAGATAGAAAGGGAGATAGAAAGGGAGGCTTGGCTCTGGCTCTGAGTCTCCTTTTCCTAGAAGACCTCAAACCATCAACACTGCTGCATCCGCAATTCCTCATCTTTTAATCCACCTTCTACATTCCATCACAGCATCCTAAACAAAATCCAACAAAAACCTTGCCATACAACTTTACCCACAAACACATCCAATAAGACAGACAAAAATCTGAATTATTACCCTTGTGCCTCTCCTTAATGTCAGCCTTGCATTGTCTTTGTCTGTCCCTGTTCTCCTTTGGAATGTTACCCCAAGGGGCTGTAACATGCTTGGCAGAAAGCTGCTGACTTTCAGTGGAAGAGACTACAAAATCTCTTGCAGGATGACCTGCGACCTGTCAGCCTATCTTTGGGGTGCAACACGGGCAGTGGCAGTCTGCGCTGGCTGGCTGAGAGGCAACAGCAAGTCTGGTGGTAGAGTGTCAGTAGTGGGAGCGTAAATATTGTCATCCTGAGGGAGCTGCCAGCTCTCCCAGTCTGGTGCCTCAGCAACCCTAGAGAACCTGGGTGCCTCTTTGGTGATCTGTAGTCAGGGCAAAGAGCAAGCATGGATCTAATGACCTAAATCTGAGCTTCTATGCAGCTCCGAGTCATGAGGTGGCTTTTCTCTGTGGGCGGCACTAGAAACTGAGACAGCAGTCACCAAATTCTCCATCACGCCTGGCTCTGCAAGGGCTATCATGACACCACCACTTCCACTGGGATGCATGAACTCCAAGGTCTGCATCGTGTCCAATGCCGAGTTTGAGTTTGGCACCTCGAGGCTCCTTGAAGTGAAAACAGGCTGTCTACAGGCCTGTCAATGCATCAAGCATCTCGGTGTGCATGCTCACCAGCGTTCTCCAGTGCCCCCCCAACAACTCATCTGCAACTTCACTTCTGGGGATCTGGGGCATTATCCTTTCACCCTGGGCTGGCTGAAGCCCACTTGTGCTGGGTGACCTACTCTGTGCTGATCCTGACCCTATTCTACACCTCAAGGTATTCTCTCTGCTAGCATATAAGCTGATGACTGTGACCATGACCATCAGAAACCTGGTGCATCCCTCATCTTTCCTTAGAAAGCTGCAGTGGATGGTCATGCAGCAGCTCTTGGGTAGCTGAAAGTATAAATACAGCAGCAGAGGTTTGAGGTGACAGAAAGGTGAGTTGGACAGCAAGAGGACTATGATCATGCTATCTACAAATTGCACTTTGTTCCAGATAGCAGCATGAGGGTGAGGGATTTTAAATGAACATAACCTTTCTGATGAATGATCGTCAACCTGAAATGTTAACTCTGTTTCTTTCTCCACAAGTATCCTAACCCATTTCTGACCTTGACTGTCTCCGATGGGGATATCAAATCACTTAATTGGACCAGCCACAAAAGCAGATAATATTACAGCAAATAATTCCTTGCCGTCAATCATCCACAAGGTACAGGTCAAGAGAGCAATGGAACACTCTTCACTGGCCTGGATGAGAGCAGCTCCAACGCCTATCCGGTTCAAAGATATATGTGTGATTGACACCCATCCACCACCTTCGTATACAATACACTGCAGCAACTCAGCAGGACTCCTTCAGCAGCACCAACCAAACCGGTGACCTCTACCATATAGATGGACAAAGGCAGTAGGCACATGGGAAGATCATCAGCTGCAAGTTCCCCTCCAAGTCATACACAATCCTGACTTGTTACTATATCACCATCCCTTTACTGTCGCTGGGTCAAAAATCTGAACTCCCTCCCTGACAGCACGTTTGGTGTACCTATAGGAGATGGACTGCAACAACTCAAGGTAGCTCACCACAACCTTCTCAAGGGCAATCAGAAATGGACAACAATTGCTGGCATTGCCAGCAATGCTCATATCTCAGAACAAATTTTTAAAAATTGGAGTCTCATACTGCCAGATTAAATAGTTACACCCTGTACTCAAAGAGCAAAGGGAAGTGGAGTGCAGTCATTCATGCAACAATGACAAAAAAAACAATACCAATTGTTGAGGGTGGGGTGAAGAAGACCTTCCTTTTACTTCCCACTGGGGAACTTGCTCAAGAAAATCTAAATTTTTGAGCATTTTGAAAACCATACATGAAACAGGCTCGTGAACTATGAATTTAAAGTAAATTATTTCCTTCCTAGTCGTAGACAGATAAATTACGTTATTTGCATGACTATTTCCCTTCCTGTTGATACACGCACAAATGCATTGAGCTGTTAAGCATCTCAACCACAAACCAGCAGCTTTCACAAGCTGGTACCATGGAAACAAATGACTGTCTATTTTCTGAGTTCCGGAAGTAGATCAATGCTGGCAAGATTGCAAATGAACAGCCACAGCTAAATCTATAATGTCCATATTTATTAATAGTGGGAATATTTAAAAAATCTATAACTGCACATTGTCAGATTTAATCAATTATTTTTGTGTCTATCTTAAGTGCTGTAAGATTCGATACACAAGTCGCGCCATCATGCATGTTTCAAATAAGTACACACTGCTGGAGCTAATGAGTGGCACAGTGGCTAGCACTGCTGCCTACAGCGCTAGCGACCCGGGTTCATTTCTGGCCTCAAGTCACTGTCTGTGTGGATTGCACATTCTCCCAGTGTCTGCGTGGGTTTCCTCCGGGTGCTCCGATTTCGTCCCACACTCCAAAGATGTGCGGATTAGGCTGATTGGCCATGCTAAAATTGACCCTAGTGTCAGGGGGATTAGCAGGGTAAATATCTGGGGTTATGGGAATAGGACCTGGTAGGGGTTGTGGTCAGTGCAGGCTCGATGGACTGAATGGCCTCCTTCTGCACTGTAAGGATTCTATGATTGTAATAACTTCTATTGCTGTTGAGGCACAAAACAAAAATAATCTATAATTTATGAAATACTGACTCTTCAAATCATCGACATGCTAAATATATTTTTTTCCTATTTCGGGAAGTCAGTTTAGAATTAATTTGAAATCATAAATGATAAATGTTATTTTTCAGTAATCCTGATGAAACATTTATGCCTAGTTCATTTTCAGAGTCCCCAGCTGATGCAATCTGCTGCTACATACAGCATTTCCTACTTTTCTTCCTCAATTTTATTCCAGTAAAACTGATGACCACCCAACTTCCTGGCTCCTATGGTAATTGATATTGTTAACGGTTCTCTTTTCTCGGGGGCTGTCCCTCTTGTCCTCAAATCTTTCATCAGCAACTTCCTTTCAGGAAATTGATGCTTCACCCCATCCATCCATGCAAGCTACCGGCCCATTCCCAACCAAAGTCCTTGAACCTACTACCACCTCCCAAATCCATGTACGTCTTTGCCGGGACTGGAATTTGCGGTTCCCACCTCCTAATATTACATCATCTGTGAATTGATCAGTTTGCACTGACCTTCTGAATTCAGGCGATTAATGAAAATTAGAAATGTTGAAGGCCCCAACACCAATTGCCACAAGCACCATACGGTATTCAGCACACCCCTCATCCCTGACACAGCTCTTCTAATAGGTATCTCTACATTCAGTCACTATCTTATTTACTCTCAGGTTTTTACCTTGAATCTCAGCACAAAGCTCATGTGGAACTTTGAAATCACTACGAACAGGGCATTCTTTCTAATATATAGGCATTGTCTTCCCCAGAGAGCGATGGAGTAAGGTCACTGAGTATTTTTCAGGAAGAGGTAGATAGATTCTTGACTAACAAGGGAGTTCAAGGGTATACAAGATAGGCAGACTAGGGGCATCGAGACTACAAACAGATCACTCATAGTCATAGAAATGGTCAGCACAGAAAAGGTCCTCCAGTCCATCGACTCTACACCAACAATAACTTCCACTAAAGTCACGCTAATCCCATTTTACAGCACTTGTCCTATATCCTTGAATGTTATATTTCAAGAGCTTATCCAAATACTTTTTAAAGATTGTAATGTTTCCAGCCTTATGACCTTATTGAATGACGGAGCAGCCTCAAGGAGCTGAAGTCCCTACTCCTGCTCCTAATTCATATGTTCATATATGCCACATTCCAAAGAACAAAGAACAATACAGCACAGGAACAGGCCCTTCGGCCCTCCAAGCCCACGCCGCTCCCTGGTCCAAACTAGACCATTCTTTTGTATCCCTCCATTCCCATTCCGTTCATGTGGCTATCTAGATAAGTCTTAAACGTTCCCAGTGTGTCCGCCTCCACCACCTTGCCCGGCAGCGCATTCCAGGCCCCCACCACCCTCTGTGTAAAATACGTCCTTCTGATATCCGTGTTAAACCTTCCCCCCCCACCCCTCACCTTGAACCTATGACCCCTCGTGAACGTCACCACTGACCTGGGAAAAAGCTTCCCACCGTTCACCCTATCTATGCCTTTCATAATTTTATACACCTCTATTAGGTCACCCCTCATCTTCCGTCTTTCCAGTGAGAACAACCCCATTTTACCCAATCTCTCCTCATAAGTAAGCCCTTCCATACCAGGTAACATCCTGGTAAACCTCCTCTGCACTCTCTCCAAAGCCTCCACGTCCTTCTGGTAGTGTGGTGACCAGAACTGGGTGCAGTATTCCAAATGCGGCCGAACCAACGTTGTATACAACTGCAACATCAGACCTCAACTTTTATACTCTATGCCCCGTCCTATAAAGGCAACCATGCCATATGCCTTATTCACTACCTTTTCCACCTGTGCCATCACCTTCAAGGATCTGTGGACTTGCACACCCAGGTCCCTCTGCGTATCTACACCATTTATGGTTCTGCCATTTATCGTATAGCTTCCCCCTACGTTAGTTCTACCAAAATGCATCACTTCGCATTTATCTGGATTGAACTCCATCTGCCATTTCTTTGCCCAAATTTCCAGCCTATCTATATCCTTCTGTAGCCTCTGAAATGTTCCTCACTATCTGCAAGTCCAGCCATTTTCGTGTCGTCCGCAAACTTACTGATCACCCCAGTTACACCTTCTTCCAGATCGTTTATATAAATCACAAACAGCAGAGGTCCCAATACAGAGCCCTGCGGAACACCACTAGTCACAGGCATCTAGCCGGAAAAAGACCCTTCCACTACCACCCTCTGTCTTCTGTGACCAAGCCAGTTCTCCACCCATCTAGCCACCTCCCCCTTTATCCCATGAGATCCAACCTTTTGCACCAACCTACCATGAGGGACTTTTCCAAACGCTTTACTAAAGTCCATATAGACGACATCCACTCGTGATGTCAGGAGAAAAAATGCTTCAACTAAAGTGTAATCCTTGTCTGGTGTACATTTATTCTGGTTTGGCCAAATATAGCAAATTAGCACACCTGTACCAATTCAAGCGAAGGACAGTCAAAATTGAAGAACAGAGTGAGACTAATCTGCCACATATTTGAGCAGATAACCATTAACACAGCACTGAAAGATAGTTCGTTATCCGAGAGTTGATTCCTCCTTATGTCTTAGGTACTGGGGAATAAAAATGGGGGAAGAGCTAATTCAAAGAAAGTTTTTGTTAAATCAAACAAATCATAGGGGGAAATTTTCCCACTGTTCACATCCGCCACTGCTGCAAGCGAGGATGGAAAGTTTGGCGCTCAACAGCCGTGATTTTGGTGTGAACAGCCGGAAAACTCCAACCATAGTCTCTACACATGTCTGTTAAATCAAATAAGACCTTTGAAAATGTTCCATGTTACTGAATTGGTCACTTTGACGTTTCTTCCACATGGTTTAAGGTATTTAAGATCAGATCTTGTTAATATAAAACGAGCTTCAAAGCTCATGTTGATCTTTGAAAGTGAAAGCGTGTCAAATTATAAAGGTCAAAATAAAAAGTAAAATTTAAGTGAATCACAACAGTTAACTTATTACGGATTGTAGCATATGAAAAGTTTTTGAAATTTTTAAGAGCTGAGTGATGGGTAAAAATGGCAAATACATACTGCCACTCACTGCAGGCCTCTCCAGAGCGGAGTCAAGAGCAGCCCAAAGAATTGCCTGAGCCTGTAACAGCCTGTTATCCAATGAGGCAGATTGCCTGATTTTAAGTTGCTGTTACAGAGGGAAAACTTTATCACCGGAAAGCTGTGTTAAATACAAATATTACACTTAATTTGTTAACACATACTTCAATCAAAATATCTAGATATAATTCTTTGATTACTTACAGAAAACTTTTCAGGCGTGCACATTATTCAAGAATTCGTACTGCTGCAAGTCAGATCTGCAGCAATGGAATCGTCGGCACAAAATACCTTCAACCCTGAAGAGCAACACAGAGAAAGACATTTAGAAAACTCAAATCAATTGTACATTTTTAGAACTTACACCCAACTTTCTTTTCTGGTCCTTTACAAGCCGATAAGAGTAAACAGATGCCTCTCCAAGGGTACTGTCCCATCTTTTTAAAATCTGCAATCCCCTCCATCACCAAAAAAATTCACCCTTGACCCTCAGTCCTTGCAAACTATCATCCCATTTCCAACCAGCCTTTCTTCTTCAAAGTCCTTGAACAGTCCTAACCAAAGACACGACAATGAAATACTAAACTTCCTCATCCTTCTTGACCTGTCTGTAGCCCTTAACACAACTGATCATACCAGCTTCCTCCTCCTCCGATGCCTTACTTTCACTATCCATCTGAATGAGATTGGCTATCCAGAGAATCTCCTGAAATGGCATCACTTTCCCATCCTCAGGTGTTCCTGAGGTCAAAACTTGGTTCCCCCCCACCCCTCCTATTTCACAGCTGCATGTTGCCCCTTGGAGGCAACATCTGAAGACATGACATCAAATTACACATGCTGATGACACCCAACACTATCTCATCTTCACCTCTGTCGATCGCCTTAATGTTTTCAAACACCACTCCTGAATGAGCCAACTTTCTCCAATTTCAACAATGGGAAGATCAAGGCTTCAGCCCCATCTCAAACTCAGTTCTCTTGCTACCAATTCTACTGCTTCCCTGGTCAAACTGAACCAGACTGTTTGCAACCTCAGCATCCTATATGACCTGAGCTGAGCTGAACTTATGGCACCATGTCCTCACCATCATAAAGAACACCTCCTTTCACCTCTGTTACATTACCTGATGGCACAGTGGTTAGCACTGCTGCCTCACAACGCCAGGGACCCAGGTTCAATTCCAGCCTTGGGTGACTGTCCGTGTGGAGTTTGCACATTCTCCTATGTCTGCATGAGTTTCCACTGGGTGCTCCGGTTTCCTCCCACATTCCAAAGATTTGTGGGTTAGGTTGATTGGACATGCTAAATTGTCCCTTAGTGTCAGGGGGATTAGCAGGGTACATATGTGGGGTTAAAGGGATAGGGCTTGGGTAGGATTATTGTCGGTGCAGGCTTGATGGGCCGAGTGGCTTCCTTCTGCACAGTAGGGATTCTATAACTCTTCCTGTGCTATGACTCATCTTCGAGTGAAACTCCCATCTATACTTTTGTTAGCTTCAGAGTTAACTATTCCAATGCTCTCATTGCCAGATTCTCTTCTTCCTTTCTCCATAAACTTGAGCTTTTCAAGAACTCTGCCACCTGCATCTAAGCTCAAACCAAGTCCCATTCAACTACCATCCGTGTGCTCACTGCCTCCCAGTCTATCAATCCCTTGATCTTAAAACTCTCATCCCTATACTCAAATTGCTCCTCCATATCCCAGAAACCCTCTCCAACATGACTACCCACCAATAACTGCATTGTGTGCCCCCCATCCCCCTTACACCAGCAGTAGTAGCCACACCCGTAGCCATCAAGACCTTAAATACTGGAATTCCCTCCCGAAACCTCTTCTCCTCTCTCTCATTTAATGGTACTCCTTAAAATCTGCCTCTTTGTCCAAGCTTTTCACCACCCATTCAAATATATTTCTTATTTCTGCCCGATCACACACCAGTGCTATTCTATAGGACATTTAACTTCATTAAAGGCAGTAAATAAATGCAAGTTGTTGTTGTTCTATCCATCTGAAAGAGTATTTTTTAAATTCATTCAGAAGTTGCAATAATTAATTCATGTGTTGAACTAGAATTTCATTATATGGTTGCGTTAGCTTACAGTATTAAAGGAAACTTTTTTTCTTTATTCATTTGTGGGACATTGGCCTCGCTGGCTGGCCAGCATTTGTTGCTCATTCCGAGTTGTCCTTGAACTGAGTGGCTTGTGAGGCCACTTCAGAGGGCAGTTGAATCAACCACATTGCTGTGGCTCTGGAATCACATGTAGGCCAGACCGGGTAAGGGCAGCAGATTGCCTTCCCTAAAAAAACATTAATGAACCAGATGGGTTTTTCCAACAATCGACAATGGTTTCATGGTCATCGGTAAAGAACATAGAACAGTACAGCACAGTACAGGCCCTTCAGCCCACGATGTTGTGCCGAGCTTTGTCCGAAACCAAGATCAAGCAATCCACTCCCTATCATTCTGGTGTGCTCCATGTGCCTATCCAATAACCGCTTAAAAGTGTCTGACTCCACTATCACAGCAGGCAGTCCATTCCACACCCCAACCACTCTCTGCGTAAAGAACCTACCTCGGACATCCCTCCTATATCTCCCACCATGAACCTTATAGTTATGCCCCCTAGTAACAGCTACATCCACCCAAGGAAATGGTCTCTGAATGTCCACTCTATCTATCCCCCTCATCATCTTATAAACCTCTATTAAGTCGTCTCTCATCCTCTTCCACTCTAAAGAGAAAAGCCCTAGCTCCCTCAACCTTTCCTCATAAGACCTACCCTCCAAACCAGGCAGCATCCTGGTAAATCTCCTTTGCACTCTTTCCAATGCTTCCACATCCTTCTTATAGTGAGGTGACCAGAACTGCACACAATATTCCAAATGTGGTTTCACCAAGGTCCTGTACAGTTGCAGCATAACCCCACGGCTCTTAAACTCAAACCCCCTGTTAATAAACGCTAACACACTATAGGCCTTCTTCACGGCTCTATCCACTTGAGTGGCAACCTTCAGAGATCTGTGGATATGAACCATCTCTGTTCCTCCACATTCCTCAGAACCCTGCCGTTGACCCTGTAATCCGCATTTAAATTAGTCCTACCAAAATGAATCACCTCACACTTATCAGGGTTAAACTCCATCAGCCATTTTTCGGCCCAGCTCTGCATCCTATCAATGTCTCTTTGCAGCCTACAACAGCCCTCCACCTCATCCACTACAATCTTGGTGTCATCAGCAAATTTACTGACCCACCCTAATTCCAGATTTTTTTTATTGAATTCAAATTCCACCATCTTCCATGGCAGGATTCAAACCCAAATCCCCAAAACATTAGCTGAGTTTCTGGATCAATAATCTTGCGATAATACCACTAAGCCATCGGCTCCCCAAACCTTCTAAAGCATTTGATGGCTGGCACGGACATGATGGGCCAAAAGGCCTCTTTCCGTGCTGTAAAACTCGACGACTCATTAATTTTACTCTCGGCTGTGGGAGATTTCTCAAAGCACATCCACCAAATGGAACAATGCACCAGTTTACCTTGTGACATGTGATTCCACTCTGAGGGAAATCAGATTTATTATAATAAATGGGCAAAATTGACATTTCCTGATACAAAAAAAATCTTGCATTCTCATGAAACAGTTAGACATTGGCTGTGCATTAAAATAGGAGGATGTCCACTCATCAGTGATTCAAAACTGCCAACATTCAACAGATAATAACATTTGAATGAGCCATTTACCAGGTTACCACCACCTGTGAAATTGTGTTTCAACAATAAGCTGCCTTCACAACTGAAGAGGCAAGTAAGAAAAAAATTGGAAAATAATTTTAAAATTAAGATTCCCTTATTGACTTAGTGCAACTAAATCGTACAGATCAGATTTAATACTCTGACTGCACAAGCTTAATTAATCCCTCTGCTCTGACGCAGGGTCATCCAGACTCAAAATGTTAGTTCTATTCTCTCTCCACAGATGCTAACAGACTTGCTGAGATTTTCCAGCATTTTCTAACTTTGTTTCAGATTCCAGCATCCTCGGTAATTTGCTTTTATCTTAAAAAACACAAGGTGGCACTGTGGTTAGCGCTGCTGCCTCACAGCGCGAGGGACCCAGGTTCAATCCCTGGCTTGGGTCACTATCTGTGTGGAGTTTGCACATTCTCCGCGTGTCTGGATGGGTTTCTTCCGGGTGCTCTGATTTCCTCCCACAGGCTGAAAGATGTGCTGGTTAGGTGCATTGGCCATGCTTAATTCTCCCTCACTGTACCCGAACAGGCGTTGGAGTGTGACGACTAGGAGATTTTCACAGTAACTTCATTGCAATGTCAATGTAAGCCTATTTGTGACTAATCATACTTTCATTAATTCTTGCCAGGACATTAGTGAAACCATATTACAGTCAGGGGCAACATGCTCAGGTCCAAAAAAAAGGGGAAAACAATCAGGTCTTTTTTGCATTTGATAATTTAATTCTACTGTCAGGCACTCAATGTCCAAGGCATGACCTCACCCTGATAATGGACCACTTCAACTGCCAACCTCAATAAAAATGCAACCCAACCTTCAAAGGAAGAGGGTGAATTGTAAAGACTAGAAAATGCCATTCATTCAGTCAATGCCAAAGATCCAAAGATGTTAATGCAGGTTCAGTGGATTGGCCATGCTAAGTTGCACCCTTATTCTCCAAAGATGTGTAGGTTAGGGGGGAAATCAGCAGGGTAAATAGATGGGGTTGAGGATAGGGTCTGGGTGGGAGGCTCCATCATAGAGTCGGTGCAGACTCAATGGGCCAAATTGCCTGCTTCTGCACTGTAGGGTTTCTATGATACTATACCACTCAAATTAATATTGATCAATTTCTCTGCAAAGCATGACAGCAAACCTTTGGACTTATTTCAATCGGCCTCCATTAAGCTGGAACAAGAAAATGTTGCATCTGCCTTACGTCAACACCCAGAACTAAGACCAATGATCTAAAAATGAGTAAAAATTAAGTTGCATGTGTCTCACCTCCAGGTTGTGGGTTTTGGTGTCTGCAATTAAACTACAGAATGCTATTTTCAGAGCTGGTGTGTCTGTCTGTCTGATTATTATCTCCAGAGGTGTGAGGGGAAAGCAGCACAAAGCTGTTGCTCACTCACCCTCCATCCTGCCTTCCCCTCTGGACAGCTCTGATTTGCACTGAGTGTCTGCCTGGTAAATCATTCAAAAGTTTGGCCACTCACGTTAGAGATCCCCGGAGCTTTTGACCATTTTCACCAGAAGCCGCTGAGTGCGTTATAACTGTCAGCTTCTCCTTTTTTATACAGAAAGAGATAAAAGCGGAATTGTTTCTAGCCGGCATCAGTGTCGCAATGCAACCGCAACCACCCCCCGCCCCCTAGCGTGCCCGTCACCATGGCAACCCCGAATCGGCAGGGCCAAGGAGCCTCTCTTCGGATGCTCACTGCGCACGCTCCGATGCCGACCCTGTCCAAACTGCGCATGCGTCGCACCCGACCTGAGCCCTGTCCCAATCCGCGCGTGCGCACCGCCGGACCTGAGCCCTGTCCCAATCCGCGCGTGCGCACCGCCCGACCTGAGCCCTGTCCCAATCCGCGCGTGCGCACCACCCGTCCTTTACATTGTCCGAGCCGCGCGTGCGGTGGCCTCGCTTTGCATCGAGGCATCCTTGGCCGTTCACACCACCCCCATTTCAAGCTGCCCCCGTTCCAGCGTATCTGGTGGGCTTCACCGTGAAGCTGCCATCTTTTTGTGCAGCTGGTGGAAAAATCGCACTGCGTGTGCGTGTGTATTTCTGTGTGTATATTTGTCTATCGTCACCGCTGCTAAGATGGTCGGCTAACATTAAAGATGGCCGCAGGGTTGGCGGTGCGCTGTGGGCTACGCACGCGCGGTCCGATGGCCAGCCAATGTCGGCAAACGGGCCGAGGCAAGTGACGTGTAGGCACGTGCGCAGTCCGCCCGAGAGGCGTTACCGGGAAGTACGCATGCGGGGTCTGGGAAGCGTTACCGGAAAGTGCGCATGTGCGGTCTGAGAAGCGTTGCCGGCAATTGAGCATGCGGACGGGGAGGTGTCGGTCATTGTACAGGTGTAGAATGTCCTCACCGAGGGAATGAGTTCCAGCAACTTTGTGTAAATTATTACCATCTTTCGGAGGAAACTTGTTTTTATTTTTTTTACTGTATAATTGTTTGAAAGATTAGTACGACTGATGTTATTTGTTGTGAAAGGATTTAATTATCATTTTCAGCAATCAGTTGGCTGATTTCTGATCTGTGGGCCCATTTCCATTTACTGTACTTTTAAATTCTTGCCTTCCACCAAATCCTCACTGACAATGTCGATGATTGGGGCCACGTGAAGTTTTTAAATGTAACTTTTGTTTGCATTTGTCTTGATTAGGGTTGCTCTTTCCCAGCCCCTAACTGCCTGCTCCTGGATTATCAACTTCATCTGTCTCCCCTCTACAATATCGTGCAAGGGCCAGGAGCTGTTTTCCTGCCCTATTTTACTTTTCTGTTTCTGCGAAGAACCCTGTGTGTCCCTCATCCCCTTTTTTTCCCTGTCTGATCGATTTGCACCCTTCCTGATGCCTACTTCACTGGATACAACTGAGCAGTTCCTCATCACCTTCGCAACCCTGGAGTCTGTGAGTTACGAAGATTTCAGCAGTAAATTGGAGATGTTTCAGCAGGTACCATGGCAAGCATGTGCCTTGTGTTGGTTCACTGTTATTAATGCTGCTGTTTAAATGTCAGTTATTATTGTGTTTACAGGAAACTGTAGCCTATTCCAGGAATTAAGCGCTAATACACTCAAGAGGGAGAACAAGAGACGGTGAGTTCAAGTTCCCAACCACTTCAAGTATGCTTCGGTGAAGCTGCACTGTGTCCACTGTGGGCAGCCACGCATTCGTTCCACTGGAGTGAGACCTAATCAGAGGTAGGTGCTATTGATGAGTTTCCTGTAGTGCAGTGTGTTGGCCCTGTATTGCTATGCTTTGATTTGAGAAAAGACTTGTTGAATGTTGGAAATAACAGCAGCTGAGGCAGCAGAACCCAATGGCTTTTGGAGGCATGTTTCTCCACATACGAACGTTGATAATGAGTGACTGGTTTCTGAAGGGAGATACCAGCCAGATGTTGACAGGATGGCTACTATTGGTATGCCTTGGGTTATGGTAAGCTTTACAGCATCAATATATCTCCATGTTGAGATGCGATACTCACAAAACCACTTGCATGCAACCCCTCACTGGCAGACAAACTGTGTTGCCATAGGATGCAGCAGTGAATGGTATGCCATGCCCACTGGAGGTGGCTGGCAGTAGCATTGACACTTCTTCACTTCTAAGCAAGTGTGCAAAGTGCCTTAAGTACTGGCGCTACTGAATTTTGAATGAGATATATGGCAAGTCCTTGCTCTAAGTCACCCACTTAATGTTATTTCATTTTAAAGTTGTTTAATCTCTAGTGCCTGTTTCTTCAGCTGAAGCTGTCAAAAGCCTTGTAAAAGGTGTTTCCGTAAAGTGGTCAGTGAACTAAGAATTTGTGCGTGCCTGTGTATGTAGCCCCTTCGAATTTGAATGGTTCAATTTAAAAATAACCCAACAGACAAGCTTTAAAATTTAAAGTTTATTTATTAATCACAAGTAGGCTTACATTTGCACTACAATGAAGTTACTGTGAAAATCTCCTAGTTGCCACATTCGGGTGCTTGTTCAGATACGCCGAGGGAGAATTTAGCATGGACAATGCACCTAGACAGCACGTCTTTCGGACTGTGGGAGGAAACTGGAGCACCCGGAGGAAACCCACGCAGACACGGGGTGAACGTGCAAAGTCTGCACAGACAGTGACCCAGGCTGGGAAACAAACTCGGGTCTCTGGCGCTCTGAGGCAGCAGTGTTAACCACTGTGCCACCCGTTTGACACAAGCAATAATTAGCCTGAAAATGAGGACAAGTGGGGGGTGAAGACATGATGTACACGAGGAGCCATAGATGAAGTGACTGATTTACTCCATCACCCAGTTGTGTTTCCAATTGGTTATATCATTGGGGTTGGTGCGTTGTGACCTTAGCAGATCTGTGGCAAGACTGTGAGCGTTATCTGATTGGAGAGCATGTGTATGGAAGATTTCGGCAGTTGTCCTGAAGCCATGATTGGAACATTAGAATAGCCGCTATGGGTTGTGAACAATGAACTCGGGGAGGGCTTGAAACAGCAGATGTACAGAGTGAATGAACTGAAGGTTCAGCAGTTTAAAAGGAGCACTAAGCATTAAATGGATTTCAGTTACATTGTGGAATAAATGAGGCAAGTGAAGAACATGCGTCTTTGTAGACGACATCATGATCACATCTCAACCATGTCTGCAATGAGAGCCCGTGTGCTGAAGAACACAGCTCTGAGTTGTTGGTCTGAGCTGCTGATGCTGCAATATGTTCAGAAGGTTTGTTCCTGTCCAGAAACAGAGTTCAAGTGTCTCCTCATGGCCGAGGGAAGAATTTGGAATGGTGGAGGAGAAACCTTGCCATGGTCCACATGTTAACCATTGACATTTACACTGGTAGGGATGGATTAGACTCTGCCGAAGGTTTGAGAAGCTTGATCGCTAACGCTGAGACGCAAGCATTTTAATCTATGAAATGCACAGTGATTTTCTGCATTATGTTTCAGGTATCTTGCCATGGGCTGCAAAGCCTTCATCATGATAAAGTTTGTTGGGAGCAAGAATAGATTGTGTGTCACCGCCTACCATCTTGTACATAACAGCCATGTCCTGGATCCACAATGTTTACACTTCTTTGCCAGGAGACTGAACCAGGATGAAAGAAAGAAGGTTGAAGAATTGGTCAAGTTTCAAACTGGTAACAAACAGCTGAAGGATTACACCCAGCAGACATTCAGTAAGACTGTAACCCAGCTCAAAGCTCACCGTGGCAGCGCGGATTCAGTCTGTGATACATTGGTTTTCCGCAATAAGGCCCTCAGTCAGAAATGCCCCCATTCGAGGTTCTTCCACAGGGCCTCTTTCAAGCATATTGCAGAGGCACCGCCTAATCTCCAGTTCATCTCTGCAGGATTTGACAGCAAAACTGTGAACCTTGTGTGTCGGGATCATGACTGTCTCCATCAGGTGAGCATCGAACAGCAGGATGCCGGATCAGCGACGGTGTATTCTGCTGCCAAGCAGTACCTGTGGCTGAAGCATGACTGCCAACCTACTGGCTGCTGCAAATTCTCCATTGAGACTTTGTTGCCTGCAAACATGCTACTGCTGTGCAGAGGTGTCTCGGCTTGTCTTTGGAGCAACTGTCTCTGGCGAACAGCTCTGCCACCCACAGCAGCTGCCATTACAATCAGGGAGGGCCAGCCAAGGCTTTTAAGCACAAATGAAAAATGTCATTTACTTTCGGACCGAGTGTGGAGTTTGGGAAGCAGCTTTATGCAGAGTGGAACCGTGGATTTCTGGCAGCACCTGGATTGTTTAGATTGTCAGCTTTATTTCTGGGGGAAACTAGAGTGGCTGAAACGTCAGAATCGCTGCTGGCAACAAGGACTGCCAGTTAAGGTGGAATGCCTTGATGAAGGTGCTGGGCCGAGTCATGTGACCAATAATTGGCGGGAGGCACCTTTGACTGGAGATAGCCCTAATGGTCCAAATCAAGCTGGTTTTCCTGCACGGTTTACGAAGGGTCAGGCCACCATCAGCCTCATGCCGCCATCACCACCGGATCAGAAAGATCCTACCCCCTGGCCTGCTGAGGTGATGGACCATACATATGCCTGTCTGTGCCCAGCATCGCTTCCCTCATCTGAGAAACCCTCTTCTCTCCATTTGTTTCAAACTGGATCCTACCCCCTGGCCCACTGAGCTGATGGATCATCCATACGTTTCCCTGTACCCGGCCCCACATCCTTCACCTGAGGAGACCTCATTTTCATGTCCTCTTAGACTAAGAGTGCTCGATACCTCACTGGTCACGGCAGTGGACACTGGTGCACAGACATCTACCTCCTCAGAAACATCCCACTCAAAGAACGAAGAAAATTACAGCACAGGGACAGGCCCTTCAGCCCTCCAAGCCTGCACCGACCATGCTGCCTGACTTAACTAAAACCCCCTAACCTTCCAGGGACCCATATCCCTTCATTCCCATCCTATTCATGTATTTGTCAAGACGCCCCTTAAAAGCCACTCATGAAACAACTGTATAGAACTCCGTGACTGACGGCTGCCATCTGTCAAGCGGCAAGGACAGCCAAAGGGATCATGTGCTTGGGGGGTATTTGATACAAAAGAGGCAGCACACAAAAAGAAGATGGCGTGTAGCATCTAATGGCAGCACAAGCATGAATGCTCTTGCTGATTCCTCCTTTGCTGGGGCGGAGGTGCATTCACATTGTGCCCCCACTCTGGCACCCAGTTCAGCAATGCCTCCTTTGAATGACTCTTAGTTGTTCTCCAATATTTGCAGTAACTAGTCCTCTCCAGCCCTATACTGTTCTGTGGTGACGCCAGGGTGGCGGTGAGCACGAGGGGGACAGTGGACAAGAAGGGAACCTGTTGTCAGAAACACCAAGTGTTTTGAGAAAATCGGGAGGCAGCTAGCCATCAGAATGTTAGTGAAAGACATTTGAAATTCTGCCATGGTCCTAGTTTTGCAATTGTGCGATTGCAACGGGGATGTGCTTTTTATGCTTTCCACTGAATTTTCAGGTTTCTTTTCATAACCGCAGATATCCTGCAGCACTCATGCTGACATGCTATTACTTACCTTCCTACTGCTCCTCCAATCACAGGCAAGTTCCCGAGCTTGATGCTAATAGGCTCATGAGTGAGATGCAGTTGAGCCATTTCTCTATTACGCCTTGAGATTAATTTCTACCCCGTAGTTTTTAATCCCACACATTCATTGGACACCACAGGAAAACATATATGCTTAAGATAAGTGGTTTAGTTAAGTAAGAATATTCAAGCGCACTTGTCTTTAACTTTGTGTTTCTCCGATGTAGGTGCTGAACGAAATGATTGAGCCCTTCCTGACCTCCTCCCTCAGTGGTGTGGGCCTGGTTTCACCTTTCCTGCTGTAGAGTGCCTTTCACAGCTGGACTACAAGGTAAGACAAAACACCCAGTGTACCTGGGTTATGTTTACAAATCTCTCCCTGTTCACCTCCCTCGATGGTGTGGCCCTGGCTCCACTTTAACTGCCATTGGGTTTCTCACAGCAGTGCATCGTTCAGCTCCTATGAAGTAGTTTTGTAGTCAGTGTTACGTACGGAATTGTGGCGCCAGATTTGCACTTGGCAAAATTCGTAAACAGGACCAGGCGCTGGGATTGGGGACAAAGTTGGATTTTTGGGAGTGACAAGGCTCCGTGAAGTTCCGAAATGGTGTTTGTGGCACACGCTCACACTTATTGCAAAGTGTGGTGGCCAGCAGCCGGGTGCCAGATTGGTGAGTGGCACACACCTAATATTTCCCAGGAATGGACAGGTCATGACATCAATCAGTGATGAACAATAATCTGATGCCAGTGCTGCCATTTCAGCGCACCAGGTTTTAAGTTGCATCCTCTCTTCTTAACTTTGTTTAAAGTTTATTTATTGTTGTCACAAGTCGGCTTACCTTAACACTGCAGTGAAGTTACTGTGAAAATCCCTCAGTCGCCACACTCTGGCGCCTGTTCAGGTACACCTGAGGGAGAATTTAGCATGGCCAATGCACCTAACCAGCACGTCTTTCAGACTGTGGGAGGAAACCGGAGCACCCGGATGAAACCCACGCAGACACGGGGAGAACGCGCAGACTGCACACAGACAGTGACCCAAGCTGGGAATCGAACCCGGGTCCCTGGTGCTGTGAGGCAGCAGTGCTAACCACTGTGCCACCCTTGCACAGCTGGAACACTAGTTCAACGGCATAAAGGACCTAGTTCGCGCCAGTCCTATCTTGCTCTCACCTCCACCACTGTTTAAGGTGATCAAAAACTACTTGCAACTTATTTCTACTGGTTGTTGCTGCAATTCAACTAGTTTTGTGCTCTTTCTATAATTGGTTTGAATTATCAGATTGTGTAGTGATACCACTTTAATTGTTTGAAGCTCAGGCCTGTGAACTATGAAGCCATAATTCTCAATCAATGAGTGCGGGATGATGTCTGAAATTGGATACTACCACAAATCTAGCACACAGGAAAGGAAGGAGAGACTTGCATGAGAAATTGAGGTGGAAAAGCAGGTCGGGACATTGCTTCAAGTTGGCCTAAAGAGGAAGAAAATGCAACGAATGTCGTGGCAAACTTTCATCTAAAGTTGCAGTCTGCTTTTAGTGTTTTGGCTGTCAAAGGTTGTCCAAAGGTTTTTGGGAGCATTGACTAACATTGGCAGTTGTGTAAATGACAAAACTTAGCAATTTTAAAGTTTTTATATAATCTAATGCTGTTTCATTGTTCATTATGGGAAAAGGATGAAACAAAGGTGGAAGGGATTGTATTAGTTGCAACCCTCCCACGGTTTCTTTATTGATGTATGCTTCCTGATGGCTCTGATCAGCAGATTGGGGGCCAACTCAAACCAAATCCTCAATCGCAATCTGATCAAACCCCATCAGACTCTAGAGGCCAGTCATTTCCATTATCTGTTTTCCAAATGGTAAGGTTAAGAAACAAGACTGGCTGATATTTCATCTTCAATCAGTGTTTTGCTTCAAAGGTAACTAAAGTATCCAATACTTAGCAACTTGTGGGTTTGGTAAAGATTTCCCATAGAAAGAACTCTATAATCACCTTCCAGAGCATGAAATAAGCATATATCATGAAGCGTTATTTTGAATGGGGCCACACTTGGCAGGCAAACCTTGCATTGGTGATCAGTTAATACAAAGCATTTAGTCTGAAGCAAATGGAAAATTCTCTGTCATTACCATAGGGAGAGAAAGAGCACTGAGTCATGCTGAATCGTTGATGTTGATATAAATTTTGGGGCCCAATTGAACCTTTATCGCATCATAATCTGGTTCTTCCTAAACATGTAACTAAGGTGACGAAAGCTCGGAAATAAGGAAAACTCAACTAAGATTTTCACAAAATGAATTTATTAATCTCTCTCATGAAGGTCAAGTCTTTCATAAGTGAATGTGAAAATGTGTTTTTTTTTTAGTAATGGTCACAGCAGAGGTATCACACATGAAGCAAAGTACATTTGTCTTGAGATACTTAACTAATGCTTCTGGCAAGTGCAAATTTCTAAAGCTGTTTTATTGATTTGTCGATGACAATGGGAAGAATGGCAGAGAAATTCCGACTAAATTTTTAAAAATTAATTCATTGGACGTGGGCATCGCTGGCTGGCCAGCATTTATTGCCCATCCCTAGTTGTCCTTGAGAAGGTGGTGGTGAGCTGCCTTCTTGAATCGTTGCAGTCCACGTGCTGTGGGTTGACCCGCAGTGCCGTTAGGGAGAGAATTCCAGGATTTTGATCTAGCTACTGCGAAGGAACGGCAAATATTTCCAAGTCAGGACAGTGAGTGGCTTGGAGGGGAACTTGCAGATGGTGATGTTCCCGTAGATCTGCTGTCCTTGTCCCTCAGGATGGAAGTGTTCGTGGGTTTGGAAGGTGCTATCTAAGGATCTTTGGTGAATTGCTGCAGTACACCTTGTGGCTAGTACACACTGCTGCTACTAAGCATCAGTGGTGGAGGGAGTGGATGTTTGTAGATGTGGTGCCAATTAAGTGGGCTGCTTTGTCCTAGATCAGTGGTTCCCAAACTTTTTTCACTGGGCCGCACTTTCGGAATAAAAATTTGCTCGCGCCACACCAAATTTTTTATTGATAAGAAATACATTCAAAAACAAAAAAAACCAACTCCTAGCAGTGCTTGATTCATAACATAGAACACAACTACTTTATAATGTGATCATGGGACATCCAGAAAGTATAAAACAATGCAGCGACATAAAAACATGATTCATTTCCAAAATATACTTATAGACGAGCTTCTTACATATGTAACCTTAAGTAAGTATACAAACTCAATGAGAGGTGTGAGCTTGTTTTTGTCGAGTAATCTCATTTATATTAGGTCTAATTTGAGACAAACAAACTCTCATCTCCTCATGAACACAAAGAAGCCTTTCTCTTTTCTGGTCTTTGATATTTGTCAGAGCTGAAAATCCCTGTTCACAACAATATGTCGTGGAGAACTGTAGAAGAATAGCTAATGCTCTTGAAGAGATGCGTGGGTACTGTTTCTGGTTGTATGTCCAAAAAGAGTCCAGTGGCATACTCCCGTGTTTCATTTTCAAGGTGCGATCGCTCGAAATGCAGGCCATTTCCTCCTCCTCATCCAATGTCAGACCTGAACAGCTGGAATTCGCAAAGGGGTCTCTAACCCAGTCAAATTTTTCTGTGGACAATGATGGGAAGTAATGATCAATCTTTTCTACCAGTGTTGCAAGATGTTCCTGTATGAGGCTGTACAATTGATTGCTCGTTTTAAAACTTTTTACCAGTGGAAACATTTTGAGGTTATGTTGCATCGCTCTTCCGAGCCAGAACTGAAGCTTTTTTTGAATGCAGTTAGTTTGTCTGTCATTGTGAGGATATTGTCATCATGGCCTTGCATTCTGGCATTGAGCACACTCAACCAGGAAAAGATATTGGCCAAATATGCCAGCTTTGCACACCAGTCATTGTCATCCAGTTGGTGTTACAATGGGTTCCCTTCTTGTTCCAAAAATTCTCTTAATTCGTTCTTCAGTTCCAACACCCGATTTAAAACTTTTCCGCGGGACATCCAGTGAACCTCCGGGTGCAGAATTAGGCATTGATGTTTTGATTCCATGTCTTTGCAGAGTTGAGCAAATAACCGCGCTTTTAGTGGTTTTGCTTTGATGAAGTTCACAATGCGCACAGTCTGATCTAGAACCAACTTCAAATCAGCTACAAGGGTCTTGGTGATTAATGCCGCTCTGTGTAAAAAACAGTGAGTTGATATTACATCTGGATTTTTCTGTTTGATGAGTGCCGCCAAACCTCTCACATTCCCTAACATACATGGCGCTCCATCCGTACAAATTCCAATACAAAAATCCCATGAAATCTCAACTTTTTCCAAATACTCAGACAAGGTTTGGAAAATATCTTGTCCTCTGGTATGTTTTTCAAGTTCCTTGCAAAATAGAAACTGTGTGATTATTTCGTCATTGTGAATGAATCTGATATAGGCAAGCAACTGTGCTTTTCCACTAATGTCGGTCGATTCATTAACTCGAATGGCAAATTTAGAATTCTTCATACTTTCGGAAACACGCTTCTCAATATTAGCTGACATAATACAATTCGCAGAAAAATATTTGTTATCAGACAAAAGAATTTCCATAACTTCTCGCTCAGCATCATCACCAAACAAAGTTTTCACATTCAAGCTGCAGGCAGGCTGAATCAATTTTTCCGCTATTGTATGTAGTTTTGTCTGTTGAACAATCAGTTCAGCCACTTGGTAAGATACAATCTGCATCTTATCTAAGACTGTCATTCGTTTTTCGAAATATGATCGTTGGCATTTCTGCTGTTCCAAAAGCCTTTCAAAATATTGAACATCCTTGTTTGCCAGATTTACATGTTTTGACAACAGATGCCTTTTCACCTTGCTTGGGACCATATTGGAATTGGAAAGCTTCTCACCACAGATCAAACACATAGGTACGTTTTCATCTCCAGTCCATGTGAAACCGAGACTCCGATAGCTATCCATATATTGTCGACAAACTTTCTTTTTTGCAGGTTTGCTTGGGCCTGCTACTCGTGTAGAATTAAACGACGACTCTTCAGCACGCTGTTCGAACGGCGATTCTGGATCACAACGTGGACTCGGATCATCCTCAGCATCACTTGATGCTCTTGCTCTCACTTTGAAAAAATATCTATCCATGTTTAAATGTTTCTTTGATTGTCCTTGAATCTTCCCGCCACACTTGTCACCCTCTCTTGCCACACCAGTGTGGCACGGCGCACCCTTTGGAAACCACTGTCCTAGATAGTGTCAAGCTTCTTGTGTTGTTGGAGCTGCACCCATCCAGGCAAGTGGGGAGTATTCCATCACACTCCTGACTTGTGCCTTGTAGAAGGTGTATAGGCTTTGGGGAGTCAGGAGGTGAGTTACTTGCCGCAGTATTCCTAGCCTCTGACTTGCTCTTGTGCCATTGTTTATGTGGTGAGTCCAGTTGAGTTTCTGGTTAATGGTAACACAAAGGATGTTGATAGTGGAGGATTCAGTGATGGTTACATCATGGAATCTCAAGGGGCGGTGGTTAGAGTGTCTCTTATTGGTGATGGTCATTGCCTGGCATTTGTGTGGCACTAATATTACTTGCTACTTGTCAGCCCAAGCCTGGATATTTTCCAGATCTTATTGCATTTGAATATGGACTGTTTCAGTATCTGAGGAGTCGTGAATGGTGCTGAACATTGTGCAATCATCAGTGAGCAACCTTATGATGGCGGGAAGGTCATTGATGAAGCAGCTGAAAATTGTTGGGTCTAGGACACTACTCTGAGGGACTCTTGCAGAGATGCCCTGGCGCTGAGATAACTGACCCTCCACAACAACAAGCATCTTCTTATGTAACAGATATGACTCCAACCAGCGTAGTGTTTGCCCCCTCATACCCATTGATTCCAATTTCGCTAGGGCTCTTTGATGCCATACTCGGTCAAATCTGGCCTTGATGTCAAGGACTGTCACTCTCGCCTCACCTATGGAATTCAGATCTTTTGTCCATGTTTGAACCAAGGCTGTAATGAGGTCAGGAGCTGAGTGACCCTGGTGAAACCCAAACTGGGGGTCACTGACCAGGTTATTGCTCAGCAGGTGCTGCTTGAGAGCACTGTTGACCCTTTCCATCACTTTACTGATGATCGAGAGTAGACCGGGTGGTAATTGGCTGCGTTGGATTTGTCCTGCTGTTTGTGTACAGGACATACTTGGGCAATTTTCCACTTTGTCAGGGAGATGCCAGTGTTGTAACTGTACTGGAAGACCTTGGCTAGGGGAGCGGCAAGTTCTGGAGCACAAGTCTTCAGTACTATTGCCGGAGTGTTATCAGAGCCCATTGTCTTTACAGTATCCAGTGCCTCCAACCGTTTTTTGATGCCACGTGAAATGAATTGAATTGGCTGGAGCCTGGCATCTGAGATGGTGGGGACCACTGGAGGGGGCCGCGATGGATCATCCACTCAGCACTTCTGGCTGAAGATTGCTGCGAATGCTTCAGCCTTATCTTTTGCACTGATGTGCTGAGCTCCTTCATCATTGAGGATGGGGATATTTGTGGAGCCTACTCCTCCAGTTAGTTGTTTAATTGTCCACTGCCATTCATGACTGGATGTGGCAGGACTGCAGAGCTTAGATCTGATTCCTAAGTAACAATGGTATTCCATTTGAAGACTGTAGAGATCAGGGCTACCACAGCGCCAGTAACATCTCTGGTCCTTAAAACAACATTTCAGAGTAATCTCAGGAGGAAAAATCATTATTTACATCTTGGTTTGTGGCTGCCATTCTAGAAATTTGTGTGATGGTGATTCTGCTGGTTGCAAAGAGGTAAATACTTTTTTTTGGAATGGTGCAAACTGTTAGCGTTCTCTTCCTCCAGGTCAAAAAGGTGGGAGATTCTCAAGATATGTCAACTTCTCAATTTGGCAGATTCCCTTCCCTAAAGGACATTAGTGAACCAGATGGGCTTTTACGATAATCGCCAATGGTTTTGTTGTACCTATTAATTCTCAGATACTTTCGACCAGTTTGCTTACTCTAAGGTTTTACCCCGGTGTCCTTACTTGCAAGATGGACAAAGGACAAACACAAGTAAAGGTTCAACAAGTTTATTAATAATAATACTATTAACCCTTAAATTACCCACACAAAACAAGAGGATACCCCAGATTCAAGTATACTACCCGTAAAGATGGTTTGGTTGAACTGCAGGCCCGATTCTCTGGTCCGTCGTCACGAAGGTGAGTCTCGATGGCCGCTTCTTTCTTCCTTCCTTTGGTCAGTCTTCCGAATGAGCAAGGCCGTCTCCTTCGTCGAGTCTTTGCTCCTGTGTGTCTCAAAGTGTGTCCCTTTATCCCCCAGCCTGCTTGCCTTTCCAGAAACTTCTCTGGCTTCCGGCCAATGAGGTCCCAGGAGGGGGTTCCAATACCCAGTGGGTTTCTTGATGTCTGCCTGACAGGACACCAGAGTCCGCCCCCAGGTGTCCCATCTCCATGCTGTTGCTTACGTATAACTTATCAGATAAGGTATCTAAAGGAACCCCTGGTGACAGAAAGTCTGGCCCGATCTGGGCTTCTAACAATAGGCCGATGCAGTTCAATGAGGTGCAATGATCTCCTGCTAAGTATCAGTAGATTGTAACGACCTTTGATGGGTCAGGTGAAGACACGTTTGTGTATTTGTACAGTTGGCCTGCCTGTGGTTTGACTGTGTTTGATTTTAATATGCCCAATTCTTTAATTTAGGATATCCAATTTTATCAGCCTTAAAACTAGGCCCTGTTTATCACCACAGTTTCATGGTCGTCATTCCAGATTTTCATTGTGGATTCAAATTTCACCATTTGCCATTGTGGGAACATAACCCAGGACGTTCACCTGGGGTTGTGGATTACTAGTCCAGTGACAATATCATTACGCCAATATCTCCCCAAAAGACAAAACAAATGTCTTGCATTTATAAAGCGCCTTTCACAACCACAGGACGTCCGAAGATGCTACAATAAATGAAATAGTTCTAAAATATAGTCACTGTTGTAATGTTGGTATAGTGGGGAATTCTGTTTTGGTGGCCAGATTATTTTAAAGTTTTAAAAAGTAACTGATTAGTAAATCTCACAAAGGTAAACAAAACTCCGTTTTAAAAGCACAACAAATTTATTTTCAAAACTAGTTTTGTTATAAACACACACATAATTCAAAGAACAGAAAACATACAATAGACAAACACAATACTTCAGCTGAAGGGGGATCCGGTGATGCGACAGCACCTCGAATTGCCTCCGTAGATCTCCACTTCCGTGCCAGAAATTTAATCAATTATACAATTTAGTTATCTCCAACCCAACAATTAACATGATCTCATTTGCTGATACTCGGGGCGCTACTAGTCATTATGGGTATATCAGCTTTCAAATCTCCTCTGTCATAATAGTAATGTTGCTGTCTCTAGTCTGTGTTTTCCAGTGGTTGCCACTACTTTTGGTGTCATGACCTTTCTAACTGCATCCACTTTGCTAGGTGACTGTCCTTCGCTGCCTCCTCCCTTTGACCAGCAGTTAGCCCTATTATAACCCATTTTACCACAGTTATCACATCGTCCCCTGACTCTCCCTGGATTATTTGTACATTCTCTTTCTAAGTGTCCTCTCTTCCCGCAGATATAAACAACTTTTGCCTTCATAAGGATTGTTTGAAACTTGCTGTTTCGCATGTGTGAATGCCTTTCCTTCCTTCCTGCTCTGCATCTTCCTTTTGAAATTCTTCAGTTCTCATTGCCCAAGTCAAGATCTCTCTATATGTGTCTCCTATCGGAATTCCCATTCTGATTACACGAATCAGTTCTGGACTAAATCCATCTACTATCATTTTGTAAGAACATCCCGTCATCACAAAATGGATCACCTACCCCACCATTGTCTATGTAAACCCTGTACTTTCTTTCTGCATACTCCTTTACTGTTTCTCCTGTCTGTTGTTTTACTATTGTCACTCTGACCCAATTTGCAATTCCATCCCCTAATGCCTTTCTTAATGCGCACTTGTAATTATTGTATTTTGTGTCATCACTTATTTCCCCCTTCAGTAATCCATTCTTGGTCTTTTAATGCATCGGGTAACACGTCCCAAATTGGTCCCGGTAACTTTCCCTTAATAGATATTCTCATGTCATCTAATGTTAAGTGATGTATGCTTCTCACCTCATCCATGTGTTCCTAGAAGGTTGAATTTTTATGACTTTTTAATGGCCCCAGAGCGTCGATTATCCTTTGTTTATCAGCTGGTGAAAGAGGCATTTCCTCCGTTACTACTGAAGATCTCTTTCTACCCCCATGTGATCTTTGTACTTTAGTCCCTTACAGGTACCATCGATCTAAAATTTGTAGGTTTTGGTTTTTCTTTGATCATTTTCATTTTTTTTTTTTGTTTTCTCACCACTAGATGGGGTTCTTTTCTTAACTTTTAAATTTCTAAATCTGCTCGGAATTTCTTCCTCGTCCTCACTTTCACTGGATAAGTTATCTGAAGATAAAGTATTTATTTCTTCCAAGTACTTTCGACAATTTCCTGAATTACTCTTTTTAATTTTCCTGGTCCAATTTTTTTAAGTTCTGCTTCTTCCTCCCTGGCTTCTCTTGCTAATCGACTTCTCGTAGTGGCAGCTGAGATAACTCGTGCCATTTCAGATCTGTGCTTTGTCTGCTTGTTGCACCAGCTTTTTTGTATTTCATCTGAGGTCCATAGTCAGGGTCATAGTCTCTTGCTACCATTTTCTTAATTTACTATTTTTGTCGATAACTGATTGAATTACGGACCCTGCAATCCCCCATAAAATAGATTCCACAACCAACAATGTGACAATATTCAGATTATCTCTCTTTTGTAATGTTGATTGATGTTAGCCAGGACATGAGGGGATCTCCCCTTCTCTTCATACAGTGCCAAGTGATGTTTTGCACTCACCTGAGAGGACAGACGGCGTCTTTGACTGGAGCATTCCACCTGGACTGGAGTGTCAGCCTTGATTTGTGCACTCTAGTTCTGATGTGGAACTTGAACTCTCAACCTTCTAATTCAGTTCTTCGTGGAAGGTTACTTTTAAATTTAAGGTGGTGTATATTTGTAGTAGAAATCAAGAGGATGCAAAGCTGGGCTGAAAATGGCAAATGGAGTTTAACCCTGATAAATGTGAGGTGATTCATTTTGGTGGGACTAATTTAAATGTGGATTACAGGGTCAAAGGAAGGGTTCTGAAGACTGTGGAGGAACAGAGAGATCTTGGGGTTCATATCCACAGATCTCTAAAGGTTGCCACTCAAGTGGATAGAGCTGTGAAGAAGGCGTATAGTGTGTTAGCTTTTATTAACAGGGGGTTGGAGTTTAAGAGCCGTGGGGTTATGCTGAAACTGTACAGGACCTTGGTGAGACCACATTTGGAATATTGTGTGCAGTTCTGGTCACCTCACTAAAAGAACGATGTGGAAGCGCTGGAAAGAGTGCAGAGGAGATTTACCAGGATGCTGCCTGGTTTGGAGGGTAGGTCTTATGAGGAAAGGTTGAGGGAGCTAGGGCTGTTCTCTCTGGAGCGGAGGAGGCTGAGGGGAGACTTAATAGAGGTTTATAAAATGATGAAGGGGATAGATAGAATGAACGTTCAAAGACTATTTCCTCGGGTGGATGGAGCTATTACAAGGGGGCATAACTATAGGGTTCATGGTGGGAGATATAGGAAGGATGTCAGAGGTAGGTTCTTTACGCAGAGAGTGGTTGGGGTGTGGAATGGACTGCCTGCAGTGATAGTGGAGTCAGACACTTTAGGAACATTTAAGCGGTTATTGGATAGGCACATGGAGCACACCAGGATGATAGGGAGTGGGATAGCTTGATCTTGGTTTCGGATAAAGCTCGGCACAACATCGTGGGCCGAAGGGCCTGTTCTGTGCTGTACTGTTCTATGTTCTAAGAGACCTTGAAAAATAAGTCTAAATGAGGTAGAGGAGCAAAGGGATACAGGTTCACAGACTATTAAAAAAATGTAACAAGGCCATAAAAATGCAACTGGAATTAATTTCTAGAGGGATAGTATTAAAGAGCAGAGAAGTTATTTCAAATTTGTATAGAACCTTTTATAGAGCATTCAGTACTGTCTGTAGTTCTGGTCACTAATTTAAAGCATAAGAGGTACTGGAAAAGATAGCTTGACAGGGATTTTAAAAAATTGAGAGATTTTACCAATCAGGAAATTTTAAATAGGCTTGGGCTCCTTACTCGAGGAAAGAGAAGGCTGAGAGGTTACCTGCTAGAAATCAACTGTTTTATTAGGCTTTAATTGATGAACAAATTTATTAAACAGTAATCAGTAAACCAAATAGTGGTTTTAGCATATTGTTTTATGATGGTTGAGCTCCAATAAATGCTCACAATAGAAAATACTGGTTTGTCGGGTTGTAAATTAAATTGTATTTATAATTAATCAGCTCTGCAACTGAAGATAGGCAGCGATAATGTTTTTACCCCTTTTCGTTAGTCCATTTGTCTGCAAACAATACATCTCAAAATTTCATGGACAAATTTCAACAGAACTTGGTATGTGTGGTATGGCTCAAAAGAGAACTGATTAATTTTTGGCAAAGATCTGATCTGGGTATTGGAACTTTCTAATTAATGCATTAACATCGGCAGATATTAGAAGAATCTTAGAAACCCTACAGCACAGAAAGAGGCCATTCGGCCCATCGAGTCTGCAGCGACCACAATCCCACCCAGGCCCTATCCCCGTATCCTTACATATTTACCCACTAATCCCTCTAACCTACGCATCCCAGGACACTAAGGACAATTTTTTAGCATGGCCAATCAACCTAACCCACACATCTTTGGACTGTGGGAGGAAACCAGAGCACCCGGAGGAAACCCACGCAGACACGAGGAGAATGTGCAAACTCCACACAGACAGTGACCCAAGCCGGGAATCGAACCCAGGTCCCTGGAGCTGTGAAGCAGCAGTGCTAACCACTGTGCTACCGTGCCGCCAATGGGAAAATTAACTTTATTTGGATGTTATAGGTTATTTTATTTGGAATGTTGCTGATTATTTTAGCATGGTGCGGATTTTTTCAGATGCTGTGGTGGAATTTGTCACAGCTGTCAAAATGTGAGCAGAGTTTTCGGAGCAGGTTGTTGGATGTGGATTGACCTGAAGTCCCCTCAGTGAGATGGAAGCTCTCAAGATTTATTTTTCAGCTGTACAGTTAACAAACAATCAACCAGCCAGGGAAAAGCCTAAAGGAAGAGCTGCTTTGAATATATGAACTATATTCATAGTTTTATTATTAAATATATAAAACAAAATGTTAAAAAGAAAAACCATGATAAAACATGCATATAATTTAAAAGTGGTTTTAAACATTGAGCAAATATTAATTATCCATAAAAAATCTGTAAAATTTTTATGGTTTGTAAAGTTACCAAACAGGTAGTTTGTTCTGCAAAGATCTTAAAATTCCTAACTTCCAAGGAACTTCATTACTTATTCATTTTGTTTGTGCCACTTGCCTCTAGCATCCATAACAAATCTGAAGAACTTTACATCCGAGCATCTAGTCAAATCTGTAATATCGTCTGTGAGATGGTTATATTTTTCTACTTTTTCTTCCCAAGCTCTTTCCAGGGAACCATTATCATCTTCAAATCAGATGTCACATCAACCACTGCCACCTTATTTTCCTTACATATTAAGATATCCGGTTTAAAAGTTGCTTGTTCGTCATTTTATGAGGTTCCAAAAAGATCTTAAAATGGTGTTTTAAGATGAAATCTTCCAGTAATTATAAAACTTTGTCTAAAGATTCTGACATTCTTGACATAGGGACAATATCCTGAAATATGCCTGATAGTTTCGTTAACTGTATTACATCGCCTGCAGAGTATGTTCCCGACTGATCTTCCCATGGACAAAAGTTTCCTGGTCGGATATGCATTACTTCGTAGTAAAAGTGCATTGATGAAATTCGACTCCTTAAAAACAGTTAAATCGCAGCCAGTGGTTCGACACCAGGTCGGCAAGGAAGTAGGATACACCAATGCCCTGATAATTTAATTTTATCCAATTACTAACTTCCCATTTTCGCCAATTAGAAAATGATCCTCGTCGATTCCTTCAGCCCTAAGCAGAGCATTGCAAGGATCTAGGGCCTCGACTTCCTTGATGAATAATCAGCAACATTCAAAATAAAATAATCTATAATATTCAAATAAAGTTAATTTTTCCATCTGTCTATGTTAATGAATTCGTTAAAAAGTTCCAAGATCCAGGTCAGATCTTTGCTAAAAATTAATCCGTTCTTTCTTGAGCCATACCACATGTACCAAGTTTTGTTGAAAATGTAATTAACGTTGAGTTAACACTGCATGGGATAAAGTCATAGTGGTTTACAGCATGGAAACAGGCCCTTCGGCCCAACTTGTCCATGCCGCCCATCTACTGAGTGCCCCTTTTTTTCTTCTTTTCACTAAATGCAGAAATTAAATGGCTTAAACTCACTTTGTGAATTATTTTGTTTATCCATTCATGGGATATGAGTGTTGCTGACAAGACCAATTTTTTGTTCACTACTACAAATTTAACCATCCTTAATTGTCCTTGAGAAGGTGTTTCAAGAGTTATCCTCTTGAACCGCTGCAGCCCATTGGGTGTAGGTACATCCACAATGCTGTTAGGAAGGGAGTTTCAGGTTTTTGACCCAGTGACAGTAAAGGACTGCTGTTTTATTTCTAAGTCAAGTTGGAGTGTGGCTTGGAGGGGAACTTGCAAATGATGATGTTTCCATACATCTGCTGTCCTTGTCCTTCTAGGTAGTGGAGGTCACAAGTTTAAAAGGTGGTTTCACCCATGCTCAAACACACATGCACTCTTGTTACTTTTTTTCTCTCTCTCTCACACTCACACATTCACTCATTGACTTGCTCACTCGCACCTGCCCAAGCCTGGTGGTTTGGAGATTAAAACACAGAGGGGTTCAGGGTAGCTATACACACTTTCTCTCCGTCCTCTCTAACGGTTCAGCTGTAACCACCCCTCTGCCATCTTGACTCCTTTTAGAGGGTGTCTGTTCCCCTTGATACTCTCTCTTTCCACCCCCTCTTTATCCCTGGCAGACTCACCACTGCTGCTGATGTTCAGCCTCTGGCTGAATGAAGCCATTCGCTTCATACAGTTTGGTGCTCCTCCAATCACAGAATGTTTCTCTCCCATTTTTGCTGCTGATAGGCTGTTAGATCTCTTCGTTTCCACAGAGAGTCAGAGTCCGGTTGTTAAATTTCAATGGCTTAATTCAGCACTCAAAGGTGTGGCACAGTTACATTTCTTTAGCTGTTCGCGAGCTTAGTTCATATACCTGTGATGTCACTGGTCTTAATCTCATTGGTGTGTTTAAATTGCACTACCAGGCCCCGATCGGTCTTCACTGGGACTGGGGCTGAGGCTGAGTTTGTCCCTGATTGGTGGTTGAGAGCGCGTCACCGGCGTCATGACGTCAGATGTGGAGACGTCATGTGGGCCGTGGGGCCGAAAGCAGGAGGTGGCGGTGGAGAGGAAGGTCAGGTTCCACCCCTGAGATCAGCACTGCTCCCAGCACAGCGCAGCCCCATCATGGGCTTACTAGTGATTTGTGGAGCAGCTCCTTGCAGAATTATCCACTTCACTTGCCTCTATTTTGAGTAGCGAGTCCGCAGGCCCGATTGTGGTCATCTAAAAACCCATTCTAGAATCTTAATGGTCCACACTCAAAGAACAAAGAACAGTACAGCACAGGAAACAGGCCCTTCGGCCCTCCAAGCCTGTGCCGCTCCTTGGTCCAACTAGACCAATCGTTTGTATCCCTCCATTCCCAGGCTGCTCATGTGACTATCCAGGTAAGTCTTAAACGATGTCAGCGTGCCTGCCTCCACCACCCTACTTGGCAGCGCATTCCAGGCCCCCACCACCCTCTGTGTAAAAAACGTCCCTCTGATGTCTGAGTTATACTTCGCCCCTCTCAGCTTGAGCCCGTGACCCCTCGTGATCGTCACCTCCGACCTGGGAAAAAGCTTCCCACTGTTCACCCTATCTATACCCTTCATAATCTTGTATACCTCTATTAGATCTCCCCTCATTCTCCGTCTTTCCAAGGAGAACAACCCCAGTCTACCCAATCTCTCCTCATAGCTAAGACCCTCCATACCAGGCAACATCCTGGTAAACCTTCTCTGCACTCTCTCCAATGCCTCCACGTCCTTCTGGTAGTGCGGCGACCAGAACTGGACGCAGTACTCCAAATGCGGCCTAACCAGCGTTCTATACAGCTGCATCATCAGACTCCAGCTTTTATACTCTATACCCCGTCCTATAAAGGCAAGCATACCATATGCCTTCTTCACCACCTTCTCCACCTGTGTTGCCACCTTCAAGGATTTGTGGACTTGCACACCTAGGTCCCTCTGTGTTTCTATACTCCTGATGACTCTGCCATTTATTGCATAACTCCTCCCTACATTATTTCTTCCAAAATGCATCACTTCGCATTTATCCGGATTAAATTCCATCTGCCACCTCTCCGCCCAATTTTCCAGCCTATCTATATCCTGCTGTATTGCCCGACAATGCTCTTCGCTATCCGCAATTCCAGCCATCTTTGTGTCATCCGCAAACTTGCTGATTACACCAGTTACACCTTCTTCCAAATCATTTATATATATCACAAATAGCAGAGGTCCCAGTACAGAGCCCTGCGGAACACCACTGGTCACAGACCTCCAGCCGGAAAAAGACCCTTCGACCACTACCCTCTGTCTCCTATGGCCAAGCCAGTTCTCCACCCATCGAGCCACTTCTCCTTGTATCCCATGAGCCTTAACCTTCTTAACCAACCTGCCATGTGGGACTTTGTCAAATGCCTTACTGAAATCCATATAGACGACATCCACGGCCCTTCCTTCATCAACCGTTTTTGTCACTTCCTCAAAAAACTCCACCAAATTTGTAAGGCACGACCTCCCTCTTACAAAACCATGCTGTCTGTCACTAATGAGATTGTTCCGTTCTAAATGCACATACATCCTGTCTCTAAGAATCCTCTCCAACAACTTCCCTACCACGGACGTCAAGCTCACCGGCCTATAATTTCCTGGGTTATCCCTGCTACCCTTCTTAAACAACGGGACCACATTCGCTATCCTCCAATCCTCAGGGACCTCACCCGTGTCCAAAGAAGCGACAAAGATTTCCGTCAGAGGCCCAGCAATTTCCTCTCTCGTCTCCCTGAGCAGTCGAGGATAGATGCCATCAGGCCCTGGGGCTTTGTCAGTTTTAATGTTCCCTAAAAAACCTAACACTTCCTCTCTCGTAATGGAGATTTTCTCTAACGGGTCAACACCTCCCTCCGAGACACTCCCGGTTAACACGCCCCTCTCCTTCGTGAATACCGATGCAAAGTATTCATTTAGGATCTCCCCTATTCCCTTGGGTTCAAAGCATAATTCCCCTCCTTTGTCCCTGAGAGGTCCGATTTTCTCCCTGACAACTCTTTTGTTCCTAACGTATGAATAGAATGCCTTAGGATTCTCCTTAATCCTGCCTGCCAAGAACATCTCGTGCCCTCTTTGCCCTTCTAACTCCCCGTTTGAGATCTTTCCTACTCTCTCTGTATTCCTCCAGAGCTCCATCTGTTTTCAGTTGCCTGGACTTAACGTACGCCTCCCTTTTCATTTTAATCAGATCCTCAATTTCCCTGGTTATCCACGGCTCTCGAATCCTATCTTTCCTATCTTTCCTTTTTACAGGCACATGCCTATCCTGCAGCCTTATCAATAGTTCCTTAAAAGACTCCCACATGCCAGACGCGGACTTACCCTCGAACATCCTCTCCCAATCAACATCCACCAATTCCTGCCTAATCCGGCTATAGTCAGCCTTCCCCCAATTTAGCACCCTGCCCGTAGGACAGCACTCATCCTTGTCCATTACTATCCTAAAGTTAACAGAGTTGTGGTCACTATTTGCCACATGTTCCCCTACCGAAACTTTGACGACCTGACCGGCTCATTTCCCAGAACTAGGTCCAGTATAGCCCCCTCTCTAGTCGGGCTATTTACATACTGTTCCAAAGAACCTTCCAGTACGCATTTTACAAATTCCTCCCCGTCCGGTCCCCCAGCTCTAAGCACTTTCCAGTCTGTGCCAGGGAAATTAAAGTCCCCCACTACAACAACCCTATGTTTTCTGCACCTATCCAGAATCTCCTGACATATCCTTTCCTCCACTTCCCGTGGGCTGTTGGGTGGTCTGTAGTACACCCCCAGCATAGTGACTGCACCCTTCCTGTTTCTGAGTTCCACCCACAGCGACTCAGTACGTGACCCCTCTAAGTTGTCTACCCTCTGCACCGCGGTAATATGCTCCTTAACTAATATCGCTACTCCCCCACCTTTTTTAGCCCCTCCTCTGTCTCGCCTAAAACACTGATACCCCGGAATATTCAGCTGCCAGTCCTGTCCTTCTTTTAACCAAGTTTCCGTCACCGCAACCACATCCAAATTCCGCACAAGCATTAAGGCCTTAAGTTCGTCTGTTTTACCCGTTACACTCCTCGCATTGAAGCAGATGCACTCCAGACCTCCAGGCCCAGTCAGGTCCTCCTCCTCCAGAGTGCTCCTCTTCTTAGCTAGCCTTGCCCTGGCCCCCAGCTCGACCCCAGCCTCAGTATTTACTGACCTCCTGTTTTGTTCCCCACCCCCCTGCCACACTAGTTTAAATCCTGCCGAAACACTCGAGCAAAACTCCCAGCCAGGATATTTGCTCCCTTCCAGTTAAGGTGTAACCCATCCTTTCTGTACAGTTGCCATCCTGACTTGAAGATTTCCCAGTTATCTATGAATTTAAAACCCTCCCTCTTGCACCAGTCCTTTAGCCACGCGTTCAACTGTAGAATCTCCCTGTTCCGAGCCTCACTTGCACTAGGCACCGGGAGCAGTCCAGAGATTGCTACACTGGAGGTCTTACTTTTTAGCCTAGCACCCAACTCCCTGAATTTCTCTCGTATGACCCCCCTGCTCTTCCTACCTACATCATTTCCCCCAATGTGTACAATCACATCCGTTTGACTACCTTCCTTTTTAAATATGCTTCCTACCCTCTCGGAGACATCCAGTACCCCGGCACCAGGGAGGCAGACTACCATCCTGGATTCTCGTTCAGTCCCACAGAAGCGCCTGTCCGTGTCTCTAACTATTGCGTCCCCCACAACTATCGCTCTCCTAAACCCCTTCTTTCCCTTCCGGACCCCTGAGCCTGTCTCCGTGGAGGCGATCTGGTCCTCGTGGCTTACCCCTGGAGGGTCATCCCCCTCCACAGAATCCAAAACAATATACCTATTGTGGAGGGGGACAACGACAGGGGATCCCTCCACAGACTGCTCACTCCCTTCCCTTCTCCCATCTGTTGCCCATCCCTTTCTCTTATGGGAGACTGCCACTGGGGTGCTTTCTGGCACATCACCCTTCTGACTATTACCCCTCCTAACCGTGACCCACGTGTCTTCCTTCCGAGACCCTGGTGTCACTACCTGACTATAACTTTTATCTATGACTCTCTCATTTTCCCTAACTAAACTGAGTTCATCGAGCCTCAGCTCCAGCTCCCTTACACGATCCTTCAGGAGATGCAGTTCCACACATCTGGCACAGATATGGACTTCCGGGAGGCAAGTTGTCTCCAGGAACTCCCACATCCCACACCGAATGCAGTATACTGGCCTCCCACTCATACCAGCCATGTCCTTTTTAGTTTTGGGGATAAAACAAAAAGGGGGTGTAACCGAAGAAAAACAAACAAACAACCTTCCTCGCCGAAGCCCTGTGAGCCAAAGCCCTTTTAGCTCTCACTCTGTCCCCTGCTCACTCCGCTGCCCGCTAACGACGCTGCCCGCTCAAAGGTGCAGCCTACTTTTAAACCCTCCAAAATCTTCCCAGGCTGCTGCTGGGCCTATTTCCTGTTTAGAAAAAAAAAACCTCCGATTTTTTTCACTAATTGAACTGAAAAATAATTAAATAAATTAATTACTCTACTGCAGCCCGAGCAGCACTCCCACAGTGAGACACCAACAGTCACACTCTACTGCAGCCCGAGCAGCACTCCCACAGTGAGACACCAACAGTCACACTCTACTGCAGCCCGAGCAGCACTCCCTCAGTGAGACACCAACTGTCACACTCTACTGCAGCCCGAGCAGCACTCCCTCAGTGAGACACCAACTGTCACACTCTACTGCAGCCCGAGGAGCACTCCCTCACTGAGACAGCAACTGTCACACTCTACTGCAGCCCGAGCAGCACTCCCTCAGTGAGACACCAACTGTCACTCTCCACACTCCTGCCATGTGTACCAGTGGCAGAGGGAGATGATGTTGAAGGTGGTGGATGGGGCACAAATCAAGTAGGCTGCTTTGTCCTGAATGGTGTTGAACAACTTTAATGTTTAGAGCTGCACTCATCCAGGCAAGTAGAAAGTATTTGATCTGACCTGTGCCTTGTAGATGATAAGATGTTGGAGTCGGGAGGTGAGTTACTTGCTGCAGAATTCCCAGACTCTTACCTACTCTTGTAGCCACAATATTTATATAGATGGTCCAGTTAGTTTCTGGTCAGTGATAACCTCCTCCCAAAGCTGTTGATAGGGGATTCTGTGTTGGGAATGCCTTGATTGTCAAGGGAAGTTGGTTAGATTCTTTTTTCCAAAAATATACTTAAATCTGTGAGACCATTGCAAACATTGCAAAATGACCATCACACAAAAAGCAATAGTATTCGGGTTCTTTACATACATCAAGTAACATTCTGAGATGTTTCAATACAGTAAAGGAAATGTTTCAGACATTTTACAATGATCTTACAAATGTTGCAAAGTTATTTTAAAGGTTGTCCACATAGAACAAGTTGCACTCCGAGGTGCTTCAGTATAACTAAGATGCATGTAGTATTCACTGTGTGCATTCAGTGAGTCATTCGGCCCGCGGAGGTTCTGCTCCTCTTGGTTCACTGTGGTTAAAGGTCTTAGCGACCTTCCCCGTTGCGCCTCTGCGTCAGCTGCCCCAAGCTTTAGTGCGTCCCTCAGCATGTAGTCCTGGGTGTTGGAATGTGCCAGTCTGCAACACTGAGTCGGGGACAACTCCTTGTACTGGAAGACCAACAGGTTTCTGGCAGACCAAAGAGTACCTTACTGAGTTGATGATCCTCCAGCGACACCTGATGTTTGTCTTGGAGTGCGTCCCTGGGAACAGCCCGTAGAGCACAGAGTCCTGCGCCACAGAGCTGTTTTAAAAACTCTTTCTCCAGATCTTCTTTGCAAAGGCGCATTCCATTAGGAGGTGGACAATGGTCTCTATCCCACCACAGTCACCTTGAGGGCAACGTGCAGATGGGATGATATTCCAGGTGTGTAGGAAGGATCTGACGTAGAGGGCCTTTCTCACCACCAGCCAAGCTAGGTCTTGGTGCTTGTTTGAAAGTTTTGGTGATGAGGCATTCTGCCAGGTGACTCTGACAATCTGCTCAGGGAACCATCTGATAGGATGCACCACCTCCTTTTCCCGTAGGCCCTCTAGGACTTTACGTGCAGACCACTGCCTGATGGATTTGTGGTCAAAGGTGTTTTTCCGCATAAATTTTTCCACGAAGGACAGGTGGTATAACATGGTCCAACTACTTGGAACATTCTGAGGCAGCTTGGCTGACCCATCCTTCGCAACACTGGGAACAGGTAGAACCTCAGTACGTAGTGACGCATGGTGTTTGCGTACCAAGGATCTGTGCACAACTTGATGCTGCCACACACTGAAGTGGCCATCAGGAATAGGGCGATGTACGTTTTTGTCCCCCTTTAGCTAGAGGTTTGTGTTCCTATGAACGCGATCCTTTTTTTTGCTCCCTGATGCAGCGGAAAATGGCAGGAATGGGGAATGGGCCAGACCTGTACCACATGCAGCAACACCGAGAGTGCCTCACACCTGATGCCCAGGTTCTTGCCTGCAATGGAGAGGGAGCGTCACTCCCACATACCCAGCTTTTGGTTCATTATAGCTACTCGTTCCCTCCAGTTTCTAATGCATGCCCTGGTCCCTCCGAACCTTCAGGCCATCTGACTTGACAGTAAAGGGGACTAAGGATTGGTTCATCCAGTTCCCAAAGAACATGGTCTCGCTCTTGCCACGATTTACCTTGGCTGCCAAGGCTGATCGCAGATGTTGATCAGTCTGCGCACCAACAACGGATCTGAGCAAAAGACAGTGACGTCATCCATGTAAAGGGAGACTTTGACTTGAGTGCCTCTGCTGCCAGGAATTGTCACCCCTCTTACATTCGAATCCTTCCTGATGGACTCAGCAAAGGATTCTATACAACACACAAACAGGAGGGGAGAAAGAGGGCATCCCTGCCTGATGCCAGATTTGATTGCAAAGCTTTCTGATTCCCACCTATTGATTGAAACTGCATTACTGATGTTTGTGTAGAGCAGTTGGATCCAATTGCTGATTCTCTCCCCAAACCCCAATTTGGAGAGCACATCCATCATGTAGGCATGTGATAGTCTGTCAAAGGCCTTCTCCTGGTCCAGGCTGATGAGACAGGTGTCCACACCCCAGTCCTGCACATAGGCAGTCATATCCCTGAGTAGCTGGGAACAGAGCAGGTCTGGTCAGGATGCAACACCAGCTCCGGAGCAGACCTGACCCGGTTGGTGATGACCTTGGACAGAATTTTGTAATCCACATTCAGCAGTGAAATTAGGTCGCCAATTTCTAACTTCTTTCTTCTCCCCATTCCACTTGTAGATGAGGGGAATGATGCCTTTCCTTATGGATTCTGACATGCTCCTGGCCAGAAACCTACTCTCGTACACTTCCAGCAAGTCTGTGCCGATCTAGCCCCACAGAGCAGAATACAACTCAGCCAGTAAGCTGTCGCTTCTGCGAGTTTTACTCTCTTCAAAGGAATCGAGGGCCTTAGTCAACTCATTCAGGGTTAGTGGTTGTCCAGGCTGTCCCGTTCATTGTCCTCCAAGAGCTCCGACATAGAGCAGGAAAGACTGGGAGGCCGTGCTGCGTGGGCTTCAGTCTGGCATAGAAGGATTTGCTAATCCTCAAAATGTCAGACCGCGATGACTTTACTGAACCACCATCTTCCTTCAGGCTGCTGATCAGAGGTCTCTCTGTGTACCTTATAGAGCGGACTCTGAACTGGAAGATGATTTTGGAAGCCTCGCCGGCAAAGAACGAGGCTTGCTGGCTCTTCACCTCTTGGAGATCTTCCTTGATATCGACCCTCAGCGACTGCTCGCTCTCCCCTTCCGAACATTTACGAGGATGAAAAACCTCCTGAAGTTCTCCGTTGAATCTCCATCACTTTGGTGGGAGGCAACAAAGAGGGGTTTCACGGTTCTCTAACCTTTGTAATCCCTCTTCAGTTCCTTGAGGTTCTCTGGGATCAACAACTTTACATTCAGCTTCCATGTTCCCCTGCTACATGGCCAGATTTTCCACAGGAATGACAAACATTGGACTAGCCAGCATAGTTGAGGAAGCCATGGCTTCCCCCAATTGCAAGGTTGGAGGGAGGGTGGAAGATTACTCCCTGACTGTCAGACTTAAGTGTCACCTTGATCTGACGTGTGCCAGTTCAGATTCCCAAGGAGTCCCTGATCTCCAAACAATTGCCAACCTTGTCAATGTATCTGGCAAGAAAAGTGAGCAGATCTGCGACTGGAAAATAAGGGTTCTAGATGTGCACGTACAAACATGGTCTCGTTGAGATGACAGAGTAAAGAGAGGCTGTGCTTCGAGTATTTTCAGGTGTAACAAGCCTCTCTTCTTCTCAAACATTTTCAGGAACTTGATGCAGGAAGTCACATCCTTGAAACTCTCAAAAATATCCCTGGTTGTTGACCTTCTGCAGACAGAAGTAGTTTGCAGTTTCAACTCCACAGATATCCACAAGGACCTTAGCAAGGAAATCTCCGTTGCCATCTTTCACTGGTTTGAATGGTGTTACGTACCCCCTGGTGTGGGACTCGACTGGTTGCAACCATCATCTCAACAAGCAACTACTGAAAGCCACCAACACTGTGGTAAGAAACCTCCACTGGAAGACACCCCAATGGAGAGAGGGGCTCTGAAGTAGTCAAACGGACTAAACAGGTTATGCTCTGAAGTTGGTTATAGCTCCCAAGTCCTGCCTGATCATGGTTTCACCCCTTCCAGGGTAGATTTTCTCTCATTGCAGATGGTCATTGCCTGGTACCTGTGCTCTGTAAATGTTATGTCTCAATGTTGTCCACATCTTAATGAATGTGGCAGGAACTGCTTCAGTACCTGACGTTGCGCATGGAACTGAACACTGTACAATGACATTATCAAACCTCACTTCTAACCTTTTTGGAGGGAAGGTTGCTTATGAAGCAGAAGATGTTTGGGCCTAGGATGCTATCCTGAGATGATTGGCCTCCAAAAGCCACAACCATCATCCTTTGTGCTAGGCAGACTGCAACCGGTTTTCCCTTCATTCTGATTGCCTTCAATTTTTTTTTATTCATTCATGGGACATGGACGTCGCTGCCTGGCCAGCATTTATTGCCCCTCCCTAGTTGCCCTTGAGAAAATGGTGGTGAGCTATCTTCTTGAATCGCTGCAGTCCATGTGCTGTGGGTTAACCCACTATGCCATAGGGAGGGAATTCCAGGATTTTGACCCAGTGACTGTGAAGGAACAGCAATATATTTCCAAGTCAGGATGGCGAGTGACTTCTAGATGGAAGTGGACATGGGTTTGCGAGGGGGACAAATGGTATAGAACTTCAAAGGGACATGGACAAATTGGTGGAATGGGCAGACAGGTAAAATTCAATGCATAAAGATATGAGGTGATTCATTTTGGGAGAAAGAACTGTTACACACTCCTCCCATTCTGGTTGTATTATCTAGCCCCACTACTCTGCAGGTTGTAGCAATAGTTTAGAAGTCCAATTTACTCACCAGAATGGCCAATTGTTTACCTTCTCTCCTGGTCCCAAAATAGAAGTCTTTAACCAAGTTTTTTTTCAATAAACTCAATGTGTTTATTATAAACAAAACTCTTTAACAAGTTGCAAGTATTGATTAACACACATTTGTGATTGGGAAATATAACTACTTCTTGCCAAAGAGTTCACCCCCAGCGCGCGCGTACACACACACACACACACACACACACACACACACACACACACACACACACACAGAGTGTCTCTGTAGAAATGGGCTTTAAAGGATGGCATTATAAAATGAAGGATAAAGTTCACAAAATCTCGATGGTGTCGACCTAGCCTCCTGTGAAGGGTGGACGTTGGGAGTTGTCACCTCTGGTCTCAGCTTTGCATGTCCAAATGCAAACCAGTTACACTTAGAGGAAGATTCTCTGGCTACCGGTTGATAGTTGCACACACTTTTAGGCAAAGCAGAGAGAGAGCCAGTGAGGGGAGCCTCCCTCAGTTTGTTCCCCAAGACTACTTCAATTGCCACAGGTTCACAAATTAAAAATTTTTTCTCTCTATCAATGAAACTGATTGTAAAACAGTCAGCCAGATCTGCCTAAAGGACCATAAAGTTCAGGTAATTTCTGGGAAGAGGCCTGCTTGTTGACAGTTACAAATCAAACTTGTGACTTTTTTAAAGAAAAATCTCTGTGCTATATTATTCTAAGATTTTTTTGCTGTACTGTCACAAAATGGTAGCAAGCTAATTCTTAAAGTTGCTTCATTAGGTTCCTTCACCTGAAGAATAAAGAAACTTAAAGATGGCATTTTCTGATAAGAATCTCTCGTGCTGCCGATATTTACTTAACCCTTGCTATGATGCAAAATAAATTGATATAGCCGTGACAAGACTCTAAACAAAACATTGGTTGTGAAGTACTCTGGTATTTGCAGAGGTATTTTGTAAATGTAAATTCTTCCTTTTATGTTTTAGAATTGTGATTTATTTATATTTTTTTGCAATTTAAGATTGTGCAATTCTGATGAATATACTTCCTCTAAGACCAGTGTAATTTGTCTGAGTGGTTAACATTGATGATCCATTTCTCAAGTATGCATTTACCAGCTAAAAGTTTCAAGAGGCTCCGTTCCTTACCCAGGCCAAAACTACAGGTATGCAGACAGTCCTTGAACAGATTTTCCCACCACCACCCACTTTTAAAAAAAAATTTCCTTCAGGAATTGGTGGTAAGGTTACACCAAGGAATCGGGTGAGTACCAATGAGTCTTGCAATCCTTTTGGCACCTTAGAGAATGCTGCATTGTTAACGGCTGCTGTCTTTCAGATGAGGTCTTAAGCCACAGATGTAAAAGATCCCATGGCATTTACTCAAAAGAAAAATAATGGGGTAAATCTTAATTGCTGTTACATAACATAAACAAAAGCAGGTGTAAACCAAACAGCCTATCAAGCCTGCCCTGCCATTCAATACAAATCATTTTTTATTCATTCATGGGATATGGGTGTCGCTGGCTGGCCAGCATTTATTGCCCATCCCTAGTTACCTGAAGGCAGTTGAGTCAATCACATTGCTGTGGATTCACATGTAGCCAGACCGGATAAGGACAGCAGATTTCCTTCCCTAAAGGATATTAGTGAACCAGATGGGTTTTTCCAACAATCAACAATGGTTTCATGGACAGCAGTAGATTCTTAATTCCAGATTCTTTTTTGAGTTCAAATTGTGCCATGGCGGAATTCGAACCCAGGTCCCCAGAACATTAGCCTAGTTTCTGTATTAATAGACTGGCGATAATACCACTAGGCCATCGCCTCCAAGGCTGATCTTCAACTTGAACTCCTTTCCCATGATCCCCCATATGCCTCAATTTCCTGAGAGATCAAAAATCTATCTCAGCCTTGAATATACTCAACAATGGAGCATCCGCAGTGCTCGGGGTTAGAGAATTCCAAAGATTCACAACCCTTTGATTGAAGAAATTTATTTTCATCTCAGTGCTAAGTGATTGACCTCCTATCCTGAGACTGTGCCCTCATGTTCTCGATTCCCCAGCTTATTGGGGGGAGGGGAACAACCCCTGTATCTACCCTGGCTATATTAATCACACTGGTTGTGTAAAATGCTATGGGAAGTCGAGGTGTAAATCTAAATTAATGTTTAGGTAATGAGGCTCATTTTGAACAATGGGAGATTTATATCAAGTGTGATTGTACACAAAGTTTGTAAAAAATAAATAAAATGCTTTTGTCCTTAAACTACTTTTATCATTGAGCTTATAGAATTCTTACAATTTGCTAGCACATCATTGTAGATATTCTGCATGACGTTTGACTATTCTGGGGCATTTGTGTGAAACAATATTTCACTTTTCAAACTGAATCATCGACGTAAGAACAGAAGTAACAACCATGGCAATAAGTGAGGTAAAAATCAGACATGCAAAAATCTTCCAGCATTTGTACAAAATAAAAATCAAGAAAGCACGTAGAATACGTAATCCAATCTAAACATCTGAACCGACCTTACCCTTTACAAGTCTGAGCCCAGGGACTGGATTTTAAACACTGTGAATTCCAAGTACTGGCCCACGCCCAAGCCGTAGCATTACAGTGACATTAATGTTTAGATGTAAATGGCTTAAGTGGGCAGGTGAGCTCGGTGCCCAGTTAGAGGCACTGAATGCCTCCAGAAGGCAGGAACAGTCTACTCAGGCATGTTGAGTCAATCATAGAATCTTACAGTGCAGAAGGAGGCCATTCGGCCCAGCAAGTTTGCACCGACTCCACCCAAGCCATAACCTCATGCATTTACCCTAGCTAGTCCCCCCGGCCACCAAGGAGCAATTTAGCACAGCCAATCCATCTAACCCGCACATCTTTAGACTGTGGAAGGAAAGCGGAGCACCCGGAGGAAACCCACGCAGACGCGGGGAGAATATGCAAACTCCACACGAACAGTGACCCAAGCCGGGAATCAAACCCGGGTCCCCGGCACTGTGAGGCAGCAGTGCTAACCACTGTACTACCTCAGATCGGAGCAGGGATCCCCTCAGAAGACCAAGAGGCTGAAAGCAGCCACGGACAAGATGATTTGGTGCAACATTCGTGCCAACTCTAGTTGGCTCCACCGATTTCACCTCCAAGCAGTTGCAGAGATAATTACAGGAAGTGGGGTGAGGGAGTGTGTGTGCAGTAATCCCAAATTCATGTGCGCAGCACTTTCAGACCCTAAGTAATTTTAAAAGTTCCAAACCTGAAGAGACATGCTCATTAATGAGCTCCTGTTAACTGGTGCCCACGTTTCACACTCCCTCTCTTAAAAAATACAAAACTCTCCTGGAGGCATTGGGATCCCGAGATGCCCTTTGGGACCATTATTTTCAAATTGTGCCCACACAGGGTCCCGACACCACGTTGCTTTTGAATATCCAGCCCCAAGCCATTGAGAAAAGCATAACATACTGATACTTTGTAAAATAGCTATATTTACAATCTCTGTACACACAATCATTGTAGTGCTCATAACACACAGGTTATTGCACAAATATTCAGAATGCATTGACAAATAAGGACTAATCAAGTGCAAATTCATCCTCATGCACGTCATAGTTTACTCACACATTGTTTCATTGGGTAGGATATACTTTTCCATCAGGATTCAATCCCACGTAGCAAGAACAGGAACAACAAAAAAGTTATTAAAATACCCATTTTCTGAAAACTTTAAGGCTTTCATTCGAGATTAGATGTTGGTTCATTTTATCAGAACTTGTCCACTCTTAATATATCCACGTTATGTTAACATAATACTCTACACTGATAGATACTGTGTGTACATCCTAGAAGTGCGATAACTTAACGTAATTTGACATTGTGCATGCGGAATACAGCAGGACATTTTCAGGTTTTAAAAGAATGCAGACATTCCATATATTTAATATTAACTCAGGTCAATGAACAACCTAGAGAGAATGATGTTAGTGAGTATGGTGTTCTGATTTGAAGAGAAATGGAATTTTTCCTTCCGTTTTCGTATCTAGAATCAGCGGTGAGCACTTCATGTGTAGTATGGGTCAGGGAGAGTGTAAACGCTTGTCTCAGCTAATGTACTTTAAACTCAACATCAGAAGATGTTGCTCCACTCCTTATATCATCCATCATTTTACTTGGAACGGTGATTAAGCGCTAAATTGTGGGCAGTTGCAAAAACTGGACATGGACCTAATAGAAGGTGACGCAAGACTGTCCAAAACTACTTAAAATATGACTCTCAGCATTGCTAGAAAGCGGTGTCTTTTTACATTACAAGGCTGATAGGAATTGGGAGAAAGCCAAAACACTCGCATCTAACCGTAGAAAATCTTCACACTCAGTTTGTGATGGTGCTGCAACCTCTCAATTCAATTACTGCCTTTGAGACGTCTAAAAGTGCTTAAGTATTTATTAAATATAGACTGTGTTCAACAGGGACAATGGTTTGAAGATTTTTAAAAATGTCATGCCATGGTTTAACAAATGTAAACATTCCAAAAGATGAACTTCTCTAAGTCTTACATGCTGTGTAAAAGGCACATAATAAGAAGATACCTGTTTTAAGAATTTTCATCTAATCAGAAGGTGTAGTATTGAGTGTGTCGTAATGGAGCTATTTTTAATTCTTTTTGTCTATTTGTAAGGTAAAATAAGCAGTGACAAAAATATATTAATTTGCTGAAATCTGAAATATTGTTTTGACAACCAGTTTTGTATATTTCAACTGCTAGATTAATGTCCTTTTAAGAAGATAGAACAAACATTTTTTTCTATACAACTTTAGTCTAGACTTATTATACCAGAGTCCCATTTTTTCTGTCATATTTGATCACGGGTTTGAAGTTGATAGTTGCATATTCTGTTGCGTTTTCTTTTTGCCGGGCCTTAACTTGCTTGAGTGTGCGCCGAGATCTCTGTTGGATCACCTGAACTTCAGCATAATGGACATCTTCCGGCCTCTTTTTATTCACTACAGCATATACTGGCATGTCAGGAGCTACTTCATCGTAGGGATGAGAATCTTCGCGTACCTTTGTCTGTGGAAATAACAAGATACGAAAACCGTAATCCCGCAAAACTGAAAAACATTTTATGTCGCGATATTATGTTTGAAAATTCAAAAGCACAGAATTTCCCAATTAAAGTGCTCCTGGGGAGCAAGGCTTTACCACAGAAAAGTAAAAATGAACAACTATTATATATTTAAGTGGTTGCATGATTGCATTAAGAGCCATTCACATCATTTGATGGTGGTTTCACTGGGGTGCTTCTCAGGCTCCTACCTTGTTCCATTTTGTACACTGTACAGACAACAGTGTCTGCAATAAACCTTGTTGTTATTTTGAATCCGTGTGCGCAAACGATATCCTTTTCTTTGTTTAAAACCCACAACCCCTAACATAGTTAGGGCATTAATTCTCTCTCTAATATTATCTGGTATTTGTAAACATTGTCTAGCCTGACACTTCAGTACAAAACAGGGGGAGTGACATCTTTGTATGTTCCTTGAATGAGACATCAAAATAAAGGTTCTGTCTGTCCATTCAGGTGGATATAATTGATCTGATTTAAGAATGCGGACTTTTCTCAGTGTTCTAACTAACATTCTTCCTTTAACCAACACCAATCAATACAAGCACATCAAGTAGTCATTCATCTAATTTACTACTTGTGGAACCTTTCTGAACAAATTGACTGCTGCGTTCATTCAAACATTACAGAAGATTAATCGACTGGATGTGAAGGATATCACTGACGTGGGTGGTAAATATAAACTATATAAATGCAATTTCTTCCATATTTTGTCTTATTTTTATCTACTTAATTCCTTCAAACCTTCCTTCATGTTTTCCTGTTATGGATGGAGAACTGTGTATTCATTCCATTAATATCTTTTTTTTTAGTCCAAAATCAGATAGCAATATCATTCAAGTAACCTTGATAAGCGCACCAACTTCAGAATCCCTAGTGTAGAGGAGGCCATTTGGCCCATCGAGTCTGCACCAACTCACTGACAGAATATCTTATCCAGGCCCTCTTACCGCACCCTATCCCTATTAAAACATGGCTAATCCATCTAACCCACACATCTTGGGACACTAAGGGGCAATTTAGCATAGCCAATCTACCCAACCTGCACATCTTTACCTCTACTTTCTCAGGAAGCTAAGGAAATTTGGCATGTCTGCTATGACTCTCACCAACTTTTACAGATGCATCATACAAAACATCCTTTCCGGATGTATTACAGCTTGGTACGGCTCCTGCTCTGTCCAAGACCGCAAGAAACTACAAAGGATCACGAACGAAGCCCAGTCCATCACTCAAACCAGCCACTCCCCATTGACACTATCTACACTTCTCGCTTCCTCGGAAAATCAGCCAGCATAATCAAAGACCCCGTGCACCCCGGACGTACTCTCTTCCATCTTCTTCCGTCAAGAAAAAGATACAAAAGTCTGAGAACCAACTCAAGAACAGCTTCTTCCCTGCTGCCATCAGACTTTTGAATGGACCAACCTTATATTGAATTGATCTTTCCCCATACCCTAGCTATGACTGTAACACTGCATGCTGCAGTCTCTCCTTTCCTTCTCTATGTACGATATACTCTGTCTGTATAGCACGCAAGAAACAATACTTTTCATTGTATACACGTGACAATAATAAATCAAAAATCTTTGGACTGTGGGAGGAAACCGGAGCACCTGGAGGAAACTCACACAGACACGGGGAAAACGTGCAAACACCAGTCACCCAAGGCCGGAATTGAACCTGGGTCCCTGGCACAGAGGCAGCAGTGCTAGAAACGTGCCACCCATAACCTCTCCAGGCCAGAAACACTAGTTTTCCAGAGATCTTTTGAGAAGACACCAGCAACATGTTTGTACAGTAATTAAAACAGAAGGTGCTGGAGAAACTCAGCAGGCAGTTCTGAAGAAGTCATAATGAACTCAAATTATTAACTCTGTTTCTCTCTCCACAGATGCTGCCAGATTAGCTGAATTTTCCCAGCAATTTGTTTTTATTTCAGATCTCCAGCTTTGGGAGCAGAAACATGGAATATTCACCAGTCTGGATGAGTGAATCAATTTTTGTTACAACTTTAAAATGTTTTAGGTAAATATTGACATGTATAGTTTTCTAGTTCACATACCTGTGGTTAAGCATTCTAATGTCACTCTATAAATTCAGAAAATTCTGAAATGACTGTCCCAAACATTCTGGATTGGAAAGCTTACACTGTATGTATTCTCATGGTCATCATAGAATCCCTGCAGTGCAGAAAGAGGCCATTCGGCCCACCAAAGTCTGCACCGACCACAATCCCACCCACGCCCTATTCCCGTAACTCCACATATTTGCCCTGCTAATCCCCCAGACACTAGGGTCAATGTAGCATGGCCAGTCAACCTAAACCGCACATCTTTGGACTGAGGGAGGAAACTGGAGCACCCGGAGGAAACCCACGCTGACACGGGGAGAACGTGCAAACTCCACACAGACAGTGACCCGAGGCCAGAACTGAACCCGGGTCCCTGGCGTTGTGAGGCAGCAGTGCTGACCACGGTGCTGCCCTAATTTGCAATGCAAGACAAAACTAAAACATTCCTCTTATTAGGACTTGCACCTTTTTTTCCCATCTGTCTTTTGGCTTTTGTTTTGCTCAACTCGCTGTACCCTTAAAAAAAATAAAATGAATTTAAAAACTCTTTAAATTGTGCAGCATTTTATTTGCATATGTAATTGATGATTTTATTTTAAAATGTTTTCCACACAATATTCGTTACTTAAATGATAATAAGTCTTAGTCCTAAAACCTTCAAATGAATCACAAAAGGTCAGCAAGTACGTTAAGCAAATAATTAGGAATTTAAATGGAATGTTGACCTTTATTGCAAAGGTGGGGTATATAAGGAAGGATGTCTTGCTACAGCTGTGCAGGACACTGGTGAGACCTAGAGTACTGTGTATAGTGCTTCTTGGCCTTTTGGCTAGGATCAAGTGTAGTTATGCGGATGCTGCACTTGGTTGAGGTCATTAGGTTACATTGAAGCTTCATATGTTTCATATGAAGCAATTTTTAAAAGCGGTATCTCGGCCTTTTGGCTAAGATGCAAATGAGATCAAGTCTTGGAGGACGAATTGCTTTCCCTCCTCCAATCAGCTTGGCTCATGTAGATCAGGCCCAGGACAGGGTAAATGGTCGCTTGCCCTGTCTTGTCAGCCTGGATCGGAAATGTCTCAACTTGTTGAGACTCTGAATTGGACTTGATTTGATTGAATTGGAAAAGTATTTTTTAATTAGTCACCTTACTTAGAAAGGCATTTACGAACACTGGAAATGGTTCAAAGCTGATTCCTGGGATGAAGGAGTTTGTTTCACGAGGAAAGGTTGAGCCTATCCTCAGTGGAGTTTCTAAGAGTGAGAGGTGATCTTATTGAAACATACACGATTCTGAGGAGGCTTGACCGGGTAAATGCTTAAAGGATGTTCCCTGTCATGGGAACATCTCCACGACATATTAAAAAAAAAAGAGGGTCTTTCATTTAAGATGAAGATCATTTAGTGTTTGGAATTTTCTCTCGGTGAACAGTGGAGGCTGGATCATTGAATATATTCAAAAGACTGAGATAGACAAATTTTTGATTGACAAGGGAGTTGAGAGCTATGGGGTGGGGGGCGGGGGGTGTGAGTGGTAAACTGAAGTTAAGACCAGAATCAGATCAGCCATGAAAAATGGTTTCTCACCAGCTTTAACACCATAGAAAGCATTCTTTCTGGTTGTACCACAGCTTGGTATGGGCTCCTGCTCTGCCCAAGACCACAAGGATCTACAAAAGGTTGTGAACGTAGCCCAATCCATCACGCAAACCAGCCTCCCATCCATTGACTCTGTCCACACTTCCCGCTGCCACAGCAAAGCAGCCAGCATAATTAAGGACCCCACGCACCCCAGACATTCTCTTTCCCACCTTCTTCCGTCGGGAAAAAGATACAAAAGTCTGAGGTCACGTAACAACCGACTCAAGAACAACTTCCCTGCTGCTGCTGGACTTATCCTGCATTAAGTTGATCTTTCTAGCTATGACTGTAACACTACATTCTGCACTCTCTCGTTTCCTTCTCTATGAACAGTATGTTTTTCTGTATAGCGCACAAGAAACAATATTTTTCACTGTACGTTAATACATGTGACCATAATAAATCAAATCAAAAGGCAGAGTAGGCTCAATGGGCTAAATTGCCCACTCCCCCTATTTCTGATGTTCTTTATGTTTCATATAAAACAATACCATCTAGATTTAAATATTTCTAACAACAAAACATTTTGCAGTGTTGTAACTTTTAACAGCATAACTGTGCTCCCTGGTTCTAGATTTCTCCACGACAGAGAACATCCTTTCAACATTGAGCCTGTCAAGCCTCCTCAGACTCTTGTATGTTTCAATAAGATCACCTCTCATTCTTAGAAACTCCACTGAGGATAGACTCAACCTTTCCTCGTGAAACAAACTCCTTCATCCCAGGAATCAGTGAGTGAACCTTTGCTGAACCATTTCCAGTGCTAGTATATGCCTCTAAGTGAGGTGACCAATACTACACACATACTCTAGGTCTCACCAGTGCCCTGTACAGCTGTCGCAAAACTTTTATGCTCCACCCCTTGCAATTAAGGTCAACATTCCATTCGCATTCCTAATTACTTGCTTTACTACATGCTGACCTTTTGTGATTCATTTTAAGATTTTAGGACTAAGGCGTATTATCATTTAAGTAACAAATATTGTGCGGAAAACTTGTAAAAAAAATGATTACATATGCAAATAAAATGTAAAGTTTTTATTTATTAGTCACAAGTAAGGCTTACATTAACACTGCGATGAAGTTACTGTGAAATTCCCCTAGTCGCCACACTCCGGCGTCTGTTTGGATCAATGCACCTAACCAGCACGTCTTTCAGACTGTGGGAGGAAACCGGAGGAAACCCATGCAGACACGGGGAGAACGTGCAAACTCCACACAGACAGTGACCCAAGCCGGGAATCGAACCTGGATCCCTGGCGCTGAGAGGCAGCGGTGCTAACCACTGTGCTGCCCACGCTGCACAATTCAAAGAGTCATTGGGAGTTTTCCCAAAGTGCAATGTCTGCCTTCACCAACTTTTAATGATTGCAAGCTCTCTCTGTAAAAATGATCAAATAGAATTATTTTAAGCTTCCATCTTTAATCTATTTTGTACATTATCATTACCTGTACACGTTTACCATCTCTTGCCCTGGTTCCGGAAACTACAAAGAAGAACGAAACAAAACCAAATTAGTGTCATACTTGAAGGAAATTTAAGAAATTTTGAAAATTTGATTTACGCATCTGGCTGAAATCTTTCCCCAGTCAGAAAATTCTTGGACTTTGGCCCCATTTCCAGGCCCCATCCCTGCTCAGGTCAGCGGTGTGACTGCTGGCTGAATTTTACGGCTGTCCAATTTGAGATGGGCAGGTTGGTCCTGGAGATTCGAGATGAGGACAGGGCAGCCCACTGCCAGGGAGGGTGGTGGGCTTCCAGTGGGAGCCTTGCTGTGCCCAAGCAGAGCGTTCCCGAGGGAAGCATTTGAGTTGCCATCAGCACCAGCAGAGTGGGTTAGACCCCATGGCAATCAGACACAACCTTACCATGTGAAATTCCTGGAAGTGGATAAGACAAGTGAAGAAAGCAGCTGTATCATCTTCAGCATACCTTCCATCTCCTGCTGCGTAGCCTTCTCCTTCCACTTAAAATATGAAACTTGATGTGTGTCCCGGTCAATTTGGGGTGTGGAACTAGCACAATGCTTCACTGAGATAAGCAGACCAAGGCACAAAATACTGGACATTAAGTTAAAAATGTATTAAAAAGTGGCTACATTGACTAAAAATGGACTGCCCAAAACAGAACCAGACATCTGACCACTCTACTCAAAAGGATTGGTTCCTCTCTTCAATTCCCTAACTCTGTCTTTTTCTGATTTATCATAGAATCCCTACAGTGCAGAAGGAGGCCATTCGGCCCATCAAGTCTGCACCGACCATATTCCCACCCAAACCCTATCCCCATAACCCCATGTACTTACCCTAGCTAATCCCCCGACACGAAGGGGGCAATTTGGCATGGCCAATTCATCTAACCCGCACATCTTTGGATGGGTACAAATCTTTGAACATTTGTAGTTGTTGAAATTGGAGAATTATTTGCCAACCGATTATTCCCCCCTCCCCCACCCCACCGACCTTCTCTCCGAGTGGAGACGAACATTACTGTGTGCTATATTAAGGGCTCACAATATTTGGAAAAATGGGTATGAACTCTTATGTTATAGAGACATATTCTACACTAGAATTTCCAGCCCATATAGACACTGCAATAATGCCGAGATCTAAAATGGATTGGAAATAATGAGGGGATAGTAAAAGGGAGACCAATTGCAGAAAAGCTGCAGTGGGAAGTCAACTTTTAAAGCACCAATGCAAGATGCCACAACTCATTAGTCATTCTTTAAGAAAGTTTAGTTTCACCAAATTTGCCTAATTAACTGTTTCAACTCTGATAAATAAATGATCATATTGGGTGTGGTTAGCACTGCTGCTTCACAGTGCCAGGGACCCAGGGTTCGATTCCCGCCTTGGGTCACTGTCTGTGCAGAGTCTGCATGTTCTCCCCGTGTCTGTGTGGGTTTCCTCCCACAGTCTGAAAGACGTGCAGGTTAGGTGCATTGGCCAAGCTAAATTCTCCCTCAGTGCACCCGAACAAGCGCTGGAGTGTGGCGACTAGGGGGATTTTCACAGTAACTTCATTGCAGTGTTAATGTAAGCCTTATTTGTGACACTAATAAACAAACTTTAGACCTTTTACTCCACGAGGGTTTGCTTTAATGTTGCTTCCGCAACACTGTTACATGACCGTGGCTGGACACAGCCTTCCAAAACTCAGACATGAAGGGGGCACTCAAAACAAGGCATAGCAGTTGGTCAGTCTACAGCTAAATATTTTTGGTGAATGATTAATTTTTAGTGCACCTACCACTGGAACTAGTGCTTACCTTATCAGAATCAACCAACTTCTCTTCCAAGACTTTTTTTCATCTTTGCTCACTCAACACATTTGTTCCACCTGTTTAAAAATCCCCCCTTTCCTTTTCTTATCGGTTAATTTTGATTGAAAGCTGGAATACTTGTAATACCCAATTCTAGCCACCTGGTAGCACTATTGAGGAAGGGAAGAACATGCTAACTTTCCTAATGGGTGCACAGTGACACCAAATGGTCGGGTTTAAATGATGCAACTCGTTTTAAAAGTTGAAGAAAAACTTGCACTATTATAGATTAGAAGGTCACAGGCCTGAAACGTTAACTCTGTTTTTCTCTCTCCACCAGACCTGCTGAGTATTTCCAGCATTTTGTGTTTTTATTTCAGATTTCCAGCATCTGGAGTATTTTGATTTTTCCTAACTTTGGCCAGGATAATCAGAAGAGTTTTCCAGCGCAGCGCAAGTACTGCATTAAGTGCTCTTCCCACAAGAGAATGGGAGTTTACCCCAGGGCACTGGTCCCCTTATCTAAGGAAAGATATACTGGCATAGGAGGCAGTCCAGAGAAGGGTCACTAGGTTGATCCCAGATATGGAGGGATTTTTTGATGAGGAGAGGTTGAGTAGTTTGGGCCTGTACTCAGTAGAGTTTAGAAGAATGAAGGACAACCTGATTGAGACATATAGGATTATCATTAGTATCATCTGACTTCATTGGTAAGAGTGTAGAAAGGAGACTGAGTGCCAAAGAAGCAAATCCACGTGTTTCCCAACCGGAAACCATGGATGATCAGGGATATCCACAGGGAAATCCAGGTCTGAGGCGTTCAAGTCAGGCGACCCTGACCTATACAAGAAAGCCAGATATGATCTGCGGAGATCCATCAAAGATGCCAAAAGACAGTACTGAACCAAGCTAGAATCCCAGGCTAGCCACACAGACTCCCGCCAACTATAGCAAGGTCTGCAAGACATAACATGCTACAAGATGAAGGCAGGTAAAATCGCCGACTCCAACGCACCCCTCCCTAATGAGCTCAATCCATTCTATGCCCGTTTTGAGCAAGAGGTCAGCAAGAGCACGCCCTCCATCCCAGAAGCCTCAGAGGGACCTGTATCCGAGGTCACCATTGCCGACATCAGAGCTGCCTTCTCAGAAGTCAACCCACGCAAAGCAACTGGCCCAGATGGGGTACCCGGACGAGCACTCGGCGGACCAGCTGGCGGGGGTATTCACAGACATCTTCAACCTCTCTTTACATCAATCTGAGGTCCCTACCTGCTTCAAGACGATGACATCAACCTGGTACCAAAGAAAAGCCAGGCACCGTGCCTTAATGACTATCATCCGGCGGCTCTGACATCCATCATTATGAAATGCTTCAAAAGGTTAGAGTCATAAAGTCCTAGAGGCTTACAGCATGGAAACAGGCCCTTCGGCCCAGCTTGTCCATGCTACCTTTTTTTTAACCCCTAAGCTAATCCCAATTGCCCACATCCCTCTATACCCATCGTACCCATGTAACTGTCTAAATGCTTTATAGTCATGGCACAAATCAATTTCTGCCTCCCAGACTGCCTAGATTCACTGCAGTTTGCCATCTACCTGACCCTGCACTCAACCCTGGAAAACTTAGATAACAAAGACATCTATGTCAGACTCCTATTCATAGACTACAGCTCAGCCTTTAACACCATTATTCCTGTGAGACTCATCTCCAAACTTTGTGACCTGGGGCTCGGCACCTCCCTCTGCAACTGGATCCTAGACTTCCTGAAGAAGGGAAAGGGTTAATGTTTTTTTTATACTCAATGTATTTTGTGCCTAAAAGGTTGAACTTTGTATCTGGAATGTATCATAAACATATTGTTTACTTGTGGCTAGTCACCCCTTTTTTATATTGCTCCTGGTAGTAGCATAAGCCATTTGTTCATGTATTTCATCTTTTACTTTAGTATAAGCCATTTGTTCATGGTTCCCTCACTTGTTTATATCATTCTGATAAAACAGACAGTTGAATATAGATTTTAGTCTTTCTTTCTCGTAGGCTTGTCTATGATTTAAACAGAGGAAGCAGCGACCAAATGGTAGAGTGCGAGAATGGCCGTTTGAAGGAGGACTCCCACTGGGACAGTCACTCAGTCACTTCAAAGGAAACGCTGCGGGAAGAGCAGGGGACCAGAGGTGACACCTTGACTGCAACGACCAGGAGAATTGTGCTTTATGACCCAAGGATACCAGATGGTTTCTAACCATGATCCAAAGACTATCAGAAGCTGTTAAAGGAACTATAATTTACGATCAAGGACTGTTAACTGGACTTTGCTTCATGACTTGTATTGGGAACCCTGATGTATAAATATCCATGCTTCTTGTGTTCAGTGAGAACTTTGGCTTCCGCTTTCAAGGGGTCAAGTTCTCCCATAAGCTTATGAGAATAAAGCATGACTGGAATCCCATCATGACCAGAGGAGGTGTTGCTGCCTATCCTTACTGGCTGCAGTCTGTGGGTTAGGAAGTGAAGTCGGAAATTATACCTCTATAGGCTGGTAGTAGTGAATCTGTGGAATTCCTTACAGCAGAGGGATGTAAAGGCTGTGTTATTAAACATATTCAAGGCTGAGATAGGGAATCAAGAGTTATGGGCATGGTGTTATAGGGCGGCACAGTGGTTAGCACTGCTGCCTCACAGCATCAGGGTCCCAGGTTCAATTCCAGCCTCAGGTCACTGTCTGTGTGGAGTTTGCACGTTCTCCCCATGCCTGCGTGGGTTTCCTCCGGGTGCTCCAGTTTCCTCCCACAGTCCAAAGATGTGCGGGTTAGGTTGACTGGCCATGCTAAATTGACCTTCGTGTCAAGGGATTAGTTAGGGTAAATATGTGGCGTTGCTGTGATAAGGCCTGGGTGGGTTTGTGGTCAGTGCAGACTTGATGGGCTGAATAGCCTCCTTCTGCACTGTAGGGATTCTATGGAAGGCAGGAAAGTGGAGTTGAGGATTATCATATCAGATCAGTCATGATCTCATTGAATGGTGCAGCACACACGATGGGCCGAAAGGCCTACTTTTACTCCTGCGTCTTGTGGTCACACTCGAGCACTAAAAACAGACCCCTAATCCTGGCTGAGTAAAACGGACAATAGGAACAACTATCGGCAGTGAAAGAGATAAAAATGAATGACAGAGAAACACCACAGAAAAATAGCATCAATAATAGAAGACAAAAAGTCATCGAATTGAAATGTTAACTCGTCTCCACATTTATGCTTGTGTCCAATGTTCTCCATTTTTGCAATAAAATTAAATGAACCAATTAGTTATTGTTTCTCCAAGTCACTCACCTGTGCTGTTCTCTTTTGATTTACTTTTTTTGGATTTGTTCCTGTTGGAAAAAAATCTTAAGTCAGTTTAATTTTGTAATCAGAATTTTTGTTTTTATGCATATTTTCAGAGAGCATACTGGGAATAATTTGACTGTGGATTTTGTATTGGCGCATGTTAAAGAGTGTTGGGTGGTAAGCTTGCTCATTGATAATATAAGCCCCTGGAAATATTTCAGCAGTGGTTTTTTAAAAAACCTCATTTATGGGATATGGGTGTCGCTGGCTAGGCCGGCATTTATTGCCCATCCCTAATTGCCCCTCGGGAAGGTGGTACTGAGCTGTCTTCTTGAACTTCGACATTCCCTGTGATGAGGGTACACCCACAGTGCTGTTAGGGAGGGAGTTCTAGGATTTTGACTCAGCGACAGTGAAGGAATGGCAATATAGTTCCAAGTCAGTTGAGTGACTTGGAGGATAAACTTGCAGATGGAGGTGTTCCCTTGTGCCTGCTGCCCTTGTCCTTCTAAATAGTAGAGGTCGTGTGGGTTTGGAACGTATGAAGCCTTGATGAGTTCCTGCATTGCATCTTGTAGACAGTACAGGCGGCTGCCACTGTGCGTCAGGAGTGAATGTTTGTGGATGGGGTGCCAATTAAGTGGGCTGTTTTGTCTTGGTGTTGAGCTTCTTGAGTATCTTTGGAATGCACTCATCCAGGCAAGTGGAGAGTATTCCATCACACTCTGATCAGCACCTTGTAGATAGTGGATATGCTTTAGGGAATCAATGGAGAATTACTCACTGCAGGATTCCTAGTCTCTGACCTGTTCTCGAGTTCAAGGTATTTATATAGCTAGTCCAGTTAAGTTTCTGGTCAATGCTAACCTTTAGGATGTTGACAGGGGTGGGCAAATTTTATAATATTCATGTTCTGAGGAGGAGAAAATCCTTGGAATGTTGGGGCGCGTGGGCTTCCTTCTGGGACCCACTGGAACACTCCAATATATTAGAGGGAATATGGCACAGAAATAGACCATTCAGCCTAACCAGTCCATGCTAGTGTTTATACTCCACTCAAACCTCCTCCTATCTTTTCCCACCTAAATCTGGCATCAGAACCATTTATTCTCTTCTTCCTCATACGCTTATGCAGTTTCTCTATGCATCGATACTGCTCACTTCAGCCACTCCCTGTGGGAGTGAGTTTCGCATTGTTAGCATTCTTTCAGTTAGGAAGTTTCTGCTGAATCCCCTATTGGACTTCCTGGTGACTATCTTTCATTGTAAGCCTCTCGTTATGCTATTTCCCCACAAGAGGGAACATTCTCTCTCCACCTTATCAAAACCTTTCATAATTTTAAAGATCTCTATCAGGTTACTGCTCAGTCTCTCCCCCACCCCCCCACCTTCCCCCAAGAGAGGAGACCCAGCCTGTCAACCTTTCCTTCCTATTGAAACCCAGCATATTTCTGGTATCATTGTTGTAAATTTCTTTACTCCCTCTTCAATGTCTTTATATCCTTTATCGGTGGCACAGTGGTTGGCACTGCTGCCTCACAGCGCCAGGGACCCGGGTTCGATTCCCGGCTTGGGGTCATGGTTTGTATGGAGTTTGCACGTTCTCCCCATGTCAGCGTGGGTTTCCTCCGGGTGCTCCGGTTTCTTCCCACAGACTGAAAGACGTGCTGGTTAGGTGCATTGACCCCGGAGTGTGGCGGCTAAGGGAATTTCACAGTAACTTCATTGCAGTGTTAATGTAAGCCTTACTTGTGACTAATAAATGAACATTTAACTTTAACATGGTGACCAGAGGTGTATTGCAAGTGTAGTCCAAGCAAGCTTCTATGCATTTAGCAAAACTTCCCTATTTTTCCAATCCTATCCCTCTAAAATGAAAGCTTAGTGTTTTATTTGGGTTTTTTAAAAAATGGTCTATGGTGCAACTGTTAACAACTGATGTATTTTTACTCCGAGACCCCTTTGTTCCTCTACCCCATACAGACTTCTCTTGGTCCACAAGAGCATTAAACAAAAATAGTAAACACAGCTGAGCCACTTGGGTCCATCCCCTGGCAGAACTGAAGCCAGTGCAGAAGCCATGGCTGCTTCTCCCCTCCAGTCTCAGGTTAATATTGAAGTCTGGCTCAATTATGTCATTGGAACCCAATCTACATATTTAATTTACAATAACGAGACAGAGATAGAGAATCTGGTGAACTGGCGCAATGACAATAATCTGTCCCTCAATGTCAGCAAAACAAAGAAGATAGTCATCAACTTCAGGAAACGTAGTGGAGGACATGCCCCTGTCTACATCAATGGTGATGAAGTGGAAATGATCGAGGGCTTCAAGTTTCTAGGTGTTCAGATCACCAACAACCTGTCCTGGTTGCTCCACACCAACGCTATAGTTAAGAAAGCCCACCAATGCCTCTACTTTCTCAGAAGGCTAAGGAAATTTGGCATGTCCATTACGACTCTCACCAATTTCTACAGATGCACCATAGAAAGCATGCTTTCCAGTTGCATCACAGCTTGGTACGGCTCCTGCTCTGACCAAGACCGTAAAAAACTACCAAGGATTGTGAACGTAGCCCAGTCCATCACCTCCATCTACACTTCCCACTGCCACGGGAAAGCAGCCAGCATAATCAAAGACCCACGCACTTCGGACATACTCTTTTCCATCTTCGTCCATCAGGAAAAAGATACAAAAGTCTGAGATCACATACCAACCAACTTAAGAACAGCTTCTTCTCTGCTGCCATCAGACTTTTGAATGGACCTATCATATATTAAAGGTGATCTTTCTCTACACCCTAACTATGACTGTAACACTGGATTCTGCACCCTCTCCTCCCTTATGCACTCAATGAACAGTATTTTTTGTCTGAATAGCGTGCAAACAATACTTTTCACTGTATCCCAATACATGTGACAGTAATTAATCAATTCAATTAACAAAAGGACCCTGTCAACTTTCGGCAAGTGCCTTTGCTACCTTAATGTAAAATTAGTCAGCCAATCAACAAAAGCCAGGGGGACAGGTAGCCAGCACACACAGTTCCAATGAAAAGTCATCAACCCAAAATGTTAACTCCTCTTTCTCTCTCTCCAGACCTGTCACGCATTCCAGCATTTTCTGATATTATTGCAAATTTTCCTGGCTCTGTTTTAACTGTTGCCGCATTTTCCCAATATTGCAACAGTGTCCAAACTTCCAAAACACACAATTACGAAGCACTTTGGAATGTCCTGTGAATGTGGAAAAACTCTATATGAAGGCAAGTTCTTTCTTTCAAACATCAACTGTTGGCGTTCCATCAGTTGTATTTATTCTGTAGCTAATGTGCAGCAATTGGCATTCTATTGACATAAATTTAAGTTTGCGGAAAATTCTTCATATCTATCCTAGAATTTGCAGCCCTGCAATAAGGTCAAATGTATAATCTGAGTGCCTTAGAGAGGGTGAGAGGATAGTAGAAAGAGAAACCAAAAGCAGCAAAACTGAAGGGGGCGGAGGGGGGGGCGGAGGGTGGGAGTGAACGATATTTTGTGTTTGGGTCAGTAATGTATTAATTGTATATTGTTAATACAAAAACTAAGCAATTAGGAGTAAATTGAGTATTAGATCAAGGGAACAAGATGTCATGCAAGATGCTATTATATATATATATATATATATTCAAGATATCCCAAAGGTCAGTGAAGTACTTCATTGCAGTGTTAATGTAAGCCTTACTTGTGACTAAAAAACAAGCTTTAATTTTAGTCATTGTTGTAATGTAGCAGCCAATTTGGGGCGGCACCCAGGGACCTGGGTTTGATTCCCGGCTTGGGTCACTCTGTGTGTGGAGTTTGCACATTCTCCCTGTGTCTGCGTGGGTTTCCTCCGGGTGCTCCGGTTTCCTCCCACAGTCTGAAAGACGTGCTGCATAGGTGCATTGACCCGAACAGGCGCCGGAGTGTGGCAACTAGGGGAATCTCACAGTAACTTCATTGCAGTGTTAATGTAAGCCTTACTTGTGACAAATAATTAAATAAACTTTAACTTTAAGCAAGCTCCCACAATCTGATAATGGCCAGATAATCTGTTTCTGGTGACGTTGGTTGAGGGGTCAATATTGGCCTGGATAACGAGAATAACTCCCCTGTTCTTTTGCAAAAGTAGGGCATTGGGAACTTCACATCCACCCGAGAGGGTGGATAGGGCTTTCGTTTAACATCTCACCTAAAGAAACACCTCTGAAACTGCTGTACTGTTGGGAGTGCAGCACTAAGAAAAATATATAGGCTGGGATTTTCTGGCCGTTCACACCCCACTGCCGCTACAACCAAAGACGGAGAATTTGGCACTCAGCCAATCTCCTGAGAATCCCGCCAGCATGAATGGCCAAACCCAATAGTCAATAGGACCAGATACTGAGCCATAAACAAGGTTTAGGAAAAGCGATTGAAAGCTTGTTTTAAAAACGGAGTTTGATGACATTTTAAAATGTAGAAAGTGGACATTTAGGCAGGATGTTCCAGAGGACAGGGCTGAGGTCACTGAAGGCCGTTACCAACGATGAGATGAACAGAAGGAAATTTGCATAAAAAGGCCAGAGTCAGAGAGCCAAAGGATACCAGAAGGAATTTAATCTACAAATTGGTTACAAAGTTGACATGGGGCAAAGACACAGATTGATTTGAAGATAGGAATGCAGATGTGGTGTGACATGTATACGGATGGGATTTGAGCATAACAAAAACGGAAAATGCTGGAAAATCTCAGCAGGTCTGACAGCATCTGTGGAGAGAGAATAGAGCCAACACAGAGTTAGGAAGACGGTCATTTGAGCGGAGTTTCTCCAGCATTTTCTGTTTTTGACTAGACAAGCTAATGGGTCAAAGAACAAAGAAAATTACAGCACAGGAACAGGTCCTTCGGCCTTCCAGGTCTGAACCGACCATGCTGCCCGACTGAACTAAAACCCCCTACCCTTCCAGGGACCATATCCCACTATTCCCATCCTATTCATGTATTTGTCCAGATGCCCCTTAAAAGTCACTATCGTTTCTGCTTCCACTACCTCCCCCGGCAGCGAATTCCAGGCACCCACCACCCTCTGTAAAAAAAAAACTTGCCTTATATATCTCCTTTAAACCTTGCCCCTCACACCTTAAACTTATGCCCCCTAGTAATTGACTCTTCCACTCTGAGAAAAAGCTTCTGACTATCCACTCTGTCCATGCCCCTCATAATCTTGCAGGCTTCTATCAGGTCGCCCCTCAACCTCCGTCATTCCAGTGAGGGGCGGCACGGTAGCACAGTGGTAGGGGCGGCACGGTAGCACAGTGGTTGGGGCGGCACGGTAGCACAGTGGTTAGCACTGCTGCTTCACAGCTCCAGAGACCTGGGTTCGATTCCCGGCTTGGGTCACTGTCTGTGTGGAGTTTGCACATTCTCCTCGTGTCTGCGTGGGTTTCCTCCGGGTGCTCCGGTTTCCTCCCACAGTCCAAAGATGTGCGGGTTAGGTTGATTGGCTATGCTAAAAATTGCCCTTAGTGTCCTGAGATGCGTAGTTTAGAGGGATTAGTGGGTAAATATGTAGGGATATGGGGTTAGGGCCTGGGTGGGATTGTGGTCGGTGCAGACTCGAAGGGCCGAATGGCCTCTTTCTGTACTGTAGGGTTTCTATGATTTCTATGAGGACAAACCAAGTTTCTCCAGCCTCTCCTCATAGTTAATGCCCTCCATACCAGGCCACATCCTGGTAAATCTCTTCTGCACCCTCTCCAAAGCCTCAACATCCTTCTGGTAGTGCGGTGAACAGAATTGAACGCTATAACGCTATATACCAAGTGCAGCCTAACTGAGGTTCTATAAAGCTGCAACATGACTTAGCTAAATTGAAGCCTTTTCACCGCTGGGTCAGAAGGCCGAGGCTTCATTCCCATATTAGGAGCTCACAAGTTAGGCAAGCACTGAGTCCTGCATTGGCACAGATGCCATCTCTCGGGTGAGATATTAAACCCACACCCTGTCTATCCGTTCCAGTTGATACTAAAGATCTCCTGGCACTATTTGCAGAAAAGCCAGAGCTTCTCCCAACATTCCTCCCTCATCCACCGCCACAAAACACAGATTAACTGATCATTCCTTTAATTCTGTTTGTGGGAAACTAGCATGGAATGTCTGCTGTGTTTGCACAACTATCAAATCCAAAGAAATACTTGTGTGAAATCATTGCATGACAATGTGCTATGGGTTATCATTTAGAATAACGAGAGTGGAAGGAGGCAGCTTTGTTTAATACTTTTGGGAGTTTCCTAAAAATCTGGTGATGGGGGGGTGGTGAATACTTTAAAAGATACGTGAACTACCTGGGAAAATATTATCCCAACTGCTTAAACACAGTGGAAAAAGTTAATTTATTCTGCAAGTAAAAGTGCAAAAGTCATTAACGGCAAACAGCAAAGTCTTAGGCTTAATAAATAATGCCTGCTTAATCGACTGGGATTCCAGTGGGAAAGTCATGAAGATTTTACACTGAAGCCTTTAAAAGACGATAGTTCAAGAAATTAATGTTAATTAGGTAGCAAGATTAAACAGTAGCAGAAGTAGTTTTAGGTTTATTAGTGTCACAAGTAGGCTTACCTTAACACTGCAATGAAGTTAGTGAAAATCCCCTAGTTTGTTCGGGTACACAGAGGGAGAATTTAGCATGGCAAATGCACCCAACCAGCACATCTTTCGGACTGTGGAAGGAAACCGGAGCAACCAGAGGAAACCCACGCAGACATGGGGAGAATGTGCAAATTCCACACAGGCAGTGACCTAAGCCAGGAATTGAACCCGGGTCCCTGGCGCTGAGAGGCAGCAGTGCTAACCATTGTGCCACCGTGCCGCCCTCATAACTTGAAACATTATCTCTGTTTCCCTCTCCACAGATGCTGACAGACATTTTATTCTGGAGGCAAGTTAAATCAGAACATTCAAAAAGGAATTGACTATTATCTGAAAAGGGAGAATGTGCAAGGGGAAGTGATGGCCTTGTGGTATTATCGCTGGACTATTAATCCGGAGACTCAGCCAATGTTTTGGGGAACCGGGTTCAAATCCCGCCACGGAGGATGGTGGAATTTGAATTCAATTTTTTTTTTAATGGAATTAAGAATCTACTGATGACCATGAAACCATTGTCAATTATCGGAAAAATCCATCTGGTTCACAAATGTCCCTTTAAGGGAGGAAATCTGCCATCCTTACCTGGTCTGGCCTACATGTGACTCCAGAGCCACGGCAATGTGGTTGACTCTCAACTGCCCTCAGACAACTAGGGATGGGCAACAAATGCTGGCCAGCCAGCGATGCCCATGTCCCATGAATGAATAAAACAAAAAGGTTAGGGGGGAGGAGGTAGAAAAATTGCTCGTTTGGAGAGCCTGTGGAGGCATGATGGGCCTAATGCGCTCTAACAATTCTGTGAAGTACCTGAGAGAAAAGGGAATGGAAAGTTACGGAACAATATTTTCCAACACCTGCTCTCTGAATATCACAGCCAAGATACAGTGCATGACAAATGTGACGTCAGTATACCTTTAAGAAAGTTTTTTTTTAAAACATGATTTCTGCAGCTCACAGCTTCAGTAATGCCATTGTTGCCGGTTTGACTATGATGAGTCCTGTTATTGCTACGTAAGTGGTAAATGTGGTTGTTTGTGTTTACTCTGGGATTAGTTTTACAATCCGGCATTGTTAGGAGGACAGTCATGTGTTTTTGGACAAGTTTTTTTCCATTTTCAGTTTGGAGCTGCAGGTTTGCGTTTTTAAGTTTTAGAAGGGACAGCAAGCTAAAAAGAAGTGTTTTCCCTCTCTCCCTGTTGTTTTGAAAATTTGGTTGGTTAGCTGAGAACAAGATCTTGCTTTTCCAAAGGGTGAAAATCTGCTGTTAGAACATAGAAAAGCTGCAGCACAAACAGGCCCTTCGGTCCACAAGTTGCACCGAACATGTCCCTACCTACTAGGCTTACCTATAACATAGGCTTACCCATGTTGTTCGGGGCTGGACCAGAGTCTTTTGGGAAGCTGTCTTGTCGTCAAACTGTTCTGAGTCTCAAAAGCATTTGACTGCAGAATTCAACTTAATGGCCTCAATCCCAGTATTACATGAACATTAGTCTGTGCTGTATTGAACCTGTTTAAAGGTTTTGTCTAAAGGGCAGCACGGTGGCCCAGTGGTTAGCATTGCTGCCTCACAGCGCAGGGGACCCAGGTTCAATTCAGGCCTCGGGTCACTGAGAGGAGTTTGCACACTCTCCCCATGTCGGCGTGGATTTCCTCCGGGTGCTCCAGTTTCCTCCCACAGCCCAAAGACGTGTGTGTTGGGTTGATTGGCCATGCTAAATTAACTCTAGTGTCAAGGGGATTAGTAGGATAAATATGTGGGGTTACAGGAATAGGGCCTAGGTGGGATTGTGATTGGTGCAGACTTAATGGGCCAAATGGTCTCCTTCTGCACTATAGGGATTCTATCAAGCTTGGTTTGGATTGGAACATTGTAGATATCTTTGTTAAAGGTTATACATTATCATGATTGTTTGGAATTGATAAAAGTTCTTACTAATTCTCTTAATATATATATTAACTATATTCTTAAATAAATTTTGTTTGATAAAAACTCCCTAGTGGTTCTTTTGAATCAAAACTGAAGGGAAACATCTCATGCTTATCCTAGCCAAATTCAAGATGCAAAACTTATGATTCAGGCAGGCTTCATAAAACACTTGAGTTTCTAACCTGAACCATAACAGAAAGAAAGGCCCAAAAAAAATGAGAAGGGAAGGGTGAAAGAAAAAGTACTATAATGCAACATCAATATCAAGTACGATAACAGTGATTATGATACTGAACAAGGGGCCTTACCTGATGATATGACAACCTGGGTTCAAATCCCACCAGAGCAGGCAGAAAATTTAAATGAATTAAATAAATCTTCAATAAAAAGCTAGTATTCATAATGGTGACCACATAACTCTAAAGATGTGGAGATGTCAGCGTTGGACTGGGATGGGCACAGTAAGAAGTCTCACAACACCAAGTTAAAGTCCAACAGGTTTATTTGGTATCATGAGCTTTTGGAGTGCTGCTCTTTCATCAGGTGAGTGATGTCACCCGAGACTCACCTGATGAAGGAACAGCGCTCCGAAAGTTTGTGATACCAAATAAACCTGTTGGATTTTAACCTTGTGTTGTGAGACTTCTTACTGTGCATATAACTCTAGTGTTGCAAAAACACATCTGGTTCACTAATGTCCTTCAGGGAAGGAAAACTGGCCATCTTTAGCTGGTCTGATCTGCGTGCACTCTGGAGCCTTCAGCTTGGATTTTAAGAAGATGGCTCACCAACTTCTCAAAGTAATTAGAAATGGGCCCTGATGGAAGAGTCATCCAGACTCAAAACGTTGACTCTATTCTTTCTCCACAGACCTGCTGAGATTTTCCAGCATTTTCTGTTTTTGTTTCCGATTCTAGCACCTGCAGTATTTTGCCTTTACCAATGGTCAATAAATGTTGGCCTTGCCAGTGATGTCCAAAATCATATAAATGAATTTTTTTTTAATCCAAATTTTATCTTTTAGGGTGTTGGTAGCTCCTGGGACTATTTTTTTCTGTGGAAAAAGTATAAATATTCCAACCTCACCACACAGTAAGCTAATTAGCAACTGTGCTGACTCCAGCTCCATGGTATCAAACCACAAAGGAATATGCTGCACAGTTAAACCCATATTTTGTACTTCTTTACCTAATTAATTTTAACCAATTAATTTTAAACACGTGATGCAATCAGGATAAATTAAGACAACACATGGGATCTGACTTGTATCCCCATTTCTGGCAGTAACCACTCAGGACGGGTGATAGATCAACTCAGCTGACTTGTGGGATGCAAATCATAACCATGGGGACTACACAATGCGTTCTCTACATAATGAAGAAACAAGCCTAATGAATTGAAGCATCAATTTCTCGAGGAGAATAGAAGTGAAAATGGCCGCCACCATCATAGGCAAACTTTTCAGATGCTATATTTCCCTGCCTAAAACGTTGAATGAAATTTTCCTCAATGACACCTCCTGCTCCAGCCAAAGTCAATGAGCTTTTGAATGGCTCGCTACAGCCCCAGCCTCAGCCTCACCCCCTCAGTGGCCATAAAATTTCTCCCTTTATTTCCAAATGCCTTGCTACCTTTTCCCCCACCTTCAACACACTACCTCATACGGGTTACGTGTTTAATTTCCTTCTCCATGACCCGCCCCCCAACCCAAATTCTTTGAAAGATGGATGTCAAGAAAGGGGTCAAAGTGTTGTGAGGTGTTCTTGTATGTGGAGAATGCTATATAAATGCAAATTGCTATTGTGTAATGTTCATAAGTTCATAAGATATAGGAGCAGAATTAGGCCATTCGGCCCATCGAGTCTGCTCCGCCATTCGATCAAGGCTGATATGCTCCTCATCCCCAAATTCCTTCAACCCGTTACCAACTAAAAATGTTTAACTCCTCCTTACATGTACTCACTGTCCCAGCATCCACCGCACTTTGGGACATTGTGGGATGTGAGATATTTAGAGAAATGGCTTACAGATTTTTGCATTTGATTTGGTCAAAGAGATTTTTTTTTCAGTTGTGCTGGCAGAGGAGGAATGGGTATCTCCTGCTGATGGTAGTTGAAGAATTATCAAATGAGGAATTAGTTTTGGAAACTGCAACCTCGCAGTTTATAATGCAACAAAACACAATAGCGCCTTATTCTGTTTTTTTAAAAATGCAATCAGCTCATCTTTCAATTATAGACTATAATAACAATAACTTGCATTTATATGGTGTACTCAACATAGTGAAATGTCCCACAGCACTTCATAGCAACATTATCAAACAAAATTTGACACAGAGCTACATAAGGAACCAATAGAACAGCCGTCCAAAAGAGGTAGGTTTCTAGGGGGAGGGGGAATGTATTAAAGGAAGAAGAGCGGAGAGATTTAGGGATAGAATTTTAATCCTTGGGCTCCCAGTAGCTGAAGACACAGCTACCAAAGACTGCATAAACCCAGAATATAATAGATCCTGTTATACAGGTCAGGACAGTTGCCACAGTCGGTCGAAAGTTGGTGAATTATTTTTAGATTTTTTTTCAGAAGTTTTTAAAAAAATTTTGGATAGTTACTTGGCATGACAACAACTCGCAGCTAGCGACAGTAGATTTACAAATTTGGCCCTGGCTATTGCTGACAGTACAGAAAGCCATGAAGAACTGCGCACGGTGATATCTGAAGGTGAAATGTTAAAGCAGTCCATTGCTAAAAGCTTCCCCGTGCTGACAGTTGATGCCACTCACACATCTCCCTCTGGATGAAGCACTCACTACCAGCTGCTAAATTATTTGAACGCAGATATTTATTGGGTTTGCTTGTAAAATTCGCCAAATGTACGTCAACGTCTTTGTGAATAGCAATGGGAGCTTTTTTATCCCCTCAGGTTTCCACATTACATTCATTTCTCTAACACCGGCAGTCAGACGCTGAAATATCAAGACAAGTCAGTTTCCTGCCGGGCAAATCTTTAAGTCCCATTTACTGTTTTCCCCATAGCTAAGTTCACATTTTTAAGTTGAAGGTTTGTTTATTAGTGTCACAAGTAGGCTTACATTAACACTGCAATGAAGTTACTGCAAAACTCCCCTAGTCACCACACTCCAGCGCCTGTTCGGGTAAACACTGAGGGAGAATTTAGCACAGCCAATGCGCCTAACCAGCAGGTCTTTCGGACTGTGGGAGGAAACCGGAGCACCCGGAGGAAACCCACGTAGACATGAGGAGAACGTGCAGACTCGGCACACCCTGCGACCTAAGCCCAGGGAATCAAACCCAGGTCCTTGGCACTGTGAGGCAGCAGTGCTAACCACTGTGCCACCGTGGGAAATTATTAGAGCGGTCCTCTTATTTTACACATTGTGACACCAAGTCAGAGAGTTGTTAAAAGGAGCAATGCTAATGTTAAACATGTCAGCAGCCAGAAGCAGACAGCTTTAAATATTGGAATGATACAGGACATTCATCCATTGTTACAGTCTTGCTATCAGTCTCACTCCAGCTGCATTCGCCAATCTCAGCACTTGGGCCAGAGCTGCTACATTCATGTACAAGTTGCAATATGTTCACTCAAACGCTACTAAAAGCATAATCTAGTAGGATGCAACTTACAAATATTTAAAGAAATAAGTCTAAACTAACTCCAACAATTGTGCTGTTTGCGCGTGAAAACAGGACCAATGGTACACATTGGAAGAGGCAACAAACATTATGGAGGAAGTGAGAGAGTTCCCAATACATCAAACTAGTTCTCACCTTGTGGAGTTTGGTGACATTAAATAAGAACATTTCAGATATTGTTATATACAAGTTAGTGTTTTCATATAACGTACATTAAAGCGGGCTTTAAAAGAGGAATTAAAAGATGCATCACCAACCAAATTGCCATAAAATCCAGTGTTGCACAATGTATTAGTTTTATCTTTGTTTCGATAAGACAAGAAACACATTCAAGGACTGCATTTGCTGGGATGTGATTTTTCCACTGAGGGTCCGAATTCTTTTGGACAGTTTGTTCTAGGTTATTCCAAGAATGGCATTGGACTGGCAAATTCCCCACTGTGGACTCTTCTATTAAACATGTAGCTTACTAATGAAAATTTTTTTTTTTTTGTAACCACATCATGGTGACAAACTACATCGAAATACACCATTGCATCATTCGCAGACAACGCCGCCACAATAACACACAGCTGTGCCTTTTTCTAAAATGGAAGGTAAGGCGGCACAGATTGAAAATAAAAGCAAAGTACTGCAGGTGCTGGAAATCTGAAATAAAAACAGAAAATGCTGGAAGAACTCAGCAGGTGTGGCAGCATCTGTGGAGGGAGAAACAGTTTGAATTTGGGGAGGCGGTGGTATCGCGGTATTGTCGCTGGACTAGTAATCCAGAAATCCAGGGTAATCCTCTGGGGACCCGGGTTCAAATCCCGCCATTGGCAAGTGGTGGAATTTGAACTCAGTAAAAATCTGAAATTTAAAAAAAGTGTCCATGAAACCATTGTCGAAAAAGCCCATCTGGTTCACTAATGTCCTTTAAGGAAGGAAATCTGCCATCCTTCCCTGGTCTGGCCTACATGTGACTCCAGATCCACAGTAATGTGGTTGACTCTTAAAACACTGTCAGGGATTGGCAATAGATGCTGACCCAGCCAACGGCACCCACATTCCATGAGTTAATTGAAAAAAGCCTGTATGACTCTACTTCAGACCTCCTTCAATTTCAGAATGTTTGCCAGATAAGTCAAAAGCAATACAAGGAAAATCTTTAGAATTTGGAATGCACTGCTTGATAGATTGATGGATAGCGATTCAATCATAGTTCCATTCATAATGGAATTGGATAAATACTTGAATGAGAAACAAAACACAGGGAAACAGCAGGACGTGGGACTAACCAGATCCCTCTTTGAAAGAGGTTGCACAACCATGATGGATCAAATGGCCTCATTCTGTGCTGTACTGTGATTCTACAAGAAAGTTTGCCCACAACATGAAGATGTCTCTAAGTCTGCATGCATTAGGTGGAACAGTTGGAAGCTTTTTCCAGGGCAGAAATGACAATTACAAGGGGGCACAAGTTCAAGATAAGGGGGGGGAGGTGGAGAAAGGTTCAATGGAGATGTGCGGGGCAAGTTTTTTTTTTACACAGAGGGTAGTGGGGGCCTGTAATGCACTGCCAAGTGAGGTGGTTGAGGCAGATACGTTCGCCACATTTAAGAATTATCTGGATAGATTATGAACAAACGGGGAGTAGAGGGATATAAGCGGTTGGTCTAGATAGGACAATGTGATTGGCGCAGGCTTGGAGGGCTGAAGAGCCTGTTCCTGTGTTGTACAGCTCTTTATTCTATTAATCCAATGTATCCCAATAAGAGTAATTTTGCACTTGAAACATTGGGCCAAATTTTCCAACTTCACCTGCAGCTGGAATTTTCCAGTCCCGCTGCAGTGAATGAACATTTGGCTGAGTGCCAAATTCCCCATTCTCACTGGCGGCGGCTGTGTGGCATGAACGGTCCAGCTGTTAACTTTATTCCTCTCTCCAAAGATGCTGACAGACCTGCTGAGATTTTGCAGCAGTTTTTTTTAGGTTTATCATAACACCAGCAGTGTTTTGGTTTTGCGTTAGTGAATGCAAGGTCCCTGTTGTGTTAGAGGCGCTCTGCACCCCATCCCCCCCATCTTAATCCCAGGTTCTTCACACTGTTTACCCATTGACAAACCAACCCAACCCAAGAAGCAACCAGACAGGGTGAGATTTAAACTCATTAAGCTTATTAACCTGTAGCTTTACCCCTCCCGAAAAAGGCTTGAAACGCCAGCCAACAAGTTCACCGTCCCAGACAAACTTTTCATCCCAGCCATGTACGAGTGCAGAAGTATAAACTTCCAAGTAAAACCGGTTACTTCCAAAAGTTTGATACAAGAAGAAAACATAAATCAAAGTTCGAATTCCTTCCTAGCTAAGAGCAACGCGAGGGAGCTTAAAGACATTTAAAAAGATGAGTAAACTCCGAATCACTGAATTAAACTTAATATACTTGCCTCCCCCTCACCCCCAAATAGCCTTTTTAAAAAGTTCGAGGAACTAAGAGAGTTCAGTTCTGTAGCAAATCCACCAGGAAATGGGGGGGCAGATAGAAAGTCCAAAGTAAGCCAGCAAATTGACTTTCACAGGGCTTGCTACGCGGCTTCGAGAAACTTTCAAGCTGCCCAAGTAAAATGTAGGAAAGAAAGAAGCTTACCTTCTTGTGCAGAGCTGGAAGACGTTACCCATTGCCTGCTCGGCGCTGCGCCATGGACGCTTCCCCCGCCCGCCGCGATTGTAATTGCAATTGCGTGTCAGTTACACCGACTAGCCAAAGTTTGCGACTTTTCTCATTTCCTTGTTTGCCGCAGGCTTTCGGCGGAAAACCCAGCGTGAATCCAACCTGGAGCCACCCAGAGCAACCCACAACCCCACCCAGAAAAAAGCAAGGCTGGACCTACTCCACAGCTGCAGGTGTACAATCTATTTCTACCCATTCGGAACATTCATTTCTCTCTTTTGTTTTAAATTAATTCCTTCCCATTCTCTCACCAGTGATTTTTTTTTTGCCAATGTTATTTTTCCACAATATTTCAGTTTTGATGTAATATCGCCTGCCAGCGGAACGAAATGTACAAGGGAAAATATTTGGGTCGTGTGAACTTGATTTAACCTCAGCCTTCTCTTCAAGTTTATTAATCGCGTCCTTTTCCATTGTGTGTTGGCCTCAGCAGAGGGCGTCCTCCCTTCTCCAAACTGGCCTGACGGTTGAAGAAGGGGAATTTCACAGTAACTTCATTGCAGTGTTAATGTCAGCCTTACTTGTGACTAATAAATGAACTTTACTTTAAGAAAGCCAGGACTGGGAATTCGCCTGGTCGCCCCCCCCAGTTATACACAGCACCTGATATTCAGTTTCCTTGGTAACCTGGAACTGCCTTCATAACAACACAGTGGCTGGACCCGCTGTGCCACCTTCTCAAGCGCAGTTAGGGATAGGCAGCATAGACAGTGGCACAGTATTTGGCACAGTGGTTAGCACTGCTGCCCTCACAGCGCCAGGGAGCCGGGTTCGATTCCTGGCTTGGGTCACTGTCTGTGTGGACACTGCGCCCTTCTGTACTGTATGGGATGAATGGCCTTATTCTGCACTGTAGGGATTCTATGATTCATCTTTGCCCTAGTCTCTGGAATTCATCGAATCATAAATTTTCTGCAGTTCAGAAGGAGGCCATTCAGCCCATCGAGTCTGCACCGACTCTCTGACAGTGTATCTTACACTAGCCCTCTTCCCCCACCCTATCCCTGTAATCCCACACATTTACCAGGCTGCACCTTCTCCCTGTGTCTGCATGGGTTTCCTCCGGGTGCTCCAGTTTCCTCCCACAATACAAAAGACATGCTGGTTAGGTGCATTGGCCGTGCTAAATTCTCCCTCTGCGTACCCAAACAGGTGCCGGAGTGTGGCGACTGGGGGATTTTCACAGTGTTTCACACTTCATTGCAGTGTTAATGTAAACCTACTTGTGATACTAATAAATAAATTTTAAACAATAAATGCTGGCAGTGCCAGTGACACCCTGTCCATGTTCAGCTACATTGGCTCCTTCCTGGTCCTCTTTCAAACACTGCCATTTAAGCTTCTCATCAAATTTAAATCTAACCATGGTCTGGTCCTTCCCATTATCAAACTTCCCCCAGTGTGTCTCCCCCCTCCTTACTCAAACCTGAATTGTAGTCCCTCTCTCTTTGTCTCATTTGGATGGCACAGTGGTTAGTACTGCTGCCTCACAGCGCCAGGGACCCAGATTCAATTCCAGCCTTGGGTCACTGTCTGTGTGGAGTTACACATTCTCCCCGTGTCTGCATGGGTTTCCTCTGGGTGCTCCAGTTTCCTCTCACAGTCCAAAGATATGTAGTTAGGTTGATTGGTCATGATAAATTGCCCCTTAGTAATGTCAGGGGGATTAGTAGGGTAAATATATGGGGGTTAAGGGGATAGGGTGTGGGTGGGATTGTTGTGCAGACCTGATGGGCCAAATGGCCTCCTTCTGTACTGCAAGGATTCTATGATTCATCTTTGCCCTATGAATTCTCTGGAATTCATAGAATCTCTACAGTGCATAAGGAGACCATTCAGCCCATCAATTCTGCACCAACTCTCTGACAGTGTATCTTACCCTGGCCCTCTCCCTCACCCTATCCCTATAACCCCACATAATTGCCAGTCTAAGCCATTTGACCTACACTTCTTAGGACACCAAGGGGCAATTTACCATGACCAACCTACCTAACCCACATTTCTTTGGACTGTGGGAGGAAACTGGAGCACCTGGAGGAAACCCACGCAGACATGGGGAGAACATGCAAACTCCACACAGATCTTCCATAAACTTCTCTGCTTCCTCGTCCTCCTCCTTTAAGATCCCCCTTAGAAACCTCGTTAGGCTTTTAGTCACCCCTCCCTATTATCTGTACCTCTTTGTCCATTTCTGTCTGGTTACTTTTGTGTTTCAGGGTGCCTTTCTACATTACAGGCACTACATAAATGCAAATATAATGTTAGTTGAGTTTACCTGGTACAACTCCCAAGATCCACTCCAGAGATCTGAGCATAAAACGTCTGGAATGACTCTCTATTGAAGTAGCGCTGCACCATCTGAGGTCTTGCCTGCCATATGCAATGTTAAGCCTGTCTGCTACCTCAGGTGGGTGTAAAAGATCACAAGGTACTATTTGAAGAATTGAAGAAGAGCAGGAGAGTTCTCCCTGGTGTCCTCGGCCAACATTTGTCTCTCAGTCAACGGGACTAAAGCAGAGTATTTGATCATTCATCACATTGCTGTCTGTGGGATCTCGCTGTGCACAAGTTGGGTGCCACATTTCCTGCACTACAACAGCAACTACTCTTCAAGAAAGGACTTTATTGGCTGTAAAGCACATTTGGATGTCCTGAGCTTGTGAAAGGTGCTATATAAATGCATGTCTTTTTGATTTATTTAATTAATGTTCTTGTAAGGAAGATGCCGTAATGCTCCCAACAATTCATGCAGATAACATCCTCCCTTCTTGCACAACTCTGATGGTGCAACCCTTAGGCATTTGTATTGACGGGTAATAATTACTGAAATGTTTGAGAAATTATTCTACACTTGGCCACTAAGAATTCCAGCAATGCAATTATAACCCCATTTTAGAGTTACATTTGAACATTTCCCTTAGAAACCTGAAATCTTACCCTTAACCCGAGAGTATGTTGAAAGGCTTGCGTCAACTGTGAATGTATGTTTGTCAAACGTGTTTCCTGTGTCACAAATTTCTTACACCTAGGTAACAGTTGGAAATCTTTTTGAAACTGCCTAGAAGTGCTGTTAAATTGAGAATATCCATCCCTTGCAGGACTCCCGACACTAGGAGATGCCATTTTCCCCTCTAAACTCCATACATCGGTCCCGTTTGCAGCCAGTTCCTTGGCACCCCTGCCAAAGAGAAATACAGAGGCAAAATTGAATCTGCCTCCACTTCCCTATTAGGCAGTGAATTGCAAATCCTAACCACTCATCGCAAATAAAAGCTTTTCCTCGTGTTACATAGACCATAGAATCATAGAATCCCTACAGTGCAGCGAGGCCACTTGGCCCATCGAGTCTGCACCGACCACAAGCCCTATTCCCGTAACCCCACACATTTCCCCTGCTAATCCCCCTGACACTAGGGTCAATTTAGCATGGCCAATCAACCTAACCTGCACATCTTTGGATTGTGGGAGGAAACTGGAGCATCCGGAGGAAACCCACGCAGACACGGGGAGAATGTGCAAACTCCACTAAGACAGTGACCCAAGGCCAGAATTGAACCCAGGTCTCTGGCGCTGTGAGGGAGGAGTGCTAACCACTGTGCCACCCCTTAATCAGCCCCTTAGTTACCTCTGACTTTTGCCAATCACTTCAAATCTGTCTCTTCCAGCCTTTCAGCCATCAGAAACAGTGTCCCTTTATTTACTCTATCCAAATCCTGATTTTAAACACCTCTCTCAAATCTTCTCTTTGTCGCCCCTGCTCTAAGGAGAACCACACCAACTCCTCCAGTGTATCTGTTATTCATCATTGCAACAATTGTGATGATCTGCGTGGCTCTTTGACAGGGCTGATGCAGGCATGAGGGGCCAATTGGCCTCCTTCTGTGCCATGCTGCTGAGTGATTGTATGAAAATGCTAAAAATGCCATATTTATATGAGGCAACAGTACCTTCTTGAAATCGTTTTGGATGAAATAGCTGAACTGTTCTCACTGCAGTCACAAAATGAGTTAAGCTACTAATGCTCAAGGCATCCACCAAGGTTGCTGTGTTCTGATTGGAATCAAAGACTAACAAACACAACTGGAGTATTTAAGCCGTGGGATTGTTGCTTTGTAAACCCAATTCTTTTGAAGCAGCCAGACAGAATGAATCAGCGTTCGTACCTTGATAGGTGATGGGGTGGGATAACAGGTGGTAGAAGTAAGGCTTTCTTTTCGTTGCAATCTACCAGACATCTCATGAAAAATCTACAAATAGAAATGACGCAGCCTCATTTTAACCACTGGCTTTCTGAAACTGCAAAACCTCAGGTAGAAGTTCTTCAGTTATGGTTTCATAGTGAAAAGGAAGTCCAGACATCTGCCTATTTTTGTGTCAGATACTCCAAAGGACTTGAACAGTGGTCTAAAGCAGAGCTTTTGGTTTAATAGATGCAAATGCCTGGATGTGAAAGGATTCTCTGAGATAGAATCTCGTAAGTTGTGAATGCCCAGATAAAATAATGCACTTGGACTTTTAAATTAATTCATGGGATATGGGCATTGCTGATAGGCTGGTATTCATTGCCCATCCCTAACTGTCCTTGAGAATGGTGAAGATCCTTCTTCATGACAATTGAATGCCTTGCTAGGGTAGTTAGAGGGTAGTTAGGAGTCAATGCATTGCTATGGATCTACAGTCGTATACAGGTGAAGGAGACAGTAACATAGTGGGAATGTCACTGACCTAGTAATCCAGAGGTCAAGACTAATGCTCTGGGGCCATGGGTTCAAATCCCACCATGGCAACTGGTGGAACTTAAATTCAATAAAATCTGGAATTAAAGATCGTCTGAGTAGTAGTGACCGGAAACTGCTGCTGATTGCTGTGTGTAGACCCATCTGGTTCGCTAATGCGTTTTAGGGAAGGAAATCTGTCGTCCTTACCTGGTCTGGTCTATATGTGACTCCAAACCCCCACAGCAACGTGATTGACTCTTAACTGCCCTCTGAAATGGTATGGTAAACTACTCAGTTCAAGGGCAATTAGGGATGGGCAACAGATGCTGAACTTGCTGGCAATGCTAATGTCCAATGAAAGAATTTAAAATAGGTTAGCTCAGGCAAGGAAAGTAGATTTTGTTTGCTAAAGGACATTCACGAACGAAACAGGTTTTTTGATTTGATTTTCATTTGATTTATTATTGTCACATGTATTAGCATACAGTGAAAAGTATGGTTTCTTGCGCGCTATACAGACAAAGCATATCGTTCATAGAGAAGGAAAGGAGAGAGTGCAGAATGTGGTGTTACAGTCATAGCTAGGGTGTAGAGAAAGATCAACTTAATGTGAGGTAGGTCCATTCAAAAGTCTGGTGGCAGCAGGGAAGAAGCTGTTCTTGAGTCGGTTGGTACGTGACCTCAGACTTTTGTATCTCTTTCCCGACGGAAGATGGTGGAAGAGAGTTTGTCCGGGGTGCGTGGGGTCCTTAATTATGCTGGCTGCTTTGCCAAGACAGCGGGAAGTGTAGACAGGGTCAATGGATGGGAGGCTGGTTTGCGCGATGGATTGGGCTACATTCACGACCTTTTGTAGTTCCTTGCGGTCTTGGGCAGAGCAGGGGCCACACCAAGCTGTGATACGACCAGAAAGAATGTTTTGTCATACAACCGGAAAGAAGGTTTTGAAAACAATCCAGTAGTTTTGAGGTCACTATGACTGGATACGAGCTTGTTTATAAACCCCAGGGGCGGAATCTTCTGGCCCAGTCTCAGCGAGGTTGTAAAATGAGGTGAGTCGTTCAAGAGTCCATTGACTTCAGCAGGATCATAAAATTCTGCTGGTGTAAAATTCTGCCCCAGATTTATGTAATTAATTAAATTAAAATTCCATAGCTGCTTAGGTGGAATTTGAAGTTTTAAGTATATTTATTAGAGTCACAGGTAGGCTGACATTAACACTGCAATGAAGTTACTGTGAAAATCCCCTAGTCGCCACACTCCGGTGCCTGTTCTGTTACACTGAGGGAGAATTTAGCATGGCCAATGCACCTAACCAGCATGTCGTTCGGACTGTGGGAGGAAACCGGATCACCCAGAAAACGTCAGGCCTAGATCATTAGTCTAGGCCTCTGGATTACTAATATGCCGTCGGGCCCGCACATATGAGTTTGAAAATGATCGGAAATAAATCCAGCTGGCCCATCGAATTTATCTCAAACCATAATCTCCAAGGAGGGGAATAAATCAGAGAACTTACACTAGGTGGGGCAGTCATTCCAGAGTATGTCACTTATCTGTCCTTTTAGTCAGGAAATAGTGCCTTGGGTGGGAGTAACAACATAAACAATGTCAGAAAGTAAAGGAAAATGGATGAACTGTTAGGTAGTAAGAAGATTGAAATAACAGCAATGCCTATTTGTGAAAATAGCCGTAACTCGGAAAAAGAATGGTGGATTCCCCTGCGGTTCATCGTAGTAAAGAATCCGATGTGCTGCAAACTTTCCTGCATCATTTTGCAACATGGTGGAAATGGAAGCTAAAACATCAGTTTAATAATGTGGAAGATTTCAGGCAGGACATCCCGCTTGGGTTTTGACTGACTTAATGCATCACTCAAACCCCCCCACCCCCCCCCCACACCACCATCCACTAATATGAAACAAAATGAGTCTTCGTTCTATACTTCTTCACAGGAATGGTAACACAGTGGTAAAACTGTCAGACTGGACTGGACAAGTAATCCAGAGGGCCAGACCAAAACTCCAAAGACTTGGATTCAAATCCCATGCGGCAGCTGGGGTAATTTAAATTAAATTCATTAAGAAATATGGAATAAAATGTTGGTCTCATTAATAATGATCATGAAGCTGCCACATTGTTGTTGAAAGCACCAACTGGTTCACAAATGTCCTTCAGAGGAGGAAATCTGCCACCCTAACCCAGTCTTGTCTAGATGTGGCTCCGGATGTGCAACAATGGACGGGAATGTACGGCCTCGCTCGTCCCAAAACTGTAAAATCCAGCCCAAGGTCAACGGACCTTCTCATTGTCCGCCCCTCGCCCACTCCAATTCCTGTGGTGGGCGGGATGGTAAAATTCCAGCCAATGTGTTTAACTCTTAACTGCCCTCAGAAATGGCCTGCTAAGCCATTCAGTTGTATCTCACTGTTGCAGGAAGGTTGAATAAAACCAGCCAGATCACAGAAGCACCACCAAACATACCTCAAAACGAGATGCCAACCTGGTGAAACCATAACACAGGGCTACGTGCATGCTAAACAGCAGAAGCAACATGCTGTAGACAGGGCTAAGTGATCCCATAACCAACCATCACCCAGATCAAAGCTCTGCAGACCCATCCAGTCATGAATAGTGCTGGACAACTGGAAGAGGAGGCTCCCAAGCGCTTTGGTAGGAAGAGCAAAAGGGTGGAATATTATTCAGATGGAGAAAGACTGCAGAAAGCTACAGCACAAGGGAATTCAGAGGTTCTCGTGCATAAACCACAAAAAGCTAGTATGCAAGTTCAGCAGGTAATAGGGAAGGCAGGTGGAATGTGGACCTTTATTTAAAAAGGAATGGAGGATAAAAATATGGACAAGGCATTAGTTAGGCCACACCTGGAAAACTGAATGGTTTTGACCCCCTTAATGAAGGAAAGATGTTGGAGGCAGTCCAAAGAAAGTTCACTCGATTGATCCCAGGTATGGAGGGATTTTTTTTGTGAGGAGAGAAGTTGGATAGGTTGGTCCTGTACTCGCTAAAGTTTAGAAGAATGAGAGGCGACCTTATTGAGATATATGAGATTCTCAGGGGGCTTGAAAGGGTAGATCTGAGAGGTTGTTTACCCTCATGCAGGAGTCTAGGATGAGAGACTATAATCACAGAGTAAGGGGTTGTCCATTTAACTTGATTACCTGTAAAGACTCGCATTATTTTGTAAATTGAGTTTGTGTCTTTATGTACCCTGTTTGTGAACAGAACTCCCACTCACCTGGTGAAGGGGCAGCGCTCCAAAAGCTAGCGGCTTGTGCTACCAAATAAGCCTGTTGGGCTTTAACCTGGTGTTGTGAGACTCCTGACTGTGTTTGTCCATTTAAGACAGCGATGAGGATAAATTTCTTCTCTCAGAGAGCAGTGAATCTGTGGAATTCTTTACCACAGAGGGCTGTAGAGGCTGAATCGTTAAGTATGTTCAAAGCTGAGGCAGACAGATTTTTAATCAGTAAAAGAATGAAGGGTTATGGGGATAAAGCAGGAGGATATCATACCTGATCAGTCATGATCACACTGAATTTAGAAGAATGAGGGGAGATCAAATTGAGGTATGTAAGATGATAAAAGGTACGGATAAGGTAGAAGTGAAGTGGATGCTTCCTCTTGTGGGGCATTCTAGGACGAGAGGTCATAGTCTTAGGATAAGGGATAGCAAATTTAAAACAGAGTTGAGGAGAAACTTCTTCTCCCAAAGGGTTGTGAATCTGTAGAATTCGCTACCCCAAAGTGCGGCGGATGCTGGACAGTGAGTAAATTTAAGGAGTTAGACAGACTTTTAATTGGTAACGGGTTGAAGGGTTATGGGGAGAAGGCAGGAAAATGGAGATGAGGAACATATCAGCCATGATCGAATGGCGGAGCGGACTCGATGGGCTGACTGGCCTAATTCTGCTCCTATATCTTATGAATTTATGAACTTATGAATGATGGGGCAGACTCGATGGGCTGAATGGCCTACTTATGCTCCTATGTCTTATGGTCTAAAAATCATCCTCACCCTCAATGGTGGAGATGCCTAGCACTGAGCAAAGGACAAGGCTGAAGCTTTAGCAGTCATCTTCAGCTAGAAGAGCCGAATAAATGGTTCATCTTGGCCTCCTCCTGAGGCCACAACATCACAAATACCTGTGTTGAGAGAATTCAATTCTCTCCATGTCAATCAAGAAATTACGGAGTGCAGTGGATATATCAAATGTTATGGGCCCTAGCTGTAGTAATGAAGATTTGAATTAACCATGTCCATAACAAAATTTCAGTACCACTACAACACTCATATCTTCCCGGCAATGTGGAAAATTGTCCAGGTAAAACCTGTCCATAAAAAGCAGGGTAACTTCAACCCACCCAATTACCGGCCCATCAGTATACTCTCAATAATCAGCAAAGTTACGGAAGATGTTAACAGTACTATCAAACAGCACTTACTCAGTTACAGCCTGCTCACTAATGCTCAGTTTGAATTTCACCAGGACTGCTTGGATCCAAGCCTTGGTCTAAACAAGGATAAACAAAATGAATTCCAGAGGTGAGTTGAGACTGATTGCCTTTGACATCAAGACATTGAGTGTGACACCAAGGAACCCTAGCAAAATTGAAGTCAATGGAAATTGGGGGGAAACTCTCTACTGGTTGGAGTCATACCAAAGAAAACCCAAAGGAAGATGGTTGTGATTATTGAAGGCCAACCATTACAATCCTTTGACATCATTGCAAGAGTTCCTCAAGGCAGTGTCCTAGGCTCAACCATCATCAGTTGCTTCATCAAAGACTTACGCTCTCACATGAGGTTGGAAGTAGGGATGCCCATTGATGATTGAATAGTGTTCATTAACATTAATTTCTGCTCTGATATTGATATGCCCAAATGCAGCAAGACCTGAACAACATTCAGGCTTGGGCTGATTGAAGGCAATGCTATTCTTGCCATCCAGGTGCCAGGCAATGACCAACTCAAGCAAATAAGAATCTAACCATCTCTCCTTGATGATGAACAGCATCATTGGATCCCCCACGATCAACAGTCTGGGGTTACCATCAACTGAACTATCCAAATAATGTCTCTAAAAAAATCAGTTCATAGACTGGGAAGTCTTATCTCCTGACCCTTCAAAATCTGTCCACCATCTACAAAGCACAAGCCAGGAGTGTGGTGGAATACGTTCCATCTGCTTGGATGAGTGTAGCTCCAGTGCCACATTAAAGCTCAAAGGACCCAAGAAAAAGAACCTGGATTGATTGACAACCCATCCAGCAACTTAAACATTAATTCCCTTCGCCACTGACAGCAGTGTATACCATGTACAAGTCTCCTTCGTCAGCACCTTTCAAACCTGTGACCATTAGAAGCACAAGGGTAGCAGGTGTATGAGAACACCACCACCCTTCAAGTCCCCCTCCAAGCCACATAGCATCCTGAAGTGGAAATATATTGCCATTCCTTCACTGTTGCTCGATAAAATCCTGGAACTCTCTAACAGCACTATGAGTGTACCTACACCACATGGACTGCAGCGGTTCAAGCCTACACCACCACCTCCTCAAAGGCAATGAGGGATGGACAGTAAATGTTGGCCTTGCCGGTAATGCCCACATCCCAAGAACAAGACAAGAAAAATTGTAAATCTCGCTGTCAATTTTGACCTATATTGGCTCCTGGTCCTCCTTCAATTTCTTCTGTAAAAATCTTTATATGTGTATTTAATTTTTCCAGTTTATTATTATTACAATTTACTTTGCAATAAACTAAGATATCAAATTGCTCCTCCTGCTCTCTCAGTGCAGTCTCTGTATCTCTTTACTAGAGGGTCACATTGCCTTTTCGCTCTTGCCATTCTGGAAGTTACAAACCGCAGTTTATCCTTGTGTTTCTCCGTTATTGGCAACTAAGAGGCATAAGGATGGACTCCTGTGATACCAGCTATTTCTCTTTGAACAGTATGGCAATATGCAGCCTCTACTCTGCTCTTGCCCTGTTGTAACGGGCAGGAAATACAAATTGAATAGCCAACTTAATGCACAGAATTGCAGACATACTCCATCATCACATCACCTCATTCAATGCTTACTTAGCAAATGTAGCAAAACATCTGACCCCAACATATTATTGCAGTAAAAAGTCTGAATCCAGGATTGGCACGACATGTGAGAATGATCCAGAATTTGCAGCACCATTGATTTGGAGTTTTAATTCTGCTATTTGCTTCTTTTTAATAATTAATCCAGTTTGCATTCCTTAGCAGTCATTTTCTGGCTTTCAAAGGTCAATTTGCCTGAAAGCATTCTGTGAAAATAACAGAGCTGGCAGTGAGACTCATTACTCATTCAATAATTGTTTTAAAACATAAGTCAAAATGAATAGCTTGAATTTGCTTATTTGACTTAATAAGAGTAGATCTTAGAAAAATTTGCAGACAGCTTAGCTCTTTATCTTACATTCGCATTGTAACAGTAGCATTGTTGCAAAGCAATATTGCTTTTTAGTGGTCCTTCTGTATTAGTGTAAATGCAGCAAAAATCCAGAGACTTGATCTTACCCAACAATAGAGTTAATCATATCTCACAAGTTCAGCATCAGCGCAAGTCCTTTTGTACTAACACTTTTTCTTATTCATTCAAGGAATGTGGCCTATGCTGGCTTGGCCAGTGTTCATTGCCCATCCCTAATTGTCCTTGAGAAGGTGATAGTGAGCTGCCTTCTTGAACCGCGCAGTCCATATAGTGTAGGTACACCCACAATGCTGTTAGGGAGGGTGTTCTAGGATTTTGACACAGCGATAATGAAGGAACGGCGATATATTTCCAAGTCAGAATAGTGTGTGACTTGGAAGGAAACTTCCAGTTGGTGGTGCTCCCATATATCTGCTGCTCTTGTCTTTCTAGATCAGGGGTCTCCAAACTACGGCACGCGGGCCACATCCGGTCATTTAGGTTAGCTATATGTATCCCAACAAAGTATTCCTGCTCAGTGAGAATCCCGGCATCTTTATGATAAATGTCGTCCAACAGTAATTGTGGGTTGGGATTCAGAACACGGTAAACGCAATGACATAATTCAGCTGTCTCCAAACTGCGGGCCAGATGTGGCCCGCGGGCTGTAGTTTGGAGACCCCTGTTCTAGATGATGGTGGTCATGGATTTGGAAGATGCTGAGGAGTGGCACAGTGGTTAGCACTGCTGCCTCACAGCACCATGGACCCAAGTTTGATTCCCAGCTTGGGTGACTATGTGGCGTTTGCACATTCTCCCTGTGTCTGCGTGGATTTCCACTGGGTGCTCCAGTTTCCTCCCACAGTCCAAAGATGTGCAGGTTAGGTGGAATGGCCAAGCTAAATTGCCCCTTAGTGTCAGGGGGACTAGGTAGGGTGAATGGATGGGGTTATGGGGATAGGGCCTGGCTGTGATTGTAGTCAGTGCAGACTCGATGAGCCGAACATCCTCCTTCTGCACTGTAGGATTCTATGATTCTATGAGACTTGATGAGTTCCTGCACTTTTAGGAAGGAGTAGCTTAGACACATCTCAGAGTAAACTCATTTGCTTTCCACAAAAAAGCAGCCTGGTGTTTGAAAATATAATATAATTTGGTGTTGAATGGTGTGAGGTGTGCTTTTCTAACAGTTCAGCTGGGTACTATGGTGTTGTACAGTATATAGCTCCTATACAATAACTATCATCTCATATAGATAGAACATAAATATTGTCTTATGCTTGAACCAAGTTTTGGCTTTTATCTTTTAAAAGTCAGTTAGAAGCTCGTTTTTATCAGAAATTATTGAAGCAGCTGTTTGTAATATATTGGTGTAAGAACTACTGCACCTTGTTATGCAAGTCAGTTCCAGTCAAGTAGACAAGCTTATTCCTCACAGACTGGCAGCTGTTAGGGGAAGTATTAAGTGAAGCTAAATTCTTAAGCAGAGTGAAGGAGGAAAATAAAAGTATCAGTGTATGTCGTAAAAGTATGTCATTTAGAAAGCAGCATTGGCAGAGATGTGGGAGTGTGTTACCTGACTTCTGGTTGGGAGTTGACAGAGGTGGAATACATAGTCCTATTAGAAGGCAAGAAAAACAGCTTAGAAAGATTGGGTTGGCTTTGGAAGTGGATTGCAATGTACTGTTCAGTACAGACATGTGCTCACGCCCACACCATGATTTGTACGATTACACAAGTTTTGTAGTTATCACATTAAGAAAACGTTTGGTGAAATTTTCTCTCGCTTCTATAATTTTGAAGCAGTTTCTGTGAGCAGGAAAGCTCACATAGGCGTTGCAGCTAAATATATTATGAACATCGGTTTAAACGATTTCTCGTAACGCTCAAAGAATGTGACATTTTGTAAAAAGTAAATTAAACCACATTTTCAAGATGCCCAGTCCACGCATGCATTTATTTCCTATCCCTAATTGCCCTCCATTTCAGAGGGCAGTTGAGAGTCAACTATATTGTTGTGGGTCTGGAGTCATATATAGACCAGACCAGGTAAGGATGGCATATTTCTTTCCCTATAAGGCATTAGTGAACCAGGTGGGTTTTTCCAACAATTGTCATCATTAGACTTTTAATTCCAGATTTTTTACTGAATTTAAATTTCACCATCTGCCATGGTGGGATTTGAACCCAGGTCTCAAGAGCATTACCTGAGTCTCTAGATTTCAGACAGTACCACTACGCCACTGCCTCCCCCAAGAGGACAGCTATTGATAAAAGCAAATTACTGCGGATGCTGGAATCTGAAACCAAAAGAGAAAATGCTGGAAAATCTCAGCAGGTCTGGCAGCATCTGTAAGGAGAGAAAAGAGCTGACGTTTCGAGTCCAGCTGGACTAAAGGAAAACTATTGATAATTGTTACTATTTTGCCTGCCTCAGTTCTTACTGCACTCTTTACCTTATAGGAATTTAAACATTAATTTCCCAATGAATTTAGAAGCTGCTTGAAAGAATTAACTTAATTTACTCCATCCTACATGGATTTATCTACTCTAGTAGGAACCAATCCAATGAAGTCACTTCCAGTCCAGCGTTTCTGAATATCTCGAATATTGGCAGATTATAAAAAGGCGCGTTGTTAAAAAGAGTTGCATTTCACACATTAGTCATTTTGGAATAGCTGACAAATGACTGCGGCTGGAATGCTGATATTCAGCATTTATGCCAGGGAAAGATTAAATGAAGAAGCCAATGTCAGTTGATAACATCATCAGTAGATTCAGATAAATCTGTTTTCTGTGAGAACTGAGTCTATAAACAACAGGCTGACATTGTGCATTAGTATCAAACCACTGTTCATCACAACAGCCTATTTTTGCAGGTTGGATGCTGAGGTTTTTTTGTCCAAATACACAACTAAAGCCAGGAAACTTCAAGCACGCTGGTAGAATGTTATTATTTCCATTTTTGTCTTGCTCCTGTTCCACTCTCTTGTATCCCAGCCCAAAGAAATAAGCAAGTGTGTCATAGAATTTATACTCGCAATTTTCAGAAACATAAAATATGATACACATCTGACAGTAAAATGCAGTATGAAATGTGGTGTATAATGCAAAATCCTTCAAGGCATATCTGAATGGAACTTACACGTTTTTGCAAAAATAACTAGCACTAGAAATAATGTCACGTTAGGTGCCTGCATGGATTTGGAGGAACAAAAACAGAAAAATGCTGGAAAGTCTCAGCAGGTCTGACAGCATCTGTGGAGAGAGAATAGAGTTTCGGGTCTAGATGACCCTTCGTCGAAGGGTCATCTAGACTCGAAACATTGGCTCTACTCTCTCTCATTAATGTAATTAATGTAATGTGATAATGTAAATTAAGTCTGTGTCTTTATATGCTCTGTTTGTGAACAGAATTCCCACTCACCTGAAGAAGGGGCTTGCAGCTTCGAAAGCTTGTGTGGCTTTTGCTACCAAATAAACCTGTTGGACTTTAACCTGGTGTTGTTAAACTTCTTACTGTGTCTACTCTCTCTCCACAGATGCTGTCAGACCTACTGAGATTTTCCAGCATTTTTCTGTTTGTGTTTCAGATTCCAGAATCCGCAGTATTTTGCATTTATCTTGATTTGAAGGAAGTCACATTTGGAGCAGTGTTTCTTTCACGACTATACCCACTGGGCTGTGTCCCAAGTGTTCGCTGACACTGACTTGTTAAAACATTTTGTCAGATTCCAACTGGGTTTCTGAGAGCAGGTTAGAAACACTCCAGTGCAAATACCACAAGGAATAAAAGTTGGAGCAAGCCGTTAAAGGTTCAATTGTTCATTGTTCATTCACTTGCTGTTCCAGTAAACGCGTGCTTATACTTATGAGGATAGCTATGTGACATAAAAAATAGAAATAAGCAGCAAAAAGAAGTAATGAATTCTAATGGTGTATCCATAGACATTCTTTGCTGCCATGGTACCACGTGTACTATAGTGCTTGCATTGATCTGTTTTAGTGTCTCTGACATAGATACCACAGAAAGTAGATGAGGCCAAAACGTTGTGCGATTTCAAGAAGAAATTAGATATGGCTCTTGGAGTCAAAGGGATCAAGGGATATGGGGGGAAGGGGGGATCAGGATACTGAATTTGATGATCAGCCAAGACCAAAATGAATGGCGGAGCAGTCTCAAAGGGCCAAATGGCCTACTCCTGCTTCTATTTTCTATGTTCCTAGATCTACTATTTCCTACCCTTCTGTTACTCATTACAGTTGTCCAATTTCACTGATGTGGTTAGTACAGAGTGTTCCATTGCTGTCATCATGTCTCCTTTACTGTGTTGTTAGGCAACTTACCAATAGCCTCCACATAAACATAGCTGCATTTCTACTTGTCCCTGTCAGTCCCATATTTTACTTAGTATGTATTTATACATTTTCAACTTGTCGATAACGGACTGCCACAGTTGACAATCATAGAAAAACAGTTGAGCTGAACTGAAGACATTTCTGCCCATGACAACAGATCTTCACAAAGCCCTCCTTAGATCTAAAGAGGCGATAGGAACAGAAAATATGCAACGTACAAGAGGCCAGCTCTGCAGAAGCAGCCATACACAGACAGACAATAGTATAGTTACAGCTCCCCAAATACCCCATGGATGTACCTTCGCCTGTAAAGCTAAACTGGAACCAAACTACAGGGTGGGACAAGTTTAAATCATTTCTAGAAATAAAGGAGCGTCATTCACCTTCATGATGGATTTTATTTATCTATTTACAGATGTGATAAAAAGATATTTTTCTGGCACTTTGCCCCACCTTAGATTAAAAAGAAATTTGTTTCACATTTTTTTTAACACAGGTTATTGTCACTTATAGAGAATGCAATTGAGAAACGTACAATTTGAACTCATTGAGCTCAGCTTACCTGTCATTTTCTGTGGGGTTTCACATGAATTTTAAAATCCAATGTTTGATTTATGTTGCCAATTCCTGCTTCTTCTTGCGTGATCTCTCATTTATTGCTCGTTTGAGTAAGTTCTTGTTACTCTTGTCAATTGATCATGAATCTGGCAAGGAATAGGAGGAAATCTCTGATGTCAACACAATTGTACACTCAGCTCAATGATGACACCTTCCAGAAGAATGATCTGGTCCCCATAGTTTAGTTTTTAAGTTTTAGTTTATTTTATTTTTTATTAGTGTCACAAGCAGGCTTTCATTAACACTGCAATGAAGTTACTGTGAAAATCCCCTCGTCGCCACACTCCGGCACCTGTTCGGGCACACTGAGAGAGAATTTAGCACAGCCCAATGCACCTAACCAGCACCTAATAGGGAACCTCGTGCTCTAAATATAAGGATGCTACAGAGCTCTGGCAATAACCGACCATCTAACCATTATATGATGCGGTCAAACCATAATATGCTATAATATAAACCTGTACTTTGACTTTCTTTATCAGTGTATTCAACCTGTGAACATTAAGGAGGCAAAGCTGCACTGTGTAATGCAATACAAGTATAGAAGTTTGAATCAGTGATGCAGAGAAGTGCAATTAGTTCAGATTTCGCTTTGATTGACACTGCGGTCTCCTGAATTTTCCACACTGTTGAGACATCCACCGCTATCACAGTGAGCTTTTCATTGCAATCTATTAAATCGTTGTTGAAGCAGGGCAGATGCAGTTACAAACAACAATTAGACAATGCAGCTCTCATATCTACTCCATTGCTAATGCCAGGGAGCCAAGAAGATTGGTTTCTTCTTTCCTGCTGAAAACCCTGTTTTCCTCCCAACAATACATTACTGTCTAGTTTTACTGCTTTATCTCCAGACTGCCATTTCCTCTTCTGTCAAGAGAAGCACTTTCCATAAGAACATAATACATCAGAGCCGGAGTAGGCCATTCAGCCTTTCAAACCTGCTCCACCATTCAATACAATCATAGCTAATCTTTCATCTTAACTCCACCTTCCCAATTATCCCTTAATATCCAAGAATCTATTGACTTCTGTCTTGATGATTGAGCATCCACAGCTCACTAGGGTATAGAATTCCAAAGATTCACAACCCTCTGAGTGAAGGAATCTCTCCTCATTTTGGTCCTAAATTCTGAGACTGTGAGGCCTAGTTTTGGATTGCCAAATGAGGGGATATATTCTCCCAGGATTTACCCTATCCAAACCCCTAAGAATGTTGTATGTTTCGATGAAATCACCTGACATTTTTATAAATTCCTGGGATTATGTTGCTAGCCTACTCAATCTCTCCTCAAAAGATAATCCCCTCATGCTGGGAATCAGTCGAGTGAACTTTTGTTGCACTCCCCCAAGGCAAGCATATTTATCATTATAATGAGACCATATTTGCACATGGTACTCACCAAGGTTGTCTGCAAATGCAATAAGACATCTTCACTCTTGTCCTCTTATCCCTTTGTAATAATAGCTCAGGTACCATTTTCTCTTTCATTATTTTATGGCACTATGAGGATGTGCTTTTTGAAGATACAATTTCTAATTCTTTTTCTGGATAGATTAAAACAAGAACGGTGACCCTACACAGACAATGGAAAAACTGTCCAGGCTTTTGCAACACACAATTTCACACTCCACCAAGTGGGATGACGACAAATTCTCAGGGAGCATGAAGGACCCCATCCTTGTCCATTCACACCATCCTGAGACTTCTGAAATGTTTCTGAGATGAGACATCAAAATGCGGTTACCTCGTCTGAAACAATAACTGCAGCAGGCATGAACCAATAGAATTTTTCTGGAATGTACAACCAGCAATGTAATTCAAGGACAGCTTCCAAACAGGAGAGAAAAAAGACAATGCTATAGTGAACACAGGCGGATTGAAGCTGAGTGCGGTCTCGGTCTCCCTCCTTCTCTTGGAAGTGCTGTGCCCAGTTTGCAAAGTGACCATCCTGAGAAGAAAAACTGACTGCGAACCAAGCTCCTTAAAACAATGCGGAAATCTGCCCCATACTATTACACCTGTCGTATGGACCAGAAGAGCTGCTAGACAAAACGGCTGCAACATTGAATCACGCTACATCAAGACCATCCAAGGAACAGCTAACCACACACTCCTTGGCTTTATCTTTCATGAACCGTAAATTTCTTATGAGCCTATCCTCATACTCTGCTGTCTGTACTGATGTGCCTGAGGGCCCATATGAATGTGTGAGATCAAATGAACGGTGGTCATGTTTTACCGAGTCTTTTTAGCTCAGGAATTAGTTTCAATGAACTGTTCTTTGTTTAACTTGAGAAAAACCTATCTGAATAATTCTTTACAACCTCAAAGTGTAAATGATGGGATTTTCCCCGAATCAGTGAAGTACATAGGGTGGGATTTTCCAGCCGCGCTCACCTCAAGGTCAGAAATTCCCGCTCGAGGTCAACAGACCTTTGCATGGTCCCCCCCCCCCCCCCCCCCCCCCCCCCCCGCCCCGCTCACTACGATTCCCATAGCGGGCAGGACAGGAAAATTCCTCTAAATTCCCAATAAAAACCCTGTTAAAGCAAAATGCAGAGTGGGAGATTAGGGGAGTCATTTCAGCCGCCTTCTTATGTTCACAACAATGGAAAAACCTCTCTGAATTTTACTCTCTTCTTTCATATATGTTTCCAATGCTCTATCGAGTCAGCTCATCCCCACCACTCTATCTGCGCTGCATTGAAATCTAACCTCCATGGGCAATAACTCATTCTCATTCCTTACTGGCCCTTGAAATAAAGTCATAGAATCATAGAGGTTTACATCATGGAAACAGGCCCTTCAGTCCAACTTGTCCATGCCGCCCTTTCTTTAGCCACCATGCTGGTCCCAATTGCCTGCATTTGGCCCATATCCCTCTATACCCATCTTACCCATCTAACTGTCTAAATGCTTTTTAAAAGACAAAATTGTACCCGCCTCTACTGCTACCCCTGGCAGCTCGTTCCAGACACTCACCACCTTGTGTGTGAAAAAATTGCCCCTCTGGACCCTTTTGTATCTCTCCCCTCTCATCTTAAACCAATATGATGGAACTGTTTACCACCTTTATCCTTTCCTTCTACCTACAAGCACAAGCTTTTAAACCCAAGTTTGGTGTTGGTTGAATGTTGCTTTAATTTAATTTATCTTCTCGTTTGCTGTTTCATCCAGGCGATGTTCTGCTGATAAGGGTTTTTGTTCCATATCTTGATTTATCAGCAAGTTTCCTGTCGACGCAATGCTGCCATTTTCAGCATTCCAAATTCTAAAGACTCTCAATTCAGGACCCCAACATTCAGGAACCCAACAGTACAAAGTGATTTTTTTCTATTCATTCATGGGACATGGGCATCCCTGGCTAGGTCAGCATTTATTGCCCATCCCTCGTTGCCCTTGAGAAAGTGGTGGTGAGCTGCCTTCTTGAACAGCTGCAGTCCATGTGCTGGGGGTTGACCCAATGACTCCACATACTGTCCCGTATACAGATAAATGGAGTTTAGTTAAAGGCTAGGAAGCTTAGGCAGTTATTAATGTAACCATGTCTATTGGAAAAGTCCCTGCTTGCATCACCAATGTCTGATAAATTAGTTCACTGAGATGATAGTAGTTAATTGCAACCAGGCTACAGTAGCCCCAATATCAGTACAATAAACACCTTCTGGAGAGGAAGGGTCAGGAGAAAAAGAAGCAACACTTGACAATTTCTCCTCTTGAAGCTGAATTCAAATGCATCCAGGCATAGCACAAAACTGGTTTACTTTGGTATTAATTGGTATGACAGTGAAAATCCGCTCATAGAGACTGCGGAATGGCTTGGATAGGGAACGGAAAATTTTAGTACAAGTGTAAAGACTTTTTATTGAGATACAGTAAAGAAAGCTTTATTCTGCATCTAATTGTTAAACTTGATTTGAGTACACTTAATGCCAATTTTTAGTTGCTGCAGTGGGAAAGTGTTCCATTAACATTTCTCACCAAATTTGTCAGGGCTTCTAAAGACATTTGCCATAAAATTATCTGATTAAATGTCTTTTCAGACAATTCATGGTTAGCACTGCTGCCTCACAGCGCTGGGGACCCGGATTCAATTCTGGCCTTGGGTAAACGTGTTTGTGGTTTTTGCAAGTTCTCCCCTGTGTCTGCGGTGGTTTCCTCCGGGTGCTCCAGTTTCCTCCCACACTCCAAAGATGTGCCGGTTAGGTGGATTGGCCGTGGTAAATTGCCCCTTAGTGTCCAAAGATGTGTATGTTAGGGGGATTAGTGGGGTAAATACATGGGATTAGGGGGATAGGGCCCGGGTGGGATTGTTGTCGATGCAGTCTCAATGGGCTGAATGGCCTCCTCTCCACTATAGGGATTTGATTATTTTAATTACCACAAAAACCATCTTGCCTCATTTCAAATATACAGCGAGGTTGGAGTGCCTGTTAAACCAATGATGTGATAACGTTATTCAATATGATAGCGTCAGCTGAGGTCTGTCTACATTGTGAAGGAAATAACTTCCACAGTTAGTCACTCCATCTGCTTTAGTAATTTGTGACATAATAGTGTTATCTTTAAGTGTTGTGATTACGCTAGAGCTTCTGAAATTCAACTCCGGCTTCTGTACAACTTAAGAGGTCTAAAACCAAAGACTAATCTGAACTTGGGATTTTCTGAATTGATTCAGGGTGCCAGAGCTAAAGTTGGAAAAATGATACCACAGTTATAACTGTTGCAGTACAGGATCAACATTACCATCGAGAATAAACTATGCAATTGCATGTCAAGAATGCTGAAGTTTCATTTCACTATTGCTAACTTTGTGGGCGGCACAGTGGTTGGCAGGCGCCTCACAGCTTCAGGGACCTGGGTTCGATTCCTGGCTTGGGTCACTGTCTGTGTGGAGTTTGCACATTCCCCCTGTGTTTGCGTGGGTTTCCTCCGGGTGCTCCGGTTTCCTCCCACAGTCCAAAGATGTGTAGGTTAAGTGCATTGGCCATGCTAAATTGCTCCTCAGTGTCCCGGGATGCTTAGGTTAGAGGAATTAGTAGCTAAATGTGTGGGATTGCGGGGATGGGGCCTGGGTGGGATTGTTGTCGGTGCAGACTCGATGGGCCAAGTGGCCTCCTTCTGCACTGTATGTGGGTATCTTATTTTGATTAATGTTGTAAGGCCCAGAATAAGCATGTCAGCTTGTTTTAATCCAAATCACTTGATTGATGTTAATCTCATGTGATCTAATGAACTTCTTAGTTCAGACATTGCAACAGTTAGTTAAACCACTATTATTGGAGAAGTTTATGGTGGCACTGTGGTTAGCACTGCCGCCTCACATTGCCAGGGACCCGGGTTCAATTTTGGCTCGGGTGACTGTGTGGAGTTTGCACATTCTCCCCGTGTCTGTGCAGGTTTCCAGGTGACTTGGTTTCTTCCCAAAGATGTGTAGGTTAGGTCGATTGGCCATGTTAAATTTCCCCTGGGGTATTAGCAGGGTAAATACGTGGGGATAGGCCCTGGGTAGGATTGTTGTCGGCGCAGGTTCAATGGGCCGAATGGACTTCTTCTGCACTGTAGGGATTCTATGATTCTAAGTTGTATCTACTACTTGACACAATGGGTTTGAATTTGCCAGGGCTTCTAAAGACATTTGCCATTAGTTAGACTTTCCCTTGCATGTTCAGGTTTATAAATGCTTTGCTTGGTGAGTTGCTAAAGGTGCAAGCTGATAACATTGCAGCGAGACACGGGTCATCTGGAACCTGAGTGAACAGGGCAAGCAACTGTGTATCTCCTTAACCAATCATATTGAAGGATTGTGAAATTAGCAGCACAAGAACTGAGACAGACGTGTAAATTAGACTGGGTGAATTCAATGTTAGATCAGAAAATGCAATAAATTGAGGGGAAAATGTTTAAATTAAGAGAGAGAGCAGAGACAGAAAGGAAAAGTCAAACAAAAATACATTTAACATTTTTAAAATCTCCAACAATAATTAAAACCTGAAGGAATGAGACTCCCTTTGCGTGACAGTTAATTAATATTGACTGGCTATATTAATTACAGAGGAACATAGAATATAGGAGCAGGAATAGGCCATTTGGTCCCTCCAGTCTGTTCCACCATTCAATTAGATCATGGCTGATCAGCTACCTTAACACTAGCTCTTTCCCAAACTATCCCCATATCCCTTAATATATTTAATATCTAGAAATCTATTAATCACTGTGTTAAACATAATTAATGACTAAGCTTCCACAGCCCTCTGGGCTAGGTCATTTCAAGGCCATACCACCCTCTGAGTGAAAAAATTCCTCCTCATCGCAGAATTCAATGATCTACCTCTTATTCTGAGACTGTATCCACTGATCCTTATCCAAGGGAAACATCCTTCCTGCATCTACCTAGCTACATCTTCAAAAGATTCCAACAGGTTTGTTAAACATGATTTTCCTTTCATGAATTCATGTTGACTCTGCCCAATCTTACTATTTATTCTAAGTGTCCAGTTATCACATTCTTTCTAATAGATTCTGGCACTTTCCTTACCACTGATGTCAGACAGGTCTGTAGTTCCCTGTTTTCTCTCTCTCTCCTCTCTTAAATAGTGAGGTGACATTTGCTACCTTCCAGTCTGCAGGAACCATTTCACAAGTTATAGAATTTTGGAAGATGATCACCAATGCATCCACCATCTCCATAGCTACCTCTTTCAACACTTTGGGATTGGCACTCAGCATTTGCTAAGAGGGCACTTTGACTAAAATGGGAACGAACATTCTGGCCAGAATATTACCACCTCGGAATCAGGTGGGCGAGGCTCACAAAACAGAATTCTTTGTTGGCCTTGGGTGGGATTTTATGAGCCTCGCCTGAGCAAGGTCAGAAAATGCCGCCCTCTGTGTGCGTTATTTTGAGATCTCCCACTCCACCTGACGAAGGAGCAGCAGCGCTCCAAAAGCGAGTGGCGTTTGCTACCAAATAAACCTGTTGGACTTTAGCCTGGTGTTGTTAGACTTCTTACTGCATTATTTTGTATCAGCTATGCTGATAGAGCAACTGTGTGCTGTTCAGTGGTGAGGCAGGCAGCAAGGATTGCAAAGCTAACAGAGGAGCGGCACATCAAGATGGTGGCATGGTGGCACAGTGGTTAGCACTGCTGCCTCACAGCACCAGGGACCCGAGTTCAATTCCCAACTTGGGTCACTGTCTGTGTGGAGTTTACACATCCTCCCCATGTCTGCATGGGTTTCCTCCGGGTGCTCCGGTTTCCTCCCACAGTCTGAAAGACGTGCTGGTTAGGTGAATTGGCCATGCTAAACTCTTCCTCAGTGTACAGACGCCGGAGTATGGCAACTAGGGGAATTTCACAGTAACTTCATTGCAGTGTTAATGTAAGTCTTACTTGTGACTAATAAATAATCTTTTACCTTTAACTTTTTAACTTTAACACATCTCTGACAGCGGCTATTGGATTTCCATCTTTAACCCAGCATAGGCCTCACCTCAAGTTGCTGACGCATTTGTCTAAACTCAACTGCTTTGCGTATATGCGAATAACCGCGAATGTTATGAGACTCACAACCGTTATGGACCAATAACAGGCTCATGCTACAGAGATGAACATACAATCTTAGAAATGAGGTCGAGGGAGTTGCTTAAAATACGGCCGATGGGGTAGAACATTTGGCTGACACATCACATTCCGACAAGCCGTGTACTATGATTGAAATCTGATGACGCACAACTTCTGCTGTGTCAGGCCAGAATAATGCTCAGATACTTAACATCTAATGAAGCTGGCCATTGCTGTTGCAGTTTCCCAATTACTCAGACCATGTCAATTTCCACTTTCTAACCCATCAAACCTTTCTTAATTTTAGTGCAAATGCTTTCATTTTTCTTCTTCCTGGGAATTACATTGGCCACAGCTGAGGGAAGGGGGTGAGCAGCCTGTTCCCAAATCTATGTTAGTGTCACTTGGAATCAGTTGCTAGGAGACAGGCAAGAGCGGCCCAAAATTCTTCCTTCGTCATCCGGCAATCTTCAGATTCTGATGATGACATGAGAGACGCGGGTTCCAATTTCAAATTTATTGTACGTCATTGGAACACCATGTTTGTTTTAAACAAAAACAGCTTGCGCCTATGTATATAGTAACAACACAATAAAATGTCTTAAGATGTTTTACGAATGTTTTGATTTGATTTATTATTGTCATATGTATTGGGATACAATGAAAAGTATTGTTTCTTGCGCGTGCTATACAGACAAAACATAACATTCATAGAGTACGTAGGGGAGAAGGAAAGGAGAGGGTGCAGAATGTAGTGTTACAGTCATAGCTGGGATGTAGAGAAAGATCAGCTTAATATAAGGTAGGTCCATTCAAAAGTCTGATGGCAGCAGGGAAGAAGCTGTTCTTGAGTTGTTTGGTCCGTGATCTCAGACTTTTGTATCTTTTTCCTGACGGAAGAAGGTGGAAGAGAATATGTTAGGGGTGCGTGGGGTCCTTGATTATGCTGGCTGCTTTTTTAAAAGTTTATTTACTTGTGTCGCAAGTCGGCTTACATTAACACTGCAATGAAGATACTGTGAAAGTCCCCAAGCCATCACATTCCAGATCGGGTACACTGAGGGAGAATTTAGCATGGCCAAAGCACTAACCAGCACGTCTTATGGACTGTGGGAGGAAGCCGGAGCACCCGGAGGAAACACACGCAGACACGGGGAGAACGTGCAGACTCTGCACAGACAGTGACCCAAACCAGGAATCGAACCCGGGTCCCTGGCACTGTGAGGCAGTGTTGTGAATCACTGCGCCACCATGCCACCCAAGAAGTGGGCATTCGGATATCTAACGAACAGAGGCGAAAGTCATAATGTCTGGATGGTGCTTCCTCTTACAATTAGTAATTTATTTGCTTTATCTTAGTAAGTTAGTAAGTTTCAATAAAATTGTCCTTTCAGTGAAATCTTATAAACTGTTAAGTTTTATACTTTGAGTAATCGGTCCTTCATCCAAAAGTTTTATTTTTAAATATATATATCGACTTGATGAATCAAGCTTTTGATATCTTGGCCCAGTTACATTGATTCGTACTGGCACCTCAGCTGCTCATTAAGTTCGTCTAGATTAAACTTTTTATCATCAGCTAGGATCCAAAAATATGTTTGTAACAGCTGCAGGAGTTTTGTAAGTGACACAGAATATTATTTTTTCCAGTAAGTTAGAGCTCATGTAGTCGTTGGCTTTACGCACATTTTAAATGAGTATTTTAATAGTGTTGTAAACCTTACCCAACTGACAAGAGGATAACTAGAGGGTCAATATGTGAAAGCTCTTGCCTGCCCTCTCTACTTACACTGTCTTAGTTACTTACTGAGTATTTCCAGCATTCTTTGTACCAGCATCTTCAGTGTTTTGCTTGTTTTTTTGTGTTAATATTGCAACATGGAGGGATTTTCTAATGAGGAGAGATTGAGTAGATTGGGTCTGTACTCATTGGAACTTAGAAGAATGAGGCGACTTTATTGAGATGTATAGGATTCTCAAGGGGCTTGGAAGGGTAAATGCTGAGAGGTTGTTTCCCCTTTTGGGAGAATCTGGAAATGAGATAGACAAATTTCAATCAGTAAGGGAATCAAGGGTTATCGGACCTAAGGTGGGAAAGTGGAGTTAAGGATTATCATATCAGATCAGTCATGGTCTCATTGAATGGCAGTGCAAACACAATGGGCCAAATGGCCTACTTCTTCTCCTATATTTTATGGTCTTGGGCTAGGGTGCCAAGGTTGGAGATCGAGATTGTGGCAGTATGCAGGATTAGACTGACAATTTCAGATCTTATCTAGCACACAGATTAGAGAGGGGCATTGAGTGATGACTGCATATTTGTCCATGGGGTTGAAGTGAATGTCCAAGAGTAAAACATCCCTAAGCTGGTCTCATGCATTTCTTAGCAATTGGTTACAGACCATCATAGTCAGAGCCACGAGAGTGATTGCTCTCAACTAGAGAAAGACGGAAGGAGGGAGAAACTTATGTCAAGGAGCAAAAACTCTGGCACATAAGAAAAACTGAATCTAGTCAGGGCAAATGATAATATTTTTGGCACGTTTTATTAGCTATCGACTCTGTCGTACAATCTTAACTGTGGAACAGAAAGAATAATCAGTGGACAGTGAAATAATCACAATTTAAGGTTCACATAAACACCCACATTTACAACAAAAATTGTCAAGTACAAAAAGTTGGAATTTTCCAAAGATTCTTTCTTGATTGGGCTGTGCTGAAAACTAACTAGATATAAGAAAGGGAGATTTAAATAACCAGGGTACGAAGACTTTACGCCTGTGCTTGGGTCTCTCTGGAAGCTAGGTGCAAGTGCAAAAGAAACCTTCATTAACTAGTTGGAAGAAAATATGAAATATTAAAACTATTGTGTCCAAAAGTTTTGAGAGCGTCATCAAACATTCATTACTGGGAGCAATTTTAACCTATCCTACCAGTATACTGACAGAACTGGGTGCAATATACTGCATCCCACCTGATTTTACTCTGCATTGATGCTAATAAGTAATAATCAAGTGTTTCTCTTGATCCTATGGGTTTCCCAGCTGGTGAGTGCATTTAAAGATGTCCCAATATGTTATGCGTATAAATAGACCAAAAAAAATCATTTCAGTACTATTTTGGTCTGAACTGGAGCTGAGAATTTACAAGCAGATTCCAGTCTGCAAGCTCCCTTTACAGAATCAGACCACCCTGATCTCATAGAATCATAGAATCCCTACAGTGCAGAAGGTGGCCATTCTGCCCATCGAGTCTGCACTGACTTTCCAACAGAGCACATTTACCCAAACCCGATCCTTGTGACCCTATGTATTTGCCCCCTTACCTATGCATCTTGGGACACTAAAGGGCAATTTAGCATGGCCAATCCACCTAATCGTCACATCGTTGGACTGTGGGAGCAAACCCACGCAGACACGGGGAGAATGTGCAAACTTCGCACAGTCACTCGAGGCTGAAATTGAACCCGTATCTCTGGTGCTGTGAGGTAGCAGTGCTAACCACTGTGCCATCATGCCACCCAGTTATAGAGAACAGGCAAGATCCCGGTTTCAATCTCTGCTTTGCGCTTATTTAACCAACAGTTGTCAAAGGAGCCAGGGCTCGGGGAGTAAGTTGGAGAGAGGGGGTCTTTAGTCTGGGTTCAGGTTGAGTTATGAAAGCCTGCATTTAAATAGCCTATTGTGTGAAGACAGATCCCGGTAGCTGAGGACACCTTTGTGTAAATATGTTCCAATATGTGTCTTCCAGAGAAGAGGGACAAAGTGTAAGAAACTGAACGCATCGCGCTCTTCATTACATTGCTCAGATTTCATTTGTGACAAATATTATTAATTAGGTTTCTAGCTTTATAAGTGCAGAAGATATCAACATTTATCAAAATTAGTTTTCTAAAGGTTTATTTGCAACTTAAGCTAACCTGCTTTGCAATCTATTCATTGTAATAATTTGCCCTGCTTTCTAGAGTAGACTCATATATCAACAAAGGGCCTGCTATCAATATCAATCATGTAAAGAGGATCAGTGCACTCTTTTCTTTACTTCAGGAACTATATATCCTTATTGTTGTTGGCCCCGGCCCCTTTGGCCACGGGTGGCAGCGATTCCACATTGATTTTCACATTGTTGACAATGGGCTGAATCTCATCCCCTTTCCTCTGTGCCTCGATGCACAGGACACCATCATGGGTCAGGGTCGACCGAATCAGCAGAGGGTCCACGTCCAGGGGCAGGATGTAGGTGCGCGTGAAATCCCGGGAGATAAAGCCGTGACTGTCCAGTTTCTGCAGGTGCCTCCCAGACACCTCCAGAAGGTTGTCCACTGTCCGAACTGAGATCTCATCTGGCAGGAACTGGCAGACATCCAGGAATACCTGAAATTTATGATGCTTTGTTTCAATAGTTGAAAAGCCTCGATCTAGCTGTTTATTGATCCTGGGTCTAATATAGTAGCCGTGGTACAATGTAGGAGCTAAAATATCCTCTGGGGACAAACCTGAAAAAAGTAGATTAATAAATAGTTTAATAGGTTAATAAGTTATCAAAATATATACAACAGAAGATGTAACTCAGTGATGGGCATCCTAGGCTAGTGAGTGGGCTGCATGAGTGTCTTCCTTCACTTCAGTGGGTCGCAAGATTGAAACTGAGTTTTGTGGTAGCATGGCCCCTTTAAGGGGCGATCCTCAACAACCTCTACTGATGCACCATAGAAAGCATCCTTTCCAGATGTATCACAGCTTGGTATGGCTCCTGCTCTGACCCAGACTGCAAAAAACAACAAAGAGTCGTGAACCAGTCCATCACGCAAACCAACCTCCCATCCATTGACTCCATCTACACTTCCCGCTGCCTCGGAAAAGCAGCCAGCATAATCAAGGACCCCACACACCCCGGACATACTCCCTTCCACCTTCTTCTGTTGAGAAAAAGATACAAATGTCTGAGATCATGAAACCAACCAACTCAAGAACAGCTTCTTCCCTGTTGCCATCAGACTTTTGAATAGACCTACCATATATTAAGCTGATCTTTCTCTTCACCCTATCTGTAACTGCAACACTATATTCCTTCTCCCATATGTACTCTATGAACGGTATGTTTTGTCTGTATAGCGCGCAAGAAACAATACTTTTCACTGTATCCCAATCCATGTGACAATAAATCAAATCAAATCAAATCCCTGAGGGCCACTTGCTCAGGCCAGACTCTATGGCGTGGCAGTGTGGGAAGCCAAGCCAACCAGGTGCAAGGACGTGCATCCTGGCTCGGAGTTGGAGTCAGGGATGAGTGGAGAGTAGTCGTGTATTCAGTTTTGTCAGACCCTTGTTGGGACATATCTATTTATTTTTCTTAATTAATCCTTTGTAACCTTAAGCTACAACAAGTCGTCTTTGAAGTTAGTACAGCCTTCTTCACTAATCATGAACCCATGAATAAGACGAAATACATTTAATACACGCGGAATATTTCATAATGAGTCATAGAAAATGCTTAATCATTTATATGTTACTAGAATTATCGTCAGCAAAATGAAAGAAATATTTACACTTTGGACGCACGGCTCTCACAGTCAATGTTGTGAGCGATCAGCACACATCTCACTTCACTTGCCCTGGCTTTATGTGCGAATCACTTCAGTCACACTGGTAGGAAAAAATCTGAAATGTGGCAACCCTGGGCGTGGGCAACAGTCAACAACATAGCCCGCGGGCCACAATCAGAACCCAGATCGGAGTTATATGGCCCCCCAGGTCACAGGTTGCCCATCACTGATGTAACTATAGCATTATCAGATACTATATATTCATAATTAATATTAATGTTGGCTCTATATTCCAAAGATCTCATTTGCTGTTCAATGAGTAATATATTTCACCATTTCTTAATTAAAATGTTATTACCTTGTCTGCGCTGGTCCTCTTTCAAAACTCACACACTCTGGTTAATAGTGTGTGCCTTCAGGTCCCAGGATTCCAGGTTTACACAGTCAGAATTGTACAAATCGGAATTGTACACAAACAGTCCAGAATTGTCACGTACAGCCACTCACCACCTGACTTGGAAATATATCGTTGTTCCTTCGCAGTCGCTGGGTCAAAATCCTGGAATTCCCTCCCTAACAGCATTGTGGTTCAACCCACAGCACTTGGACTGCAGCGATTCAAGAAGGCAGCTCACCACCACCTTCTCAAGGGCAACTAGGAATGGGCAATAAATGCTGGCCAGCCAGCGACGCCCATGTCCCATGAATGAATAAAAAAGATGCAGTAAGAAGTCTTACAACCCCAGGTAAAAGTCCAACAGGTTTATTTGGAATTCCAATTTGGAATTCCCAGTGATTCCAAATAAACCTGTTGGACTTCAACCTGGTGTTGTGAGACTTCTTGTTGTGCCCACACCAGCCCCAACGCTGGCATTTCCACATCATACCTACAGATGTGCCACCCCACCCAAATGAGGAAATGGCCTCTCAATGCCACCTCTCAAATTGCCCAGCTAAGATTATCAGCAAGAGTGTTGAACAACCATGTGTGCCAACCATGTGGGCACAGCTTGCCAGCTCGCCTTCAGAAGGAAGGCTTGCAAGGAGATTAAGCAAAATGTGGACCGGAGGGTGGGTTTGGCAGCCCTGAATCATCATCCAACATAAGTCAACACTTTCAAGGGGGGGGGGGGGGGAGGGGGAGGACAAACAATTAAAAGTTAAAGTTTATTTATTACTCACAAGTAGACTTACATTAACACTGTGATGAAGTTACTGTGAAAATTCCCTAGGCGCCACACTCTGGTGCCTGTTCGGGTACACTGAGGGAGAATTTAGCGTGGCCAATGCACCCTAACCAGCACATCTTTGGACTGTGGGAGGAAACCGGAGGAAACCCACACAGACACGGGGAGAACGTGCAAACTCCACACAAAGAGTGACCCAAGCTGGGAATCGAACCTGGGTCCCTGGTGCTGTGAGGCAGCAGTGCCAACCACTGTGCCACAATTGGGTTAAATAGGGAACAAAATCATCTGTAACTAAGATAACAAGATTTCTAATCTCCTTCCAAGAGAAACCGGCCATGTTCGCATTGTACATTTCATCAATGTACCCCGGTTGGTTTTTCTACTCTCCCCGTTACAACCTGTCAGCACAGACTAGTGACAAGCGGTGGATAGGTTTGAGCCTGGCTACAAAATTTATTGAAAGTAAATAGAGGTGTGTTTCTTCCAAGTAGGTTTGCAATGGCCATGCGGCTAAAAGCCAAGATAAACTCACCTTCCCCGAAGTTCTGGTCGTAGATTGTGGTCGGGGTGTCTTTCTCGTATTCTACACTCATGGGATAAGCATGTGGGATTGTCTTGTCTTCCATTGTGAGGATTAGGGAGTGCAGGGAGGGCGAACAGCGAGACACTCGACTGTCCAGCCACCCAGACAGAAGATCAGGCTGTTTGTCTTTGGTCGCTCGGTCTCAGGAACCTTGGTATGGTTTCTGTCAGGTCATTCCTAAGGGAGAGAGGGGAGGGTCAGACTGGGACAGAAATAGACCAGGGCAACCGAGGAAGCTGCAGGGAACCTTCCTATAGGAAAGGAGCTCTCTTCTGGGACAACACCAGCACCCTGAACCAGGCATTTACACCGATTATTTCTCGGACGGTGACCTTCTCCTCTGTCCCGTTAGAAAAGAAAGAAGCAGCCCTGGACTACCCGGCAGATAAAACAATTGGCATTAAAGGATGAGATGGTACAAGTGTTACCATATTACCAACAACCGTACCATGGGAAAATAGGGATTGGAGAATACTGGCTGAACTATATTTGGTTACCAAGGATCTATAAACTAAAGGAAAATCAGTACTCCTCACATTACTTAAGATAGTCTCCCGTGCCGGACCCCCTGTGGATTAAGCTGGCTGGCAGATGGATATTTTAAACAGCATTATCCGAGGTACATTTCTGTCACAGTCCGCGGTGCCGGATTTTGTTTAATGCCCTCTTTTTCATACAATCAAATTCTGTCTCCGACTGACAGTGAAATGACTAGTGTGCCCACTATCCACACAACTCCTGATACCGGCGTGTAAACCTTTGTTTTAAAAGTCAGTGAAACTTCTCTTCAAATCTCCCGCTTGTAAGGAAATATAATGGATGATTTTCTTTTTAAATTGGGAAATTAATCATTACTCCGTGACGGATAATTACATCTACAAGTCTATATGTATGAGTTTAATATTGTACACGCATATATATATATAAAATATAATACTGCAAACTGCTGGTAACTTCAGTCCTAATGCATAGGATAGTTCTGAATTTATTTCCAAAGGCAAGGCAATGAACACTGCATCATTGTCAGTGCAAGGATTCCAGCATTTTCTTAAATCGCTGGTCTATTCTACTGCTGTAATATGGAGAAGTGTGTTTCTGTGGGACAATTATTTGCCCTCCAGCCTTGTGCGTTTTGAAAGGGGCAAAAAAGATGGCGAGGGAATGGCCCTGTCCCGTGTTATTCCCTGTTAAATATTCAGTCATGTAGCAGTTTGAAATGATACAGTTCAGTGTTGCCACAAAAACTACAAATTTCCATCCAGTTAACAGCAGAAGCCTATCCCCAGCAGTTTATTTATGGACTGAACCACTTCTGATTACCATCTTCGCCGTTTCAACCCAACGCACACAGAGGGACAAAAGAAGCGAAAATCTTTTATCATTAATTAAAACTGAAACATCATAATATTCTCCTCGATACAATAGCTTCCTTTTGAAATGCATGAGGTCATCTTCTGAGGCACTCTGAAGCATTGCCAGCAGAGGAAGAGATTGATCAGCAGAGCATTGTCCGGCAACACCGAGACTGGTCCACCGCTGGTGTCAATTTTAATCCTCCCCAAACACTAAATCCCTCCACAATGAAATCACATGACAGAGTCAATCAGCCTTACATCAGTTTTCCAGAAAGTTCAATGGACTGGGTGCTGTTGTGTATATAAAGGGCTCGGGCACCAACTAGCCTCCAAGCAGCTCTTGGAGTGGAGAGAGCAGAGTTACACCGATTCTACACCCACCTGCCTTAACCGGGAAGAGAAGATGGACATTGCAGTTCAGACTCCATGGCTACGGCGTTCCCTCATGTCAAACTCCCTCTTCCCCCCCCGTATCTATGACCAGCATTTTGGGGAACACTTTGATCCTGACTTCTTCCCCAACTTCTCATCTATGGTTAGCCCCTTCTACTGGCGAATGCCATCTCCTTTGGTCAGGCTGCCAAGTTGGCTACAATCTGGACTTTCAGAGGTATGTCCTGTGTGCTCCTAAAGTTGTCCTGTCCTTTTCTTGTTAATTGACAAAAATGTTTGTTTAATATGCAGCTTAACTGCTCAAATCAAACTCTGTGGATGTATTGTCTGTTATATAACAATAATGATGTGGAGATGCCGGCATTGGACTGGGGTAAACACAGTAAGAAGTTTAACAACACCAGGTTAAAGTCCAACAGGTTTATTTGGTAGCAAAAGCCACACAAGCTTGCAGCTTTTGCTACCAAATAAACCTGTTGGACTTTAACCTGGTGTTGTTAAACTTCTTACTATATAACAATAATGCATGTGTCCAATTGTTCTGTACAATATATATATTGTGTATATATATATATATATGCCATAAAGAGGAAGACAATAAACATGTATGTATCCAGATATCTGATAATAAAGAGGGAGATGTGGGGGCATTGTGTCAGGGTAGGGGGTATCCATTTTGAACAGAGATAGGGAGAAATTTATTTGCTCAGAGGGTTGCGAATCTTTGGAATTCTCCATCCAAGAGGGTTATGGATACTCAGTCAATGAGAACATTTTAGGCTGGGGTTGATAGATTTTTGAACTGTAAGGGAATCAATAAATTGGAATGGGGTGGGTTGGGGTGTCGGAGGAAAATGGAGTTGGGCTTGAGGATTAACCGTGATCTTGTTAAGTAATGGAGGGTGCTGCAGGGTCTGATCCATGCTCCTATAATGTTCTTATAATGAACATCTCTCTCAATCTATAACTAATTAACATAGTTCATTAGTACAGTTAATGGGCAGCAGAGTGGTTAGCACTGCTGCTTCACATCACCAGGGTTCAATTCCGGCCTCGGGTCATTGTCTGTGTGGAGTTTGCACATTCTCCCCATGTCCATGTGGGTTTCCTCCGGGTGCTCCAGTTTCCTCCCACACTCCAGAGATGTGCGAGTTTGGTGGATTGGCCATGTTAAATTGTCCCTTTGTGTCAGCGGGATTAGCAGTCTAAATACGTGGGATTACAGGGACAGAGCCTGGGTGGGATTGTTATCAGTGCAGACTCGATGGGCCAAATGGCCTCCTCCTGCACTGTAGGGATTCTATGAAATGACAGCTTGTTCGCAAATTGTTAGAGGTCCTAAGTCCTAAATTGGAACATCAAGAACTGTTTGCAACTGCACCTTGCAATAAAGGAAAATTAGTAGGAACATTGAATTTCCATGTAGACTCCAGGCGTCCCATGAGGATCAAATGCTTGGATGTTCAGCATTATTTTATCTGAACTCCTTAATGCCCTAGAGACCTAATATTAATAAAAAAGAAAAACTCTGATTCCTTGGAATCTGAAAGGGAACAGGAAAGGCTAAAAATGCACAGTAGGATTCATCAGCATCTGAAAAGAGAAAAATTAGGTTTTATGTTACAGTTGAAACCTTTAGCCAGAACTGATTTGACAAGGGATCCCAAATCAAAATGTTGAACTGTTTTTTTTCCCCCTTTTTAGTCATTGACTGAAATGCTGTGTATTTTTCAACACTCTCTGTTAGTATTGCAGGGCCAATATTGTTAATATCACAATGGTGGTATCACTTTGAACAGCCCACTGCAACTTGAAAATAGATTGACTTTGCAGTTCAATTACAGGGCAGCCCCATTGTAACGCGATGGTTGGGGTCCATAAAATGTCATCGCGAATGTTATTGGGGTCGCGCTAAATCACTAAACCGGAAATAGCAAAAAAAGGGTCCATCGCGTCATTGCGGCATATCCAATTTTGTGCTAAATCGGGGCGCGTAAAACCGAGGTTCCACCGTATTATGTTCCCCTGATGATTCAGCAAGATTATTCGCTGTGTCATTATAGACTGGAGAGACGCATGCCGTCCTAATATAGAATCATTGAATCTCACAGGCCATTCAGTTCATTATACCTGGTGCTGACAGTTTTGAAAAAGCTATCCAATTTTTCCATGGCCCATCAATTATTTTCTTTTTGAGCATGTATCTCATTCTCTCTTGAAACTTACCGTTGGGGCTGCTTTCACCATCCTTTTAAGCAATGCATTCCAAATCATTACAACATGCTAAGTAAATACAATTATCTTCTCCTTGCCAGTTATCAAATCTGCATCCTCTTAATGGTTTAAAACTCTGCTTAAACAGACTCATGAAAGCATATATTAAAGTATGTACACAGTGACATTTGCTCTCGTGTTGGGGGACTTAATGGCACAATCGATTGGAGTGCTATCTGTGCACAAACTTGGCTAACATTTGAAGCCTGCTCCAGCAAATGGGATAAGAATCAATCTCTTGTTGTGGCCCATCTTGTGCTAAGCTAATGAAGCTCAATGATGCCAGGACACCTACAAGCATCACCCGGCTCCTTTCACCCCCACATTAAAGCTTGATTTTCCCGGCACGAACCATGCTACCTAACTTGGATAGCTGTTCCAAAAGGTCAGCACAGATAAGATGAGCTGAAAGGCCTCCTTCTTTGCTGCGAGATTCAATAATTAAGTTATGTAACCATTGCACTTGTTGCATTCATTAATGAAAAATACCAGTTGGATTGTATGTATCTATCCAGACAAATAATATCAGAAAAAATTATCCCAAATTTTAATTTTAAATAACAAATTAATAATTGTGATTGACAAACTGCGAATACCCCAAGGTGCCCACTGGGCATAAACCAATGATAGAACTATGGACAAGCAGAGATGCTCCCTTACACATTCTGGACCCGCACGCAATGGGTTTTGTTAGAGCAGGAGCAGAAATTCTCTGTTGCTGTAAGGATGACCATTACATGCATAGGTTTGAATCCTGTTGTTACATTTCTTATCTAAATGAAATCATTTTATGGTGGCGTCAATTTCAAAAAACCCTGAGTCAGCTCGTTAAGAATGATTTCATTTGGAAATCATTGCAATTGATTTAAAATTTCACTCATAAGGGTGGTTGTTTAATTTAAATTTGTTTTATTAGTATCACAAGTAGGTTTACATTAATAGGGCAATGAAGTTACTGTGAAAATTCCCTAGTTGCCACACTCTGGCACCTGTCTGGGTACACTGAGGGAGAATTTAGCATGGCCAATGCACCTAATCAGCACATCTTTTGGACTGTGGGAGGAAACCGGACCACCGGGGGAAACCCATGCAGACACAAGGAGAACATGCCGACTCTACACAGACAGTGACCCATGCCGGGAATCGAACCCGGGTCCCTGGCGCTGTGAGGCAGCAGTGCCAAGCACTATGCCACCGTACTGCCCCATGTTTGAGTAGTATTAAAATTCCAAATTCATGGCAAGTTGCATTGTTGGAGTTGGGAAAATCAAGATTTATTGTGTATCGGGGGCTTAACACAAGATGCCAACTGATTGGAAGGAAAGTGGATCGTTTCACAACATTACCGTTCTTTAAGTTGTAAATAAAGTTTGGAAATATATTTAAAACTTGATCCTTTGATTATCTGAGCACATTCTGTGCAATTGTAGGAATAAGGCTTCACCTCAGAATGAGTTAATATTCCCCCACAATGTCTGTCTTTGTGCAATGTAATCTGTCTTTTCAGATGACTTTGTTTGTCCCTTGCTCCGTGGGTTGAGTTTACATGCCAGAATGTTGTTTATGAAAAGAATGTTCCAGTAGGAGACATTCAAAACTGGCCAACAAACTTCCATGGAGCAGATTATAGCTAATAGAAATCATAATATTGTGCCCTCAATCATCCAAATATTTAAACTGAATAATTTGAATTCAATAAAGTTGGAATTCTCCAAGCTGTTCTTCAGCCAGCTATTGGTAGGTGTGCAGGAGTAACTCACCCTCTCATATTTTTCTTATTCATATCCCTACAGTGCAGAAGGAGGCCATTTGGCCCATCAAGCCTGAACCGACAACAATCCCGTCCAGGCCCTATCCCCATAACCCCACATTTTTACCCTGCTAATCCTCCTGACACTAAGGGGCAATATACCATGGCCAATCAACCTAACCTGCACATCTTTGGAATGTGGGAGGAAACCGCAGCACCCGGAGGAAACCCATGCAGACACGAGGAGAATGTGCAAACTCCGCACAGTCACCTGAGGCCAGAAGTGAACCTGAATCCCTGGCGCTGTGAGGCAGCAATGCTAACCACTGTGCCACTATGTTCTTTCTCCATCCCTGACTCAGACTTACTCTCCAGCTAGAGTTAGCACCTCGCACCATAGATCAGATATATTTGACATGTCTGGAATCATTGCTGTGAACCTCTGTCACAAGAAAAGCTCAGGGTTTTTAAAAAAGGGGCCTTTAAAACCCTTCCCTATTATGCATAATGTTAGAGAGTTTCTTGCATTACCTAGTGTTTGTGTTGGTAACTGACTAGTTAACTTTGTGCCACACAATGCTAAAAATGCTAGGCAATGACTGTCTCCACCTCTCATCATCACTTGCTGGCATTACTATGGCCAAATCTTTCACCATCAGCAACCTGGGGTGTTGGCATTGATGAGAAACTCAGCAGGATCAGCTACAGAACCACCAGGTGTGGTTACTTAATCATGACTTCAGCTCACCTCCCAACTCCCCAAAGCCTCTCCACCACCTGCAAGGCACAAGTCAAGAGAGTGCTAGAATAATCAATTCATATCTCATAGAATCCCTGCAGTGCAGGAGGAGGCTATTTGGCCCATCGAGTCTTCACCGACTCTTTGGCAGCGCATCTTTCGCCAGACGCCCCCCCCCCCATCATGTTGTTGTAATCCCACACAAGGGGCAGCACAGTAGCACAATGGTTAGCACTGCTGTCTCATAGTGCCAGGAATCGGGTTCGATTCCTGGCTTAGGTCTCTGTCTGTGTGGAATTTGCATGTTCTCCTCGTGTCTGCATGGGTTTCCTCCGGGTGGCCTGGTTTCCTCCCACAGTCCGAAAGACATGTTGGTTAGGTGCATTGACTCTCCCTCAGTGTACCCGAACAGGTGCCAGAGTGTGGCAACCAGGGGATTTTCACAGTAATTTCATTGCAGCGTTAATGTAAGCCTACTTGTGACACTAATATATAAACTTTTAATAAAGTAATAAATAAACTTTAAACTTACCCCGCTAGCCCTCCCTAACTGGGCTATCCAGGCTGAAGCTGCTGTTTGTTCAGCCCCGCCCCCATCCATCAACTTAAACATCAACTCCTCCCACCACTCTCTGCAGTATTTACTATCTACAGGATACACTGAAGCAACTCACCGAACCCTTCTTAGGCAGTTCCTGTCTTGTCAAAACAGCTGTGAATAGTGAGAAAATGTGTAGCTGTTATAACAGCACATAATTGAATTTTGAACAACCCCAATTTAATCTCCATTAACCTGCTTGATAATTATTCCAAACTTTCATCACACATTAATAAAAATGTTCATCCTACAATTTATTTCAAATTTATATTTTACTTATCTGCAATTATAGCCTTACTTTTTACTGAGTTCCCTGTTTCATGGTTCAGTCTCTTGGTTATCCTTTACTTTTTGTTTCATTCTTGGCTATGGGTGTCATGCACAAGGCCAGCATTTATTGACCATCTCGAGATTCGCTTAAGAAATTGAGGGGCTTCTTTTTGAACCACTTCCATCTATATTATTTTTAATTCATTTATAGATTGTGGGTCTCGCTGGCTAATCCCCCATTTATTGCCCATCGTAATTGCCCTGGAGAAGGTGGTGGTGAGCTGCCTTCTTGAACTGCTGCAGTCCCTAAGGTGTAGGTGCACTCACAGTGCTGTTAGGGAGGGAGTTCCATGATTTCGACCCAGTGACAGTGAAAAAATGGCAATATATTTGCAAGTCAGGATGGTGAATGACTTGGAGGGGAACTTCCAGGTGGTGGTGTTCCCTGATATCTGCTGCTCTTGTCCTTCTAGCTGGTAGTGCTTGTGAGTTTGGAAGATGCTGCCTAAGGAACCTTGGTGAGTTCCTGCAGTGCATCTTCTGCATGGTACACACAGCTGCCACTGTTTGTTGGTGGTGGAGGGATTGAATATTTGTGGAAGGGGTAGCAATCAAGCAGGTTTCTTTGTCCTGGATGGTGTCAAACTTCTTGAGTGTTGTTGGAACTGTACTCATCCAGGCAAGTGGAGCTCACTCCAATATACTCTTGACTTGTGACTTGTAGATGGTGGACAGGCTTTGGTAGTCAGGAGGTGAGTTATACTCCGCAGGGTTCCTCGTCTCTGACCTGGTCTTGTAGCCACAGTATTTACATGGTTAGTCCAGTTCAGTTTGTGGTCAATGATCAGCCCCAGGATGTTGACAGTGGGGTATTCAGCAATGATAATTCCATTGAATGTCAAGGGGTGATGGTTAAAGTCTCTCTTATTGGTGATAGTTATTGCCTGGCATTGGTGTGGCACAAATGTTACTTGTCAGCCCAAGTCCGGATATTATCTGTCCCACAGCGCTTTTAGGTTAGAAATTCCAGGATTTTAATCAGTGGTGCTAATGGAATGCCCAAATCAGACTTGGAGGGGAACTGGAGGGATAATTTTCCCATGCACCTGCTGTCCTTGTAACTGTTGGAAGTTTTAGGGTTGGGAGTTGCTGTTGAAAAAACCTTGGCAAGTTCCTGCAGTGCACCCTGCATATAGCTTGTGCTGATGCTGGAAGGAATGGATGTTTACTTTAACCCATGGAATATATTCTAAAAGTTTACACTCCCTGTGCAGTGCTTCACACGTTAGGAATGCATATTAGGAATTCTAGCATAGAGTTCAGCAACATTAGATGATTTCCTTCTGAGCCTGAATGCCTGTTATGCATTTTTATTGCATAAAATTCTACATTGGAAATGCTCACTCAAAATCTGGAATCTAAGACACAACATATCATTTTTGATTTGATTTATTATTGTCTCATGTATTAGCAAGTATTGTTTCTTGCGTGCTATACAGACAGAACATACCATTCATGGAGAAGGAAGGGAGAGAGTGCAGAATGTAGTGTTACAGTCATAGCTAGAGTGTAGGGAAAGATCAACTTAATGCGAGGTAGATGCACTCAAAAGGCTGACAGCAGCGGGGAAGAAGCTGTTTTTGAGTTGGTTTGTACATGACCTCAGACTTTTGTATCTTTTTCCCGACGGAAGAAGGTGGAAGAGAGAACGTCCAGGGAGCGTGGGGTCCTTAATTATGCTGGCTGCTTTTCCGAGGCAGCGGGAAGTGTAGACAGAGTCAATGGATGGGAGGCTGGTTTGCCTGACGGATTGGGCTACATTCATTAGACAGTCTAATGGGGAAGAATATTAAAATTTTAGTCGTGGAAAATAAAAACACTAATTCTCAACAGAAAGTAATTTTAAGACACGGGATTATGACTGCCTTTAAAGAGATCAGTGCAACGTTTGTGTTTGCAAGCTTATGTTGTAGGTTTTATTGGACATGGACCACTCACACAAGATTGTTAAAGTGTTTTGATAGTCTTGCTTCAAGTTGGCCGGGAAGTAGCAGTATTCATATTGTTAATTATAGTATTATGTGACGAGTTACAAAGGATAATATAATATTCTCTTCCAGCTACAATGGTTGAGGCTTAAAGCTAATGACTAATTGACCCAGTTTGCACCCTGACCTACCACATTTTGGCCTCTGACTGATCATGTATTGTACAGTACCCTGAACGAGATACCAATGCCATTAGTGTTAAGCTGTAGAAATTCATGATCCCAGTTCTGGTTCATCATTTTATCACCTTCCTAATATCGATGACAAGAAAACAGCTTTGGAATTTGCCATTCATTATTTCCTAAGTGTATGCGCTCTCTCTATCTCTTGCAGATGAGACTGGACAAGGATAAATTTACAATTCACCTTGATGTTAAACACTTCACTCCTGAAGAAATCCGAGTCAAAATCATGGGTGACTTTGTTGAAATCCAAGCTCAGCATGAAGAACGTCAGGTACATCTTATCCTTTTGCCTTATTTTTGTCCCATCTTAGACTTGCCCTGTGTTTGCAGTCAGTTTTGTCAGATGGGAGAGCTTAGCAGAGTATTGCTGGTCTGGTATAAATTATAGGAGTCACATTTTGGGTGAGGGAAGAGTTAACATGCCTATTCCTTCACAAGGCGCTAATTTGGCCAGGAGCTGAAACTGCATTGGCTGACGATTAAAGATCTCATTCCTTACTGAGATTTGAAACCAAGCTATAGCCAGATTTTAAAATCATTTGGAGGGACATAAATAAAATCAGGCCCTATAATTTTGCACAAGAGCGAAGGATTTGCAAATCTGTGGAAAGCACTCTTTAATTGATGAAATAATTCCAACCAACCATGTTTACTTCAATGTTAGAAGATGTTGCTCAGAATTGTATTGGTGCCAGATCAGTTATTGCTGGCGCAATGCCAGGTGCTTTATCAACACTTTAAAGTGTTCTTATTCATTTGCAAAACATTCTCAATTTGCCCAACCACCATGAAAAACATTGAATTATATTGGTGTTGAACAAGCCAATTTTTGACTTGGGGAAGTATGATGCCTGCTAAAACAATCACTGTGATACAGTTAGTTGGCTCCCTGTAACAAGTCAGCAGATACCCGAATGGAGGCCAGTCTAAATTGAGGACTGGAATGTTTGCCCTCCACTGAAACGAAGCAATACAGTACTCTTTAATGCTGAACTAAGCCATCACATGCCCTTGGCCGTGCAAAATTAAATATAGACTCATTCCTGGAACTCAGTTACAAGACTGTAATATGGTCAAGGCCTGTAGATAACAGCAGAAATCGTGACTGTGAGTGGCAAACCTTTTCTTAATATCTGACATTTCATGGTTGAACTTCATCCTGAATGATCACTGTGCAAGCACGGGCCACTGCAGTGATTATTGGCTGGTTGTTTGACTGCTATGGGCATCACAGCTGCATCCAACCCAGTCTTCGTTCACTGGCCGTTGTTGTACACTTCCAACAGGGATTATGGATTAGGGATCAGGAGCCACTTTTTCCATCCCTAACCAAAATAAATTGTGGCGCTGCTATCCCTGAGATCAACTAACTCAATGCAAACAGGGCATCAAAGCAATCATCTTTCTGGTTTGTGGGAACTTGCATTTATAGAGCATATTTCACATCTTCAAGGTTTTCCTTGGTGCTTTATAGTCAATTCATTATTTTCAAAGTGTAATTACCATTCTTATGTTGGTAAAAGTTGTTGAGCCAGTGCTGTAAGGACTAATAATCCGTGTTTTTTGGGGTGAACTGCCTGTGCACTCAGGAATCTCAACACTGAAGCAAGTTCTATTGAAACCAAAGCGCTTAGTTGAAAGTGATATTTGACCTACACATTTATGCAGTCTGGGAACGGTATTGTGTGATGTTGCCAGAGTTTATTTTCTCTTTCCTCCAGTTCTTAAGCTCTGACAATGTAATGGCACAGATTTGAGTACTTGCAAATGTTTCAAAACATATGTATCCCGTTGACAGGGAGTCACACTTTTTGGAATTTTCCCCTTTCTAAGTTCCAAGCCCAATCAAAACCGCACAAACTCAAATGGAATTACATTCATAGAATCCCTACAGTGCAGAAGGAGGCCATTCAACTCATCAAGCCTGCACTGAGATCAATCCCATTCTATCGCCATAATCCCACATATTTACCCTATTGTTAAATACTGCAAACATTAGTCCATGATAAATTCATATATAATAATTATTTCTAGACAATTACAAAATTTTATGGTAACTTCTGACACTCCACTGAGGAGTTTCACTTAAAGGGGGCACTTTAATTCTTTCACTTTATGGCCCTTGAACAGGCGGGGAATAGAGGGATACAGGTGGTTGGTCTAGATAGGACAACGTGATCGGCGTAGTGTTGGTGGGCCAAAGGGCCTGTTCCTGTGCAGTACTGTTCTTTGTTCTTTGAAGTACTGAGTTCAGTTTCAGACACCAATGATAGATGTGAAACACAATTTCAGAGACTTGGATTGTCTGGAATGTTGTCTCGCAGCTTATTTGTCGTCTATATTCAAATGGTCAAAAAGAGAAAATGGAATATTTTTGTTTGGAAATTCCTTAGAAGAGTTGATTGACCATCACTCTGAATACTCACTTGGTCAAATCTTTTATTCTGTAGGATGAACATGGCTACGTTTCTAGAGAATTCCACCGGAAGTACAAGATCCCAGCGGGAGTTGATCCAACTCTGATCACCTGCTCCCTGTCGGCAGATGGAGTTCTTACAATCTCTGGTCCCAGGAAGGTGGCTGATGTTCCAGAGCGATCTGTGCCTATCTCCCGTGAGGAAAAGCCAGCGGTCGCTGGACCTCAGCAGAAGTAGATCATTTCTGTTCAGTTCCGTGCGAATTGACTTCAAGCCATTAAAGTATTGCCTTTCGCTTTAAATGTAACATTTTTGTATTGCTATATAATCACACATTCCTTAAAATCTGTTAGCCTGCAATAAACATTTACTTTTCCTGCCTTAGTGAAACTTCCATTTAAATAAAGTCAACTATATGAATAAACCCATTGCTTAGTTCCTGTTTATTTTGCTTTAGTCCTTATTGGTTGATAAAATGCCATATAGTATAATGCAAAATTACAGTTTCTACATAAACGTCATTTATATACACTCTTTATTGAACAGAGCAAAGGCTTTTTATCTGCAGTCATTCAATATTATCTCTGTAATCAATTGTTAGCATTCTGTCAATGATTATAAAACATATAGTAACAAATGTCATGGGTGCATTTAGTCACGACAAGACGTAGCTATTAATAGGAATACATGAGCTAAACCAAGGAAGAAAATATCAGATAATAAAAGCAAATACAGCGACTGCTGAAAGTGTCAGATCCGTGCATTTTAGTGCAATGACATCTTTAGTTGTGCATAATTGTTTTTAGTTTATTTGTTAGTGTCACAAGTAAGGCTTACATTAATACGGCAATTAAGTTACTGTGAAAATCGCCACATTCCGGCGCCTGTTCGGGTACACTGAGGGAGAATTTAGCACGGCCAATGCATCGAACCAGCATGTCTTTTGGACTGTGGGAGGAAACCGGAGCACTCGGAGGAAACCCACGCAGAAACGGGGGAGAACGTGCAGACTCCGCACAGACAGTGATCCGAGCCGGGAATTGAACCCGGACCCCTGGCACTGTGAGGCAGCAGTGCTAACCACCATACCGCCCTCTTACAGTTTGCTTTTCCAAGTTATTTTTTGGAGCAGACCATTTTATAAATTTTAGCTGGATGTGTGAATGTTCTAGGTCACATCAAACAAAGAATTCCGAAACCAAGGCCTAGCTGTCTGAAAAGTGCTCTGACTGAGCAATTGTTAGTGAGATAGAGAGGGGATGTACTTCTATCTGATTGTAGTGATTAGTTGGTATATTACACAGGGCTTTTGAAAGTTGGCAAAGGGACAATTGGAAATGTAGAGCAACTGTCCTCTGCCGTCAGAAATGGAAAATGAGAATTAAGTGCTGAAGTCAGAGGGCGAAAATTAATGGTGTAAATTAAAACTAGTCTGTGCTTCCAGAAATAAGCACAAGAGCCTCAGTCTTTCTCATCCATCTTATCCCCTTTCAGATGATAACCGCTTACAGCATTTTCTGTTCATTTCAGACTTTCAACTTCCACTACTTTTAAGAGAAATCGCTATATCTTACAACTGATGCCAGATCAAATTTTATTGTCTTAGCTGTGTGGTCCCATCAGGTCACGGGACCTCTCACTTGTCCCTGCCAGAAGGCCAGTTTACAGAACCTGTTCATTGCCTTAGATAACAGGAAATGAAGCAGGGGTAGGCCACTCAGCCCCTCAAGCCTGCTTCCCCCGCCCCAGTCAAAGCAGGATCTACGGTGAAATAATAGCTAAAAGTTAAAAATTTAAATGTAATGTTGGAAAAAAATGTTTTGGGACAATGTTGCTCTCACAGTTTGCTACACCTCTCTTATCGCAGCCTTAGAAAAAATACACAAGTCAATCTTAATGGTATGTAGGTTTAACGTTAACAAAATAATGTACCAGAAAAATTGAACTCACAACCTTCAGTTACAAGACCGTAGAATCTACAGTGCAGAAGGTGGCCCTTTGGCCCATTGAGCCTGCACAGTCCTTAATCCCACCCAGATCCTGTCCTATCCCCGTAACCCCACATATTTACCCTCCTAATCCCCCTGATATTAAGGGGTAATTTATCATGACCAATCAACAAGTTAAAATATCATTGTCATCACTAAATTATAAGATCAAGCTTTTAAAAAGGGAGATTTAGGCCAAAACAAGTGTGGTGTGCTGCATAACACCCTCAACAAAAATCAGACAATCGTTAGCTTCTGATTTATTTAACATCAGAACTTTGGTTAAAAAGCAATCATTCAATACGCCGAGTGAACAAATATCCAAACAGGTTGTAGGGGTAAAGTTATGTTTTATGCAGTTTTTCCAAAGGATAATGAATCTCTTTGCCACATTACTGCAGGAACACAAGTGGTAGAAATGCAAGCATCCTTGAAGCTGTAAGGAGGATGCAGAGAGGCTTTTATGATGGAATTTATGGAGTAACCCACCCCTGCTGCAGATTATCTAACTCACTGTTTGGGCTCAAAGCACCATAAAAACATAGAAACTAGAAGCAGGAGGAGGCCATTTAGCCCTTCGAGCCTGCTCCACCATTCATTTTGATCACAGCTGATCATCAAATTCGATATCCTGATCCCCGCTTCCCCTCCATATCCCTTAATCCCTTCAGCCCCAAGAGCTATATCTAATTTCTTCTTGAAATCAGAATACATTTTGGCCTCAACTACATTCTGTTGTAGTGAATTCCACACATACACCACCCTCTGGGTGAAGAAATTTCTCCTCACCTCAGATCTAAAAGGTTTACCCCTTATCCTCAAACTATGACCGCTGGTTCTGCACTCCCCCACCATCAGGAACATTCTTTCTGAATCTACCCTGTCTAACCCTGTTACAATTTTATAAGTTTCTATGAGATCCCCTCTCACTTTTCTAAACTCCAACAAATATAATCCTAGCCAATTTAGTTAGTCTCACCTCATATGACAGACCTGCCATCCCAGGAATCAGCCTGGTAAACCTTCGCTGTACTCCCTCTTTGGAAGGACATCCTTTCTCAGATAAGGACACCAAAACTGCACACAATACTCCAGATGTGACCTCACCAATTGCAGCAAAACATCCCTATCCCGATACTCAAATCCTCTCGCTATGAAGGCCAACATACCATTTGCCTTCTTTACTGCCTGCTCTACCTGCACACTTACTTTCAGCGACTGATGCACAACAACTTCAAGGTCTCACTGAGTATCCACCTCTCTCAACTTACACCCATTAAAGTAATAATCTGTCTTCCTATTATTGCTTCCAAAGTGGATAACCTCACATTTATCCACATTATACTGCATCTGCCATGCAGATGCCCACACGCTCAGCCTGTCCAAATCACACTGAAGCATCACTGCATCTTTCTTACAGCTCACCATCCCACCCAACTTTGCATCATCTGCAGATTTGGAGATAATACATTCAGTTCCCACTTCCAAATCATTAATATATAATATGAACAGTCCTAGCATTGATCCCCACTAGTCACTGACTGCCAATCAGAAAAAGACCCATTTATGCCAACTCTTTGCTTTCTATCTGTTAACCAGCTTTCTATCCATCGCAAGACATTACCTGCAATCCCATGTGCTTTAACTTTACACAGTAGTTTGTTATGTGAGACCTTGTCGAAAGCCTTCCGACTGTCTAAATAAACCACATCCACTAGTTCTCCTCGGTCAACTTTACTAGTTACATCCTCAAAGAATTCCAATAGATTAGGCAAACGACATTTCCCTTTTGTAAATCCATGCTGACTTTGTCTGATTATACCACTGTCTTCCAAATGCTGAGTTATGAAATCCTTGATAATAGACTCTAGCAACTTCCCCAGTATCAACGTTAGGCTCACTGGTCTACAGTTCCCTGCTTTCTCTCTACCTCCTTTTTTGAATAGTGGGCTTACATTAGCTACCTTTCAATCTGTAGGAACTATTCCAGAGTCCAAAGAATTTTGGAAAATAACCAACAATGGATCTACTATTTCCAGGACCACTTCCTTAAGTACTCTGGGATGAAGATTATCAGGACCTGGAGATTTATTCACCTTCAATCCCATCAATTTCCCCAAAACCATTTATCCACTAATGTTGATTTCCTTCAGGTCCTCACTAAAACATGTTTCTCTCAGCACTTCTGGTACATTATTCATGTCTTCCTTTGTGAAGACTGAAGCAAAGGACAAATTTAATTCCTCAGCCATTTCTTCATTCCCCGTTATGAATTCTCCCATTTCTGACTGGAAGGGACCTACATTTGTTTTTTAAAATCTTTTTCTCTTTACATATCTATAGAAACTTTTACAGACAGTTTTTATCTTCCCCGCTAGCTTACTTTCATACTCTATTTTTCCCTTCTTAATCAATCCCTTGGTCCTCCTTTACTGAATTTTAAACTGTTCCCAATCCTCATGGATTCAATAGTCTGATAGCTCTAAGTAGTTCAAGTTCATCACTCCACATCATCTCGATATACAGTCACTACTTGTTTCTGACACTTGTTCATAGGCTGAGTCACAGATTGTTTATATCGTAAATAATCGCATATGTCAGCACATCAGGTATATCATTCCTTATTTATTCATGTGCCATTTCAGTCCACTCTTACAAAAGGTCTCTTTTTATTCTCTTGCAGTCTTCAACGTTTTGATCCTTCGCTGATTTGCAGACAAGTCCAGCCTTTAAGGAATGGAGGAGGGCGCACAGCAAGGAGCCAGGCTCGGTCCTGAAGGAGCTATAGTAGGCTTGCAGGGTTCACAAAATCTAGCCGTGCACAGTCCTAAAGGAAACTTAGTAGGAAGGTGATATCCACAAAATCCAGGAACTTCCAATGCCTCGCTCTGCATTGCGTTACAATCTATCTGTGACCAAGGGTTTAGAGGGATGTAGGAGCCACATAACTGATTCTTGTCTGCAGTCTCCTCTGCACCCGCAGGAGCAGGGGGTCCACAGTATTGTAGCTGCTCTTCTCTCACCGTGTTCAGGTCTGTGCAGGCGGGAGACTTGGTGAGGAGTGCAGGATCCACGTAGTCCAGCATATAGCAGCTCTTTGCAAATTTTTTGGTATGAGGGGGATCCAATTCTGGTTGATGCGTGGGATAAACATGAGGCTCTGTTTCAAATACTGGAGGAAAGAATCATTTCACACACAGTGACGTTCAAAGTTTATTTTCTGCTAACTTATTTTTATCATGCATTTCTCAGTAAGGTAAGGTACAGCATTGCAATGTGTAATTGCACACAGGCAGATAAGCGCATAGCTGACAGTGTCTCACATATACCTTTTAAATCACATAACCTGCACCACTCCAAAGATTTAAATTCAGTACCTGGCACAAATGGATAAATGGAAATGGGGTGGGGAGATTGAATTGGAGAGCCAAGTTGAAATGTTATATCACTATTTAAGGGACAGAGATCTAAGTCTTTCTACACTCTGGATTTGATCCTTTTTCAAATAGACCCACAGCAGAAGTTATTGGTTTGATACTTAATCATGCCTTGTTTTGCAAAAATAGTTTAATTTGTAGATCAGAGAATCATAGAATCCCTACAGTGCAGAAGCAGCCATTTGGCCCACCGAGTCTGCACCAACCCTCCAAAAAAGCACGCTACCTAGGCCCAATTCTCCAATCTAACTCCATAATCACCCATATTGATCATAGCTAATCCACCTAACCTGCACGTCTTTGGAAACTAAGGGACAATTTACCATGGCCAATCCACCTAACCTACACATCATGGACACTAAGGGGCAATTTAACATGGCCAATCCACCTAACCTGCACATCTTTGGACACTAAGGGGCAATTTACCATGGCCAATCCACCTAACCTACACATCTTGGACACTAAGGGGCAATTTACCATGGCCAATCCACCTAACCGGCACATCTTTGGACGCTAAGGGGAAATTTAGCGTGGCCAATCCACTTAACCTGCGCATCTTTGGACACTAAGGGGCAATTTAGCATGGCCAATCCACCTAACCAGCAAATCTTTGGACACTAAGGGGCAATTTAGCATGGCCAATCCACCAAACCTGCTCATCTTTGGTCTGTGGGAGAAAACCAGAGCACCCGGAGGAAACCCACACAGACACGGGGAGAATGTACAAACTCCGCACAGACAGTCACCCAAGGCTGGAATCAAACATTGTCCCCTGGTGCTGTGAGGCAGCAGTGCTAACCACTGTGCCACCGTGCTGCCCAAGTTGCAGGTCTGAACATCAATCTTTCTCTAACCCCTCCACAGTTTATCTTAACTCCCTTATTACTGGCCTGCCAACTCAGCCAGATTTGCATAGTTAACATTATTACACCAATTAGAGGATACACGGCATCAAATATATTTTCCTGTGGGCTACTGACAATGTTACTGCAACACCATATTTTCTAATATGTAAGAAAGCCAGGCTCACAGAAAAACATGGCTACATGATGTTACAACTGGCATACTTGCCAGGCAACTATAGTATTGAACATTTTACACATCAGCAATGATTTTATTGCATTAAAGAGAAAGCTCAGTGATGCGTGTTCAATTTATTATAGAATCCCTACAGTGCAGAAGGAGGCCATTCAGCCCATCGAGTCTGTACCAACCACAATCCCACCCAGACCCTATCCCCATAACCCCATTACCCTAGCTAGTCCCCCTGACACTAAGGGCCAATTTAGCATGGCCAATTCACCTAACCCACACATCTTTGGAGTGTGGGAGGAAACCGGAGCATCTGGAGGAAACCCACACAGACACGGGGAGAACGTGTAAACTCCACGCAGACAGTGACCCGAGACTGGAATCGAACCCAGGTCTCTGGTGCTGTGAGGCAGCAGTGCTAACCACTGTGCCACCGTGCCGCTTATCTATGAAGCATTCTAGATACTCCCATCATCTCTAAATGCCACAAACGTCTCTTATCCCACTGTGCCAATTTCAAACTTTAGATTCTTGTTTTCAAATTACTCCTTGGCCCTTCCCCAAGTTATTTTAATTATGTCTTTCATTCCTACACACTCTCAGCTCTTTGTACACCAGAATTCTCCTGGCATTTGCAACCTCCGTTTCATCATTAGTGGTCATTCGCTCAATCAATGTTCTTCTGCACCAGGGAATCCCAAGGTTTCATATAGGTTGACAATCGCTTGGTAGATTAAGGGCACCATGGTGGCTCAGTGGTTAGCACTGCAGCCTCACAGCTTCAGAGACCTGGGTTCGATTCCCGGCTTGGGTCACTGTCTTTGTGGAGTTTCCCCGTTCTCCCTGTGTCTGCGTGGGTTTCCTCCGAGTGCTCCCGTTTCCTCCCACCGTTCAAAGATGTGCGGGTTAGGTGCATTGGCCGTGCTAAATTGGTCCTTAGTGTCCCCGGATGCATAGGTTAGTGGCATTAGTAGGGTGAATATGTGGGGTTACCGAAATATGGCCTGGATGGGATTGTTGTAGGTGCAGTCTCGATGGGCCAAATGGCCTCCTTCTGCACTGTAGGGATTCTATGAAAAGTTAATTGTGGGAGTTTGGGGAAACTTTATGAACATTGCAAATTCAAAATACAGGGGCCTTGCAATTAGTAGCTGTAAAGCTGATCTCAAAATGTTTTTTTAAGTTTATTTATTAGTGTCACAAGTAGGCTTACATTAACACTGCATTGAAGTTACTGTGAAAATCTACTAGTCGCCTAGGTGCCTGTTCGGGTACACTGAGGGAGAATTTATCCTGGCCAATGCACCTAACCAGCACGTCTTTCGGAGCGTGGGAGGAAACCGGAGTATCTGAAGGATACCCATGCAGACACAGGGAGAATGTGCAGACTCTGCATAGGCAGTGACCCAACCAGGAATTAAACCCAGATCCCTGGCGCAGTGAGGCAGCGGTGCTAACCACTGTGCCACCATGCCGCCCTCTTCAATTGCAACACGAGATACTTGATTGGTTACTTGCTTACATTTTTAAGTGTATGATTAATCATCTAATATCACTTACATCTATGCTGTTCCTCTTCTTTGTTATAGGAATCCCCATATATTGTCCGATAGACATGTTCGTACTGCAAGTAAAACAAGTTAAATGTATCAATAATTCTTGTGTTTATTTAATACATTCTACTCCTGAGAATGTCAGCATTTTTGTGATATGAAAAATTTAATTATCTAATCGGTTACATTTTGTACCAAGAAATAGCACACAAGGTGAAAAGTTAGAGACAAAATATTATCAGTTTTTTTCCCATTAATTCATGGCTTGTGGACATCGGTGACTTTTTCCCCCATTTTTATAATTCATTGACGGGATGTGGGCATCGCTGGCTGGACCAGTATTTATTCCCCATCCCTAGTTACCCTTAAGAAGGTGGTGGTGAGCTGCCTTCTTGAACCGCTGCAACACTTCAGGTGTAGGTACACCCACAGTGCTGTTAGGAAGAGAGTTCCAGGATTTTGGCCCAGCGACAATGAAGGTACGGCGACACACAGATGAGAAGTGAAGGCAAAACAACACTCCATTCATTCATTCATGTCAACAAGGAGATCGAGTGTTACTGTGTAATTGGGGACCAGCCATAGTTTTAGCGAAAACAGGTACAATTTGATGACACCATGATGACCAATTGTTGTCAAAATGCTCAAAATTATTTCTCAGAATCATCTCCAGAAGTACCAACTTCTTTAGTCCCTCATGTTGTGAATACTACCACGGAAGACTTAGTTGAATCTGAGTTGCCTGATTGTGTCTCAGCTACTATGAGAATGATGCAGAATTAGTTCCAAGAAAAGACGTGACTACAGAAGTTCCAAATAATACTTCTAGGGTCAAGAGCAGCTAAATTCCAGAATGTCATATACAACCAAAGGGGAATAGACCATCTTCCTTGTCAACTTTTCTTATTGGCTGTGTATAATGATGCATAATACCGTGTTTGGAATATTATTGATCCTATGTATAACATTGTAATAATTTGTTGTCACGACCACAGAAGTAAAGGGAGACAGATGTTAAGTCATTGTTGCAGTGATAGTGGAGTCAGACACTTTAGGAACATTTAAGCGGTTATTGGATAGGCACATGGAGCACACCAGGATGATAGGGAGTGGGATAGCTTGATCTCGGCACAACATCATGGGCCGAAGGGCCCGTTCTGTGCTGTACTGTTCTATGTATGATTGCTTTAAGAGCTGATCACATGGTTTAACGGTGATATTGTTAGGGTGTTTCACAGGCTGCTGTTTACTTTCAGTTTCTGTCCGTAGAATCGTAGAATCATACAATGCAGAAGAAGCCCTTCGGCCCATCAAGTTTGCACCAACATGTGTGAAACACCTGATCTCCCACCTAATCCCATTTACCAGCACTGGGCCCACAGCCCTGAATATTACGACGTGCCAAGTGCTCATCTAGGTACTTTTTAAAGCAATGTGAAGCAACTTGCCTTTATCATCCTCCCAGGCAGCACATTCCAGACCATCACCACCTGCTGGGTAAAAAACTTTTTCCTCACATCCCTCCTAAACCTCCTGCACCTGATGATGATGAAAATGATGATGTGGAGATGCCGGCGTTGGACTGGGGTAAACACAGTAAGAAGTCTGACAACACCAGGTTAAAGTCCAACAGGTTTATTTGGTACCAAATAAAACTGTTGGACTTTAACCTGGTGTTGTTAAGACTTCTTACGATGAAAATGATACCAGACCACACAAGCAGAGAGGAAAGCAGTGTGAATGAGAAAATGACAAAGGACGTAAAAGACACATTTTTTAAAAGTGGTTGAATATTTTCACAGCAACTTCATTCAGTGTTAATGTAAGCCTACCTGAGACACTAATAAATAAACTTATTAAAGCAAAATACTTTGGGTTTTAACGATTTTTGAAATCAAAGAAGAGGGGATGTATTAATTGAGAGTGAGCGAATGTGTTCAAAGTCCCCCACCGTACAATGTGCGGATCACCGTCCTATGTGTTTGAATACGGAAGCTGCGACACAAATGAGCATGATGTGGAGATGCTGGCACTCAAATGAGCGCCCTCTTTTGGAATATGCAAGAACAAATCTCTATCTTTGATTTGGAAACCAGGGGAGAGCGCGAACGCAGTCCCCCACTACCACAAATTTTGCAGTCGAGTATCCCGCATTTGGGGACATCGCAGGCGTCAGCACACCCGAAGTGCAATGGGCTAGCCTCGTCCTGGGCGAACTACCTGCATGATCATAGTTACACCCCTGCCAGGTAAGTATGCTTGAAAAGCCTCACAGGCTGCCAGCCGATACCAAACGTTACATCTTACAGTCATACTTACTGAAGTTCAAACGCCAGATTGTCGTCTTGTTTAGCATTTTCTGCACTAAAGTACCCCCATCCTTCCATATTATTCTGATAAATGTTTGACCATTCCTCTGTAGTCAGCATTGTGTTGATAGAACGTCCCAATGTCTATTTGCATATTACCCTTAAAAGGAAATGAACCGCCTTCGGCTACCTGTCCTTCAAGGGCGGTGCCTCAACAGCGCACCCTCTGGGCAGTCAAAGAATTACTTCTACATTTCTTTGTTCATTTTCAGTTCTGCAACTCTTGTCAGTTTCAGTGGAGAAATCACACTGAACACTGACAGCTGAAGCATCATTACCACTGCAAAATCCGAGACTGTAATTTCAAAAATAATTCTAAGATACCAGTATCTACAAGGTCAAAGGCTGGTTGTGCTTTCTCCCTCCATGCTCTACCCTGTTCAGTCTCTGCTTGACTCTATCACAACATTTATCCCAATTCTCTTATTGAGTTGAGGGACAAATATTGGCTAGGACACTCAGAGATCACCCTTGCTCTTCTGCAATCTCAGTACTGCACTGGAATGCTAGCCTAGATTTGTGAGACTCTGTGAGCGCGCTACCACTGATACACAGCTAACATAGAAACATAGAAGCTACAAGCAGGAGAAGGCCATTTGGCCCTTCGAGCCTGCTCCACCATTCATTTTGATGGTTGATCATCAAATTCAATATCCTGATTCCCCCCTTCCCCCCATATCCCTTGATCCCTTTAGCCAACATAGTCAAATAAGAACATAAGATGTAAGAGCAGGTCCCCCAAGCTTGCTTTGCCATTCAAGATAATCATGACTGATTTGCCTCAACTCCATCTTACTGTCCACTCCCCAAATCCTTTAAAAAAATTTATTGATGTCACAAGTAGGCTTATATTGATGCTGCAATTTCTGTAACTGTGAAAATCCCCTAGTCGCCGCACTCCGGCGCCTGTTTGTGTAACACTGAGGGAGAATTTAGCATGGCCAGTGCACCTAACCTGCACATCATTTGGACTGTGGGAGGAAACCGGAGGAAGTCCATGCAGACACGGGGAGAATGTGCAGACTCCACACAGACAGTGACCCAAGCCGGGAATCGAACACAGGTCCCTGACGCTGTGAGGCAGCAGTGCTAACCACTGTGCCACCGTGCCGCCTCATATTGCTTCATCACTTGGCCAAAATCTGTCATCTCAGTGTAAGATGGAGCATCCACAACCCTACTGGGATAGAGATTTCACAATTCTTGAGTAGCGAAATTTTTCCTCCTCTCAGTCCGAAATGCCCAGCCCCTATTATCAAACCGTGCTCGCATTCACCCTGTTCTGATTCGCCAGAGGGTAACAATCTCCCCATTGTCCACCCTAACAAGCCCCTTCAGAACCTTGATACAAAAGACACAAAAGTCTGAGGTCACATGCCAACCGACTCGAGAACAGCTTCTTCTCTGCTGCCACCAGACTTTGAGTGGACCTGCTTCACATGAAGTTGATCTTTCTCTACACCCTAGCTATGACTGTAACACTACATTCTGCACTCTCTCGTTTCCTTCTCTACGAATGGTATGCTTTGTCTGTATAGCGCGCAAGAAACAATACTTTTCACTGTATGTTAATACATGACAATAATAAATCAAATCAAATCAAATCTGAATCAAAAATTATATATTTCAATTAGATTACCCCTCATTCTTCTAAACTCCAGCGAGTATAGACCCAAGATAAATCCTGCATTTCTCAAAGAATATCAAGGTTAACTTGATGAATAGGACTGTAAACTTTATCACTCCCCGCCAGACAATTTCTTTTCAGAATTCTGTTTGAACTTAGAGAAAGGAAACAAGTAGCTCCTCTCCATACCCACTAACCAAGTCTACAACGGGGAAGGAAACCAAATAAAACACTGATCACCTGTGTCGGTAAAGGCTTCATCTTCCTGATTTCATCGATCCCTATCCTCTCTTCGAACCACTTTCCGATGAGAGTTTGCGGAGTATAGCGATTGCCCCCATCAGGACTATACTCATTGTGCAAACGATTCGGGTAAAGTGGGCACAACTCGTCATCTGAGAGGAATAACTGCGGTTTGTTGGATGTCATGGTGGCGATATGCGGGTCTCATCCGAGCTCAGCAGCTCTCTGGGTGATGCTCTGCAATTAACCTGAGCAACGATGTATTGGTTGTCTTGGTAACGGGCAAGTAGTGACTGCCCAGGTACCCAGTTCTTTTGCGAATTACATCACAGAGCCTGTAAAATGAGTCACACACGGTCTTCCAATTGTGGACAACCGATTTGATTTGATTTGATTTATTATTGCCAAAAGTATTAGTGTACAGTGAAAAATATTGTTTCTTCCGCGCTATACAGACAAAGCATACTGTTCATAGAGAAGGAAAGGAGAGAGTGCAGAATGCAGTGTCACAATCATAGCTAGGGTGTAGAGAAAGATCAATTTAATGTGAGGTAGGTCCATTCAAAAGTCTGATGGCAGCAGGGAAGAAGCTGTTCTTGAGTCGGTTGGTACATGACCTCAGACTTTTGTATCTTTTTCCCGACGGAAGAAGGTGGAAGAGAGAATGTCCGGGGTGCGGGGGGGGTCTTTGATTATGCTGGCCGCTTTTCTGAGGCAGCAGGAAATGTAGACAGTGTCAATGGGTGTGTTGTATTGGGATTCAGTGAAAAGTATTGTTTCGTGCACGCTATTCAGGCAAAACATACCATTCATAGAGTAGATAGGGGAGAAGGAAAGGAGAGTGTGCAGAATGTAGTGTTACAGTCATAGCTAGGGTGCAGAGAAAGATCAGCTTAATATATGGTGGATCCATTCAAAAGTCTGACGGCAGCAGGGAAGAAGCTGTTCTTGAGTCGGTTGGTACGTGTCCTCAGACTTTTGTATCTTTTTCCCGATGGAAGAAAATGGAAGAGAGAATGTCCGGGTTGCGTGGGGGCCCTTGATTATGCCGGCTGCTTTTCCAAGACAGCGGGAAATGTAGATGGAGTCAACGGATGAGAGGCTGTGATCCATCTGAATTACAACGCATGCTGTTGATTCACTCCCTGATGACTTAATACGCTGATAGCTTTGGAAATCTAAAACGTCAGTTACCCCACATTCATGATGGTAGTAAAAGAAAAGGCTGGAAATATTTAGCAGGCCAGGCAGCATCTGAAGGGAGAAAAACGTTTAAGACTTAACTCTGTTTTCCCTGATGCTGCCTGACCTGCTGAGTATTCCCAGCATTTTCTCTTTTTTTTTAAATTTAAAATTCCCATGCTTTTGTGACATTCGGTGATTCCTGATTCAATGGTAGTCTTTCAGAATTTTACAATGAAATAAATTACAGAATGGCATCACTCCAATGTGTGGAGTAACTTTATTGCTATCATATTATTGAATCAAAATAGATAATTAAAAGGTCAATAATATTAGTAGAAATAAAGGCACAGAATATGAAAGAAAAGATATCATGCAATGGAACATTGTTCAGGCATCACAGAACCATAGAATTTCTACACTGCAGAAAAACGCCATACGGTTCATCGAGTCTGCACTAACTCTCAGGCCCTCCATCCTATCCCCGTAACCCAGCGCATTTAACATTGCCAATCCACCTAACTTGGCGGTACAGTGGTTAGCACTGCTGCCTCACAGCTCCAGGGACCCAGATTCAATTCCTGGCTCGAACCAAAAGAGAAAATGTTGGAAAATCTCAGCAGGTCTGGCAGCATCTGTAAAATGGTAGTCATGATGTGGAGATGCCGGCGTCGGACTGGGGTAAACACAGTAAGAGTTTTAACAACACCAGGTTAAAGTCCAACAGGTTTATTTGGTAGCAAATGTTCGGGTAAGTTCGGGTAAATGTTCGGGTAAAATCTTCGGGTAAGCGTTCCCCAAGGCGACCTTCACGACACACGACAGCGCAGAGTCGCTGAGCAGAAACTGATAGACAAGTTCCGCACACACAAGGATGGCCTAAACCGGGATGTTGGGTTTATGTCACACTATCAGTAGCCCCCACAGCTTGCCTCCTGGACTTGCAGAATCTCACTGGCTGTCCTGTCTGGAGACAATACACATCTCTTTAACCTGTACTTAATGCTCCCTCCACTCACATTGTCTGTATCTTTAAGACCTTGTTGGCTGTAGAGATTTGCATTCTAATCAGTATTCGGTAACTTGATTTTGTGTCTCTGTGCCCTGTTTGAGAGCAGATTTACACTCCATCTGACGAAGGAGCAGCGCTCCGAAAGCTAATGGCATTTGCTACCAAATAAACCTGTTGGATTTTAACCTGCTGTTGTTAAAACTCTCACTGAGCATCTGTAAAAGAGCAGACCTTTCGAGTCCAGATGACTCTTTGTCAAAGCTCAATTCCTGGCTTGGGTCACTGTCTGTGCGGAGTCTACACGCTCTCCCCGTGTCTGCGTGGGTTTCCTCCGTGTGCTCCGGTTTCCTCCCACAGTCCAAACGACGTGCTGGTTAGGTACATTGGCCATGCTAAATTCTCCCTCACTGTACCAGAACAGGCGCCGGACTGTGGCGGCTAGGGGATTTTCACAGTAACTTCATTGCAAGCCTACTTGTGACACTAAATTAAATAAACTTTAAACTTAAATCTTTGGAGTGTGGGAGGAAACTGGAGGAAACCCACGCAGACACGGGGAGAACATGCAAACTCCACACAGACAGTGACCCGAGGCTGGAATTGAACCCAGGTCCCTGGCGCTGTGAGGCTGCAGTGCTAACCACTGTGCCACCATGCCTGATGTATTGATTCCCAGCATTTTCATCTGGAGTATTGTGGATAATTCTGAACGTCTGACTTCGGGCAAAATAAGAGGGTACGGCCGATGTTTATCAGGATGTTACAGGGGATGAGGGAGTTCATGATGAGGAGAGGTCGGAAACATTAGGACTGTTCTCCTTGGAACGGAGACTGTTACTGTTAGGCATCCGACCCTCTCCACAGATGATGGACTGCACCCAGGGCGTTGGTCACTTCTGTATCATCCCCTGGGTCTACACAGGCTATAGATAGATGAGTGACAGTTCCTTTCGCAGCTGGCACAGATGAAGAGCGTTGGCTCGTGATTGAGGTGATTTTCTGTGGGCAATCCTCTCCACCATCTGCTCATTTCCTTTGCCCTCTGCTCTTCCCAAGATATATGGGATGTTCTGGCTGCTGAGTGGAGTGCCTGGATACAAGCAGTCAGGACATCCCAGGTACCAACTCCTACCTGGTCACCTTGAAATCATCCTAGTACAGATGTGGGCGACCTGTCAGGTGGCAAGGTGGCACTGCTGCTTCACAGCGCCAGGGACCCGGGTTTGATTCCTGGCTTGGGTCACCATCTCTGTGGAGTCTGCATGTTCTCCCTGTATCTGCGTGGGTTTCCTCCGGGTGCTCCGGTTTCCTCCCACAGTTTGAAAGACGTGCTGGTTAGGTGCATTGACCCGAACAGGCGCCGGAGTGTGGCGAGTAGGGGAGTTTCACAGTAACTTCATTGCAGTGTTAATGTAAGCTTTGCTTGTGACTAATAAAGAAACTTTAACTGTGGGTCTTGTGCCAATAGCAAACTGGTTATGGGGAACATCTTTGACCATCATCTTTCAGAGAGTTGGTGGACTCAAGAACATCTGGAAAGGTGATGGAAGCTGATTCAATAAAAATCTTCAGAGGGATTTGGATGGTTACTTGAGGGCGAGAAACTTGAATTGAAGAATAAAGAAAAACGAGAGGGTTGAAAAAAATTATTCAGCTGGAAATAATGAAGAGCAAAGACAGAAAGTGGTTTGGAATCACAGCTAGTGGGTAGGATAAGCCATGAGGCAGTGCGGTGTGTAGCTTCACCACAGCCGGCTTGTGTCGCTGTTTCTCTAGCGGGTAGGTTGGGGGACAGTTTGGGGAGAGACCCCGGCAGTGAGTGCGGGGGGCTCCTTGTTATCTGGGGGGCTCAGGGTAAGAGTGGGGAGCGGGGGGGGGCTCGCTGTCTGCGCTGCAGTTGCGGACACTGCTTGAAAGTTCCTGTGCTCGGGCTGGCTGGAGGAGAGCGAGGGGCCGGCGGATTGCAGAGCAGGAAGTGTCCTCCTTGGGGGGAGCTGGGCAGAGACAAGGGGAGGGAGGCAGGCAGCAGGTTCAGGGTCCAACACAATCTGACAAGAGCCACGTAAGAAGATACCAGGGCAGGTGCCCAAAGAAACCTGGGTGAAAGAGGCAGCTTTTTAAGGAGAGGTGGAGAGAATTAGGGAGGGAACCCCAGAACGTAGTCTCTCAACAACTGAGACAATGCTGCCAATGGTGGAGAAACATTAAGATCTGAGCGAGTTGTGGGGCTGGATGAACTATTTACAAGAGTTTGGGTGGGGAAGAGGCCATGGAGGGATTTGGTTAGTGTCACTAGTAGGTTTACATTAATAAATAACTTTAAAATTATTGTGACGACCTAATTGATAACTTAGCAACTTAATATTACATTGCCTAGATTGAAGTAGCCATCTGCATATAACATAGTTTAAAGTTAAAGTTTATTTATTAGTCACAAGTAGGCTTGCATTAACACTGCGATGAAGTTACTGTGAAAATCCCATAGTCGCCACCCTCCGGCACCTGTTCGGGTCAATGCACCTAACCAGCACGTCTTTCAGACTGTGGGAGGAAACCGGAGCACCCGGAAGAAACCCACGCAGACTCGGCACAGTGACCCAAGCCGGGAATCGAACCCGGGTCCCTGGTGCTGCGAGGCAGCGGTGTTAACCACTGTGCCACCGTGCACAAAATTTAGCTGAAAGGAATGAATGGAGAATAAAGGTTCCCTCACTGATTGGCGACTCCTCTGTGATGGATAGAGCGGTTTTTGAGTTTGTCTGGGTTATTAATTTATTGGAGAAGGCGTTTGAAATGTTTAACCAGTGTTGTCTCCCCAGGCCCGGACAGACAATGAAGCAGAGAGGCAGCACCTTGCTTGTGGGAGAGGGGAACTTTTCCTTCGCTGCCGCACTGTGTGATCGTGTGGGTGCAAACACCAGCATCATTGCAACCTGCTACGAAAGTGAAAAAGAGACAATGAAGAATAAAACTGCAGTCAGAAATATTACCAGCTTGTTAGAGAAAGGTAAGGAAGCAGCACTGGAGACGGAATGCAGTGAGTGTGATCAAAGGAAAACTCAAATCTGAAATAAATATTTGAAGTGCACGGCAGCTCTAATAGAGAGAGAGAGAGACTGGTGAATGTTTGGTAGCATCTTTCATTTAAATTCATTTCGCAAGTGTAATAACTCAGGAAGCCCCGACTGAAAAGGAACATAGTTTATATACAGAATGCAAAGTAGAACCATGACCGTGCTGTACCCACATAAGTCCCTGCTTGGAACAAGGAGTTCAGCAGGCCCAGTCCTGGGCCTGCCTTATAAAAGGCTTAGTTAATGGGTTCCAGCTGGGCAGGCCATTGCCTGTTTCCAGGGGAACTCGCACTCAATGAGCCACACAGGGAGATAATAAAATCATAGAATCCCTATGATACAGAAGGAGGCCATTTGGCCCATTGTGCCTGCCCCAACTCGCTGATAGAGCATCTTACCCAGACCCTATCCCCGTAACCCCACGTATTTTTACCCCGCTAATCCCCCTAAACCACATTACATTGCCTAGATTGAAGTAACACTGTTCATAGTTTAAAGTTAAAGTTTATTTATTAGTCACAAGTAGGCTTACATTAACACTGCAAGGAAGTTACTGTGAAAATCCCCTAGTCGCTGCACTCCGGCACCTGTTTGGGTACACTGAGGGAAAATTTAGCATGGCCAATGCACCTAACCAGCACATCCTTTGGACGGTGGGAGGAAGCCAGAGCACCCGGAGGAAACCCACGCAGACACAGGGAGAACGTGCAGACTCCACGCCGACAGTGACCGGGAATTGTGACCGGGAATCGAACCCGGGCCCCCGGCGCTATGAGGCAGCAGTGCTAACACCAGTGCCACTGTGCCGCCCACAGTGCACCAGCATTCATAATTATTTAATTCCATGCTGAACAAGGAGAAATGGAAAAATAAATAAAACTTAAGGAACATTTTTTCTGAAGTAATTGTGATGAGCAATATGGTAGCTGAACTTACTGGTAGCAACTCATCTAATAATGTGTGCAGTTCTGGTCGCCACACTATGGGAAGAATGTGATTGAACTAGAAAGGGTGCAGAGAGATTCACCAGGCTGCTGCCTGTGCTAAGGCCTTTCAGCAATGAAGAGAGGCTGGTTAGGATGGGGTTGTTTTCCTTAGAGCAGAGGAGGCTGAGGGGGGATCTGATCGAGGTGTACAAAATTATGAGGGACGTAGATAGGAAGAAACCTTTCTCCTCAGTAGAAGGGTCAATAACCAGGGGGCAAAGACTTAGAGTGGATTCGAGAAAAATCTTTTTCACCCAGAGGGTGGTGGAAATCTGGAAATCACTGCCTGAAAGGGTGATAGAGGTGGGAACCCTCACAACATTGAAGAAGCATTTAGATGAGCACTTGAAATGCCACAGCGTACAAGGCTATGGACCAAGTGCTGGAAAATGGGATTAGAATAGATAGGTGCTTGATGGCTGGTGCAGACATGATGGGCCGAAGGGCCTCTTTCTGTGCTGTAAAACACTGGGTGGGGTTTTCCAGCGCGCTTGCCCCAAAGCCGGAGGTCACTGGACCTTTACACAGTCTGCCCTTAGCCCGCTACGACTCCTATGGCTGGCGGAAGGGGAAAATTCGCCCCTGTGACTATGATCTATGATTTATCTGCTAATAATGATTGGTTAATTGTGTATTGTAACCTTGGCGCTGGGTGCAACATAAAACAGCATGTCTAATCAGTTTTGAGGATTAATGATTTGATTTGATTTATTATTGTCACATGTATTAACATACAGTAAAAAGTATTGTTTCTTGCGCGCTATACAGACAAAGCATACTGTTCATGGAGAAGGAAACGAGAGAGTGCAGAATGCAGTGTTACAGTCATAGCTAGGGTGTAGAGAAAGAGCAACTTAATGCGAGGTAGGTCCATTCAAAAGTCTGATGGCAGCAGGGAAGAAGCTGTTCTCGAGTCAGTTGGTACGTGACCTCAGACTTTTGTATCTTTTTCCCGACGGAAGAAAGTGGAAGAGAGAATGTCCGGGGTGCGTGGGGTCCTTAATTATGCTGGCTGCTTTGCCGAGGCAGCGGGAAGTGTAGACGGAGTCAATGGATGGGAGGCTGGTTTGCGTGATGGATTGGGGGATAAAGGGAGTCTCAGTAAAGGTAGTCTCTTCCAGTTGGTTTGCTAATGAAACAAGTTTCAGTGATGCTCAGAACCTGTCACATAATATAATAGACAGGAAGCGATTGCAACAGCATATTAATCCTTGACCATTGTCCTTCAGGAGCAGAAGTTTACTTTCAAGTGGATTGTACCAACCTCCAGCAGTGTCCACGCTTGAATAGCAGGCTGCTTGACAGGATTATCTTCAATTTCCCTCACTGTGGCAGGAAGGCCGGGGTGAAAAAAAACAGAGAGCTACTGGCTAATTTTTTTCGGAGGTGAGTTCTGAAGACGTCTATCAAAGTCCGCAACGTCCAGTTAAAGGCAAAATACGGCGGATGTTGGAATCTGAAACAAAAACAGAAAATGCTGGAAAATCCCAGCGAGTCTGAGAGTATCTGTGGAGAGGGAATAGAGCCAACGTTTCAAGTCTGGATGACTCAACACTACTTAATTGGTTGTGAAGCACTTGAGCACTGCCTGAGATCATGGAAGGTAGTGGAACGATGCAAGGGGGCGGCACAGTGGTTAGCACTGCTGCCTCACAGTGCCAGGGATCCGGGTTCGATTCCCGGCTTGGGTCACTGAGTGGAGTTTGCTCCCTGTGTCTGTGTGGGTTTCCTCCGGGTGCTCCAGTTTCCTCCCACACTCCGAAAAACATGCTGGTTAGGTGCATTGGCCATGCTAAATTCTCCTTTAGTGTACCCAAACAGGCACCGGAGTGTGGCAACTAGGGGATTTTCACAGTAACTTCATTGCAGTGTTAATGCAAGCCAACTAATAAATAAACTTAAAAGTAATACTTTTTCAGGAACACGCAGCACAAGGTCATCTGTAAATAAAATGTTAGAACGTGCATATATGGTGAAATAACATAAAATTCTCTCCAAACAATGGCCATTCATTATCAAAAAGGCTGTTGAACTGAAAAACAGATTTTTAGGTTTCCCACTCCGTTCCCGTACATACTCTAATAAATATGGAGCTTATTTACTTGGAATATTTTTAATATGGCAATTATGAGTTTAACTGAAGCAGAAAATGTTGGAACATCTCAGCGGGTCTGACAGCATCTGTGGAGAGAGAATAGAACTAACGCTTCGCATTCGCTCTATTCTCCTCCCCATAGATGCTGTCAGACCTGCTGAGATTTTCTAGCATTTTCTGCTTTTGTTTCAGAGTCCAGCATCCGAAGTGTTTTGCCTTTATGTAAGAGTTTAGCAGATGTCGGTCTGGCTAGCTTTGTCCTACAAATGATCCCAAAACACCAAGGGAATAAACAAAGAGGGAATCAAAGCATTTGGCCTGACACCAATTAGGTGGAATTGTTGGACGTTTCCAAGAGATAATTTTAACCCTTGGCTAGGAAGTGGCGGCACGGTGGCACAGTGGGTTAGCACTGCTGCCTCACAGCGCCAGGGACCGGGGTTCAATTCCGGCCTCGGGTCACTGTCTGTGTGCAGTTTGCATGGTTCCCCCCCTGTGTCTGTGTGGGTTTCCTCCCGGGTGCTCTGGTTTTCTCCCACAGTCCAAAGATGTGCGGCTGATTGGTCATGCTAAATTGCCCCTTAGTGTCGGGGAATTACCAGGGTAAATATGTGGGGTTATGGGAATAGGGCCTGGGTGGGATTGTGGTTTTTGCAGACTCGATGGGCTGAATGGCCTCCTTCTGCACTATCATTTTATGATTCTATGATTCTACGAAGTGGTGAGACATCCAGGCCACTTGTCTGGGAGCTTCAGTGGGAGGCCAGCTTCATTTCAACAAGCAGGACTCAGCAATACTCTGCATTGTCTGAAATGGATTTACAGAGAGAAGACCATCCCTTTCCTTCTACAAGCACTTGAAATCTAAGCTTCACATCACCAAATCACTGAGTTGTTGTCCCACTTTAGTCACATTTTGGCATTGGCCTTTAACCTTTCCCTCTACATAGTTTTCTCATTGTCCATTGCTTAATAATAACTTCAATCCTGATTCTACAAGGGAGCAAGGTGAGATGTTCAGCTCCGAAAAGCTTCCTCAGCCATTGCAGGGATTGAACCCACACCCGTGCTGCCTCTGTATTGCTAACCGGCCCTTCACCCAGCTTTCCCAATTTAAACAGTGTCATTCATGCTTCCATTGTGTCACCTTTTGCTTCTCTTGATTGTCCACAGGTTTCGGGTGGCACAGTGGTCAGCATTGCTGCCTCACAGCTCCAGGGACACGGGTTCGATTCCCGGCTCGGGTCACTGTCTGTGTGGAATTTGCACCTTCTCCCCGTGTCTGCGCGGGTTTCCTCCGGGTGCTCCGGTTTCCTCCCACACTCCAAAGATGTGCGGGTTGAGTTGATTGGCCATGCTAAATTTCCCCTTAGTGCCCGGGATGCGTAGGTTAGAGGGGATAGCGGGGTGGAGTTTGCACCTTCTCCCCGTGTCTGCGTGAGTTTCCTCCGGGTGCTCCGGTTTCCTCCCACAGTCTGAAAGACGTGCTGGTTAGGTGCATTGACTCGAACAGGCGCCGGTCTGTGGCGACTAGGGGACACTGTAACTTCACTGCAGTGCTAATGTAAGCCTTACTTGTGACTAATAAATAAACTTTTTACTTTAAATATGTGGGGTTACGGGGATGGGGCCTGGGTGGGATTGTTTTCGATGCAGACTCGATGGGCCAAATGAACTCCTTCTGCATTACAGGGGTTCTATGATTCTATGAAATGAATGACTGAAGTAGGACAATGAATCGGTGATCTGGTGATGCTATTCGCTTCACTGACAGCAGTCACAATATTGTTGTGGTTTTTATCTTTTGCAGTTGCGCAGGTATTCTAGCCGCGGAAGGTGATGTTCATGTTACCCTGTGCAGGGGTCAGGGTGGGACTGCTGCTGAACAACCAACACGGGAGTGGCACAACAGTTGGCAAATTGTCGCCATGGCTGCGAGGGCCGGGTTCATTTTGAGTGAAGTGCAGCCATTTGACTGCACGCATTATTATGGCTACATGAGCACCGGGTATAGGTAGGTGAATAGCAGGCAAATCTGTTTCCGATGTATTTTGCATGAGTTGTGTCTGAATATGGTTTCCTTACTCCTGATGATATCTGTGAAGTGAAATACAGGTGCTGGACGGTGGCACAGTGGTTAACACTGCTGCCTCATAGCGCCAGGGACCCGGGTTCGATTCCCGACTTGGGTCACTGTCAGTGCAGAGTCTGCACGTTCTCCCTGTGTCTGTGTGGCTTTCCTCCGGGTGCTCTGGTTTCCTCCCACAGTTCAAAAGTCGTGCTGTTTAAGTGCATTGGCCATGCTAAATTCTCCCTGTGTGTACCCAAACATGCACTGGAGTGTGGCGACTAGGAGTTTTTCACAGTAACTTCATTGCAGTGTTAATGTAAGCCTACTTGTGACACTAATAAATAAACTTTGAACTAACTTCAGAAAATGTTGGTCATTTTAATATCATAACAGGGAGACAGGACATTAAGATGTAGCCAGTCAGTACATAACTGACTGGGGAGTCGATGGCCTAATGTTATTACCGCAAGACTATTAATCCAGAATCTCAGCTAATGTTCTGGAGACCCGGGTTCGAATCCCACCACGGCAGATGGTGGAATTTGAATTCAATAAAAGAGAATATCTGGAATTAAGAATCTACTGATGACCACGAAACCATTGTCGATTGTCAGAAAGACCCATCTCGTTCACTAATGGCCTTTAGGGAAGGAAATCTGCCGTCCTTACCTGGTCTGGCCGACATGTGACTCCAGAGCCACAGCAATGTGGTTGAATCTTAACTGCCCTCGGGCAACTAAGGGATGGGCAATAAATGCTGGCCCAGCCAGCGACGCCCATGTCCCACGAATGAATAAAAAAAACCCTCAATGCTATAGATGACATTTGGTGATTGGAGCAGCAACATCTGAAATTCCATTGACCACTGTTTAAATGGGAGATGTTAACATACTTGGGGCGGCGCGGTGACACAGTGGTTAGCACTGCTGCCTCACAGCGCAAGGACCCGAGTCCAATTCCCAGCTTGGGTGACTGTCTGTGCGGAGTCTGCATGTTCTCCCCGTGTCTGCACCGGTGCTCCGGTTTCCTCCCACCGTCCAAAAGACGTGCTGGTTAGGTGCATTGGCCATGTTAAATTCTCCCTCAGTGTACCCAAAGAGGTGCTGCAGTGTGGCGACTAGGGGACTTTCACAGTACCTTCATTGCAGTGTTATGTAAGCCTACTTATGACACTGATAAATAAACTTTAAAAACTTGAAATACTTATCTGAAATGCTTGGATTAAAACTTCCCCCTTCCCAAAGATCTTATTGAATAATGTAAAATGCTGACAGAATATGGCCATATCTAGAAGCAGTCTTTAAAAGGGATCTGTATTTATACATCCCAGTGCTACACAGACAGTGAACAGAGCGACTATTCTTTATGTGACGAAGTCCCACTCAAAATACTGAGATTTATTTTTAGGTGGAATGATTTTTGACCAGGAAATTCTGCTCTTTTTTTAAACATCCACCTGACCATGCACTGGTTTAACGTCTCATTTGACAATGCTGCACTTCCTCAGTCTACACTCAAGAATCAACCTACATTATGTGGGCAAATCCTCCTCCACATAGTCGCCACCTCCTGTCATGCTGCTAATCATAGAATCACAGAATCTCCGGCATGGAGACAAGTCCTTCGGCTGAAACTGGTCCATGCTGACCAAAAAGCCCATCTAAGCTAACCCCATTTGCCTACATTTGGCCCATATCCTTCTAAACCTTTTCTATCCATGTATCTGTCCAAACGCCTGTTAAATGTTATCAGTGTCCCTGCCTCAACCACTTCCTTCGGCAGCTCATTCCACAAATGTACCACCCTCTGTGTAAAAAAGTTACTCCTCAGGCTCCCATTAATTATTTCCCCTCTTAACTTAAACCTGTGACCTCTAGTTCTTGATTCTCCAACCCTGGGAAAAAGACTCTGTGCATTCACCCTATCCATGCCTCTGATGATCTTACACACCTCTATAAGATCACCCCTCAGTCTCCTACGCTCCAAAGAAAAAAGTCCTCGCCTGTCCAATCTCTCCCGATAACTCAGTCCCTTGAGTCCTGGCAACATTCTTGTAAATCTCTTCTGCACTCTCTCCAGTTTAATAACATCTTTAATGTTGGCTTTGAAGCTAAAGCTATCATTTATTGTCTCCACGTGCAGTCATGAGGAGCAGATTTCTCACAATGCTTTGATTACATTCCTTCCCTTGCAAAAGGTGTGTTAAACTGCACTTTCCTTTCAGGAGTCAAGATAAATCCTTCCATGTTGACCGAGCTCTGACCCACGTCTTCACGAGAAGCCTGCCCTTCAGCGAGATAGAGCCAGTTGTTATGGAAACCGTGATTGGGAGTGAGCACTGCACATTCCACGTCCCTGAGGAACTTGTTGAGAAGATAAACAGGTGGAGTCACAGAACTACACGTCGCAAAAATATGGATTTTGAGACACTGCTTAACCGTGTTGTTTGTGTGTTTTTTAAAGTATTTACGGAGCAGGTGACATATCAAGACAGATGTAAAATAACATGCAAAATTGTGCAGTGCATTATTAGCCAATAATATGAAACTGGTTAATTTTCCTATTAACATAACACTGAAAACAAATTCATTCACGTTGCTGGAATTGCCCCATTTGCAGTCAGAAGTGAAAAGACTTGACCCAAATGCAGCCATAGAGTGGTACAGTGCAGAAAAGGCCCTTCGGCCCATCAAGTCAGCACTCAAGTCTGTGGGCGCCACGGTGGCACAGTGGTTAGCACTGCTGCCTCACAGCTTCAGGGATCCAGGTTCGATTCCCGGCTTGGGTCACTGTCTGTATGGAGTTTGCACGTTCTCTCCGTGTCTGCGTGGGTTTCCTCCGGATGCTCCGGTTTCTTCCCACAGTTCAAAAGATGTACGGGTTAGGTTGATTGGCCGTGCTAAATTGCCCCTTAGTGTCCCGGGATGCGTAGGTTAGAGGGATTTGCGGGGTAAATGTGTGAGGTTGTGGGGATTGGGGATGGGGTAGGATTGTTGTCGATGGGCCGAATGGCCTCCTGCACTGTAAGGTTTCTATGACAATAGCTACAATGAAAGTCGCGCTAATCCCATTTTCCAGCACTTGTCCTATATCGAAATGTCGCACCATTTATTTATCGCATTTTAGTTTAAAATATTTAACCCGTGTTAGATCAATGTGGAAATATGTGCCTTTTATGATTGTTCTAATGGAGTTGTTGATCGTTGCAGGAATTTTCTTCAGAAAGGTTCAAACCACCCTGTAAATATAATTGATGAGATGTTGAGGAAGCAGCTTGCAGATACAGCGAACGTACAGGAACTGGAGGACAACTACCCTCTGTTATCGACGCAATGCCTTCAGACTGATGCCACCATTTGTCAGGCTGAGCTTTATTGGGTTAGCTGTTCCGGCTGTCAAGAGGACAGATCGAGAAGCACTGAGTGGGTACACGTGACCGACACTCAGTGCTGTGACGTTTCCGCGCAAATGTCTGACCTGCGGCTCGGGCACGAGGCAGGGCAGAACGTGGGCTGCTGTATAACCAAACAGGCTGGGGTGGCCAACATGAGCGAGGATTGCAGGAGGTACTGCCTCCGGCCTACTCTGACAGGATGCGCTTATGATGTTTTGCAAAAGCCGGACTTCAGAACCGGAGTAATCTATGTGGTCAGTGGCATTGTTTTCAGAAAGTGTCTGATTTCGCCGCAAGCGATGCCTGCATTCCATGAGATGGTTTTAGTTGGCGCTTGCTGTGTGAAAACAATGCCAGACTTTTTAGGCCTATTTATGTGCTGTGTGGAGAGTGCCATTTCATTTCTCATCAGGTCAGCATCAAGTCCCTCTGCACCTGTGGACAAGGGTTTAGGATCGGTTACCTTTAACGAAGAGAACAGCGGAAGAAGCTGGAATATTTGTTTTCGAGACGTGAACCACCCAGACTTTACTGAGCTGACGATTGCAAAATTGCTTTGTCTTCCTTACAAACAGAGCAGCAGCGAACTCAGTATTTGTGTTACTTCCATAAATCTTGACCTACTATCAATGGTGCTGTATCGCATAAATGACTGGAGAACGCTATGGACGTTTGACAAGCGCTTCCTAAACCAAATTGGTGCATCAGAATCGAAACCTTTTTGTGGGTTTTCGCTCCACCCGCCCTCCTATCCACATGATGTCAGCTTCTGGGTGGATGGCGATGGGAAACCGGATGAGTTGGAGCTCCACGCTGTTGTAAGGCGAGTAAGCCGGGATTCGGTGAAAGAACTGAAGCTGATTGACAGTTTCTGGCACGCTGAAACCAAACGCATGAGTTACTGTTACCGGCTAACATACCAGTCATGTGACAAGGCATTGTCCTATCAGCAAGCATTGGAAATGCAACTGAAACTTCGAGACGAACTGCAGAAAAGCTTTCAAGTAACTCTCAGATAAAAGAAATTGTACCAAGTCTTTCAAATGTGTGCGTTTTCTTTAACCTCTTGCAGTGCTGGATTGGCACTACGCACACTTAACTATTGATCATAAGACCATAAGATATAGGAGCAGAATTAGGCCATTTGGCCCATCGAGTCTGTTCCGCCATTCAATCATGGCTGATCTGATTCTCATCCCCATTCTCCTATCTTCTCGGAACCCCTGAACCCCTTATTGATCAAGAACCTATCTATCTCTATCTTAAAGACATTCAACGACCTGGCCTCCACAGCCCTCTGAGGCAATGAATTCCACAGATTCACCACCCCCTGGCTGAAGAAATTCCTCCTCAACTCAGTTTTAAAGGAGCGTCCCTTCACTCTGAGGTTGTGCCCTCGAGTTCTAGTCTCTCCCACTAGTGGAAGCATCCTCTCCATGTTCATTCTATCTAGGCCTCTCAGTATTCAGTAAGTTTCTTGATACCAGTTATTACAGGAAAAACTACATTTGTGCAAATAAACATCAATGTTTGCAATGTGCTTCTTGTTCCATGGGCTTAATTCATCACCTCAATCATCCTACACTGCTACTCACACAATTTACCCCTAATAATATGTCACCTTCATTAATTCAAAATACTGTCCAAACGTGAACTAAATTTGGGTGGACGAATGGATAACATTGATTTGATTTATTATTGTCACATGTATTAGTATACAGTGAAAAGTATTGTTTCTTGTGCACTATACAGACCGAGCATACCGTTCATAGAGAAGGAAAGGCGTGAGTACAGAATGTAGTGTTATAGTCATAGCTAGTGTGTAGAGAAAGATCAACTTAATGCGAGGTAGGTCCATTCAAAAGTCTGATGGCAGCAGGGAAGAAGCTGTTCTTGAGGCGGTTGGTACGTGACCTCAGACTTTTGTATCTTTTTCCCAATGGATGAAGGTGGGAGAGAGAATGTCCGGGGTGCATGGGGTCCTTAATTATGCTGGCTGGCTTTCTGAGGCAGCAGACAATGTAGACAGAGTCAATGGATGGGAGGCTGGTTTGCGTGATGGATTGGGCTACATTCACAACGTTTTGTAGTTTATTGCGGTCTTGGGCAGAGCAGGAGCCATACATAGAACATAGAACATAGAACATAGAAAGCCACAGCACAAACAGGCCCTTCGGCCCACAAGTTGCGCCGATCACATCCCCACCTCTAGGCCTATCTATAGCCCTCAATCCCATTAAATCCCATGTACTCATCCAGAAGTCTCTTAAAAGACCCCAACGAGTTTGCCTCCACCACCACCGACGTCAGCCGATTCCACTCACCCACCACCCTCTGAGTGAAAAACTTACCCCTGACATCCCCCCTGTACCTACCCCCCAGCACCTTAAACCTGTGTCCTCTCGTAGCAACCATTTCAGCCCTTGGAAATAGCCTCTGAGAGTCCACCCTATCCAGACCCCTCAACATCTTGTAAACCTCTATCAGGTCACCTCTCATCCTTCGTCTCTCCAGGGAGAAGAGACCAAGCTCCCTCAACCTATCCTCATAAGGCATGCCCCCCAATCCAGGCAACATCCTTGTAAATCTCCTCTGCACCCTTTCAATGGCTTCAACATCTTTCCTGTAATGAGGTGACCAGAACTGCGCGCAGTACTCCAAGTGGGGTCTAACCAGGGTCCTATAAAGCTGCAGCATTATCTCCCGACTCCTAAACTCAATCCCTCGATTAATGAAGGCTAGTACGCCATACGCCTTCTTGACCGCATCCTCCACCTGCGAGGCCGATTTAAGAGTCCTATGGACCCGGACCCCAAGGTCCTTCTGATCCTCTACACTGCTAAGAATGGTACCCTTCATTTTATACTGCTGCTTCATCCCATTGGATCTGCCAAAATGGATCACTACACACTTATCCGGGTTGAAGTCCATCTGCCACTTCTCCGCCCAGTCTTGCATTCTATCTATGTCTCGCTGCAACTTCTGACATCCCTCCAAACTATCCACAACACCACCTACCTTGGTGTCGTCAGCAAACTTACCAACCCATCCCTCCACTTCCTCATCCAGGTCATTTATGAAAATGACAAACAGCAAGGGTCCCAGAACAGATCCCTGGGGCACTCCACTGGTCACTGACCTCCATGCAGAGAAAGACCCCTCCACAGCCACTCTCTGCCTTCTGCAGGCAAGCCAGTTCTGGATCCACAAGGCAACAGCCCCTTGGATCCCATGCCCTCTCACTTTCTCAAGAAGTCTTGCATGGGGGACCTTATCGAACGCTTTGCTGAAGTCCATATAGACCACATCCACCGCTCTTCCTTCGTCAATGTGCTTGGTCACATTTTCAAAGAACTCAACCAGGCTCGTAAGGCACGACCTGCCCCTGACAAAGCCGTGCTGACTACTTTTGATCATACTAAACTTCTCTAGATGATCATAAATCCTGTCTCTCAGGATCCTCTCCATCAACTTACCAACCACTGAGGTTAGACTCACCGGTCGGTAATTTCCCGGGCTGTCCCTGTTCCCTTTCTTGAATATAGGGACCACATCCGCAATCCTCCAATCCTCCGGAACCTCTCCCGTCTCCATCGACGATGCAAAGATCATCGCCAAAGGCTCCGCAATCTCCTCCCTCGCCTCCCACAGTAACCTGGGGTACATCCCATCCGGTCCCGGCGACTTACCAACCTTGATGCCATTCAATAGTTCCAACACATCCTCTTTCTTTATGTCCACATGCTCGATCCTTTCTGTCCTCCGCAATCCAGCAGTACAACCACCCAGATCCCTTTCCACCGTGAATACCGAGGTAAAGTATTCATTAAGCAGCTCCGCCATTTCTAACGGTTCCGCACAAACTTTTCCCCCTTCACCTTTTAAGGGTCCTATGCCTTCACATCTCATCCTTTTACTCTTGACATATTTGTAGAAAGCCTTGGGATTCTCCTTAATCTTACCCGCCAAGGTCTTCTCATGACCCCTTCTCGCTCTCCTAATTTCCTTCTTAAGCTCCTTCCTACATCGCGTATACTCCTCTAAATCCTTAACACCTCCTAGCTCTCTGAACCTTCTGTACGCCTCTCTTTTCTTATTCACCAGGTTCATCACAACCTTCGTGCACCACGGTTCCCGTACCCTACCAACACCCCCCTGTCTCATCGGAACGTTGTCATGCAGAGCTCCAGACAAACATTCCTTGAAAATCCTCCACTTTCCTTCGGTACTTTTCCCCAAGAATGCCTCCTTCCAATTTACCCGTCTAATTTCCTCCCTGATGACACTGTATTTCCCTTTACTCCAGAGAAACACTTTCCTAGCCTGCCTGACCCTATCTCTTTCCAATGCTATCGTGAAGGAGATAGAATTATGATCGCTATCCCCAAGATGCTCACCCACCGAGAGATCCTCCACCTGTCCAGGTTCATTAGCCAGCACCAGATCAAGAACAGCCTCTCCTCTAGTAGGCTTATCCACATACTGTGTCAGGAAACTCTCCTGGACACACCTAACAAACTCCTCTCCATCCAAACCCCTAGCCCTAGGGATATTCCAATCTATGTTTGGGAAATTAAAATCTCCCATCACGACAACTCTGTTATTCCTACATCTCTCCAGGATCTGTTTCCCCATCTGCTCCTCAACATCTCTGTTACTATTGGGCGGCCTATAGAAAACACCCAGCAAAGTTACCGACCCCTTCCTGTTCCTAAGCTGTGATACAGCCAGAAAGAATGCTTTCTGTAAAAGTTGGTGAGAGTCGTAGCTGACGTGCCAAATTTCCGTAGTCTTCTGAGAAAGTAGAGACGTTGGTGGGCTTTCTTAACTATAGTGTCGGCATGGGAGGACCAGGACAGGTTATTGGTGATCTGGACACCTAAAAACCTGAAGCTCTCGACCCTTTCCACTTCGTCCCCGTTGATGTAGACAGGGGCATGTTCTTCTCTACGCTTCCTGAAATCGATGACAATCTCCTTCGTTTTGTTGACATGGAGGGAGAGATTGTTGTTGCTGCACCAGTTCACCAGATTCTCTATCTCATTCCTGTACTCTGTCTCGTCATTATTTGAGATCCGCTCACTACGGTGGTGTCGTCAGCAAACTTGAAATTCGAGTTGGGGGAATTTGGCCACACAGTCATAGGTGTATAAGGAATATAGTAGGGGGCTGAGAACACAGCCTTGTGGGGCACCGGTGTTGAGGATGATCGTGGAGGAGGTGTTGCCTATCCTTACTGATTTTGGTCTGTGGGTTAGGAAGTTCAGGATCCAGTCGCAGAGGGAGGAGCCGAGGTCCAGGCCACAAAGTTTGGAGTTGAGTTTCGTGGGAATAATAGTGTTGAAGGCTGAGCTGTAGTCAATAAATAGGAGTCTGACATAGGTGTCCTTGTTATCTCGATGTTCCAGGGTTGAGTGCAGGGCCAGGGGGATGGCGTCTGCTGTGGATCTGTTGCGGCGGTAGGCAAACTGTAGTGGATCCAGGCAGTCTGGGAGGCTGGAATTGATTCATACCATGACTAGCCTTTCGAAGCACTTCATAATGATGGATGTCAGAGCCACTGGACGATGGTCATTAAGGCACGCTGCTTGGCTTTTCTTAGGTACCAGGATGATGGTCGTCGTCTTGAAGCAGATAGGGACCTCAGATTGTTGTAAAGAGAGATTGCTGCTGAATTCAGAGTTAAAGTGAACATGAGATTAAAAACATCACATGAACAACATTATGGTTGAAGGGATCACCCCCCCACCCCACCCCCCACCTTCCCCTATACTCTCCCCACCGAATATACTCACTTCCACCTTCTTCCGTTGGGAAAAAGATACAAAAGTCTGAGGTCATAGAATCATAGAAACCCTGCAGCACAGAAAGAGGCCATTTGGCCCATCGAGTCTGCACCGACCGCAATCCCACCTAGGCCCTACCCCCATATCCCTACATATTTACTCACTGATCCTCTAACCTACGCATCTCAGGACACTAAGGGCAATTTCAGCATGGCCAATCAATCTAACCTGCACATCTTTGGACTGTGGGAGGAAACCGGAGCACCCGGAGGAAACCCACGCAGACACGAGGAGAATGTGCAAACTCCACACAGACAGTGACCCAAGCCGGGAATCGAACCCAGATCCCTGGAGCTGTGAAGCAGCAGTGCTAAACACTGTGCTGCCATGCCAACGGTACCAACTGGCTCAAGAACAGCTTCTTCCCTGCTGCCATCAGACTTTTGAATGGACCTACCTTATATGAAGTTTGTCTTTCTCTACACCCTAGCTATAACTGCAACACTACATTCTGCACCCTCTCCTCCGTTTACGGTATGCTTTGTATAGCGCGCAAGAAACAATACTTTTCACTGTATCCCAATGCATGTGACAATAATAAGTCAAATCAAATCAAAAAACGCCCACCCCACTCCAATGTCTCACTTATTAACTGAGTCACATAATCTCCTAGAATTTGATTTATGCTTCAGACGCAGCATGATGACACAGTGGTTAGAACTGCTGCCTCACAGCGCCAGGGACCCGGGTTCAATTGCGGCCTTGGGTGACTGTCTTAGAATCTTAGAATCCCTACAGCACAGAAAGAGGCCATTCGGCCCATCGAGTCTGCAGCGACCACAATCCCACCCAGGCCCTACTCCCATATCCCTAGATATTTACCCACTAATCCCTCTAACCTACGCATCCCAGGACACTAAGGGCAATTTTTTAGCATAACCAATCAACCTAACCCGCACATCTTTGGACTGTGGGAGGAAACCGGAGCACCCGGAGGAAACCCACGCAGACACGAGGAGAACGTGCAAACTCCACACAGACAGTGACCCAAGCCGGGAATCGAACCCAGGTCCCTGGAGCTGTGAAGCAGCAGTGCTAACCACTGTGCTACTGTGCCGCCCGCTTTTTTCCCGCTTTTTTACCTGTCGTTATGGAATTTGCACGTTCTCCCCTTGTCTGCGTGGGTTTCCTCCAGGTGTTCTGGTTCCCTCCCACAGTTCAAAGATGTGTAGGTTAGATGGATTGACCATGCTAAATTGCCCCTTAGGGCGGGAATCTCAGCTGCATTCACCCCAAGACTGGAAAATCCCACCCGAGGTCAACGGGCCTTTGCATGGTCCGGGTCCCGCTCACCACGGAAATTGTAGATGTGCAAATTAGGTGGATTGGCCGTGCTGAATTGCCCCTTAGTGTCCCAAAATGTGTAGATGGATTAGCCATGGTAAATGGGTAACTGGGATAGGGCGGGAGAGAGGGACTGGGTAGTCAGAGGGTCAGTGCAGTCTCGTTGGGCTAAATGGCTCTTCTGCACTCTAGAGGTTCTATGAGTAGATAGATTTATTACAAGATGAAGCAGGGCAAAATATTCCCTTTATACGTATTTTAAAGCAATTCATTGCATTTTAAGTGCAAATATTGTATATGCAGATGATATAGTGAGAGAGGTTGAGTGAGATTTCTTTTACCCAGAAAGTTGTTGAAAATTTTCCTTGGGGTAAGTTGAAGCAGAGGCCATTGCATATTTTGTGGAAAGCATAGATGAATATTTGACGTTGAGAATAATGCAGGCCTGGGGGGATCAGTAGTGGATTGATCCAGGGAAGATATGCTAAAAATCCTCCTCTAGGCTGGAAACCTCTAAATATTGGTACTTTAATTTTTCCTGCGCCATAAAGCACAAGGAAGGTTCAGGTGAAAGAATGATGCACCCATTACAGAATCTTCTCATTATTGCTAGGGACATGGCAACATGCTTTCAAGCACAGTGACAGCTGATGTGTTGGAAAATTCCTGCCTGAGGCAGCATGGAATGAGCTGCCAGAGAAAGTGATTGAGGCAGGTGCAATAGCAACTTTAAAAAAGCATTTGAATGGGAAAGGATTAGAGGGATATGGGTCAAACGTGGCCAATTGGGACTAGCTGGGAGGGCACCAAGGACGGCATGGACCAGTTGGGCCGAAGGGCCTGTTTCCATGCTGCATTGCTCTACGATTGCACAAACAGTAATGAGATGAATAACACAACAATCTGTTCATGGTGATGTTGGCTGAGAGAGGGTTTTTTGTCCCGAGAGCAGGAAGACGCCCTTGGAATAGCGCAACAGGATTGTGAAAATCCACCCCAATAATTCAGCATCTCAAATAAAAGGTAGCGCCCTGACAATGTTGCAGGGCACCATTGGTCTAGAAACACTCCTTCAGTGATCATTCTCTCATTGCTCCAGAATGCCAACCTTTACTTCTTCACAAAATAGCTTCTAATGTTCACATGAATAGGCAGACGTGATATAAGAGGCCAATTGTGTGAGATGTTAACAGAGCTATTTTGATGAGAGAAGGTAAGAAGAAAATGAGAAACAATTTTGCACAGGACCAGTGTTCAGAGATCCATGGAACCATAGAATCTGGGGCCATTCAGTGCACTGACTATCCAAAAGAAGAAAGGTGAGAAATAGTTCTGCACATAACAAGCATTCATGAAACATGGATCCATGGAACCAGAGAACCTGGGGCCATTCAGCCCATTGAGTGTGCCCTGACTATATGAAAGAGCATCTTGCCCAGGTACATCCCCCCATTCCCATAACTTCATGCATTTATTATGGCCAATCCACCGAACCTGCTCATCTTTCACCCTCCCGCAACCTCTTTCAGCCTCTTTCACCCTCCCCCACCCTCTATCACCCTCCGCCGCCCTCTTTTGCCCTCCCCTGCCCTCTCTCACCCTCCCCGCCATCTCTCACCCTCCCCGCCCTCTTTCACCCTCCCCGCCCTCCTCCACCCTCCCCCGCCCTCTTCCACCCTCTTCTGCCCTCCCCCACCCTCTTTCGCCCTCCCCGCCCTCTTTCGCCCTCCCCGCCCTCTTTCGCCCTCCCCGCCCTCTTTCTCCCTCCCCGCCCTCTTTCGCCCTCCACCGCCCTCTTTCTCCCTCCCCGCCCTCTTTCGCCCTCCACCGCCCTCTTTCGCCCTCCCCCGCCCTCTTTCGCCCTCCCCCGCCCTCTTTCGCCCTCCCCCACCCTCTTTCGCCCTCCCCCACCCTCTTTCGCCCTCCCCCGCCCTCTTTCGCCCTCCCCCGCCCTCTTTCGCCCTCCCCCGCCCTCTTTCGCCCTCCCCCACCCTCTTTCGCCCTCCCCACCCCGTTTCACCCTCCCCCACCCTCTTTCACCCTCCCCCACCCTCTTTCACCCTCCCCCACCCTCTTTCACCCTTCAGCACCCTCTTTCGCCCTCCCCGCCCTCTTTCACCCTCTTTCGCCCTCCTTTGCCCTCCCCGCCCTCTTTCGCCCTCCCCACCCTCCCCCGCCCTCCCCACCCTCCCCCGCCCTCCCCACCCTCTCCGCCCTCTTCCACCCTCTTCCGCCCTCCCCCACCCTCTTTCACCCTCCCCCGCCCTCTTTCGCCCTCCCCCGCCATCTTTCGCCCTCCCCGCCCTCTTTCGCCCTCCCCCGCCCTCTTTCGCCCTCCCCCGCCCTCTTTCACCCTCCCCCACCCTCTTTCGCCCTCCCCCGCCCTCTTTCACCCTCCCCCGCCCTCTTTCACCCTCCCCCGCCCTCTTTCACCCTCCCCCGCCCTCTTTCACCCTCCCCCGCCCTCTTTCACCCTCCCCCGCCCTCTTTCACCCTCCCCTGCCCTCTTTCACCTCCACCACCCTCTTTCACCCTCTTGTGGGAGGAAACTGGAGCACCCAGAGGAAACCCATGCAGACACGGGGAGAACATGCAAACTCCACACAGTCACCAAAGGCTGCGATTGAACGCGGGTCTCTGGCGCTGTGAGGCAGCAATGCTAACCACTGTGCCAGTGTGGATGAGATGGCATGTGTCTGAGTCTGCAAACCCATTAATTAGGTCTAATTAGTCAAGTCCAGAGTGGTATAAATGTTCGGACTGGATCAGGAGCAATAGTAGATTTGTGTGCGGTAGACATGCTGAAGGATATCGTCAACTATGACTGACTTGGGATTGGAGAGAGATTATTAATTCAGGAGGGGTCCATCGGCATAAAGAGTGCCAGGGTTGTGTTTATGGAACAAACAATGAGCAGCTTCCCCAGGACAGAAGCTTCATTTTGGGGGGAACGACAGGGCAGCAAAAGTACTAAAATAAATAGAAACTTAAGATAATCACTGGTTAACTGCAAAGCTTAAAGGAAGACAAGCAAATAGGGTCGGGTGGATCTCATACTAGTGAAATTAGTCACGACCTTATCCATTATGGTGGATAAGGTTGTGACTAATCCTTGATGGGTGCTGGAGGATTGGAGTGTAGTTAAGATAATGCCAAACCGGTCTTTGAAGAATGCTGTGAAAGAATCTCAGGAAAATACAAGCCAGTGAAATTGTACGCAAAGTATTAGAAGACATTCTGAAATCTGATGGGTTTCTGAAATGGAGCTACCATGGATTTATAGGAGGAATCATAAAATCCCGACAGTGCAGAAAGAGGGCATTCGGCCCATCGAGTCTGCACCGACCACAATCCCACCCAGGCCCTATCCCCACATATTACCCGCTAATCCCTCTAACCTACGCATCCCGGGACACTAAGGGGCAATTTAGCATGGCCAATTAACCTAACCCACACATCTTTCAAACTGTGGGAGGAAACCGGAGCACCCGGAGGAAACCCACGCAGACACGGGGAGAATGTGCAAACTCCACACAGACAGTGACCCAAGTCGGGAATCGAACCCAGGTCCCTGGAGCTGTGAAACAGCAATGCTAACCACTGTGCCGCCCAGGAAGATTTGTCTGATTAATTCAGTAGAATTATTTGAGGAAATAACAGACCTAGTTAAGAACAGAAATTCTGCAGAGGCGATGTATTTAGATTCCAACAGTCCTTTTGAAAGGATTCTACATCAGCCATTAATGCACATGGCAGCACGGCATGAAAATAGAAGGAACCTTCTGAAATTGAAACGTTTGATTAGGCCAGTGAAAGTGAAGGGTGGTTGCAAAAGGCTCTTCATTAACATGGTAGGGGGTCACACTACAAGGGTAGCACCAAGATTGGTGCTGCAGACATTGCTTTTTACAATAGACGTACGTTGATTTAGAGGTGGACTCAGCTAGTGCTCTCTCTCTCTCTCTCTCTCTCAATGATTGTAGGCAACACTAGCCAGAAGAGTTTCACCAAGGGGGAAACATGCAGAGCGAATGCAAAAGTAATTAGAATAGGGAAAGTAGATGGGTGAGTGGTAGATGGCATTCAATGTTAACCAATGCAAGGTATTGAGATTAGGGCAGAGAAATAGGACAAAACTGGGCACATAAACAAAATGGACAGGCTCTAAATCACCAAGGAAAGGGGTCAGTGAGTTTGGGGCAAAACTCACTGAACCACTGATGGTAATAACGAGAGCTAAGGAAATGGGAGAAGGTGGTGTTGTAGGTAAAAAAAATACCTCTGAGACTAGTCTGAGTCAAAATACAGTAAGGCTTTATTCTCAAAAGCTTTTGGGAGAGATCTGGCAACCTTAACAGCGATTCACCAGACTTCTCACTGAACACAAGAAGAGTGGACATTTATACATTATGGTTCCCAGCACCAGTCACGACACAAAAATACACTTACGGCCTCTGGTCACGAAGCAAACTCCAGACCAGTCACAAACCAAAAGTACATTTACAGCCTCTGACCATAAACCAGAGTGTATCTGGTATTCTCAGGTCACGAAGCACCAGTCTCTGGCAGCTGTAGTCACGATGCAGTCCTGCTCTTCCGCGGCTTTCCCTTTGAAGTTACCGGCACAATTGCAGCTGTCCCAGCGGGGAGTCTTCCTGTCAAACGGCCGTATCGCATTCTATCATCTGTAGCTACTTCTTCCGTTTACATTTAACACACAAGCCTGTAGAAAAGGTAAGACTTGCAAGTCTGCAAACAACAAGTCTATCTTTATAAGAATAAAAGTAAACCATGAATAAATAACTTATATTGATGCCAGGAGCAGTATAAACGAGGGGAGATTAGCCATAATGAAGGGTTATGTTTGTGACACATTCTGGGTACAAAGTCCATTAACCCTTTAGGTACAAAATACATTGAGTACAAAAAACATTAACTGTATCCCTTCTTCAGTGGGATCAGGATATTGAATTTGATGATCATAATGAATAATGGAGCAGGCTCGAAGGGCCGACTGGCCTACTCCTGCTTCTAGTTTCTATGTTTCTAATTAATTCTTGGGTGTATACTCTGAAGTATAGAACACACAGCTGATAATGAATCCCAGAATCCCTACGGTGGAGAAGCAGGCTATTCATCCCATCAAGTCTGCACTGACTCAGCATCTTACCCAGCCCCCCCCCCCCCCCCACACCTCCCCCCCCCCCCCATTTGGCCCATCGAGTCTACACCGACCACAATCCCACCCAGAAACTATCCCCATAACCCCTCATATTTACCCTGCTAATCCCTCTAACCTACACATCCTAGGATACTAAGGGGCCCCATCACATCGAGGACTGCAACTGTTCAAGGCGAAGACCCTCTACCACCACCTTGGTGCAACTCAGAATGGGCAATAACTGCAAAGTTGCTAGAGCTAATGGAATGGACGGGGCAGTGAGACAGATAGTGTGGACAAAATTGGGAGAATTGGATAGATATGGGGGCATCACGGTGGCACAGTGTTTAGCACTGCTGCTTCACAGCGTCAGAGACCCGGATTCGATTCCCGGCTTGGGTGACTGTCTGTGTGGAGTCTGCACGTTCACCCCGTGTCTGCGTGGGTTTCCTCCGGGTGCTCCGGTTTCCTCCCACAGTCCAAAGATGTGCGGGTTAGGGTGATTGGCCATGCTAAATTGCCCCTTAGTATCCCGGGATGCGTAGGTTAGAGGGAATAGCAGGGTAAATATGAGGGGTTATGGGGATAGGGCCTGGGTGGGACTGTGGTCGGGCAGACACAATGGGCCGAATGGCCTCCTTCTGCATTGTAGGGTTTCTATGATTCTAAATTAAATAGTTGGTGATTGATAAGATGCGGTGGGGTGCAAATGCTCAGATATAAACCGCATAATTTTCTTTCCTCTTAAGATATTGACATCCCAGGAACATGTTGCGTTCACTCATAGAATCCCTACAGTGCAGAAGGCGGCTATTTGGCCCATCAAGCCTGCACTGACAACAATCCCACCCAGGCCCTATCTCTATCACCCTACCCCTGACACTAAAGGGCAATTTAGCATGGCCAATCAGCCTAATCCCCATATCTTTGGACTGTGGTGGAAACTGGAGTACCCGGAGGAAACCCACACAGACACGAGGAGAATGTGCAAACTGCACATAGACAGTGACCCAAGGCTGTAATTGAACCCGGGTCCCTGACGCTATGAGTGCCAACCACTGTGCCACCATGCTGCCCTAAATGATAACAGTTAAAACTGTCCGTCACAAGAACTGCAATTTATATTGAAGGGAAAATTCAGAAACAGAAGTGGCAAATTATTCAGGTACGAGATAAAGCACAATGTGTCAATCTATGAGAATTGCTCCCAGTTGTTATTTCTTCTGGCCTACCTGCTCTGGAGCAGGATGGGACATTAGATGTTAATTTCCCAATAGAAGAAATTACAAAAGTCAACAACCTACATGGAATATGTCGGTCATATTTGATGAATGGTGGTTGAAGTGTTAAGTTGGGAAAAATAGCGCGCATAGCCTACTTTTAAAATGGTTCAGAGACCAAAGGGGGCTGGGACATTCAGCAACAGGAGGCATCACACTTTCTTTTTAAGAGCGGTGCAAAGCAGAGGAGGGACGCGAGCGCTCTTCTCTCTGAGTGAGTGTACATTTTGAGCCTCTCCGCCTCCCGTATTGGGGACGTTGCTGAGCCTCGCCGGTCACCGTAGCCCCCGGTTGGCAGGGAATGGCCTCGAAGCTAAGGCACCGAGCCGGCGGCAGAGGGGCAGCCGGGGGCAGGCAGTCCCAGGACGGGAGCCTCCCGCCCGGGGGAGACAGCAGCCGGCTCCCCAGAGGGGAGGGCAAGGCGGAGGAGAGGAGCCCGGAGAGCAGGGACGGGTGAGTATCCGGGCCAGGAGAGAGAGAGGGGCTGCAGCCCGGTGAACGGAGCCCGGTGTACCGGCTGCTACACTTTGCAGCGCTTCCCCCCCCCCCGCTTGTGGCTGAGCTGCTGCCCGGGGCTGGCTGTCTCCCCGGGGCTGGCTGTCTCCCCGGGGCTGCTGCTCAGTGAGTGTAACACTCACATTGCTACATTCATTCATTCATTCATTGTTACAATTTATTGCTACAATGTATCTCTACAATGTATCTCTTTCACATCAGGGATCTTTATACTGTATCTGCTTACCCTGTTCTCCCTTTAAATTAGAGATTAAAACATATAGAATCCCGACAGTGCAGAGAGAGAGGCCATTCAGCCCATCGAGCCTGCACTGACAACAAGGCACCCACCCAGGCCCTATCCCCGTAATCCCACGTATTTGCCCTGCTAATCGCCCCGAAACTAAGGGGCAATTTTAGCCTGGCCAGTCAACCTAACCCGCATATCTTTGGGCTGTGGGAGGAAACCCACACAGACACTTAGGGGGAACGTACAAGAGCCACGCAGGCGGTCACACGAGGTCGGAATTGAAGCCGGGTCCCTGGTGCTGTGAGGCAGCAGTGCTAACCGTTGTGCAACCGTGCCGCCCAATACACAAGAAAGGAATGGATGATTTGGCCCCTCAACTCTGTTCCATCATTCGATTAAAATCACGGCTGATCATACTGTGGGCTCCACTCCACTTTCTTGCCCCCACAACCCTTGACTCCCTTGTTATAGAATCCCTACAGTACAGAAGGGGGCCATTCGGCCCATCGAGTCTGCACTGGCCACAGTCCCACCCAGTCCCTATCCCTGTAGCCCCATGTATTCACCCTAGCTCGTCCCCCTGACACTAAGGGACAATTTAGCATGGCCAATCAACCTACCCCACACATCTTTGGACTGTGGGAGGAAACCAGTGCACCCGGAGGAAACCCACGCAGACACGAGGAGAATGTGCAAACTCCACTTCTAGGTGAAAAATACATTTAACTCAGCCTTGAATATATTCAAAGACTCAACCTCCACTGCTCTGGGACACTGAGTTCCAATGGTTAATGACTCTTAAGAAGAGAAACTCCTCCTCATCTCTGTCTCAATTGGGAGACCCCTTATATTGAACCCCCTCCCTGCAATTTTAAATTCCCCCCCACAAACCACTCTCTCCACCACTGACGCTCAGTAGCAGCAGTGTGTACTATCTTCAAGATGCACTGCCGCAATGCACCAAAGATCCTTAGACAGCACCTTCCAAACCCACGGCCACTTCTATCTAGAAGGACAAGGGTAATAATGGGAACACCACCACCTGCAAGTTCCCCGCCAAGCCACTCGTCATCCTGACTTGGAAACATGCCGTCGTTCTTTCACAGTCGCTGAGTCAAAATCCTGGAATTCCCTCCCCAATGGCATTCTGGACTGCAGTGATTCAAGAAAGCAGCTCACCACCACCTTCTCAAGGGCAACTAGGGATGGACAATAAATGCTGGCCAGCCAGCAACGCCCATGATTGAACATAAAAAAGAAAGGAGAAATATTCTTCTCTTCACCCACCCTGTCACGCCCCCTCCGAATCTTATATGCTTCAATAAGATCACCTCCTATTCTTCCAAAATCCAATATCATTGAGAATTTGCTAAGGGATTAACAGTTGTTGACAGGTTAGAGAAGATTTTCCTGGGTTTGTGCCGGGATACAGAACATCAGGCTTCCAAATCTGGGATGGTCTTGGTTATTATATCCAATATTAGGGCAGGCACAGTGGTTAGCGCTGCTGCCCCACAGCGCCAGGGACCCGGGTTCGATTCCTGGCTTGGGTCACTGTCTGTGTGGAGTTTGCACGTTCTCCCCGTGTCTGTGTGGGTTTCCTCTGGGTGCTCTGGTTTCCTCCCACACTCCAAAGATGTGCGGGCTAGGTGGACTGGCCATGCTAAATTGCCCCTTGGTGTCAGGGGGACTAGCGAGGGTAAATGCATAGGGTAATGGGGATAGGCCTGGGTGGGATTGTGGTCAGTGCAGACTCGATGGGCTGAATGGATTGGCCATGCTAAATTGCCCCTTAGTGTGAGGGGGACTAACAGGAGCTAATACTTGGGGTTACTGGAATAGGGCCTGGTTGGGATTGTTGTCAGTGCAATCTTGATGGGCCAAATGGCCTCCTTCAGCACTGTAGGGATTCTATTAGCTGTGCTGCATGTCTTCTCTCTGGAAAGAATATAAGGGGTGACCTAACTGAGGTCTTTAAAATGCTGGAAAGTGGATTTAGAGAGAAGGTTCCCTCTTGTGGAGCAAGACTATAACCAGAGACCATCAACGTAGGATAGTCCCAAAAAATCAAATGGGGAATTTAGCAGAAACTTGTTTACTCAGAAGGAGTGATGAGAAAGTGGAACCTGTTCCCACAGGGAGTGTTGGAAGCAAATAGTGTCGATGCATTTAAGGGGAGGGAAAAGTTTATTTATTTGTGTCACGAGTAGGCTTACATATAATAGATGTTTACAATGGTAAATTTAGATGAGAAAAGATGGGAGGAGGTGCGACTGGTGCATAAACGCTAGCATGGACCAGTTGGGCTAAATGGCCTGCTTTTGTGCCTTATATCTTATGTATTTCTATGTACTTACTGCCCTTCCAGCCAATCTTGTGTCTTGTTTGCATTTTGCGTTGCACCTTACAATAGGAATTGCAGGTTTACAGGCAATGATTATGCTGGGTGAAAGTGTAAGCAATAAATGAGGCAACTGGGGATTGATAGATGAGTGGGTGGCATGGTGGCACAGTGGTTAGCACTGCTGCCTCACAGCACCAGGGACTCGGGTTCAATTCCCGGCTTGGGTCACTGTCTCTGTGGAGCCTGCACATTCTCTCCGTGTCTGCGTGGGTTTCCTCCGGGAGCTCCGGTTTCCTCCCACAGTCCAAAGATGTGTGGGTTAGATAGACTGGCCACGCTAAATTAACCCTTAGTGTCAGGGGGACTAGCTAGGGTAAATGCATGGGGTTATGGGATACCTATGATGTGGAGATGCCGGCATTGGACTGGGGTAAGCACAGTAAGAAGCCTCACAACACCAGATTAAAGTCCACCAGGTTTATTTGGCAGCACAAGCTTTCGGAGTCTCGCTCGCCTGATGAAGGAGCGAGACTCCGAAACCTCGTGCTGCCAAATAAACCTGGTGGACTTTAACCTGGTGTTGTGAGACTTCTTACTGTCATAGGATAGGGCATGAGTGGGTTTGTGATCGCTGCCTCTTTCGGCACTGCCTGGTTCTATGAATAGTGGGGACTGGCCTCACTATCCTCCAGGGGCGGGAGTGAGGAAAATCAGCCCCCAAAGCCTGCTCCAGGATGCCTTGATCTGCCTCTAGTTCTGCTCCCTTAGTTACCAGAGGGTGGCTGCTATGTGTGGAGCTATGCTGCCATATTGAGTCAGCTCCTCAGGGAGAGGATTTACCAATCCAAATGTTATAATATTAGTGTGTGGAACGTCGCTGTGTGCAAATCGACAGACTCAGTCTTCGAGCTTAGAGGAGGTTGGTCCAATGCAGAAAAAGGTGCTGCTGGTAAATCTGGCACGTTTGTTGGTATTAGATTACTTAAGCAGTTAGGTTATCATAGAATCCCTGCAGTGCAGAAGGAGGCCATTCGGCCCATCGAGTCTGCACCGACTCTGACTGAGAGTCTTACCCAGGACCTCTCCCCGTAACCCCACACATTCACCATGGCTAATCCATCTAACCTACACATTTCAAGACACAAAGGGGCAACTTAGCATGGCCAATCCACCTAACCTGCACATCTTTTCTCGATTAGCAGGCGGTGACTAATGGGGTACAGCAGGGATCTGTGCTAGGACCCCAACTGTTCACATTATATATTAATGATTTGGAAGAAAGAACTAAATGTATTATCTCCAAATTTGCAGATGATACCAAGTTGGGTGGGAGGGTGAGCTGTGAGGAGGATGCAGAGATGCTTCAGCATGCTTTGGACAGGCTGAGTGAGTGGGCATCTGCATGGCAGGTGCAGTATAATGTGGATAAATGTGAGGTTATCCACTTCAGTAGCAATAATAGGAAGGTAGGTTATTATTTGAACGGGTGTGAATTGAGAGAGGTGGATACTCAGCGAGATCTTGGTGTCCTCGTGCATCAGTCGCTGAAAGTAAGCGCGCAGTTACAGCAGGCAGTAAAGAAGGCAAATGGCATCTTGGCCTTCATAGCAAGAGGATTTGAATATAGGGATAGAGATGTTTTGCTGCAATTGCATAGGGTGTTGGTGAGGCCACACCTGGAGTATTGTGTGCAGTTTTGGTGTCCTTATCTGAGCAAGGATGTCTTTGCTATAGAGGGAATGCAGCAAAGATTTACCAGGCTGATTCCTGCAATGGCAGGTCTGTCATATGAGGAGAGACTAAGTCAGTTAGGATTATATTCATTGGAGTTTAGAAGAGTGAGATGGATCTCATAGAAACTTCTAACAGTCTAACAGGATTAGACAGGGTGGATTCAGTAAAGAATGTTCCCGATGGTGGGGGACTCCAGAACTAGGGGTCATAGTTTGAGGATAAGGGGTAAACCTTTTAGAATTGAGATGAGGAGAAATTTCTTCACCCAGAGGGTGGTGAATGTGTGGAATTCAATACCACAGAAAGTCGTTGAGGCTTAAACGTTGTGTGATTTCAAGAAGAAATTAGATATGGCTTTTGGGGTTAAAGGGATCAAGGGATATGGGGGAAGGGAGGATTAGAATATTGAATTTGATGATCAGCCATGATCAAAATGATTGGCGGAGCAGGCTTGAAGGGCCAAATGGCCTACTCCTGCTTCTATTTACTGTGTTTCGATGTTTATATCTTTGGAGTGTGGGAAGAAACTGGAGGAAACCCACACAGACACGGGGAGAACATGCAAACTCTACACAGTCACCTGAGGCTGGAATTGAACCCAGATCCTTGGCACTGTGGGGGAGCAGTGCTAACCACTGTACCACCTTTCTGCCCCATGCGGCAACTCTAGTTGTAGTGAGCTCTCAGCCTCCCAAGAGTAGTTTCGCAGATTCATGGAATGGTGACAGCACAGAAGGAGGCCATTCAGCCTGTCATGAATGTTTGGCCCTCCCTATGAACAATTCATTGATTGCCACTCCCTGGCCTTCTGTCCATAATCTTGCACATTCTCCCTTTTCAGATAATTAAATACTTGATTGAAACTTATAAAATCCTGAGGGGTCTTTACAGGGTGGATGTGGATATAAAGTTTCCTGTCATAGGATAATCTAGAACTAGTGGTCACTGTTTTGAAAATAAGGGGTTGCCCATATAGGACATAGATGAGGAGAGCTTTTTTTTCTCAGAGGGGTGTGAGTCTTCGAACCTTTCTTCCATAAAAGGCAGTGGAAGAAGAGTCTTTGAATATTTTTAAGGCAGCAGTAAATAGTTTCTTGATAAGCAAGGGGCTTATCATGATTGAATGTGCCTGCACCACAGTCTCAGGCAGAACTTTGCCGATTCTAACCACTGGCTGTGTGAAAATGTTTCTCCTCTTGTCACCCATTTCTCCTTTTGCCAGTTAACTTAAATCCGTGTGTGCTCCCTTGTTCTCTATCCTTCCACTAACGGGAGCAGGTTTTATTTCCCATAACTACCCTGTCCAGACCCTTCGTGATTTTGAATGCCTTCGTCAAATCTCCTTGCAACTTTGTCTTCTCCCAGGAACAGTCCCAACTTCCCCACTGAAATAAAAGCAAAATACTGCAGATGCTGGCAATTTTAAATAAAACAGAAAATGCTGGAAAAACTCAGCAGGTCTGGCAGCATCTGTGGAGGGAAAAACAGTTCATGTTTTGAATCCGTATGTCTCTGAAGCAGTCATACAATCACGAAATGTTAACTCTATTTCTCTCCACAGATGCTGCCAGACCTGCTGAGTCTTCCCAGCATTTTACATAGAAACATAGAAGATAGGAGGAGGCCATTCGGCCCTTCGAGCCTGCTCCACCATTCATCACGATCATGGCTGATTGTCCAACTCAATAGCCTAATCCTACTTTCTCCCCATGACTTTTGATCCCATTCACCCCAAGTGCTATATCTAGCCCCCTTTTGAATACATTCAATGTTTTGGCATCAACTACCTCCCGAGGTAATGAATTCCACAGGCTTACCACTCTTTTTGGGTGAAGAAATGCCTCCTCATCTCCATCCTAAATGGTCTACCCCAAATCCTCAGACTGTGACTCTTGGTTCTGGACTCCCCCATCATCGGGAACATCCTTCCTGCATTTACTCTGTCTAGTCCTGTTAGAATTTTATAAGTCTCTGAGATCCACCTTCATTCGTCTGAACTCTAGCGAAAACAATTCTAACCGAGTCAATCTCTCTTCATACATCAGTCCTGCCATCCCCAGAATCAGCCTGGTTAAAAATCTATCACGGTAAGAAGTCTCACAACACCAGGTTAAAGTCCAACAGGTTTATTGGGTAGCAAATACCATAAGCTTTCGGAGCACTGCTCCTTCGTCAGATGGAGTGGAAATGTTCCCATTTCATGCGGTGTCGACCTTTATAAAGACCTCTGGGTTTTCTCATTGCAGCTTATCTGATTATTAACCCTGTCACCTGGTATGATTTGAAGAAGGGCAGAGAATTCTCCCAGTGTCCTCGCCAACATTCATCCATTCAATCGACAGCGCTAAATGTACATCAGTGGGTCACTGATCACAAACCCATTGCCATATGTGTTTCCAATATAAATCTACATTCCAATAAGTGGTCCATTCTATTAAATGCTTTGAGTCACTTTAATGTGCTAAGGTGTTATATTAACTCAAGGCCTTTTTGCTGTCTTTCTAATAGTTTATTCCTTGTCTGTACCATACCGAATCCTGTCATTCCTTTAATGTCTTAGTTTGTACCCAGTCCACTGTACTGCCCCTTATCTTCGATATTTGCCCCTTTCCAGGCAATCGGGTGCTAAAGCAGGACAAGTCTGGGCACCCGAAGGTTCTACGGCCTTTAAATGTCTCATCTCTGCAAGGTTCTGCGCAGCATTGCTGAGTAACATCTCAGACTGTGATGAAACGTTCAACTACTGGGAGCCAGTAAGTCTTTTAGAATCCAAGTTAATGTGAGAGGCTTTTGAATGTAATGACGGTGATGTTTGTTATTCAGTTGAGGGACGAAATGTGAGATCGTTAAAATTAATGTAACTTTGTTGCATAAACTGTCGGAATAGAGTCATACAGCGCAGAAAAGGCCTTTCAGCCCATCTGCACCGACAATAACTAGCACTAATGGCGAGTTAATCCCATTTTCCAGCACTTATCCCATATCCTTGAATGTTATGATATTTCAAGTGCTCGTTCAGATACCTTTTTAAAGGTTGCAAGGTATCCAGCCCTCCACTACCTCCCCAGGCAGCGCATCCCAGATTCCCACCACCCTCTGAGTGAAAAAGGTTTTTCTCAAATCCCCTCTGAATCTCCAGCCCCTTACCCTGAAAATGTGCCCCCTCATGATTGACCCCCTCAACCAAGGGAAACAGCTGCTTCCTTCCTACCCTGTCTATGCCCCTCAATCTTTTACACCTCAATCACGTCCCCCCTCAGCCTTCTCTGCTCTAAAGAAAACAATCCAAGCCTATCCAGTCTCTCCTTGTCGCTGAAATGCTCCATCCCAGGCAGCCTCCTGGTGAACCTCCTCTGTACCCCCTCTAGTGCTGTTACATCCTTTCCATGAGGTGACCAGAACTGCACACATCTGTACAACTCCAACATTATCTCCTTGCTCCATACCACAACTGATGAAAGCAAGTTTCCCATATGCTTTCGTAACTGTCTTATTCACATGCTCTGCCACCTTCAGGGATCTGTGAATACTTACCCCAAGATCTCTCTGTTCCTCTGAGCTACTTAACGTCTTGCCATTCATTAAATACTCCCTCGTCTTGTTTCTTCTTCCAAAGTGCATCACCTCACACTTGTCAGGGTTATATACCATCTGCCACTGCTCTGCCCATCTGACTGATGATGATGTTTTCCCCAGTTTTTAGTGCAATTTCTTTCGGTGTAGTAGACATTTAATGAGCAGTCACCTCAAGACTCTTCTGGTCCCCATGCTTTGGGGCATCATTTAGATTGCATCCCAGTGCAAAGACATAGGTTGGTCCCTTTTGATGTCTTACATGATGAGTTCCGGTTCTCAGCAAAAGACCGTGACAGTCAAAGCTAGACTGAGGGGACAAAATACCAGGAAAAATTGCAACGAGTGGGAGAGAAGAGAAGTTGCAATATTTGCCCAGCTGACTGCTTAGCAAGTGAGCGGTGGCATCAGTAAATGAAATGGATCAACGAGGATCGGAAAAGCCCATCTGGTTCACTAATGTCCTTTTGGGATCATCAAGATAAGAATGCTTGTTGATGCCGTATCTGAATGTCGATTATAACTGGCTAAATCGCTCATTATAACAGCATCAAAATTTGATTAATTTACAGTGGAGTAATTTAGCTTTATGTAAAAAAGGGATGTAAAGTTTTACAAACGGAGGGTAAGTGGGGAAATGTGATCTTATTGGTGGGAATTGATCATTCTTGTATCTTTGTCCCCAGACTCACTTCCTGCTGTACGGTACGGGATTCCAGACCTGGGAATATTCTCCAGTGTACGCCATTCGTTCTTATGCTTACCTGTGGCTCCATGTTTTACCTGCCTGGTTCCACGCGAAGGTTCTGCAAACCAACAAGGTGCTTTGTTAATAGAGGGCTTTGTGTGTGCAGGGACGTTGCTAGTCAAGCAGATTGATCCAAAGGACCATTAGGAACAGGAGTAGGCCATCTAGTTCTGCCATCCTGGCACCTCAATACCCATTTCCTGTCCTTTGCTGTACACATAATACCCTTGCAAATAAAAATTGAACAGCCTTGAATTTTCAATGAACCCTCCCAGAGCGTTTTATGAGGGAGACTTCCAGATTTCCATTATTCTTTACATGAAAAATTGTTTCCTACCATCCTCCCTATATGGTCCAGCTCTACTTGTATATAAGGTTTATGCTCCATTGTTCTGAGCTTTATGGGTCAGGTTTAAAACCCCAAAGTACTTCACGGAGAATACCCGAATCATAGGTTTTTTACGTTGAATTTGGCTATGATGAGCCTAAGGTCTTGATATCCTTCCTAAAGTGTGGTGTCTACAGCACAATATGCTGGCTGAGGTTTAACCAGTGATTTATATTATTCTATCTGAAGACATATTACGATTGCTATAGAGACCAATATTTTTTAAAAAGAGGTATGACAAACTAAAATAACCACAGTCTAATCATTAAGTCTCAACATTATTTCATGATTAAGTAATATACCAAACTACAGAAAAGGTGCCCCCCATTAACTACTTCACGCAAATGAAAATAAATTACAAGCCCATTTGTAAGTTATGCCACGGCCTCAGCAGATCGGTAGCCTTGAAGATTAAGCCCCACACTCCTCCTAACTCCCTTCTCCCTGTCACACCAGGGTGAGTCTTCCAATATCCTTTGTAAGTCCCTTCACTCGGTCTTCTGAATATTCTTCAAATGGTTCCCAGTTCACCAGACATATTCTGGTGACTCCTTTGTACTTAATTTTTTTTTATTCATTCATGGGCATCACTGGCTGGCCAGCATTTATTGCCCATCCCTAGTTGCCCTTGAACTGAGTGACTTGTTAGGCCATATCAGAGGGCAGCTGAGATTCAAGGGCATTGCTATGACTCTGGAGTCACATGTAGGCCAGGTAAGGGTGGCAAATTTCTTCCTGAAAGGACATTAGTGAGCCAGATGGGCTTTTCCGACAATCAACAATAGTTTTGTGGTTATCAGTAAATGTTTAATTCCAGATATTTTTTTATTGAATTAAAATTCCGCTATCTGCCGTGGTGGGATTCGAACCTGGGTCCCCAGACCCATTAGCTGAGTTTCTGGTTAATGATCTAGCAATAATACCACCAGACCATCGCCTCCTCTACAAGTCCCATCTCTTCAAACAGAAAATTTGTTCTCCTCGTCATCTTGCTCGGTGGCTCATATGAAGCATTATTTTTTTTCCTCTCTGCGTCATGCAGTAGTAACTTTTAGTCTTCATCTTTGGGTCTTTAAGCCCAAGTCCATAAAGAGAAGCTGCATCTTTTAATGCTGGAGGTGTGAAACCCATTGCCTGCTTTTCTATAGGTTTTGGCCTGGGCCCCTATCCCCATGACAACCAAATCCAGACAGAGATCAGTATGATTGGACCACTGGCCATTCCTGGACATTCTGTTTTACCTTCAATGAAAAGAGACAATTTTAAAACATAACCACTTAATAAAATATTGCATTCGTAACAATGTTGACAACAGAATTTGCTCTCTGAAGTGCTTTAAACATGAGCTACGTGTTTCTCTACAAATCACATTAGAACGTATTGATTCTGCTTTCTGCCATCTAAACAGTGGCAATCTTGGCTAAATTAGTTGCCCAGAAAGGTTTAAGATTGTTACTTCCGAACGTATTAAATCTGCTAGCTTTAAACACGTTCCTCTCCAAACGAGCCCTTTGCATGTATTATTCATTTTGTTCACAAACCTGTACTTTCCTCCCGTGACCGAACTCATTCCACAAGCAGGGATAGCTGGAGCTGGGATCTAGGGTTGCAGTTTCTCAGTAAAGATGTACAAAGCAATGTGAGAATGCAAAGGAAGAGCGATGGACACTTTAAGGGACTTCATAGAATTGTCATTAATTATATTATTGTAAATAACCACACTAAAGAGAAACCAGAGAACTTATTTTCATAATTTTGGCTCAATAATTGATGCTTGAGTTTCCCTCTGACTGTCATTTAATACCAAGGGTTTTCTGTTCCCAGGTTCTTGTCTTCTATTTCTTACGATGTCTTCTAGCCTTTTTCTGTTGCATTTGCGAGCTGTACTTTTACAAGTAAGTCGATGCATTTTATCGCTTAGCCTGAACCTTCCCTGTTTTGATAATTTAAGAAAAGAATAATGATCCTGGAAATTTGATCCAAGAACAGTTTGTTCAGTTTATTGGTGTCACAAGTCGGCTTACATTAACACTGCAATGAAGTTACTGTGGAAATCCCCTAGTCGCCACACTCCAGCACCTGTTCGGGTACATTGAGGGAGAAATTTAGCATGGCCAATGCATCTAACTGGGCTCTCAAAAGGTGCTGTGTCCACACTGTCGACTTATCATTTGAGGCGCTGGCAGGCCTGCCACATACTTGCAATTCTTATTTTCTATTTGTTAACTAATTTCTTTTCCCAAAGGTTGGGGAGTCTAAAACTAGAGGGTATAGGTTTAAGGTGAGAGGGGAGAGATACAAAAGGGTCCAGAAGGGCAGTTTTTCATCCAGAGGGTGGTGAGTGTCTGGAACGAGCTGCCAGAGATGGTAGTAGAGGCGGGTACAATGTTTTTCTTTTAAAAAGTGTTGAGACAGTTACATGATGGCTAACGAGGGATATGGGCCAAACGCGGGCAATTGGGACTAGCTTAGTTGTTTAAAAATAAAAGGCGGCATGGACAAGTTGGGCTGAAGGGCCTGTTTCCAAGCTGTAAACCTCTATGGCTAATTTCATTTTAATTTGAGCTAAAGGTTCAAGCCTGGATGGCTCTTTGACGGAGCTCTGACAAAGGGTTCTGACGAAGGGTCATCCAGACTCGAAACGTTAACTCTGTTTCTCTCGCCACAGATGCTGTCAGACTTGCTGAGATTTTCCAGTGTTTTCTGTTTTTGTTTCGGATTCCAGCATCCGCAGTAATTTGCTTTTATCTTTTTAACTTGTCTGTTTCACTAATATTGCGTACACTGGTTGTGTTCCAGAGCTGTTTGCAAGAAGTTTGGGCTCCACGTTGGTCGTTTAATGCTGGCGTTTATGGTTTTGAGTACTGGGATGTTCTGTTCAGCAGCCGGTGAGTGAAAGAACTAAACCCTTGTATCCGGAAATGAGAGTGTGAAGTTAAATACAGGCCTGAAAGCTGGGCAGAGAGAAACAATCAGTGCAAGTGACGTTGCTGGTTACTTCACTGGGGGGTTGTTGGCTCTTCCATAGAATCCCTACAGTGCAGAAAGAGGCCATTCGGCCCATTGAGTCTGCAGTGACTCTCTGAAAGAGCATCCCGCCCAGGCCCAGTCCCCCGTCCTATTCCCATAACCCGTCACATTTACCATGACTAAGGGGTAACCTGCACATCTTTGGACATGAGGGGGTAATTTAGCATGGCCAATCCATCTAACCTGCGCATCTCCGGTTTCCACCCACACTCCAAAGATGTGCGGGTTAGGTTGATTGGCCCTGCTAAATTGGCCCTTGGTGCTAGGGGGATTAGTGGGGTAGATATATGGGGTTACGGGGATAGGGCCTGGGTGGGATTGTTGTTGGTGTAGGATAGATGGGCCAAATGGCCTCCGTCAGCACGGTAGAGATTCTATGAATCTATGATCTTTGGAGTGTGGGAGGAAACCGGAGAACCTAGAGGAAATCCACGCAGACGTGGCGAGAATGTGCAAATTCCACACAGACAGTGACCCGAAGCCGGAATTGAACCCGGGTCCCTGGCGCTGTGAGGCAGCAGTGCTAACCACTGTGCCACCGTGCTGTCCCTCGTTTCAAAGGTGATTTTTGTTCAGGGTCGCGAGTTTCTGCCATGTGTCTTCACGTGACTGGGCCCTGGTGGGATCCTGCCGGTGACTTTGTTGAACACGGGGACCTCGGGCCATTATCATTGTTCATACCATCTTTGACGGGGTTGGTGGTCAGATTCTGGTGAACCATCACGGTTCACCAAAGATCACCTTGACGGGCAGCCACCCCTTTGATCAAAACCTTTAAGATCCTGAGGGGTATGGACAGGGTGGGCGTGGAGAGGATGCTTCCTCTTGTGGGAGAATCTAAAACCAGGGGACCACTGTTTTAAAAAGAAGGGATTGTCAATTTAAGGTGAAGATGAGGAGAAATATTTTCTGAGGGTCTGGAACTCTTTTCCTCAAAAGGCAGTGGAAGCAGAGTCTTTGAATATTTTTAAGGCAGAACTTGATAGATTCTTGTTTAATAAGGGGGTGAAAGGTTATCTGTGGAAGGCAGGAATGTGGGGTTGAAGATCCAATCACATCAGTCATGATCTTCAAGAGTGGCGGAGCAGGCTTGAGGGGCCGAGTGGCCTACTCCTGGTCTGAATTTGTATGTTCGCATGTTTGCTGTCGGTGAGAAACACAGTCTTCCTTTGCCTGTTCGTTTTGGAGCGTACCTTGTCAGCTACCATCCCCCTGACCTTGACACCATTGGTGTCCATGCCAGGAGCAAGTAGCTCCAAGTGGCATTGCTGAAGGGATTGTTGAAGCGTACAAGCCTCTCCAGCACATTAAGGTGCTGATTTGATTTGAGGGCGGCACAGTGGTTAGCACTGCTGCCTCACAGCTCCAGGGACCTGGGTTCGATTCCCAGCTTGGGTCACTGTCTGTGTGGAGTTTGCACATTCTCCCCGTGTCTGCATGGGTTTCCTCTGGGTGCTCCGGTTTCCTCCCACAGTCCAAATATGTACGAGTTAGGTGGATTGGCTGTGCTAAATTATCCATTAGTGTCAGGGCGATCAGCAAGGTCAATATTTGGGGTTAAGGGGATAGGGCCCGGATGGGATCATTGTCAGTGCAGGCTCGATGGGCCGAATGGCTGTCTCCTGCACTGTAGTGATTCTAGGATTCACAATTGCCTTATTGCTGCATTTAACCTGTTTCTAAAACTCAGTCACAGAATGTGTTGTCATTGTATTTATTGCTGTTTGATATTTGCCCGTGAGAAGATGGTGGAGAGCCACCCTGGCCACTGTCCTGTTGGGCCATTTCAGAATTGACCACATTGCTGTGGCTCTGGAGTCACATGTAGGCCAGACCCCTGAAGGACGGCAGATTTCCTTCCCTAAAGGACATTAGTGAACCAGATGCGGTTTGTGGAACAATCCAGTAGTTACATGGTCGCATCAATGGTGCGGGTTTTATTTAATTAACCGAATTTAAGTTTATTTATTAGTGTCACCAGTAAGCTTACATTAACACTGCAACGAAGTTACTGTGAAAATCCCTGAGTCGCCACACTCTGGCGCCTGTTCGGGAGAGTTTAGATCGGCCAATGTACCTAACCAGCACGTCGTTCGGACTGTGGGAGGAAACCCATGCAAAGACAGGGAGAATGTGCAGACTCCACACGGGCAGTGACCCGAGCCGGGAATCAAACCAGGGTCCCTGGCGCTGTGAGGCAGCAGTGCTAACCACTGTGCCACCGTGCAAATTCGCTGTCGTGGTTGGATTTGAACTCCTGGTCTCCAGATTATTAATCTGGACCTCTGGGCGACTAGTCCTAAATTAGCCCGAAGGTTCTTTCTCCTCAGCTATCTTTACACTGGGGCATGTGACAGAACCTCAAACTACGTGTCAAGTTTAAATCCATGCTTTTGTTCATGTCTCCAGATGCTGACGTTTTTATCTCCAGTTGTGAGGCAGCAGCATTAAGACAGGCCGTCATCCCAAACCACAAAATTCCAACAAGTGAATAAAAAGATGAAATAGTTTTGAATAAGAAGATTATGGTGCCTGGGTTTCAGGAGCCTAATAGTCATTGGCTGCAGTTTGGACCACCACCACCACCACCACCACCACCATCTGCTTCAATCATGTCCTTTAGGGAAGGAAATTTGTGGTCCTTACCTGGTCTGGCCTACGTGGGCGGCTCAGTGGTTAGCACTGCTGCATCACAGTTACTTTAATGGACTTTAACCTGGTGTTGTGAGACTTCTCACTGTGCATCACAGTGCCAGGGGCCCAGGTTCAATTCCTGTCTGTGCAGAGTCTGCACATTCTCCCAGTGTCTGTTTCCTCCGGGTGCTCCGGTTTCCTCCCACAGTCCAAAGATGTGCCGGTTAGGTTGATTGGCCATGCTAAATTGCCCCTTATTGTCAGGGGGTTAGCAAGGTAAATAAGTGGGATTATGGGGTTAGGGCCCAGAAGGGATGGTGATTGGTGCAGACTCGATGGGCCAAATGGCCTTTTTCTGCACTGTAGGGATTCTTTGATTACTGACATGTTTGGCCTTGCCTTTAATGGCCATGAATAGCAATATGATTTATTTAATGCTCTCTAACTTCTTCTTCTCTCATTTTCAGCATTCCTCCCCAGTAGCTTCTGTATGAACACAACTCTGATTGCAATGACTGGCTGGTTTACGGATAAGAATGCAGTGGCTATACTGGGAGTGGCAGCAGGAGCCATTCTGGGATGGCCCTTCAGTGCAGCTCTTGGGTAAGCAGGTTTGAAGTGGCGATGTCAAAATTGTCTGACTTAAAGTTACCCATCGTTGTGGAATGAGTTCAGTTAGAGAAGGAGGCCATTTGACTGCAATGCATGAGGGGGGTGGAGAGAGAGAGAGTGAAAGAATCATGCGTTACAATCCGTTTCATCCCAAGAATAGATGAGCAGAGTATTCCTGTAACGCTGACACACATTAACAGATCTTTAGGCTTTATAAAGCTCTGGTGAGACCACATTTAGAATACTGCGAGCAGTATTCCAACAAACGATGTGCTAACCTTGGAGAGAGTCCAGAGGAGGTTCATGAGAATGAGCCCGGGTATGAGGGGCGTCTGAGGACTCTGGGTCTGTACTCGATGGAGTTTAGAAGGATGAGGGGGGGCATCTCATTGTAACTTACAGAATAATGAGAGGCCTGGATAGAGTGGACGTGGGGAAGATGTTTCCATTAGTGAGAGAGACTAGGATCCAAGGGCACAGCCTCAGAGTGAAGTGATGACCCTTTAGAACTGAGATGAGGAAGAATTTCTTCAGCTAGAGGGTGGTGAATCTATGGAATTCATTGCCACAGAGGGCTGTGGAGGCCAGGTCATTGGGTGCATTTAAGATAGAGATAGGTTCTTGATTGATAAGAGGGATCAAGGGTTACGGGGAAAAGGGGAATGGGGTTGAGAAACTTATCAGCCATGATTGAATGGCAGAGCAGAGTCAGTGGGCCGTACGGCCTAATTCTGCTCCTATATCTTACGGTCTTTCTTTCAAGAAACTTATGAGTTCCAATAAAATTATCTTGAAGAATTGTCTTTTTCTTTTTGCTCAATTTTTGTAACACTTTATTTCTCCTAGAGACAAGGACAGACTGAGTTCGATTGTGCCAAGGAGCTGCACTAATAATATTGTGGAGTCAACTGTTACATATTCACTTGGCATTGTTGCATTCAGTAAATCTTCTAAATCAATACTCCCTTCTCAAGATAAGAGTTTGGCGCATTGTGCCTCTTCAGCAGAGCTATCCAGTCAGGTCTTTCCCCATGGCCCTGAAGAAGCCTTTCCTTTTTTATTTTCCTCTAGGAAGAGGAAATAGCCCAGTGGTATTATCGATAGACTATTAATCCAGAAACTCTGCTGATGCTCTGGAGACCGGGGTTCGAATCCCACCACAGCAGATGGTGGAACTTGAATTCAATTAAAAACAAATCTGGAATTAAGAATCTACTGATCACCATGAAACCATTGTTGAATGTTGGAAAAACCCATCTGGTTCACTAATGTCCTTTTAGGGAAAGAAATGTGAATCCTTCCCCGGTCTGGCCTACATGCGACTCCAGATTCACAGCAATGTGGTTGACTCTCCAAGGGCAACGAGGGATGGGCAATAAATACTGGCCAGCCAGTGATGCCCATGTCCCACGAATGACTAATACTAAAATAAATACTGAAACTATGGGCGGATTCTTCCCGTCCAGATCACGCAAAGGTCTGTTGACCTCGGGCGGGATTTTCCGGTCTTGGGGCGAGCAGGCCTGGAAAACCCGTTCTATGAGTCTCACAGCTTCTACAGTGCTTGAAATTGCTCGAGGTTCTCTCAATGGAGAGCAAGTGAAGGATAGTAAACAGTAGATGGAAGAGATCTGATAAGAGGCAAAGACATTGAAATGGGGTTATTGTGTTTATTTGCTTCATCCAATCCTCTTTTTAATATTAACATTGAATCTAATCCCTGTTCTTGCAAACAATGATTCCAATTCCTGACATCATATGCTACTTGTCTTTAAGTTTTGGGGTGACACAGTGGTTAGCACAGCTGCCTCTCAGCACCAGGAACCCGGGTTCAATTCCAGCTTCGGGTCTGTGTGGAGTTTGCACATTCTCCCCGTGTCTGCGTGGGTTTCCTCCGGGTGCTCTGGTTTCCAAAGATGTGCGGGTTAGGATGATTGGCCATGCTAAGTTGACCCGTGTGTCAGTGGGATTAGCAGGGTAAATATGTGGGGTTACGGGAATAGGGCCTGGGTGGAATTGTGGTCAGTGCAGACTCGATGGGCCGAATGGCCTCCTTCTGCACTGTAGGGATTCTCAGCCCCACCCTCTTTAATATTGAGTACTGACGGAAATAATTCTTAGAACTTTACGTTGAAATGGGGGGCACTGATTTGGAAAATATACTGGATACAACAATACCAGGCAGCTAAGTGAATATGCGGTGATGAATTAATTCAGCTCCTTTACACTGTCTTTGGTGTCTTCAGAATCCATATCGCAACAGAGGATTGCAAGAATTCAGCAAAAAACAGAGTTATATTTTTTAATGATTTTATTTGAAACCTAAAGTTTCTTGAAAGACATATCTGTTAATACTAACAGAATTAGAAGTGTCCAACTGGAATACTTTGTTTATCTGTTCTTAGTGACTGAAACTGATTGTAATACACGGTCCTAATCCTTTCTCTCTCTCTCCCTGCTCATTACCCTCCTCCTGCTTTGCATCTATTGTATAGCTTTCGAAAGATGTGTGTTGTGTTGATATTTGCCTTTCTGATACACACCAGTTTATAATAGATTAAAGAAACCTCCATTGGTTTCTGACTTAAAATGAAAGATGGCATCCCAATTAATGTTTGGAGCTGGACTCGGATGAAGAAGGATCTTCTCCTGGACTGTCGACTGACCTCTTGTCTCCTTCCATTAATTTTTATTTATCTTTTTAAGCACCCTTTAATCATTCTTGCACTGCGAGCGTCGCTGGGACGGCCAGCACTTACTGCCCATCCCTAATTGCACTTGAGAAAGTGGCACAGAGCTGCCTTTTGGAAGCGCTGCAGGTACACGCAAAGTGCTTTTTGCTGTAGCAGTTTGTGACAACTGAGTGGCTCGCTCGGCCATCTCAGAGGGCAGTGAAGAGTCAAGCTCATTGCTATGGATCTGGAATCACGTGTACGCCGGATGGAGCAGCTGCCACTCGCAGAGATACAGTAAGAAGCCTCACAACACTAGGTTAAAGTCCAACAGGTTTATTTGGTAGCAAACGCCACTGGCTTTCAGAGCGCTGCCCCTTCGTCAGGCAAGTGGGAGTTCTGTTCACAAACAGGGCTTATAAAGACACAAACTCAATTTACAAAATAATGGTTGGAATGCGAGTCTTTACAGGTAATCAAGTCTTAAAAGTACAGACAATGTGAGTGGAGAGAGTGTTAAGCACAGGTTAAAGAGATGTGTATTGTCTCCAGCCGGGACAGTTAGTGAGATTTTGCTTTGGCAAAGTTCTGCACCCATGAGGACGGCCTCAACCGGGATCTTGGGTTCATGTCACACTATCTGTAACCCCCACGACTTGCCTGGGCTTGCAAAATCTCACTAACTGTCCTGTCTGGAGACAATACACATCTCTTTAACCTGTGCTTAACGCTCTCTCCACTCACATTGTCTGTACCTTTACGACTTGATTACCTGTAAAGACTCGCATTCCAACCATTATTTTGTAAATTGAGTTTGTGTCTTTATATGCCCTGTTTGTGAACAGAACTCCCACTTGCCTGACGAAGGAGCAGCGCTCTGAAAGCTAGTGGCTTTTGCTACCAAATAAACCTGTTGGACTTTAACCTGGTGTTGTGAGACTTTGTGTTTACCCCAGTTCAACACCGGCATCTCCACATCATGACTCGCAGAGATGCCAGTTAGAACAAGAACAAAGAAAATTACAGTATAGGATCAGGCCCTTCGGCCCTCCAAGCCTGCACCGACCATTCTGCCTGTCTGAACTAAAACCACCTACCCTTCCGGGAACCATATCCCTCTATTGCCATCCTATTCACGTATTTGTCCAAATGACCCTTAAAAGTCACTATCGTATCTGCTTCCACTCCCTCCCCCGGCAGCGAGTTCCAGGCACCCACCACCCTCTGTGTAAAAAAAAAAAAACTTGCCTCGTACATCTCCTTTAAACTTTGCACCTCGCACCTTAAACTTATGCCCGAGTAATTAACTCTTCCACCTGGGAAAAAGCTAATAGTGTTAATAGAGATTTTCCTGTATTAGTTAATTTAGTTTAATTTCCTTTAGCTGCCTTGGTGGGGTTTGAACTCATGACTTCAGTGTGTGAGACTAGACCTCTGGATTACTAGTCCAATAACCACAATGCCACTGTTCCCTTAAAGAACCCATTCGATGTAGTCATGTGCAGAGTACCCAGTGCAGAGTCCTGACTGAGTTTTAAAACTCACTGTTTATCTTGTTGACCAAGTCTGTTTTCTGGGATGGTTTATTTTTATAAATGTTTTAACTCCTATTTTAAATTCAGTTTTGTAACACTGACCCACATGGACTCATTTTCTCTTGCTTGTTAGGTTGCCAATAGCATTTGACCTGGTGATACTGAAGAGGAAATTCCAGAGTTTTATCCTATGGACAGTCGTGGCTTTGCTGACCTTTCTGGTAGGTTTAGAATCCGGAGGCTCATCGAGGGAGCTTGATCAGGAATTCTGTACAGAATAAGCTTTGTCCTGGTTCCAAATATAGGTCACCCTTACGCTAGCACCTCATTCATGCATGTCAGGAGCTTGTTTGACAGAGAGTCGGCAGCCTGCCCCCTTCAGGAGGACTTTATCCTTCCATGGGATATGGGTGTTTCGGGCATATGGGTTTGTTCTTGACCTGAGTGCTTGGCCTTTGGATTTAATTTGATTTATTATTGTCATAGAGTAAATCGTAATTTAATGACGGGATTTGAATCTGTGTCCCCACAGGGTTAGCCTGGGTTTCTGGATTACTAGCCCAGTGACATTACTACCAGCCTACCCTGTTTCCCAAGAGGAATCTCCTCTTTTTTATTACTTTTGTTAGGGACCAGATCAGAAATTCCCAAGCTACATTATGAAGCTAGCCTGGATCCCGACTATTTTTGATTTTGGCATACTCCAGATATGATTCTATTGACTCACTCAGAAGTTTTTATTAAAACAAATGTTGTTTAACAAAAATCAATTGGCATAACTTTTACCAATTGAAATACTTAAACATAAGGTGTAATTCTTAACTGCTAGCTATCTCTATTAGTTCCAATTTAAGCAATATTCTCCATAGACATAAACTCCTCAAAATCAGTTGACAAAACACACAGGTTTACATGGGTTGCTAGTCTTCCAACCTTTTAACAGCTCTGGACAGAGATACAGAGAGAGACACCTGTCTTCTGGCTCTCAAACAGCAGCCTCCACAGAAAGACCTGTCTTTTAAGCAGCAGAAATCCAGACAGAGGGGGAAAACACCTCTTGCCTTTTAGAGACCTCTGGAGAGAGATACCTCTCTTCCAGCAGGTCCCAGACGGCAGTTTCCAGAGAGAGAAAGAGCTGCTGCTCCTTTCAGATTCAAATAGCGGCTGTCTGTTTATATCTCTCTTTCTCTATGTCCAGCACCTCCCATTAGCATGTGGCACACACATGTGTAATATTTACTTTATCATTGCCCCATAAGGAGAAACATTTGGTCCACATTTATTTTATCAATCGCTTTTAAAATTTTATATGATTCGATCAGACCCACTCTCATCCTTCTAAACTCCACACCTAATATTACACCCCACTCTGAAAATCCCAGGGGACAACCCAAAATAATAACCAAACTGCATTAGCTCAAGCCCCCCAGTAAGTAGGGGAGGTGCTAACCACCTTGCCACCCCTGGTTATTACTGTGGTTATTAACCTGGTGGTTATTGTGTCCTGGGATGTGTTGTAGAGGGAATTCCAACAAAACAAGCTCTGAGGACACTGTACCGGTGCAATATTCTCTTCCTGACAAGTCCAGTCCATCTCCTCGCGAGAAGTGTGTGTCCAGGTGGAGTTGATGTGAGTTGAACTTGGGCTGTTTCCTCCTCCATGAGATTCTGGTGATTTCTCCCAAAGCACACTTATCATTTTCCCCATTCCAGATCGATCTTCCTAAGACCACACTAAAACATTAGGTGTTTCACTCCAGATAAGATTCTACTGACCCACTCGGAAGTTTTTGTTAAAATAAATTTATTTAACAAAAATCAATTAGCATAACTTTTGAAGACAGGTCTCTCTCTGGAGGCTGCAGTTTGAGAGTCAGAGGACAGGTGTGTCTCTCTGTATCTCCATCCAGTGCTGTTAAAAGGCTGCAAGACCAACACCCCATGTAAGCCTGTGTGTTTTGTCAACCGATTCTGAGGAGGAGTTTACGTCTATGGGGAATGTTGCTGATCTCTTATTGTAAGTTAAAGGCTTTGCCAATTTCTTATCCACCCAGTACGTTGCGGTTGTATCTCTCTGCATCAGTACCCAACTTGGGGCAGTTATCCTGCTTCCCAGCCACAAGATCTTAGCGTACCCATCCACACTTTCCCCTCCCTGCTCCATCGAATGCCACCCCACCTCGAGGATGAGAGCATGAATGAGAACAAAAAAAGGTACAGCACAGAAACAGACCCTTCAGCCTTCCGAACCCTAGTCGATCATGAGCCCTTTTATGCTCCGCTATATTTTGGTGAGTCAGGAGGTTGAGTGTTCAAGTCCCACTCCAGGGTTCGAGTACAAAAATTTAGGCTGGCACTCCAGTGCAGTCATCGAATCATAAAATCCCTACAGTACAGAAGGAGGCCATTTGGCCCAATTAGCCTTCACGGGCAACAGTCCCACCCAGGCCCTATCCCCGTAACCCCAAGTATTCACCTGGCTAATCCCTCTGACGCTAAGGGGCAATTTAGCACGGCCAATCAGCCTAACCCACACATCTTTGTACTGTGGGAGGAAGCCAGAGCACCCGGAGGAAACTCGCGCAGACACCCAAGCCAGGAATCGAACTCGGGTCCTTGGTGTTGTGAGGCAGCAGTGCTAACCATTGTGCTGCCAGCAGTCCTGAGAGAGTGCTGCACTGTTAGAGGTGTCGCCCCCTGGGTGAGACTATAAACCCAAGGCCCTGTCTGCACCAGGGAGTGGATGTTTTTTAAAAAAAAATCACGTGGCACTATTTCAAATAAAAAATGGAAAGTCCCAGTGTCCTGGCCAACATTCGCCCCTCCGAATCACAGCATCACAGAAACAGATTGTCTGATCATTATCACAATGGGAGCTTACTGTGCACAAACTGGTTTTGCCACATTACAACAGTGACTGCTCTTCAGAAAGCACTTGATTGGTTGTAACGTGCTTTGGGATGTCCTGAGGTCAGGAAAGGTGCTATTTAAATGCAAGTGTTTCCTCTTTGACGAACTGCTGTTGCCTGAATTTACCTAATCAAGGACATTTTTTGTTTGTTTGTATTGCAGCTCCCCCTTGTGTTAGTGGACAGCTATTACTACGGGAAGGTGGTGATCACCCCCCTGAGAATAGTCATTTACAATGTCTTTACCCCACATGGACCTGACATTTACGGTAAGCTTTTGCTTGTGCACACGGGCAAAGAAGGGCTTCTTTGTATAAAAAAACCAAATATGGTTGGATATTTAAGGCCACAATGTGAGAATAGAATCCCTACAGTGCAGAAGGAGGCCATTTGGCCCATCGTGCCTGCACCAACCCCACATGTTACCCAGGCCCAACCCTCCCCTCAACGTGTTCGTCTGCATAATGCCCGTAACAACACAAATTTACCACGGCCAATCTACCTAACCTACACATCTTTGAACACTATGGGTCAATTTAGCATGGCCAATTCGCCTATTCCGCACATGAGGGTGGCACAGTGGTTAGCACCGCTGTTTCACAACGCCGGGGACCCGGGTTCGATTCCCGACTTGGATCACTGTCTGTGTGGTGTTTGCACGTTCTCCTTGTGTCTGCGTGTCCAAAGATGTACAGGTTAAGTGCATTGGCCAAGCTAGATTCTCCCTCCGTGTACCCAAACACATGCTGGAGTGCAGTGACTAGGGGATTTTCACAGTAACTTCATTGTAGTGTTAATGTAAGCCTACTTGTGACACTAATAAATAAAATTTAAAACTCTCTTGGACTGTGGGAGGAAACCGGAGCACCCGAAGGAAACCCACACAGACACGGGGAGAACGTGCGAACTCCACACACTGACCCAAGCCAGGAATTGAATCTGGGTCCCTGGTGCTGTGAGACAGCAGTGCTAACCACTGTGCCACCCTCCTGTGGGTTAGGTGAATTGGCCATGCTAAATTGCCCCAATAGTGTTCATCCCCGAATCGCCACACTCTGGCACCTGTTTGGGTACACTGAGGGAGAATTTAGCATGGCCAATGCACCTAATCAGCACGTCTTTTGGACTGTGGGAGGAAACCAGAGCACCCGGAGGAAACCCATGTAGACACGGGGAGAATGTGCGAATTCCACACAGACAGTGACCCAAGCCGGGGATTGAACCCAGATCCCTGGTGCTGTGAGGCAGCAGTGCTAACCACCATGCCGGCCACAGTGAAGTATGGTAAACTATACTTCGGTAAGAAGTCTCACAACACCAGGTTAAAGTCCAACAGGCTTATTTGGAATCACGAGCTTTTGGAGCGCTGCTCCTTCATCAGGTGAGTGTCACTGATGATGAAGGAGCAGCGCCCCGAAAGTTCGTGATTCCAAATAAACCTGTTGGACTTTAATCTGGTGTTGTGAGACTACCTACTGTGCCCCACCCCAGTCCAACGCCGGCATCTCCACATCAAAATATACTTCACCACGTGTTTGGCTCAGAATTACAAAAGCTGCCACTGCTCAATTTAATTGTGTTGTTTACTGAGCTTTAACTAAATGTGTCCTGAACACTGTGACCGCCCCCCCCCCCCCCCCCCCATGTTGGATTATCATTTTGAATAAAGGCAGAGCGAGCATGAGAGCAAAGGTCTGTCAGTAATATTCGCGCCTTTATGATTGATTGTGACCATAATGGTGTTGGGTGCTAAACACCATGAAATTATCATTTTAAAATAGGACTTGAATCAGGACAACATGGAGGGAGGTCGGTTCTGAAGTTCCCAACAATGGTCACTGATTGTGTTCGGAATCTTCTCTCTCAAGTTTCTCGTTCCCTACAGACAAAAAGAACGTGGTCAACAAATTGGCAAGCAACTTGAACAAAGTAGCTTGCCAATTTGTTGACCACGGGGCAGCACAGTGATCAGCACTGCGGCCTCATTGCACCAGAGACCCGGGTTCAATTCCCGGCTTGGGCCACTGTCTGTGTGGAGTCTGCACGTTCTTCCCATTATCTGCGTGGGTTTCCTCCGGGTGCTCCGGTTTCCTCCCACAGTCTGAAAGACCTGCTGGTTAGGTGCATTGGCCGTGCTAAATTCTCCCTCAGTGTACCCGAACAGGCGCCGGAGTGTGGTGGCAAGGGGAATTTCACATTAACTTAATTGCAGTGTTAATGTAAGACTACTTGTGACTAATAAATAAATAAACTTTAGTAAATAAACTTTAAAAATATCTATTTTGCCGTGACAGTATGTTCTTGATAAACCGTTATCAAGAGATTTTGGCTCTATTATCCAGGAATTTGAATTCAGCAACCTTGAATAAAAGTAGATTGTGTTTATCAGGACAGATGGGTGAGTGAGTCAGATCATGTTCCTTTCACCTCTGCAGTCTGCAAATAACACTTTTTTTTTTCTAATGGGGTTATCAGTATTTTGTTCCCATGACTGGAGGCAGCACGGTGGCACAGTGGTTAGCACTGCTGCCTCACAGTGCCAGGGACCCGGGTTTGATTCTGGCCTTGGGTCACTGTCTGTGCGAAGTCTGCACGCTCTTCTTATGTCTGCATGTGTTTCCTCCGGGTGCTCCGGTTTCCTCCCATACTCTAAAGATGTGCAGGTTAGATGGGTTGGCCATGATCAATGTCTGGGGGTTAGAGGGGTTAGGGCAGTGGATTGGGCCTAGGTGGAGAACTTTCAGAGGGCCAGTGCAGACTTGATGAGCTGAATGGCCTCTTCTGCGCTGTTGGGATTCTATGATTGTATACCCAAACACTAATACTTTTTCATCCATAAATTCTGCAAATGGTTTAGCAGTTATGGAGCTTGAGTATTGCTGAAGTTTTTCATCTTGCACTCATCAGGACACTTCGCAAAAATGCCAAATGTGAAAGGGAACAACAGTTTACACTTCACGAGAAGAGTGTGCCAATTGGTAAAGAAGTTGCCAGGCAGAATGCATCAGTTCACCGATAACTGACAGTTAACTGCCAAGCTTTGTTTAAATTAAAGGTTGCCTTGTCCCACGAATGATTGGTCAAGGTATCACCCAGGGCAATGAACCACAGAATATTGCTGTTGTCTATTCTGTTCAGCTGAATTAGTTCCCTGTTTTTCTCCTGCCATTTGGTACTCTTGCGAATTGTCCTGATGAGCACAAGGCAAGAAGCTTCAACTGCATGTGCCTTTTTCAGCAATACTCAATACATTCTGCACTGTATTAAAATTTGATTATATAGACCGGTCTGCAAATGGATGGCGGAAATCCTTTTGGTAACTTCTGTTTGCTTGGAAATCTCTCTTGTGCATTTTCTACCCCAAGTGTTGTGAAAACCCAACTTTCAGAGCGCTAGCCAGTTGTTAATATTGGTACCTTAGGTTGTCAAGTTGATCACCGTGAAGAACTATGTATTCTAGGGGAGGCAATGCCCTGGTGGTATTATTGCTGGATTATTAATCCAGAAACTCAGTTAATGTTCTGGGGACCTGGGTTCGAATCCCAGCACGGCAGCTGGTGGAATTTGAATTCAATAAAATACACCTGGAATTAAGATTCTAACGATGCCCACGAAACCATTGTCGGAAAAACCCATCTGATTCACCAATGTCCTTTAGGGAAGGAAATCTGTGGTCCTTACCTGGTCTGGCCTACATGTGACTCCAGAGCCACAGCAATGTGGCTGACTCTCAGCAAGCCACTCAGTTGTATCAGTCGCTCAAGAAGGCAGCTCACCACCACCTTCTTGAGGGCAACTAGGGGATGGGCAATAAATGCTGGCCAGACAGCGACGCCCATGTCCCACCAATGGAAAAAAAGAAAAGTAGAAATACTGGATCTGTGGAATTCGCTGCCCCAAAGTGCGGTGGATGCTGGGACAGTGAGTAAATTTGAGGAGTTAGACAGATTTTTAATTGGCAATGGGTTGAAGGGTTATGGGGAGAAGGCAGGAAAATGGGGATGAGGAGCACATCAGCCATGATCGAATGGCGGAGCAGACTCGATGGACCGAATGGCCTAATTCTGCTCCTATGTCTTATGAACTTATGAATATTGTAATCCATATTGGGAGTGGTTGGATTATGGAAAACCTCATTACTGGATGATGGAATGTGTATGAGCTAATTTTAACTACATGAAGGCTTTGAAAGTGGGATCATTTGAAGTGTGAATTTCCCCTTTAATTCTATCGCACTGCACCATCTGACCACACGATGGCTCTCTTGAGCCAAGAGCTTGACCGGTAATATGTTGACTTAAGCAGACCATTGTTAGGCTCCTGGGAATGGAGAAACATACCAGGTACACAACTCTTGATTGCAGAGCCTACGCAGTGTGTCACCCGTGGCCCAAGTTAGTAGCACTCTTGCTTCTGAATCACAAAGATTCCTAGTTCAAATCCCATCCCAGGCCTGGAACACACAAATCCAGGCTAACACTCCAGTGGAGCGCTGAGGATGTGCTGCCCTGCCAGAAGGTCTTTTGGATGAGACATTAAACTGCTGTCCTGTCTCGTGTGGATGTAAAATCTCCCCTAGCGCTATTTTGAAACAGAACAGGGGTGTCCTCCTGGGCCAATGACTATCAGAAAAGCAGATTGTCAAGCTATTATCATGTCGCTGTTTGTTGGGAGCTTGCTGTATGCAAATCGGTCACTGCCTTTCCCATGTTACAACAGTTCAAAAGGAAAGCGCTTTGAGATGTGTAGGTTAGGAAGATTAGCCATGGTAAATGTGCAGGGTTACGGGGACACATGGTGGCACAGTGGTTAGCACTGCTGCCTCACAGCGCCAGGGACCTGGATTTGATTCGCAGCTTGGGTCACTGTCTGTGCAGAATCTGCAACTTCTCCGTGTCTGCGTGGGTTTCCTCCCGGTGCTCCGGTTTCCTCCCACAGTCTGAAAGATGTGCTGGTTAGGTGGATTGGCCATGCCAAATCCTCCCCCAGTGTACCCGAACAGGTACCTGAGTGTGGCAACTAGGGGATTTTCACAGTAACTTCATTGCAGCGTTAATGTAAACCGACCTGTGACACCAATAAATAAACTTTAAACATTTCCTCTGAAAGAGGGTTAATTTATAGGATTGTATTCTGCTACACTGCTCTATCTTACCACAGGGTGGCAGCTTTGAGACTAAATCAAAGTTTGTCCATTTTTTCCCCATTACTCAGGGTCTGAGTGTTTGCTATTGCAATAATAGGAAAACACCTGATACAATAACTGCTAATGGCTCGAGGTGCTTCACGAGAGCGTAATGGCACAGAAATTGACACCAAGTCAAAGGAGGATGCCAAAAGCTTGGTCACAAGGAGGGTCTTGGAGAGGGGGGAGAGGTAGAAATCCAGAGGGGTTTGGAGCAGGGGGGAGCCCAGCAGCTTAAAGCACTGCCGTCAATGATGGTATGAAGGAATTCACCAGAATGGGAAGCCTGTGGAGTTCTTGGTCATTGTGATAGTTCATAGAATCAGAGAATCCCTACAGTGCAGAAGAGGCCATTTGGCCCATCGGGTTTGCACCGACTCTCTGACAGAGTATATTCCCAGGCCCTCTTCCCCCGCCCCATCCCTATAATTCCACACATTTCCCATGGCTAATCCGTCCAACCTACACATCTTTGGGATGTGGGAAGAAACCGGGGCACCCGGAGGAAACCCACGCAGACATGGGGAGAACATGCAAACTCCACACAGTCAGTGACCCCGAGGCCGGAATTGAACCTGGGTCCCTGGCGCTGTGAAGCAGCAGTGCTAACCACTGTGCCACCGTGCTTGGGGGAAAAAAAAGTGGGTCAGGTGTGCTTTGGTCATCATCCAATAACACATTTTAAGAAGTGCTACCTGTGTGGACATGGAGTGAAGCCAAGGCTGGGTCCAGGCGTGATGCCGCTATGATCAAACAGTCTGCCAGACCTCTTTCATTTTACAGAGGGCCATTGACATTTAAGGTAGGGGGAAGAATAATCTGGTGGAAGCGCCCCTCTTTCTAGGTGTGTACAACTTTCCAATGATGTTTCTATTCGTGAGGCTGGAGCAATTTTCCTTTCACCCACCCGGGTGTAGTTTTTTAATTTCTAGTGAATTCAACATCTCACTGCAGAATCTCCGCAATGAGGGATTTGAAGCCATGATGTACTTACTCTGGAAGCAGCGTCAATGGAGTAATTACTAGCCTTACTCGCTGCTTTTCTGGCTGTGGTCGAGTAATCTAAACTCTGCAGATCCTCATCAAGTATTTATCCAATTCCCCTTTGAAAGTTAACATTGAATTTGCTTTTAGAAACCCTTCATGATCATAACTTGTGGTTATATAAAATTAAATCTCCTAAACTCCCGTCTAATTCTAGCAGGGGAGGTGATGGCCTAGTGGTATTATCGCTAGACTACTAATCCAGAAACTGGGCTAATGTCCTGAGGACCTGGGTTCGAATCCCACCACGGCAGATGGTGGAATTTGAATTCAATAAAAAATACCTGGAATCTACTGATCCACGAAACCATTGTCGATTGTCGGGAGAAACCCACCTGGTTCACTAATGTCCTTTCGGGAAAGAAAGTTCACCAGGATGTTTGTTGCCTGGTCTCGAGGGCATTGACCACGAGGAGACGTTGAATAAACTAGGATTGTTTCCACTGGGAAGACGGAGGTTGAGGGGAAACTTCATAGAGGTCTACAAAATGATGAGAGGCACAGACAGGGTGGATAGTCAGAGGCTTTTCTTCCAGAGTGGAAGCGTAAATTACAAGGAGGCACAGGCTCAAGGTGAGAGGGGGAAAGTTTCATGCAGAGAGTGGTGGGTGCCTGGAACGCGCTGCCAGAGGAGGTGGTGGAAGCAGGCACATTAGCAAAAAGAGGCATCTGAATAGATACAAGATTAGGGAGGGAAAAGAGCGATACGGTCTGAGAAAGAGCAGAAGGGTTTTTTATTTAGTTTAGTTAGGGCATCATGATCGGCACGGGCTTGGGAGGGCCGAAGGGCCTGTTCCTGTGCTGTACTTTTCTTTGTTCTTTTGCTCTTTTTGGAAGGAAATCTGCCGTCCTTACCTGGTCTGGCCTGTATGTGACTCCAGAGCCACAGCAACGTGGTTGACCCTCAACTGTCCTCTGAAATAGCCTAGCAAGTCACTCAGTTCAAGGGCGACTAGGGATGGGCAATAAATGCTGGCCCAGCCAGCGACGCCCATGTCCCCCGAATGAAGAAAAAAGGCATTCATTTGTTGATGACCGTAAGTTACCTCATGGGTGAGTGAGAGTACATATATACAGTTCTACCTATTATCTTGTTACAGTGTTTACATTGATAAAAATAAACTGTAAAGATCAGTATCTACAAGCGGGAATTCCTGGCCTAAATATCAGCTAATCGTTATGGAGGCAGCAACATTTTTATTTCTGAATGCTGTTTCCTGATCATTTTCTATAAACTTGCAGAGAGGAATTCTCCCAGCGGCTTGCATCTGTTTGGAATCCAACTGTTCCCCGCTACCTGACCCTCTGAGCAGTGAATGGGTGGATGGTAAATCATTAATTTTCAGGCTGTTTGAACAGGTGAATCATGATGGAGAGAGCAGGCTGTAACACACTGACCACTGAAAGCTGTGCGTCACCGGCTCACTCAGCTGTCTCTGTGACGCAGCTGCTGCCTGCCCGTTTTCGATTGTGGCCTGTCAGCTTAAACCAAGCAGAACCGCTCGGGAAGCTAATCTTTGGATGAGCTTCAATTATGAGCTGTAGGAGAAGAGTTGAGTCATGCCTTCTCACCCCAGCCCCCTTTCCCTATTGCCTCGGTCACGAGCAATATAGTGTGCCATAGAATTCCGACAGTGCAGAAGGAGGCCATTTGACCCACTGAGTCTGCACTGGCTCTCCGAAACAGCATCCCACCCCAAGGCCTACAACCCATCCCTTAACCCTGCGCGTTTATCATGGCTACTTCACTTGAGTTACACAGCTTTGGACACCTAAGGGACGGTTTACAATTACCAATCCACCAAACCTGCACATCTCTGGACACGAAGGAACAATTTAGCATGGTCAATCCATCTAACCTGCACATCTTTGGACACTCGGGGGCAATTTACCATGGCCAATCCATCTAATGTACACACAATTTGACACGGAGGTAATTCAGCACGGCCAGTCCACCTAACCTGCACATCTTTGGACTGTGGAAGGAAACCGGAGCACCCAGCGGAAACCCACGCAGACACGGGGAGAACGTGCAAACTCCACACAGACAGTGACCCGAGGCCGGAATCAAACCCAGGTCCCTGGCACTGTGAGGCAACAGTGCCAACCACTATGCCACCCTGTGCTGCCCCTTCTCCACTCTCTGTGTGGGTGCTGCCTTTTCTGCTTGACTCTATATCAATATGCTTCTGAAGGACTGTGAATGGAATAGCAGTTGCGTGGCTTACTGTTACATATTACTCACAACCTGGGGAGGGTGGGGTGGTCCATGATTGCGGAACAAAGGCCCACAAGGGAAGGAGCAACAGTGGCCTTTGCTCATTCCAGTTGTTTTGCAACGTTTTTGGATCCATTTTCTTCCACTTGCCAACTTATCAACTGATATAAGAAGTTGATTTCAATGGTGTGTTGAACAGCCTGTCCCAAGCCATTCAATTTCAGTAACAAGTCTGTAATTCATTAGTGAACATTGATGTGAAATGATCCAAACGTTCCTGGATGGCCAGTTTGATCAGTTACTTATTTAGCCTCCCGTAAGCCTTTGATGTATCACTGGTGATGCTGTCGACAAGGTCACTTTATATAGAGGCCCCAATTAGGTGAATAATTTTATATATTGCACATGATTTCTACAGCATTCATTGCTTGAAGCATAATCATAGAATCCCTACAGTGCAGAAGGAGGCCATTCGGCCCATCGAACCTGCACCGACCACAATCCCACCCAGGTCCTATCCCCGTAACCCCACGAATTTACCCAGCTAGTCCCCCTGACATTAGGGGAAATTTAGCAGGGCCAATCAGCCTAACCTGCACATCTTTGGAGTGTGGGAGGAAACCCACGCAAACACGGGGAGAACGTGCAAACTCCACACAGACAGTGACCCAAGGCCAGAATCGAACCCAGGTTCCTGGCGCTGTGCGGCAGCAGTGCTGACCACTGTGCCACCCTGCCGCCCGTTCATGGTCATTGCTGGGCATTTTCTTTCTCTTCAAAAAAAAATTGTATCGTTCTGCTCACCTGGCTAGATCATTTAACACTCACTATCCTGTTTGTGTTGATATGACTTAAGCAGTGAATACATTTGAAGATAATGCTAATTATACTCGGTCGGTTCCTAGGTATTAAAGTTAAAGTTTATTTGTTAGTCGCAAGTTGGCTTACATTAACACTGCAATGAAGTGACTGTGAAAATCCCCTAGTCGCCACACTCCGGCGCCTGCTCAGGTACACCTGAGGGAGAAGTTAGCACGGCCAATGCACCTAACCAGCACATCTTTCAGACTGTGGGAGGAAACCGGAGCACCCGGAGGAAACCCACGCAGACACGGGGCGAATGTGCAGACTCCACACAGACAGTGACCCGAGGCTGGAAGTCGAACCCAGGTCCCTGGTGCTGTGAGGCAGCAATATTAAGCACTGCGCTATTATGGTTTTGTGGGAAATTTATGACATCTTGGCATTTTTTCAATTCTGGCCTTTTACATGGACACATCCCCCGCTTTAATTGGTGGCTGGACCTTCAGCCTTCTCAGTCCCAAGTTCTGGAATTCCCCCACTAAACTTTACCACCTCCCCCTCATCTTGCAGAGACACTTTTAGAACTCATCGGTTCATCCAGACTTTTGTCCCGGTGTGTTTGGGTCTGATGGTGCTGCTGTGAGATGAATTCTTGTTAAAGAGCCAGATAAATTCAAGTTATTGTTGGATTCTAATCAGAAGCTGAAGAAATTCACACATCCTTCAGCTGGCCATGTGCAGCAAGAGCAGAAATAGAATTGTCATCTGAGTTAATAACACCATGGATAGAAGCAGGGGTAGGCCAACTGGACCTTCAGGCCTCCCCCGCCATCCAATAGGATCATGGCTGATCTATTCCGGCCTCAGCTCCTTTTCCGTGCCTCTATTCCTCGATCTAGCGAATATTTATCCACCTCCGCCTTAAATACTTCCAATGATCCAGCCTCTCTGCCACCCTTTGGGGCAGAGAATTCCAGAGGTTCACCACCCTCTGCAGGAATAAATTTCTGCTCACCTTTAAATGACAGGCCCTTTATCTTGTCGCTATGTCCCCTTGTTCAAGACTCTCCCAAAGAACAAAGAAAATTAAAGCACAGGATCAGGCCCTTCGGCCCTCCAAGCCTGCACCGACCATACTGCCCGACTTGACTAAAACCCCCTACCCTTCCAAGGACCATATCCCTCTGTTCCCATCCTATTCATATATTTGTCAAGACGCCCCTTAAAAGTCACTATCGTATCTGCTTCCACTACCTCCCCTAGCAATGAGTTCCAGGCAACCACTACTCTGTGTAAAAAAAAAAATCTGCCTCGTATATCTCCTTTAAACCTTGCCTCTCGCACCTTAAAACTGTGCCCCCTAGTAATTGACTCTTCCACCCGAGGAAAAAGCTTCTTACTACCCACTCTGTCCATGCCTCTCATAATCTTGTAGACAACCTCTCATGATCTTGTAGATTACCACTAGCGAAAACATCTCACCATCTACCCTGTCAAGCCCCTCAGGATCTTATATGTTTGAATAAGGTCACCCCTCACTCTTCTAAACTCCAAGGAATACAGACCCAGACTATTTAGTCTCTCTTGATAGGACAACCCTCTCATCCCAGGAATTAGCCTTTTGGACTGCCTCCAGTGTCACTATTTCCTTTTTTAGGTAAGGGGATCAAAACTGTATGCAGTATTCCAGATGAGGCCTCGTCAACACCTTGTACAATTGCGCTGTAGGAATTCTATGATTCTGAAGATGTGCTTCCTGTTACTGCAGGATTTCCTCCCCGTAGGTCGTGCTGGAGACTGGGTGTGCCATACGGACACTAAAGAAATGGAATGATCTGGGGATAGGGTGGGGCACTGCAGTAGGGTCAGACATGAGTAGAAAGGCAAAACGATTCTTGAGAGGTTGTATATCCTGCTGATATTTCTTATGGCCTCGTGAAAAAGTGTGAGATTGTGTGATTTTTGTCACTGCGAATGATTCCATTGGTACTTAAATATCATCACTCCGCCCTTTCCTGTAGGAATTCCATGCCCTTTTCCAGGAGCTGGCCTGTCACTACTCCTGTTCTTCAGCCATTCTATTGGTGGAGCTGCAGCTTTGGCACAGAGTTTAAGCTCAAAGCAAAATACTGCAGATGTGGAAAATCTGAGATAAAAACAGAAAACGCTGGAAAATCCCCACAGGGCCCGGCGGCCTCTGCGGGGAGAGAAAAACAGAGTTGACGTTTCAAGTGCAATTTGACTCTCCTTCAGAACATTAAACTCTGTTTCTCTCTCCACAGATGCTGCCAGACCTGTTGGAGATTTTCCAGCATTTTCTGTTGAGATGAAGGCTTGCCCGGACAGTTTTAGACTAAATTCGGTCAATTAGTCCGAGATTGTTCTTCCAGCACGCCTACGTTCTCTCAAAAAGGCCCCATTGCATCAGTGCTACCTCAAGCTCAAACAGATGAACTGATCATTCATCTCGGGGGGGGGGGGGGGCGGGGGTTGCTTGTGGGATCTTGCTGTGCACAATCTTCATTTGGCCACAAAACACTGTGAAGTATTTCTGTATTTTCCAAGAATGTAAATAAATACTAGTTTGTTCTTTGTTAATAAATAGAATTTATATTTGCGATCTGTATTTTTCACAATGGATGTAACGCCACTCCAGCTTCCGTTTTTTTAATCTTATTTGTTCATGGGATGTGGACATCGCTGGCTGGGCCGGCATTTATTGCCCATCCCTAATTTGCAACCACCTTGCTGTGGCTCGGGAGTCACATGTAGGTCAGACCAGGTAAGGAGGCCTGATTTCCTTCCCTAATGGACATTATTGAACCAGGTGGGTTTTTACAACAATCGACAATGGTTTCATGGTCATCATTAGACTTTTGATTCCAGATTTTTTTTATTAAATTCAAATTGCACCGTCTGCAGTGGTGGGATTCGAACTCGGGTCCCCGGGGCGTTACCTTGGATCTCTGGATTACTAGTCCAGTGACAATATCACTACTCCTCTGCCTCGTCCTGGAGGATTGGCCATGCTAAATTGTCCCTTAGCCTCCAAAGATGTGTAGATTAGGTTGATTAGCAGGGTAAATGCACAAGGTTGGGGGGGAGTGAGTGGACCTGGGTAAGATATTTTTTTGGAGGGTTGGTGCAGACTTGATGGGCTGAATGGCCTCTGTCTACACTGCAGGGATTCTATGGAAAGAATTTCTTTAATAATTATAATGGAGTGTACGGGGGAAATTTTCCCATCTCGCCCACCACAGGGATCATAACGGGTAGGGGGGGCAGATGATGCAAAGGTCCGTTGATATGTTTATCAGACAATATTCAGTTTGTCCGGTTCCTCTACATCCTGGAGAGCCAATGAACAAACTTCACAGAAATTGAGCTTCTCTTGGGGGCCACTGTTATTTTCTTAATTTCCAAATCTGAGTCAAAATGACTCAAATGTAACCTTACTTAGCAGATCCCACTGAGAATTGGTGACAGTACATTCAGAAACGGATTGACAAGGCAAATGTACATACCACACAGTAGGTTGAAAAAATAGAATGTCTTTCCCCTTTCAGGCACATATATAGAGTCATAGCAGAGTACAGCACCGGAGAGCAAGTTTGATATAGTCCACGTGTTAGCACTGCTGCCTCACAGCGCCAGGGACCCGCGTTCGATTCCCAGCTTGGGCCGCTGTCTGTGTGAAGTTTGTACATTCTCCCCGTGTCCGTGTGGGTTTCCTCCGGGTGCTCCGATTTGCCCCCACAGTCCGAAAGACGTGCTGGTTAGGTGCATTGGCCATGCTAAATTCTCCCTCGGTGTACCCGAACAGGCGCCAGAGTGTGGCGACTAGGGGATTTTCAAAGTAACTTCGTTGCGGTGTTAATGTAAGCCTCCTTGTGACTAATAAATAAACTTTAGCAAGGTTTTTTTACATTTCCACATGGCAGTCTGGTCAGAAAATAAATGTTCATGACATCTAAGGGAAAGTGGCAAATTGGATTCAAAATCGGCCTAAGCGTTTCCTGAGTGTAACTGGTAGGCTGTGTCAGGGTGATTCTTCAGGCCTCTGTAATGGGCTTCTTGCTTTTCATAACTACATCAATGACTTGGGCTTAAGTGGATGGGGCCTGATTAAGAAGTTGGCAGATGAAACAAAAATTTATTAAGTTTTTGATGGTGAGTCAGAAAGTAAACTGCAGGGAGATATCAGTGGACAGGCAGCACGGTGGCACAGTGGTTAGCACTGCTGCCTCACAGCGCCAGGGACCCGGGTTCGATTCCCGGCTTGGGTCACTGTCTGTGTGGAGTTTGCACATTCTCCTCGTGTCTGTGTGGGTTTCCTCCGGGTGCTCCAATTTCCTCCAACAGTCCAAAGATGTGCTGGTTAGATGGATTGGCCATGCTAAATTGACCCTAGTGTCAGGGGGACTAGCTAGGGTAACCGTATGGGGATAGGGCCTGGGTGGAATTGTGATCGGTGCAGACTCAATAGGCCGAATGGCCTCCTTCTGCACTGTAGGATTCTATGATTCTAGGTCAGGGGTGCAGAAAAGTGGCAAATACAATTCAATCCAGAACAGTGTGAGGTGATGCATTTGTGGGGGACAAACAAGGTAAGGGATACACATTAAATGGTAGCATAATGCCAAGTGCAGGGAAAAGAGTGGGACCACAGATCAGTGAAGGTAGCCGGGCAGGTAGATAAGCTGATTAAGAAGGCGTACGGAATACTTACCTTTATTGATCAAGGCATGGAGTACAAGAGCAGGTAGATAGGGAGAAACTGTTCCCACTCATAATAGGATTGAAAGAGACTTGAAGTCATTTTCAAAAGAAGCAAATGCGATGTGAGAGAAAATTCTCTCACACACAGTGATTGGGCTCCGGAGTGCACTGCCTGGAAGTGTGGTGGAGGCAGGTTCATTCGAGGCATTCAAGAGGGCATTCGATAGAAACAATGCATGGGCGGCACGGTAGCACAGTGGTTAGCACTGCTGCTTCACAGCTCCAGGGACCTGGGTTCGATTCCCAGCTTGGGTCACTGTCTGTGTGGAGTTTGCACATTCTCCTCGTGGCTGCGTGGATTTCCTCCGGGTGCTTCAGTTTCCTCCCACAGTCCAAAGATGTGCGAGTTAGGTTGATTGGCCACGCTAAAAATTGCCCTTAGTGTCCTGAGATGTGTAGGTTAGAGGGATTAGTGGGTAAATATGTAGGGATATGGGGGTAGGGCCTGGGTGGGATTGTGGTCGGTGCAGACTCGATGGGCCGAATGGCCTCTTTCTGTACTGTAGGGTTTCTATGATTTCTATGATATGAATGCAGGGCTACGGGAAAAAGGCAGAGGAATGGCTAGTGTAAGTGACATTACCACTACACCACCAACTCCCCACAGGTCAACGACCTCTCATCAGAACTCGGGTAGAAAGTAACGAAGGTGAACAAGGTAAATAAGACGAACGGAAATTCCATTGTAGAGAAGAGCAAATGTTCATCAGGATGGGCATTCCTGGAAGAGAAATTAAATACAATGCAAAAGCAAAATACTGCAGGAAATCTAAAATGGAAAATGCTGGAAATACTCAGCTTGCCAGGTAGCAACTGCGCGGAGAGATAGAAAGAGTTGATGACTGGAATTTTACCATCCCGCCCGCCACGGGAATCAGAGCGGGCGAGGGGTAGACAATCGGAAGGCCCATCGACCTTAGGTTGGAGTTTATGGTTTTTGGATGAGCGAGGCCATAAAATCCCACCCAATGTGTCTAGTCAGTAATGTGTTTATTACCTGTCTGTTATCTTGGCTGCTGTTTAATGTCCAAGGAGTCTTCTGACTCGGTAGGTAATACCACTGCCTCTGAGCCCTAACTTCTGGGTTCAAGTCCCACTCCAGGACTTGTCGGCCATGGAAGGAGCAATCATGACCCAATTCAAACAGGTTGATGATCAACCTGCTCATCCTTTCAACACTTTCCTACAATTCCCAAAGGAAAATGACATCCTCTGGAACGGGTTAGTGTGCGTAAAGATCATTTAAAAAAATTCATTTGTGGGACATGGGCGTCGCTGTCTGGCCAGCATTTATTGCCCATCCCTAGTTGCCCTTGAGAAGGTGGTGGTGAGCTGCTGCCTTGAAACGTTGCAGTCCACGTGCTGTGGATTAACCCACAATGCTGTTAGGGAAGGAATTCCAGGATTTTGACCCAGCGACTGGGAAGGCGATATATTTCCAAGTCAGGGTGGTGAGTGGCTTGGAGGGGAACTTGCAAGTGGTGGTGTTCCCATGTGTCTGCTGCCCTTGTCCTTCTAGATGGAAGTGGCCGTTGGTTTGGAAGGTGCTGCCTAAGGATCTTTGGTGAATTGCTGCAGTGCATCTTGTAGATAGTACACACTGCTGCTACTGAGCGTCGGTGGTGGAGGGATTGAATGTTTATAGATGTGGTGGCAATCAAGCGGGCTGCTTTGTCCTGGATGGTGTCAAGCTTCTGGAGTGTTTTTTATTAAGGGTAATTTACTTTAGTGCCTTTGTGCTGTCTTGGATTTGTACCAGACGCAAATGTTGATTCCAGCACCTCATTAGTGTGTTCCATTCCTTCCTGTATCACAGTTAGGCCTCGTCTTGGCTAAGAGAACCATATAACAATAAGAACATTTGAAAAGTTTCTTGAGCCATTAATTTGATAAAATCATTTTGTAAAGACTGTTGGCTTGTAAATTATGGATCACTAATAGGATTATTGTAATTGGGGCACATAACAAAAATGCAGTGGGCATTTGCAATGTTCATGTCACATCACCATTGAAGTTATGCAAAGCGGAAGTTGGACCCGGAATTGATTCCAGTATGAAGTGCAATGGGATTCCCATTTTGCGTTCCTTTGGGTCACATGGATAGAAGCAGGAGTAGATTCTGCTTCACCATTCGGTATGATCATGGCTGATCTTGGGATTCAGTTCCACTTTTCTACCTGTTGCCCACAACCGGAGCACCCGGAGGAAACCCCCGCAGACACTGGGAGAACGTGTAAACTCCATACAGGCAGACCCCAAAGGCCGGAATCGAATCCGGGTCCCTGGCACTGAAAAACTAAGACATATTGGGACAGCTCACTGATCTGATGGGAGTGTTACTCCACACTCCTATCCTCATTTGTATATAGTGCCACCTCTCCTGTTTATCTCCTCTCTTTTTCACTGTTGCTGTGATTTTTGTGTGTGTCACAAGTGTTATATCTGGCTTAAATTCAAATGAGAAAGGCGGCAGATTGCAAATCCATTGATTCCCTGAGAGACCAAAAATGTATTCAACAGTGGAGCATCCACAACTCTCAGAGGTAAAGGATTCCAAATAGTTACACAATGATTTCCGTGAAGTAATTTCTTCTCAAGTCCTGCTTTTGATCCTGAGATGAAGAGTCTAACTTGAGGGTGACAAAACCTGGTGTGCGGAGGGCTCAAGAGTAAAAGTTTTGTTTTAGAGTTAAACAAAATATAAACCTGTGAAATCAAATTAACTTTGTTCCCTCAGTCAGTCTCCGAACCTTCTCATAGAATCCCTATAGTGCAGAAGAAGGCCATTCAGCCCATTGAGTCTGCACCGAGTCTCCGACAGAGTATCTAATCCAAGCCCATCCTCGTAACCCCCCTAACCTACACATCATGGGAAAATAAGGGGCAATTTGGCATCGCCAATCCACTTAACCTGCACATCTTTGGACTGTGGGAGGAAATAGGAGCACCCGGAGGAAACCCACGCAGACACGGGGAGAACGTGCATACTCCACACAGTCACCCAAAGGCGGGTCCCTGGCACTGAAAATCTAAGACCTATTGGGACAACTCACTGATCTAATGGGAGTGTTACTCCGCACCCCTATTCTCATTTGTGTAGAGTGCCTCCTCTCCCATTTGTCTCCTCCCTTTTCTACTGTTCCTGTGATTTTTGTGTGTGTCACAAGTGTTATATCTGGCTTAAATTCAAATGACAAAGGTGGCAGATTGCAAATCCATTTACTGTCTTAGGAACCATAAGTGAACCACTTAATCTTCAATTAGTCTGGCTTCGTTTCTGCCAATAGTCAAGATGGGAAATGACATGCCAAAAAAATTTGACTTCAAAAACCTGTGCTCTTGGGAATCAGTTTGAACTTTTCAGTTAAGAATTTCTCTCCCAATTTCCCACTCCTTTCCATAAGGAAGTGAGGACTTTGCCAGCAGTTGTTTTGTCCCTGTGGATGTTCATGCCTGATGACAGCTTGTTTGACTGTGGGAGCAGCCCAGCTGATCCTGATCCTATCCTTTTGTAACAGGAAGAATTTTTAACGCCATAACAATTTTAAGTCTCCAATTGGATCTTCTACACCAACAAGGGTGGCATGGTGGTTAGCACTGCTGCCTCACAGTGTTAGGAACCCCGAGTTCGATTTCAGTCTTGGGTGACTGTCTGTGTGGAGTCTGCACGTTCTCCCCATGTCTGCGTGGGTTTCCTCCGGGTGCTCCGGTTTCCTCCCACACTCCAAAGCTGTGCAGGTTATTTGATTGGCCATGTTAAATTGCTCTTTAATGTCGAGGGATGTGTCGGTAAGGTGGATTAGCCATAATAAATGTGTAAGTTTACGGGGATAGGGTGGGGGAAAGGGCATGGTTATGATACTCTGTGTCAGAGAGTTGGTGCAGACTCATAGAATCGTAGAATTCTGCAGTGCAGAAGGAGGCCATTCGGCCCATCGAGCCTGCACCGACTACAATTCCACCCAGGCCCTATCCCCATAACCCTAGCCAGTCCCCCTGACACTCGGGCAATTTCTCATGGCCAATCCACCTAACCTGCACATCTTTAGAGTGTGGGAAGAAACCAGAGCACCCGGAGGAAACCCACGCGGACACGGGGAGAACGTGCAAACTCCACACACACACTCGATTGGCTTACTTCTGAACTGTAGGGATTTTATGACTCTAAGGTACTCAAAGCAGCTGAATAATGTAGAAAGTGAGATTAGAAAGAGATTATGGATTTTGGTTGATAACTTTTTGAGTGAACCAGCAAGGCAACCTTTGCAGAAACGTTTCTGAGAGGATTAGGTAGAATCTGAGAGAGGTTGGATTGAAGAGGATCTGGGAAGAACATGCTTGTTGATCCAATGACTAATTGTTCTTCTATTCTTCAAGATACATAATTTGATGTCTAGTTTTTTTTTCATTATTTGGTCATTCGCACGGGTGCCGATTATGGACTTTATATTTATTCATTCATGGGATGAGGGCGACGCTGGCCAGACCAGCAATTATTGCCCACTTCTAATTGCCCTTGATAAGGTAATGGTGAGCTGCCTCTTTGAACTGCTGCAATTCATGTGGTGTTCGGGTGGAATTTCCACAGTGCTGATAGGGAGGGAAGTTCCAGGATTTGGACGCAGCGACAGTGAAGGAACGGCGATGTATCTCCAAGTCAGGATGGTGTGTGACTCGGAGGGGATCTTGCAAGTTCTGGTGTTCCCGTGCATCTGCTGCCCTTGTCCTTGTAGGAGGCAGAGGCGATGCATTTGGAAGGGGCCTTGATGTGGTCTTGCAGTGCATCTTGTAGATAGTACACATTGTGTGCCGGTGGTGGAGGGAGTTAATGCTTGCGGATGGTTAAGACAATTTTGGCTGCCTAAATGCAAAGGCTCTAATTGGCAACGTGAGCCACATCTTTAAGCAAAGAAAATTTAACAAAAAGTGCAAAGTGATGGAGGTGTCTGTGATCATTGGAAAGGGACTGGTATTTTGATGAAGTTAATGTTTGTGTTGTAATTTGTTCCCTGGTTAATGGCTTTTCGGGCAGGTACGAGCCTGTCTGACTGCGCAAATAAGACAAAGGAAACTCAATTTTTGCACTGTGACATTTAATACAAAAGGGGTCGGATGTAATATAAGCAGAAAATTATGGCTACTTGGCTGTGATTGCATGACAATGACTTAATTGAGGGGCTCAATGGGTGTTCCACACCACAAGAACAGCTTTATTACTGCATTCCAAAGCCGGTTGCTATGCTTTCTGCTGTGTTGTGGAGTAGATTATCAGAAAACGTCATGGCAAAGTTATTCGGTTTTGTGCCGTTACGCTAGAACACTTCATACTTTAACACTCGTACGGCATGATTATTATCAAAGAAATTATCGAGAAATAGGGGCAGCACAGTGGTTAGCGCTACTGCCTCTCAGCGTCAGGGACCTGGGTTCAATTCCGACATTGGGTGACTGTCTGTGTGGAGTTTGCACATTCTCCCTGTGTCTGCGTGGGTTTCCTCCGGGTGCTCCGGTTTCCTCCCACACTCCAAAGATGTGCAGCTCAGGTGGATTGGCCAGGCTAAATTGCCCCTTAGTGTCAGGGGGATTAACAGGGTAAATATGTGGGGTCATGGGAATAGGTCCTGGGTGGGGTTGTGGTTGGTGTAGACTCGATGGGCCGAATGGCCTCTTTCTGCACTGTCGGGATTCTATTCTATGGAAAAGATAATTTCAAGTTGAGCAGGCAATTCTGTCTTAACGAGTCATTCATGAGATCCCTTTCAAGGAGGATAGCTGTGCTTCTTACTCAGATCCTCAGTTTCTCCTGAAAGTAAGAGTAAAGTTTATTTATTCGTCACAAGTATGGCTTACATTAACACTGCAGTGAAGTTACTGTGAAATTCTCCTAGTCGCTACACTCTGGCGCCTATTCGGGTCAATGCACCTCAACAGCACGTCTTTCAGACTGTGGGAGGAAACCGGAGCACCCGAAGGAAACCCACGCAGACACGGGGAGAATGTGCAAACTCCTCACCGTGACCCAAACCATGAATCGAACCTGGGTCCCTGGAGCTGTGAGGCAGTAGTGCTAATCACTGTGCCACCACGCTAAATTCTCCCTCAGTGTACCCGAACAGGCGCCAGAGTGTGGCGACTATGGGATTTTCACAGTAACTTCACTACAGTGTTAATATAAGCCTACTTGTGACACTAATAAATAAATGTTATTAATACTTTGGCCACTGGAGTTCAAATCCCACCGTGGCATGAATTCAATTCATAAATATTCAGATTGTTAGAAGCTAAAGATAATGAAACTACCGATTATGATAAAAACCAGTCTGGTACACTGATGTCCTTTAGGGAAGGAAATCTGCCACCTGGTCTGTAAACCTGGTCTGGTTTACATATGACTCCAGGCATAGCAATGTACCATAGAATCAATACAGTGCAGAAAGTGGCCATCCGGCCCATCGAGCCTGCATCAATGCTCCTAAAGAGTATCCCACCCAGGCCCTCCCTTCAGCCCTATCCCTGTAACCCCGCGCATTTACCATGACCAATCCACCTATCCTACACATCTTTGGACTTGCACCTCTATCCTGACTTAGAACTATCTCACCATTCCTTCACTGTCACTGGGCCAAAAACCTTCTTAACAGTGCCACAGAATCATAGATCATAGAATCCCTACAGTACAGAAGGAGGCCATTCAGCCCATCGAGTCTGTACCAACCACAATCCCACCCAGATTCCTATTTCAATCAACCTACCCCAACATCTTTGGACCGTGGGAGGAAACCGGAGCACCCGGAGGAAACCCACGCAGACACGGGGAGAAAGTGAAAACTCCACACAGACAGTGACCCGAGGTTGGAATTGAACCCGGGTCCCTGGCGATGTGAGGCAGCAGCGCTAACCACTGCGCAACTGTGCCGCCCTGGGTGTATCGCAACCAGACGGACTGTAGCGATGCAAGAGTGTGACTCGCTGACACCTAATTTGAGGTAAATTAGGGATGGACAACAAATGTAGGCCTTGCCAGCAGTACGCACATCCCATGAAAGTAGGGAGGCCATTCGGCCCATCAGATCCGGGCTGGATAGTGTCTGGTTGGGTGGATAAATCAGTACAGACCAGAGACATTTATGATTTGCATGGTTTAGTTTGTTACAGTCTTAAACTAAGAAACAAGACAAAGCAGTACAGATTCTTTTTCTAAGTGGATGTAGAATCTTGGCAGCTGATCACTGCTCTGATACTTGGTGCCAGGAAAGGAAAGGTCGGTTTCCAAAGACAGCTATAATGTCAGACCTTATTGTATGGATTAAAAATAATGCTGCTATATATAAGGCGTGTGGGTGTTGAGTGCATTAAAAATAAACGCAGCTCATGGTTGGGAGAACAGTGAATGGTTTTATCCTCACGATGATGATGTTGTGTGCTGCCCTTGACAGGATTATTTTCTCATCATTTCCACCCACCTATTATACTGTGTATAACCCAAGGTAATCGTGAATTTGCTCTGAATGGACTGGAGCTATATTTATACAAGGTGTGCACACTGCCACAAAATGGGGCATTGTTGAAAACCTCAAGTTAAAAAGGCCCCGGACCCAAATGAAAAGGCAAGCACAGCGAGTGAGGCAAATCTAAAATAGGCTTTGACATTTGTCACCTGGACTCGAAACGTCAGCTCTTTTCTCTCCTTACAGATGCTGCCAGACCTGCTGAGATTTTCCAGCATTTTCTCTTCTGGTTTCGGATTCCAGCATCCGCAGTAATTTGTTTTTATCCAAATCTAAAATAAATTCGAGAGGCGTCAAGAAAATGGTTTGATGTCAGTATTTTAAGAAACGCAACATTACTTTAGTACTTCAGTTGATATCATTTCTCAGAAGAGTACAGCAAGGAGGTCATTCGGCCCATTGAGTCTGCCCTGACCTGTCTGAAGCGCAGTCTAGTTAGTCCGACTAAATTACTGCGGAAGCTGGAATCTGAAACCAAAAGAGGAAAGTGCTGGAAAATCTCAGCAGGTCTGGCAGCATCTGTAAGGAGAGAAAAGAGCTGACATTTCGAGTCCAGATGACCCTTTGTCAAAGCTAAAAGGCATAGAAAGTGGGAGATATTTATACTGCAGGGGGAGGGAATGAAGATGAGTCATAGCCACAAAAACATGGGGAAAGGCTGCTAATGGCAGTCCATAGAGAGAATAGAATGGCCAAACGGCAGAGAAGCTGAAATCAGAGGGTAAGCTGTGACAGATGTGGCTTCATCTTCATCTGTGGCGACTGTACTCCAGCTGTGGCCTCACCAAAGTTCTATACAACTCCAACATGACTTCCCTGCTTTTGTAATCTATGCCTTGATAAAGGTAAGTGTGCCATATGCCTTTTTCACTACCCTACTAACATGCCGTTCCATCCTCGGAGATCTACTGTCAAACATGCCAAAGTCCCTTAGTTCCGCAGAACTTCCTCGTGTCATGCCATTCATTGAATACTTCCTTGTCAAATTACTCCTTCCAACGTGTACGTTCAAGTATGATGGGCGGGATTTTATGATCTTGCTCAGCCGATTTTGGGACGGGTGAGGTGATAGGGTTTCAGCCAATGTGTTTCTATGGCTGACTGGCCATTAACTCATATGTCCAAACAGTTCTGTGGAAGGGTCACACGGCCTCAACATTGGCCGGAATTTTCCGGCTGTTCATGCCCTGCTGTCACTGCAAGCTAGAACGAAGAATTTGGCGCTCATCCAAATCGCCATTCACTGCAGCGGGACCGGAGAATCCCGCTAGTGTCAACAGCTGGAAAATCCCAGCCATTAACTCTGTTTCCCTCGCCACAGATGCTGCCAGACCTGCTGAGTTTTTTTCGGTATTTTCTGTTTTTATTTCAGATTTTGAGCATCTGCAGTATTTTGCTTTTATTATTGTCCAAATACCTAGTAACGGGGCGGCACGGTGGGTTAACACTGCTGCCTCAAAGTGCCAGGGACCCGGGTTCGATTCCCAGCTTGGATCACTGTCTGTGCGGAGTCCGCACGTTCTCCCCATGTCTGCGTGGGTTTCGCCCGGGTGCTCTGGTTTCCTCCCACAGTCCGGAAGACATGCTGGTTAGGTGCATTGGCCTTGCTAAATTCTCCCTCAGTGTACCCGAACAGGCACCGGAATGTGACGACTAGGGGATTTTCACAGTAACTTCATTGCAGTGTTAATGTAAGCCTACTTGCGACACGAATAAATAAACTTCAAGCTAACTTATCCTGCATCGTAGACTCCAGTCCATTTGTGTTCTGCCCTAGGGCAGCTCCTAACTCGCATGAGATTCTTGAGTCACTTATTATAGACTCATAGCTGAGGTAATGAGTCATTACCTTCCTTGTTTTGTTTAGTTTTCAGTCTACCTTCGTTATATGTACGGCTGCAATGAATAAACCCCACCCAACCCTTGTAATGGCAGGAAGGTCATTTTCACCCACCAACGAGACGCCAGTACCCTCAATGGATGCCAATCCAATATTCAGAGCAAGTGCTTCGGTCGCTGCTTGCTGGGACTAGCTGGAGTGAGACTTGAGCCCAATTTGGGTGGCACAGTGGTTAGCACTGCTGCCTCACAGTAAGAAATCTCACAACACCAGATTAAAGTCCAACAAGTTTACTTGGTAGCACAAGCTTTCAGAGTGTCGCTCCTTCTTCAGGTGAGTGAAGAGTTGTCACACGATTCCTCACTCACCTGAAGCAGGAGCGACACTCCGAAAGCTTGTGCTACCAAATGAACCTGTTGGACTTCAACCTGGTGTTGTGAGACTTCTTACTGTGCTTACCCCAGTCCAATGCCGACATCTCCACATCATGGCCTCACAGTGCCAGGGACCTGGGTTTAATTCCAGCCTTGGGTGACTGTCTGTGTGGGGCTTGCACGTTCTCCCCATGTCTGTGTGGGTTTCCTCCGGGTGCTCCGATTTCCTCCCACAGTCCAAAGATGTGCAGGTTAGATGGATTGGCCACACTAAATTGCCTCTTCATGTCCAAAGATGTGTAGGTGAGGGGATTAGGTTAGGTGGATTCTGCATGGTTAATACATGGGGTTACGGGGATAGGGCCTGGGTAAGATGCTCTGTCAGAGAGTTGGTGCAGACTCAATGGGCTCAATGGCCTCCTTCCGCACTGTAGGGATTCTATTCTATGAACTCCCCTGACTTGGAGGCTGGAACACAATCACTGAAGCAGTAGTTAGTTTCGAATCTAGCGTTATCCCGATGAACATCTGTCTGGCAAAGGAAAAGGTTTTAACCAATCTATCTTCAACATAAGTTTATCACAAAAACCCAGTACAAAAGTGCTGACTATCTTTCCCTTTCACACAATACCCCAGGTGGAAACTTGTTCTTATAATTTTTTTTCACTCATCCTTAAAGTTACAAAACCAACGCTCAGAATGAACCAGGCAAACCCAAATCCATTCCTTGCTTGCTCCAAAAACCAAATTGAATTCAATTTGTGGTCCCCTGGAGAGGGAGAAAGACGAACAAGATCCAAGCTGACAACTTAAAGCATTGCAGTCCATCTTGGGCTTATTCTGATGCCTGATCTTAGCCAAAAGACCAAGATTCAGCCAAACTAAGGGGAACAAATGAGCAAATTAGCAAAAGATCAAATCAATCATTTTTTAAAAATACGTGCCCTTTTCCCAGTCCATATCAGCTGCTCTTAAATCACAACTAGAGCATGTACTCAGTTGTCACACCAGTTACAACATTAACATTGAGTGGTTAATCAATAACTAAAGCAAGACAACTGATCTGTCATTTTCTTCGGCAAGAAATTTCCCCTGCTTTTCTTTTTCAAACGTTCCGCATTTTCATCCTCCCTGAATGATTTTTCCCAACTTTACAAAACGGTAGAGCCGATATGACTTCTTCCCGAGTTTCCCTTGCAATATTACAGGATATCGTTTCTCTTTCTAATGCTATATTCTGAGCCTCACCTTCGCTGCAGTCTGCGCAGCAGCAACATTCCACATCCTTCACCTGCTTGTGAATTCATTCCTTGCCCCCAAATCGAGGAGCCGGCCAAGTGAGAGCAAAGCGAGGTGTGTGTGTTGTTTTATTTTTAATTCATTTGTGGGACAAGTACACCGAGGGAGAATTTAGCCAATGCACCCGAACCAGCATGTCTTTCCAACTGTGGGAGGAAACCGGAGCACCCAGAGGAAACCCACACAGGCATGGGGAGAAGGTGCAAACTCCACACAGACGGTGATCCAAGCGTCGCAGGCTGGTTAGCATTTATTGCCCATCCCTAAGTTGCCCTTGTTCAGAGGGCAGTTGAGAGTCAACCACATTGCTGTGGCTCTAGAGTCACATGTAGGCCAGACCAGGTAAGGACGGCAAATTTCCTTCCCGAAAGGGCATTAATGAACTCGATGGGTTTTTTTCTGACAATCAACAATGGTCATCAGTAGATCCTTAATTCCAGATATTTGTAATTGAATTCAAATCCCACCATCTGCCGTGGCGGGATTCAAACCTGGGTCCCCAGAACATTAGCTGAGTTTCTGGATTAATTGTCTAATGATAACACCACTAGGCCATCGCCTCCCCGTGTGTGTGAATTAATTTGTGCTTTGGACGTTATTGTGAGGAAGGGCTAAATTTAATTGGGGAATGGAAGTGGAGCCAGCAGCTACACACCCCGAGGAGCTCAGCCATCGAGTCAGAAATTCCCACGGAAACATGATCATGATGAGCAAGACTCTGTGAGATTAAAAAAATGGAAAAGCACATGGCTTTCCTGGCGTCTCTCAGAACTCCTGAAAAATAATGAAGCAGCCACCCTCAATTGCCTGCAGCAGCTATTTACAACAGCACGGACTAACAGAATTACCCTAGGGGCGGCACGGTGGCACAGTGGTTAGCACTGTTGCCTCACAGCACCAGGGTCCCAGGTTCAATTCCGGCTTCGGGTCACTGTCTGTGCGGAATCTCCATGTTCTCCTGTGTCTGCGTGAGTTTCCTCCGGTTGGTCCGGTTTCCTCCCACAGTCCAAAAAGTGCGGGTTAAGTTGATTGGCCATGCTAAATTGACCTTAGTGTCAGGGGATTAGCAGGGTAAATGTGTGGGATCATGGGAATAGGGAGTGGGTGGGATTGTGGTCGGTGCAGACTCGATGGGCCGAATGGCCTCTTCCTGCATCATAGGGATTCTATGATATGAACAAGGGAAGTGGGAAAATGGTAGGAGTTAAGTGGGCAGCTGTTTCAAAGCTGGCACAAGTGCAGTGGGCCAAATGGCCCCTTTCCATAGTAAGACTTTAGGATTCTGAGTGACTTCCAGAGTAAAGCAAAGCTAATAGCAAGATAAGCGCAACTCAGTGCTGTTGTTGGTACTCCAAAGGGTAACCTGGTGTACAGATGGAGGAAGCAGTGCTGTTGGTTGTGCGTCTGTTGAGTTTTGCTCCCTAATCTTCAATGTGGACTAAGTGCATGGGAGTCTGCTAAAGAGAGTGATAGGGCAGAGACCAGGAACAAATGAATTAGGGCCAAGCCATTCAGGAGAGATGTTAGAAAACACTTCTACATTCAGAGAGTGGGAGAGGTTTTTTTTATTCATCCGTGGGACATGGGCGGCGCTGGCTGGCCAGCATTTATTGTCCATCCCTAGTTGTCTGAGGGCAGTTGAGTCAACCACATTGCTGTGGCTCTGGAGTCACATGTAGGTCAGACCGGGTAAGAATGGCAAATTTCCTTCCCTAAAGGACAATAGTGAACCGGATGGGTTTTTCCGACAATAGTTTCATGATCATCAGTAGATTTTTAATTCCAGATATTTGTTATTGAGTTAAAATTCCATCATCTGCCGTGGCAGGATTCGAACCCGGGTCCCCAGAACATTAGCTGAGTTTCTGGTTTAATAGTCCAGCGACAATACCATTAGGCCATCCCCTCCCCAACTCTCTTCCTGAAACGGTGGTGGATGCTGGTTCAATTGTTAGGTTTAAGTTTGAGATAGACACATTTTTATTGAGTGGGGTATCATGGGATTTGGACCTAGGGCAGGTACATGGCGTTGGGCCACAGATCAACCATGATCTTATTGAATGGTGGAGCAGCCTCAAGGGGCTGAATGGCCTCCTCCTATTCCTAAGTTTCTTCGACAGGTGCCACAAGCTCTGCTCCTTTTGATGCTGTTTGTTTCCCACTCGGTGAGATTAACTGCAGTTACCACAGTCGTAAATAACAAATCCTTCCAGTTGTTCAATTCCTTTACAGCCTATCAATCCATTTTGTTGTGGGATAATTTACAACTTTGACAGAGACGCATCAATTCAGAAATGTTAAATTTTGCCGGCTTGGATCATTTCAAAGCTTCAGCTCAGCATCCATTTTTAAAAAGGAAACCTTTGCATCTCGTCATAGAATCCTAAAAATTATAGGATCATAGAATCCCTACAGTGCAGGAGGAGGCCATTTGGCCCATTGAGCCTGCACCTACAACAATCCCACCCAGACCCTATTCCCGTAACCCTGTTAATCTCCCTGATACTAAGGGGCAATTTATCATGGCCAATCAATCTAAGATGTGGAGATGCATTCAGCCTCTGATCTTCGGGTAAGTGTTCTCCAAGGCGGCCTTCACGACACACGACAACGCAGAATCGCTGAGCAGAAACTTATAGCCAGGTTCCACACACATGAGGATGGCCTCAACCGGGATCTTGGGTTCACGTCGTACTATCTGTAACCCCCACGACTTGCCTGGGCTTGTAACTGTCCTGGCTGGAGACAATACATATCTTTTTAACCCTCTCTCCACTCACATTTTCTGTACCTTTAAGACTTGATTACCTGTAAAGACTCGCATTCCAACCATTATTTTGTAAATTGAGTTTGTGTCTTTATATGCCCTGTTTGTGAACACAACTCTTCACTCACCTGATGAAGGAGCAGCGCTCCGAAAGCTTGTGGCTTGTGCTGCCAAATAAACCTGTTGGACTTTAACCTGGTGTTGTGAGACTTCTTACAATCAACCTAACCCACATGTCTTTGGTCTGTGGGAGGAAACCGGCAACTTTTCCCCTTCAGCTGCTCCCCTCCTCTGTTTGTCAAAGTACAGCAGTCAGAAAATGCTGGAAATTCTCACCAGGTCAGGCAGCATCTCTGTAGAGGAATACAATTGACATTTCAGGTCTGTGACCTTCCATCACAGCTGAGAAAAGTGAGAGGATTTGAGTAAGTTGCAAGTTCCCCTCCAAGCCACTCACCATCCTGACTTGGAAATGTATCACCGTTCCTTCGCAGTTGCTGGGTCAAAATCTAAGAATTTCCTCCCTAACAACATTGTGGGTCAGCCCCCAGCAGTGATTCAAGAAGGCAGCTCACCATCACCTTCTCAAGGGCAACAAGGGATGGACAATAAATGCTGGCCAGCCAGCGACGCCCATGTCCCATGGATGAATTAAAAAAACAGTGAAGGAGGAATGGGGGGAGGACAATGGGAAGATGGACGAGAGGAGCCATCTGCAATAGAGTGGAGGGCTGGAGAGATTAAATAACAAGTGATTTCACAGTACAAAGCCAAAGGGGAGTGGCAATGAGACATGGGTAGAAACAAAAGAAGAATCAATGAGGTATAAATGGCAAGATATTGGCCATCTAGATGTATGAAGGAGTTAAGAAAGAACCAAAAAAGTAAAACCAACTGCTGGGTTGACTTTGTCCATTCCCATGTGTGATTTGCATAAAATTCAATGTAAATTTTAAACTAGGAATGTCTGTACCAACTCTGTTAAAATGGCTACCGTCGACTGTGTTTTTATATCTAATGCACTGTTTCCTTTGATCTGTTTGGGTGGTTGTTATCGGATGTTTTGTCTTAATGCAAAAATGGTTAAAGAATCATCAACAGATTCCAGTCTTACATTTCTCAGTGAAATGGTTTTGAGATGCTTCACTTTTATTACTGGCATGGTGTTAGTAAGCATTGCCTTGAAATGCCACACTGATGGGCGCTTACACTGCTTGGCATCACAAATAGAGTTGAAAATGGAAATGTCGCGCTGGTGCTCTAAGCTTAGGCTGGTACTTTCCAGCTAGGCCCTCTCTTCCCATCACCACCTGCTGTCCTCTCCATGGTGGGTTCCCCCATGGTGGAGGCGATGAACCATTCAAATCTCCCTTCAGTTTGGTGGGACCAGAAGATCCCACCAGCAGGGGGTGTGCTAGGCAATCCCACCTTTGGTGTTGCATCATGAAGATGGCATAATGGTGGGGTTAAGAGTCTTATTCAAGCCTTAGTTCCTGTCATCAGCTGATAAGTACCTCAATGGACAGAAGGTTAGCACAAGAATTGAGGAGCTGTCAATCCTTTCTGTCTCATTTCTGAATTTGATCACATTGAAAAGAATTCTACTTTTTCCTGTTTTTGCGGCTCAACCTGTGAAAATGTTAAGTGCTATTACCTTCAATGTTCGCGTGCAATTATCATATTTTTCAATAGTTAAAATTAGAAAAAGTTTTTAAAAATTGCATTCTTGGCAATGGGTGTTGCTGGCGAGGTGGGCATTTATTGCCCATTCCTAGTAGACCTTCAGTAGATACTGCAGCAATCTCCCACAGCAATGCTAGGCAGAGTTCCAGGATTTTAACTTAGTGACACTGCAGGTACAGCAATATCTCTTCAAGTTAGGACGTAAGGGCAGGGTGTGACTTTGGGAGGAAACCGGAAGCGACAGTGTTTGCAGGTACCTCTTTTGTGTCTGGGTGGCGGGCCGGATATTGGGGAGGGGGGTTGCTGCTGTACAGAAGTGTTGGCAGTTACTGTAATTTGTCCGGTGGGTAGCACACACAGCAGCATTGGTGTGCTGGAGAAGTGGGTTTGATGTGATTGGAGTGTCATAGAGTTATAGAATCATAGAGGTTTACAGCATGGAAACAGGCCCTTCAGCCCAACCACTAAGCTAGTCCCAATTGCCCACATTTGGCCTATATCCCTCTATACCCATCTTACCCATGTAACTGTCTAAATGCTTTTCAAAAGACAAAGTCGTACCTGCCTCTACTACTACCTCTGGCAGCTTGTTCCAGACACTCGCCACCCTCGATGTGAAAAAATTACCCCTTTCACCTTAACCCAATGCCCTCTAGTTTTAGATTTCCTCACCTTTGAGAAAAGATGTTGACTATCTAGCTGATCTATGCCCCTCATTATTTTATAGACCTCTATAAGAATCACCCCTAAGTCTCCTACACTCCAGGGAAATAAGTCTCAGTCTATCCAGCCTCTCCTTATAACTCAAACCATCAAGTCCCGGTAGCATCCTAGTAAATCTTTTCTGCTCTCTTTCTAGTTTAATAACATCTTTTCTATAATAGGGCGACCAGAATTGTATACAGTATTCCAAGTGTGGCCTCACCCCACACGGTGGCACAGTGATTAGCACTGCTGCCTCACAAATTCCCGGCTTGGGTTACTGTCTGTGTGGAGTTTGCATGTTCTCCCTTTGTCTGCGTGGGTTTCCTCCAGGTGCTCCGGTTTCCTCCCACAGTCCAAAGATGCGCAGCTTAGGTGCATTGGCCATGCTAAATTCTCCCTCAGTGTGACACGAACAAGCGCTGGAATGTGGCGACTAGGGGATTTTCACAGTAACTTCATTGCAGTGTGAATGTAAGCCTACTTGTGACTAATAAATAAACTTTAACTTTGTACAACTTCAACAAGACGTCCCAACTATGTATTCAGTGTTCTGACCAATGGGTGGGTGGGGGAATCTCACAGGCTTTGAGCGAAATGACCTTTATGTAAAAATGGAAAATGCACAGCAGGGCAGGAAAGAAAGAAACATGATATTATTGCTTTATTTGGGAAGACAGCGCTTTCTGTTTCTATTCAGATTTTTAGGAAGGAAAATAATTGAGGAATTTGTCCTACAGCAAAAACACCAACAACTGACTCACTCGCTCAGAATAAAGGTCTTTGTTGCTGAAAATAACTCCCATCCAGTCACTGCAGATTGAGAGGAGCATGACTAAGAGGCACGTTTTTATAATGATGCGCCTGAGAGACTCGGAGCTAAGCACAGGAAAAATAGTGATCCCTCAGGACCCACTTTGAAACCATCGTCATGTTAATATTACCTCACAAGATGCATGAAGGGAGATAACGTTTAGAGGTCTCAAAGTTTTCAACAGAGAAATATTGGATTCTTAAAATACTGAGTTTAACATCATTATTTAAACCACGCCCCCCCCCCCCTCAATTTTTACTTGCCATTTTTAAGGCATTTTTATTCGGTAAGGGAATCCAGGGTTATGAGAATAAGGTGGAAAGTGGAGTTGAGGATTATCATATCAGATCAGTCATGATCTCATCGAATGGCAGAGCAGACTAGATGGGCTGAATGGCCTACTATGTCTTCAGGTCTTATTTCATGCATGCTAACCTCAAACAAAAAGCAGGCCAACGGCTTCAAATCAAAATCATCCCCAAATGGTGACACCTCAAGAGTGACGTTGAATTTAAACTGTCGGATTTTCAACATAAGCTGTAGATATTCTCAACATTGCTTCACTGGGATTGGAGTGAGGGGCAGGGGGTACCTCAGTACGTGAAAGTCTGAACGGGAAAATCCAAATGTTGAAGACAGAGAATATGTGGCGCATTTCTTGGTTGTAAGGCAGAACCAATCCCTATGAGATCTCTATATGAGACACGTTCTGGATTTTTAAAACAAATTTCACACAGCGTAACAAATCATCTTTTAATCCTAAGAAAGGAAAGCACCATTGGGATTTTTACCTGACCAAACTTGCTTCCCCAAATGATACCTCAACAATCACGCCCAAACCCAACTAGCTTAGTTCCAGGATGTTTCCCTGCGCTGTGTCTATCCAGCTTGACACTCTTACCCTTTACCTCCTTTCCACCCTGTTCAAGTTGCTACTCACTTTCAACCTTTCTCATTCGAGTAGTACTCTTACGAGAATGATCATAAGAGTTATATTAGCGAGAGGCAACATGGTTTTGTGAAGAGGAAGTTGTGTCTCACTGACTTGATCGAGTTTTTCGAGGAAGTGACAAAGATGATTGATGAGGGTAGGGCAGTGGATGTTGTCTACATGGACTTCAGTAAAGCCTTTGACAAGGTCCCTCATGGCAGACTGGTACAGAAGGTGAGGTCACACAGCATCAGAGGTGAGCAGGCAAGATGGATACAGAACTGGCTCGGTCATAGAAGACAGAGGGTAGTAGTGGAAGGGTGCGTTTCTGAATGGAGGGCTGTGACAAGTGGCATTCCTCAGGGATCAGTGCTGGGACCTTTGCTGTTTGTAATATATATAAATGATTTGGAGGAAAATATAACTGGTTTGATTAGTAATTTTGTGGACGACACAAAGGTTGGTGGATTTGCGGATAGCGATGAGGACCATCAAAGGATACAGCAGGATATAGATCGGTTGGAGACTTGGGCAGAGAGATGACAGATGGAGTTTAATCCGGACAAATGTGAGATAATGCATTTTGGAAGTTCTAATACAGATAGGAAATATACTGTCAATGGCAGAATCCTTAAGAGTACTGATAGACAGAGGGATCTGAGTGTACACAGGTCACTGAAAGCGGCAACGCAGGTGGAGAAGGTAGTCAAGAAGGCATACGGCATGCTTGCCTTCATTGGCCGGGGCATTGAGTTTAAAAATTGGCAAGTCATGTTGCAGCTTTATAGAACCTTAGTTCGGCCGCACTTGGAATATAGTGTTCAATTCTGGTTGCCACACTACCAGAAAGATGTGGAGGCTTTGGAGAGGGTACAGAAAAGATTTACCAGAATGTTGCCTGGTATGGAGGGCTTATTCAGCACACTATCTCATGCTGACACTCTTTCCTCCCCTTCCCTATCAGTTAATGCTGCATTCACTTTCTTCTCCCCATCCTTGCTGCTGCTCCCAGCTGTTACTCTTTTCCATTTCTCTTCCATTGTCACCCATTGCCCCCGTTATTGCTACCGATTGTTAAAGTTTTAAAGTTTAAAATTTATTTATTAGTGTCACAAGTAGGCTTACGTTAACACTGCAATGAAGTTACTGTGAAAATCCCCTAGTTGCCACTCTCCGGTGCCTGTTCGGGTGCACTGAGGGAGAATTGAGCATGGCCAGTGCACCTAATCGGCACGTCTTTCGGACTGTGGGAGGAAACTTGAGCACCCGGAGGAAACCCACGCAGCCACTTTGCTACCTGTTGTGCCTTCATTATCATCCCTTGCCCCTTTAGTATTGTCTATTGCAATATCATTATTACCTATTCATCTCTTCATTGCTATTCTTTGCCCATTTCACTTTTATTTGCTGTCCTGAAATAAAAACCCCTCCGCTCTCCATTTAACTCTGGCTCCTTATCGACTGGACTGAGGATGTGCTGTCATCAAAGCGGCATCTGTCTCTGATCCCAGCTTCTGTCTCCTTTAGCTGGGGATTCTTCATGTCAGAATTCCCACTGGGATCATTGCCATTAGTGTCAGGAACTGTGTTGAGGTAACAGGTTCCCAATCCAATCTGCTTGCTACCAACCTTTGGCAGAAAGGAGACAAGGGAAGAGAGCATTGACTCTGACAGGAGAGACCTGCGTACAGTGACAGTTGTAATGACATAATGATCGGAATCCAAATCAGATGAGTGACAAATGATTGATATGACATTCCAAACTACAAATCTCTACACTTGCTGTAGGTATTGTGATCTGCTGCTCAAGTCACACATATTTACCAATCTAAATGGAGACTTGCTTGCCCAAATTACAGATTGCACGTAATAGTATCGAGTCATCCTGGCACGAAAGGAGGCCATTCAGTCCATTGGGTCCATGCCAGCTTTTTGAAGAAGAATTAAAAGCAAAATACTGTGGATGTTGGGAAATCTGAAATTAAAGCAGAAAATGCTGGAAAAGCTCAGGCAGGCCTGGTGGCACGGTGGTGGCGGTGGGGGGGCACAGTGGTTAGCACTGCTGCCTCACAGCGCCAGGGACCTGTGTTCGATTCCCGGCTTGGGTCACAATGTCTGTGCGGAATTTGCACATTCTCCCCGTATCTGCGTGGGTTTCCTCTGGGTGCTCCGGTTTCCTTCCACAGTCCAAAAGACATGCTGGTTAAATGCATTGGCCATGATAAGTTCTCCCTCAGTGTACCCGAACAGGCGCCGGAGTGTGGCGAATAGGTGTTGCGTTGTTCCTTGTGAAGTTTTGCTGTGCAAATTGGATGCTGTGTTTCGCCTGCATATCAACAGTAACTGCACTTAATCAGCAATTCAGTGGTTGCGGATCACCTCGGAACACCGTGGACAGCACGGCAGCACAGTGGTTAGCACTGCTGCCTCACAGAGCCAGGGTCCCGGGTTCAATTCCTGGCTTGGGTCACTGTCTGTGTGGAGTCTGCACGTTCTCCCCGTGTCTGCGTGGGTTTCCTCCAGGTGCCCCGGTTTCTTCCCACAGTCCGAAAGTTAGGTGGTTAGGTGGATTGGCCATGCTAAATTGCCCCTTAGTGTCAGGGGGACTTGCTAGGTTATGGGGATGGGACTTGGGTGGGATTGTGGTTGGTGCAGACTCGATGGGCCGAATGGCCTTCTTCTGCACTGTAGGATTCTATGATCTGGAGCCGTGAAGGGTGTTTTGTAAATGCACCTTCTGTCTGTATTCGGGAAAACTCCCTACTTGATGAACAAACTTGGCACAGATGTGGATAGGGGCTGTGGCTCAGTTGCACCTTTACTGACAAAAATCTGTAAATATTATGCAGAAACAGAAAGCCTTGCATTTACTTAGCACCTTTCATGGCCCCAGAATGCTCTATAGCCAATGAATAAAGTTGCTATCGTCCCAGATGACCATAGGCCAGTGGTTCCCAACGTGTGCCGTGAAGACCCCCAAGTGTGTCGCGAAAGAAAATTCAAAATGGTTCAAAATTCCTGTAATTAAACTAAAACTAACCTTCGTCTTCAACTCTGTGGTTGGAACCTCCAAGACCCGAGGAATCTCGGGCCTCCCGTGCATGTGCCGGCTGGGAAAGAGCCACACGTGCGCGGTTTAGATTTTTTTACGTTTGTTAGGCCAATGCGCACTGACCAACGGGACTTGGAGCTGAAGGCAAAGGTCCTGTCCGCCCGCACAAGAAGCAAAAACTCAAAAAGGGTGCAAGAACCCTGGGAGAAGTGAGAGAGACGGGGAGGCTTAAAAACAAACTGGAGGGAGGACAGGGAGAAATGAAAAATGGGTTTCCCTCGGGTGCTCCGGTTTCTTCCCACAGTCCAAGGATGTGCTGGTTAGGTGGATTGGCCGTGCTAAATTGCCCCTTAGTGTCAGGGGGATTAGCTAGGGTAAATGCATGGGGTTATGAGAATAGGGCCTGGGTGCAGATTCGATGGGCCGAATGGCCTCCTCCTGCACTGTAGGGTTCTATGAAGCTCCCAGTAAGGGAAGAAGACGGAGATAATAGGAGATGTGCCTCAAAAATGTTAACATTTAGAGATGTGCCACGACATATGAAAAATTGGGAACCACAGTCATTGGCTGCTCTCTCCTTTGAGGGAGAGAGCTGACTGGTGGTGATTTAACCAGAGTATCGCCACATCTCGGGCAAAGTTGAGAAGGCTTCGTGAATAACCCCAGCCGGTACGGGAATTGAACCCGCGCTGTTGGCACAGCTTTGCGTCATGAACCAGCCAACTGAGCAGTCACCCTATAATTTAGAAGAAATACTCAGAATTGAAGGCCCTGGTATGTTGGCTGTTCTGCAATTTAACCCATTGAGTAGTGAGAGGTTTGCCTTTTATTAACAGCTACGTTCTCTCTTTTACCCTCCTCCCAGGTACTGAACCTTGGTCGTTCTATTTCATCAATGGATGCTTGAATTTCAATGTGGTTTTCGCATTGGCTCTCTGCGTCCTGCCTCTAACTACCCTCATGGAATTCCTGCTGCAAAGATTTAATGGTAAGGATCTCGCCCAACTCTGACTAGCAAAAACAAAATTCTGTTTGAATTTGACTAAAGTGGAACTCCCAAGCTGGGTTGGCTAAATCAATTAGGCTCGCATCCTTAATCCCGTGTTATAGCTTTCAGAAAATAAGATGATTTAATCAGCAGAAATGATTATGGATGCCTCCTCTTTGTTATTGCCTGGCATCCTGCTAGAATTGCTGGCCCATTTGATCATTTTGAAGTTTTCAGATTCAGAGACTATTTCTTCGGGTGGATGGAGCTATTACAAGGGGGCATAACTATAGGGTTCATGGTGGGAGATATAGGAAGGATATCAGAGGTAGGTTCTTTACGCAGAGAGTGGTTGGGGTGTGGAATGGACTGCCTGCAGTGATAGTGGAGTCAGATACTTTAGGAACATTTAAGCGGTTATTGGATAGACACATGGAGCACACCAGGATGATAGGGAGTGGGATAGCTTGATCTTGGTTTCAGATAAAGCTTGGCACAACATCGTGGGCCGAAGGGCCTGTTCTGTGCTGTACTGTTCTATGTTTAACTGGGATTCCTGGAACTACAAAGGAGATGGTGGACATAACACAAAGTTGCCAAACCCTAACACGGTTTCAGCTGGATCGCCGTCTGTTTTTCTTTACATCGGTGTAACCCTTTGTCAGAAATGCGTTTGAGGAAGAAGCCTGGTCTTCTTTGTGCAGTTACGAACGATAGTTAGTCCTCCGTTATCCATCGGACGGGGCCATGTCTTTTTATTTTTGATTTCTCCATGCTGTTCCTGAGGTGTGCCGACCTCTGTCATTGCTTCTTCATAGAATCCCTACACTGCAGAAAGAAGCCATTCAGCCCGACTCTCCAGCAGAGCATTTTACCCAGACCCAATCCCTGTAATCCCACGTATTTACCCCGCTAATCCATAAAACCATGAGACATTGGAGCAGAATTAGGCCACTCGGCTCATCGAGTCTGCTCCGTCATTCAATCATGGTTGATATTTTTCTCATCTCCATTCTCCTGCCTTTTCCCCATAAACCCCTGATCCCCTTATTAATCAAGAACCTATCTATCTCTGTCTTAAAGATACTCAATGACCTGGCCTCCACAGCCTTCTGCGGCAAAGAGTTCCACAGATTCACCACTCTCTGGCTGAAGAAATTCCTCCTCATTATGGACAAAATGCAAGCAAATGTTGAATGTTCAGCCATGCCTCTAAGTGAATATTCAAGTCCCCCTAACCTACAAATCTTAGGACACTAAGGGGCAATTTACCATGGCTAATCCCCCTAATCTACACATATTGGGACACAAAGGGACAATTTTACCCAGACCCAATCCCTGTAATCCCACGTAATCTCACGGGGGATTGGCCATGCTAAATTGCATGGCCAATCCCCCTAATCTACACATATTGGGATACTAAAGAGCAATTGAGCATGGCCAATCCACCTAACCTGTGCACCTTTGGAGGAAACTGGAGCACCCGGAGGAAGCTCACACAGACATGCAAACTCCACATAAACAGTCACCCGAGGCCGGAATTGAATCCGAGTCCCTACTGCTGTGAGGAAGCACTGCTAACCCCTGTGCCACCTTGCCGCCCCTTGAACAGCTTCTTGGTGGAGTTGGTCCTGAGAGGAAGAGAAACTTCCCACCCTGTCATCTTGACCTTCATCTGAGTAATGCACAGGATCACACGATGATGAATTGTGGGAGGGGTGTCTCTTAGCCTCAACTGCAGAGGGCACAACCAGAGGGAGACACCTAAAGAGGCAAAATGAATCGATTTAGCTGCTACCCTGTTTATTCTTGAAAGTTTTTACGGTTCTGCAAGTGATGAAACTGGCCAAAATCATCTCCATTATAGTAACAAGCACTAAGCTGCTGAGTTCAGCTGAAGCAGTATTTCTTTCATTCATTCATGGAATGTGGGCTTCGCTGGTAAGGCCATCATTTATTGCCCATCCCTAATTGCTTCTAGGGATGCTCCAATAATTGCTATCCCTTGACTAATGAGGGGTAAAGGCAGCCATAGTCCCAGCTTGCTAGTGGTGCACATTGTTGGAAAGTGCGCGTTTGTGAAAATCAAGCCAAGGATGAAGTTGGATCGGCGATACTGGCGCTTACCCTCCCTTCCCATGTTGCCAGAAACACAACTGGCCAGTTAGCCTCTCCCTGTGTTGCAATTGTCAAAGCTTTCATGCAAAGAATGCTTGCTTGGAGTTTGGTTCTGAAGGACTCTGGAGACCAAGATCCCAGCATGCATTCAGAACTCAGAATAATGACAAATAAATAAAAACAAACCCCTCAGCCTTGACCCGATAGAATCAATGCGCCAGAATTGTGCAAGTATAAAAATCAGTGACCTATAAACAAGGAACTAGTGACTCTTGTTCCCCTTAATATTCAGGATAAAATCCGGCCGAATATTCACTTCAAGGCCTGGCTGAACATTCAACATTTCATGTCATCTGCTTACATTTTGTCCATAATGTAATTGAGAACTAAGCAATTAAAGATATTATTGAATTGAGAATTAAGCAATTGAGAATTGACCAATTAAAATATTACTGAAAAGAGAGGTATGTTACTGAAGCTTTTTGGCTTAGACTCATCAGGACAAATGCAAGAATGCCAAATTTCAAACAGTATAAGACAGGGTGCTGATTGGTTGGCAAGTTGTCTCTGGCTGCGATATTGCCATGGAGAAAGCAATGAAAAACTATCGGCTCCCCAGGCTACTGGAGAATTCAAAAAAGATGCAAGGCATATTCCTTTTGAAAAGATCAGGGCCCCTCATATCAATGTACATCACTTAAAGTGTGAATGAGCCACATTATGAGCTTGACTGATTATCTTAAGTTGGTTGTTAGTGTAGTTATTGTCACACTCAGGATTGTCCAGCAAATGCTGCCCAATTGTGGTATCACATCCAATAGTAGGCATTTTGCTTTGGGGTTTTGGAAGCACAGGCTGGCTGAGTATTTTAGTTTTCATTAGTGTAACAAGTAGGCTTTCATTAACACTGCAATGAAGTTACTATGAAAATCCCTTAGTCGCCACACTACGGCGCCTATTCGGGTACACTGAGGGAGAATTTAGATTGGCCAAGGGAGAATTCAGAGTGGCCAATGCACCTAACAGCACGTCTTTCGGACTGTGGGAGGAAACAGGAATACCTGGAGGAAACCCACGCAGACATGGGGAAGATGTGCAGACTCCGCACAGACAGTGACTCAAGCCAGAATTGAACCCGGGTCCCTGGCGCTTTGAGGCAGCAGTGCCAACCACTGTGGCACCGTGCCGCCCCATGGCCTATAGGCTGCCTGTTACCAACAATCAAAGGCACACGCTATTCAATCTAGGCGTCCAATCAAAAACTAACTCTTAAGCTCGTCAACATCTTTCAGTTTCCCCAAGCGAGGGTTTTTACTTCTGACTTTGTAATGGAATTTCCTTCTTTTGGATTAATGCTGCCTTCATTGACCTCTTCCCCTAGCACTTTATATTCTGCTGACAGTACGACATAGAGGAAGAATTCGCAATGTGACTTTGGTAAAGAAAAGCCACTAGAGAGCACTATTGGCTTATATTTGTCTATTTGCAACGATCAAAACAGATCCCATCTGGAATAGGTTCACAGATTTGGTTTAGGAAAGCAATCTTGAAGCAAATTAATGGAAACCTACTCATTAAAAAAAAATCTGAAGAAATTATCTTTAAATGTGTAGAATGGGGGTAGGGGGAAGGTACAAACATTTTTGAGTGGAAATGTCACTGTATTCAACTGAACATAAATGTTGCTTCATTATCTGACTTTAGAATACTGAAGCTTCAAATCATCCGTTTCAGGTCTACACAACGTTGGGTTTTGTAGATCTTGCTCTGATCTAGCCTGAGATGTCAAAAATGAATTTAATATGCAAAATAGTACAATTGTTTGCTTAATTGGGGCTGTAAATAGTCCAGTGGGAAAAGTCCAAACATAAGAACATGAGAGTTGGAATAGAATAGGATAGAATCCCTAGAAGTGCAGAAGGAGGCCATTCGGCCTATCGAGTCTACACTGACCCTCCAAGAAGTAGGAGCAGGATGGGAAGGCAATGGCCTAGAGGTATTATTGCTAGACACCCGGGTTCGAATCCCGCCACGGCAGATGGGATTTGAATTCAATTTTAAAAAAATCTGGATTTAAGAATCTACTGAGAGGCCTGGATAGGGTAGACTCTCAGAGGCTATTTCCAAGGGCTGAAATGGTTGCTACGAGAGGACACAGGTTTAAGGTGCTGGGGGGTAGGTACAGAGGAGATGTCAGGGGTAAGTTTTTCACTCAGAGGGTGGTGGGTGAGTGGAATCGGCTGACGTCGGTGGTGGTGGAGGCAAACTCGTTGGGGTCTTTTAAGAGACTTCTGGATGAGTACATGGGATTTAATGGGATTGAGGGCTATAGATAGGCCTAGAGGTAGGGATATGATCAGCGCAACTTGTGGGCCGAAGGGCCTGTTTGTGCTGTGGCTTTCTATGTTCTATGTACTGATGGCCATGAAACCATTGTCGATTGTCAGAAAACCCATCTGGTTCACTAATGTCCTTTAGGGAAGGAAATTTGCCATCCTTACCTGGTCTGGCCTACCTGTGACTCCAGAGCCACAGCAATGTGGTTGACTCTCAACTGCCCTCTGAACAAGGGCAACTAGGGATGGGCAATAAATGCTGGCTAGCCAGCGATGCCCATGTCCCACAAATGAATGAAAATGAATTAAGGAGTAGGCCAAATGGATCCTGTAGCCTGTCTTTCAATAAGATCATGGCTGATGACCTGAACTCTACTAATGGTTGAAGGAAATAGTCCATTTAAGGAAATGCTGGGCAAGCAGATGAAGGAGAAGAGAATGTATAGTTACAATGATAGATTTTGAAGAGGAAGACTGAGAGGAGGCTTGAATGGAGAGTAAACACTGGCATGTACCTGTTGGGCTGAATGGCCTGCCTCTCTGCTGTATACTCTATGTAAGAAGTCTCACAACACCAGGTTAAAGTCCAACAGGTTTATCTGGGCATCTCCACATCATACTCTATGTAATCCACTTCATCACCGGTTTCCTACATCACTTGATTCCCTAAATCAACTGATCTCTGTCTCGATTGTACTCCATGACTGGGCATCTACAGCCTCCTGAGGGACATCATTTCAAAGATTCAAAACACTCTCTTGTTGAAGACATCCCTCCTCATTTCAGCCCCCAGATTTGACAAAAACGCACTGATTTGTCTAATTGGCAGTGTGTAGGCATGGGTCGTTTTGATGCCTCCAGGCATTGACCTGCAGTTGAAGTGCTCCAAGAGGTTGATGTGTATCACTGATTTGCAAGAGCAAAACATGCTGTATTCCCAGTTAACCCACCAGTCATCAGTATCCACAGGCCGGTGATTGGGTTGGAGTGGGCAGGAGGATTTCCGTCATGGTGGAGACATCATCACAGAATTGGATGATTATTCACTTCTTGCAAAAATAAAGGCCTTTATTTCACCCATTTCCCATTTGCGCTCCCCACCTGCATAACACCAATAATGAGCACCAATATTTCCTGATGTTGTCCCTGATCCAGTCACTAGAGACAGCCATGAGAAGTTGAGGAAGATGCTTGTCAGAGTTTCCAAAATGAGCATTCTTGTGAGAAACATCTAGCCTGTTCTGAAAATTGCAAGAACAGCTGAAACGAAGCTTTGGAACTGTTAATCATTCATTCTAAAAAAAATTTAATGACAAAAAATAACATTTGAATTTCGCTGCTGGTATTCCTTTAGGAATTAACCTTGCTTTGACCAAATGCAATTCTTGATTGGTAGGGGGATCAAAGGTTACGGGGGAAAGGTGGAAGAATGGGGTTGAGAAACATATCAGCCATGATCGAATGATGGAGAAGGCTTGATGGGCCAAATGGCCTAATTCTGTTCCTACTGCTTATGGTCTTATGGTCTATTCTATACAAACATGACAGAAGAATAGAATAAGTAGGAGCAGGAGTAGACCACCCAACCCTCAGGCTTCTCCTCCATTCAAAAAGGTCATGGCTAATCTGAACTTGGCCCCACCCAGCTCCACTGTCCGGCTTGTCTATCTCTGATATCAAACAGAAGGTTCTGGAAACATTCAGCAGGTCTGTCAGCATCTGAGAAACAAAGTTAACATTTCAAGTCTAATAAGATTCTTCATCCGAATTGTCTGACTCAACCTTGAATGAATTAAAGGATGGAGGCTCTCAGCTCTCTCAGAGAAGAAATCCCTTTTGATCTCTACCCTAAATGCAAAATTCCTTTTTCTGAATCCATGTTCCCGGTTCTATATTTGCACATGAGGTTAAACATCCTCTCAGCATCTTACCTATTGAACCTCCTCAACATTTTATAGGGGCAATTCTCCCAGCCCGTTGCACTGCTCGAGCAACGCAACGGGCCGGGCGACTCAAGCGGAAGCCATGTAGCGGGCATCCCGCTGGACGCCATGGCCTCCACATGTCTCTGGCCGCCAGATTTCTTGCGTTGTTAGCTCTGTGCCAGAAATTGGCACGGAGCTGAATAAATTATTCTAATGAGCATTTCAATACCATTAGCAGGCCCGGAACTGAAGTCTGTGGGCCTGCTAGCGCCACTCCCCCCCCACTCCACCACCCCCCACCCCCCACCCATCCTGGAGTGTTTCACTCCAGCGGAGTTTAAAGTTTTAAAGTTTATCCATTAGTGTCACAAGTAGGCTTACATTAACACTGTAATAGTTAGGTGTATTGACCCAAACTGGCACCAGACTGTGGCGACTAGGGGATTTTCACAGTAACTTCATTGCAGTGTTAATGTAAGCTTTACTTGTGACTAATAAATAAACTTTAATGAAGTTACTGTGAAAATGCCCTAATAATAGCAGGGAGGTGGCAGCCCAACCCTGCTGGAGTGAAGGAGGACCATGGAGGCCTTCCAAGAGGTCGGGGGTAAGGGGGATGACCCCTGGGCATTGCCAGCTTGGCAGTGCCAGCCTGGCCCCCTGGCACTGCCCAAGGGGCAAAGTGGCAATGCCCAGGGGACACCTTGGCACGACCCACCAGGCATTAAACAGTGCCAAGGGGGTGGTGCCAGGTGCAGGACCTAATGGGGGCGAGGCGTCAGGGGGTTATCGGTGGAGGGTCCCGGTGCCACTCTGCACGGGCTAGTGACAGAGGGAGGGAAGCCAATGATTGGGGTTGGCGGGGGGGGGGGGGGGGGGAATTCTGTTGGGACTCTGGGCGGGGATCGAAGCGGGCTTCGGGGAGGGGGTGAGTCGGGGAGGCCAGCAATGCGGTGCTACTGCGCATGCGCTGTGATAGATCGGACAGTACACAGTGGCCTACTCAGCGCTATGCTGCCGGCCTCTCCACCAGGAATAGGCCCCATCCACAGCTTTTTAATGAGATTCACGCTAGGGCTCTCTGTGATGCACAGAGTGTGGGAGATTCAGTATGGAAATCCTGCTAAAAAATCTGGCGGGATTTTCTCCAGTTTTTACGCGAAGTTGGCACTATGAATTTTATTTGGGAGAATCCCACCCTATAATCCCACCCTGGGCGGCACGGTAGCACAGTGGTTAGCACTGCTGCTTCACAGCTCCAGGGACCTGGGTTCGAATCCCGGCTCGGGTCGCTGTCTGTGTGGAGTTTGCACATTCTCCCTGTGTCTGCGTGGGTTTCCTCCGGGTGCTCCGGTTTCCTCCCACAGACCAAAGATGTGCGGGTTAGGTTGATTGGCCATTCTAAATTGCCCCTTAGTGTCCCGGGATGCACAGATTAGAGGGATTAGTGGATAAATATGTAGGGATATGTGGATAGGGCCTGGGTGGGATTGTGGTTGGTGCAAACTCGATGGGCCGAATGGCCTCTTTCTTCACTGTAGGATTCTATGATTCTATATGTTTCCATAAGACCACTTCACATTTTTCTAAGCTCCAATGGGTATCGGTCCAATCTGCTCAACCTTTCTTCACAATAGAATTCCTACAACGCAGTAGGAGGCCGTTCGGCCCATCAAGTCTGTACCGACACTCCGACAGAGCATCCCACTTGGGCCCTGTCCCTGTAACCCCACGTATTTACCCTGCTAACCCCCTAATCTACACATCTTGGGACACTAAAGGACAATTTAGCATGGACAGTTCACTTGCACATCTTTGGACTGTGGGACGAAACCGGAGAACCCAGAGGAAACCCAGGCAGACACGGGGGAAAACATGCAAACTCTGCACAGACTGGAAGACCCAAGGCTGGAATTGAACTTGGGTCCCTGGCGCAGTGAGGTAGCAGTCCCAACCCTTTCAGGAATCAACCTAGTGAACATCCTCTGAACTCCAATGCAAGTAAATCCTTGGATAAGGAGACCAAAACTGTACGTGGTATTCAAGTAGCTTTCCTTTTAGTGAAGATTCGGAGTCTGGAGTTCTACCGCCCCGCCCGCCACGGGAACCGGAGCGGGCGAGGGGTGGACCATGGAAAAGCCTGTTGACTTTGGGCGGGATTTTACAGTTTTGGGACGAGCGAGGCCATAAAATCCCACCCAGTATCTTCTCGAGACTCCTGAAGAACAGCTGATTCCGACTGCCTCACGCTTTGACCGGTGATCACAGGGATTAAAAAGGGCCTTGGTGTTAAATGGCAGCAGAAGCTAATGGGCGGATTGCCAGCAACCTGTCAGCATAATGCCTGGCTTCATCCATTCAAACACAACTTCACCTCACTGACATTCAGTAAATTGCTACCTATGTATTTGTCTTCTAAAGTGACCTCTTTAAATACTGTGCACAACTTCCATTAGCATAAATCCAGGAGCACTCGGAATGTTTGTTGCCCTTCTGAGTAAGGTTAAAATGTTGGAATTATTTTTCAACCTACGTCATGAGCTCTAACTGTAGTGACCTCAGTTTGGATAATTTCTTAATTGACTTCACTTATTTTTAATATCAGCCTCTATCGTCGGGTTCACTAAATTACACTGTGCTCTGATACGTGCGTACTCTGCTCTTTCCTCAGATTTACTCCGTCGGTTTTCTAACCGTATAATTTTATTGGTCCATAAAACCTATCTTGATGAGTGAGTGCTAGAAAGGCAGTGGAAATGAGTAGATCAGAGATAGTCCTATCCATTATTCGATTGAATAAAAGAGCTAGAAACACCATTCTGACAAAACAGCCCCACTTGATTGGCACCTCATCCGTTATAGAATCATAAAAACCTCACAGTGCAGAAGGAGGCCATTCGGCCCATTCAGCCTGCACTGACAACAATCCCACCCAGGCCCTATCCCCATAACCCCACGCATTTACCCTTCTAATCCCCCTGACTCAATGGGATGATTTAGCATGGCCAATCAACCTAACCTGCGCATCTTTCAGGCTGTGGGAGGAAACCGGAGCAGCCGGAGGAAACCCACACAGACACGGGGAGAACGTGCAAACTCCACACAGACATCATCAGCTTCAACATTCACTCCCTCCATCACTGACGCACAATGGCAACAGTTTGTACCACTTACAAGGTGCACTGCAGGAACTCATTAAGGTTCCCACAACCTCTACCACCTAGATGGACAAGGGCAGCAGATGTGCTTTCTTCCATCTTCTTCCGTTGGGAAAAAGATACAAAAGTCTGAGGTCACATACTAACCGCAAGAACAGCTTCTTCAAACTGCTGCCATCGGACTTTTGAATGGACCTATCTCGCATTAAGTTGATCTTTCTCTACATCCTAGCTATGACTGTAACACTACATTCTGCACTCTTTCCTTTTCTTCTCTATGAACAGTATGCTTTGCCAGTATAGCGCGCAAGAAACAATACTTTTCACTGTATACTTACACATGTGACAATAATAAATCAAATCAGATACATGGAAACACGACGACCTGCACATTTCCCTCCAAGCTGCTCACCATCCTGACTTGGAACTATGTCACCGCTCCTTCACCGTCGCTGGGTCAAAATCCTGGAGCTCCCACCTCAACAGCACTGTGGGTGTACCCACACCACATGGACTGCAACGCTTCAAGAAGGCAGCTCACCATCACCTTCTCAAGGGCAATTAGGGATGGACAATAAGTGTTGGCCAGCCAGCGACACCCCACATCCTGCAATTTAAAAAAAAATAATGTACCATGGGCCAGCTTTTCACTATCAGGGTGGAAAGTTTGAGTTAAGAGATTTTTGCCTCGGCAGACCTATTGTTGTATAAGTGGTCCCTGCATGCGCTGTTTTTACCCTGGGGAGATGGGAGTGGGACCTTGTCGGGCCCGTGGACTCTGGAAGCAGTTCTGATCTGGCCACAGAGGCAGGTGAGTGCAGAGGTGGGCTGGTTAGAAGGCCCACCTCAACTCCCTGGGACTTTGCATCTCTTGTATTAAAGGCTGTTATGTCCTCAAAGTCCTCATTCCTCACATCTCCCATGCCCTCTCACCCAGTCCAAAGATGTGCGGGTTAGATTGATTGGCCATGCTAAAATTGCCCCTTAGTGTCCTGAGATGTGTAGGTTAGAGGGATTAGCGGGTAAATATGTAGGGATATGGGAATAGGGCCTGGGTGGGATTGTGGTCGGTGCAGACTCGATGGGCCGAATGGCCTCCTTCTGCATTGTAGGGTTCCTATGATTTCAGTATGCACTTTTGCATGGAGTCAGTGGGCCACATACTAAGTAGTCATTCTTGAAATGTTCATGTAAAAAAACACCCATTTAGAAATCCCCTTTGAAAAAAAGTTGCTGCTCTGACAACCCTGTGAGTGTCAATCAGGCAGAACAATAACAGAATAACAGAAGCCGTACCTCACTTCACACCTCTTAAGCTTGTCCAAATAAACAAACAGACATTGAAAAGAAAGAATAACTTGTACCTTCCTAAAAAATATCAATCAATTAAATCCACCTTTATCTTTCAAGCTTTCTAAACAGATCACTGCAGAGCTAATCAACGAATGAGTCTTGGCGCTCAACCAAGCATTCACAATGAAGACATCTGTTTTGTTGATATAGTTCCCAGATGGCCTCATTATGAATCCTTGGCATGGCTCCAATTTCACTAATTCACTAATAGTTTAGCAAAGTTCTGTTTCTACAGGCTGAAGAGGAGTGTTTGCTCCGGGCAGAGGGGCATTATTGGTGGCATGGGTATGACCATGGGTCTTTGAGAAACTGGTCCAAATCCACTAAAATTGCCTGAGATGCCTATCCCCACAATAGAACTGTCCAGGTCTGGAGTGCAGGATATGGGCTTGCTACCCAGGCTGTTATCTGTGCTAGTAAAAATTGCCAATGCTGGGAATGGGGGCATGAATCCCAGAATTAGGGCGGCATGGTGGCACAGTGGTTAGCATTGCTGCCTCACAGCGCCCAGGGACTTGGGTTCAATTCCTTGGATCACTGTCTGTGCGGAGTTTGCACGCTCTCCCCGTAACTGTGTGGGTTTCCTCCAGGCGCTCCGGTTTCCACCCACAGTCCAAAGATGTGTGGGTTGGGTGGATTGCCCATGCTAAATTGACCCATTATGTCCCAAGATGTATAGGTTTGGTAGATTAATGGGGTAAATACGTGGGGTTACAGGGATAGGGTGGGAGGCCTGGGTAAGATGATCTATCGGAGAGGCGGTGCAGACTCCATGGGCCAAGTGGCCTCCTTCTGCATTGTAGGGTTTCTGTGAGGTCCTGCCTACCTCCAGAATCAATCCAATTCTGCAAAAGTCAGGGCTAACGGTGTCTAACAGATACTTAATCACTTGAAATTGATTTTTTCACAGTAACTTCATTGCAGTGTTAATGTAAGTCTACAAATAAATAAACTCTAAAACTTTTGTCTTTAAAACTTAAACCTTTAAAGAGAGAAATATTGCAGAGAAGAATATTAGATTGTAGTATAATGCAGTGATGTAGTGCAATTTTGAAAATTATGATAGGCATTGATAATGTAAACAAGAATTCAAGTACTAAAAGAACATAATTTAGGAATGACAGTTCAGTGCAGCCATTAGACGCAACCGTGTAAGGAAGTTAGTGGAAAGTCAATGTGAACATAAAGGAGATTCCACAGGTGGCACCTCAGACAGTGCAGCACTCCCTCAATATTGCACTGGAGTTTCAGCTTTGATTTTATGCCTAACTCCTGGGGTGGGACTTGAACCCGGAGCCTTGTGACACAAAGGCCGGAGGTTTACTGGCAGGCCCGCCCCGATGCCAGGGGCCGGGCGAGGCTTGGAGGTCGGCATTCTCCGTTGGCCTCAGGCGGAATCGTACGAACCTTGGGCGGACGTGCTTGCAAAATTCCGCCCAGGGTCAGCACTTCTAATGAGTCAACCACAGCTGACACTGTGTGAAGCTCCTCCTCATTGTTTTTACAGTTACATTTCACGTCTCAAATTATTCAAGTACCGTATTCCGAAATGTAACTTTTCAAAAATAAAATCTATCTAATTTGCATTTGAATGAATCAGCCCAAGCTGCTTCTACCATCTCCGTAGGGAGTCTGTTCCATAGATTGTCCATGCTCTCTGCAATGTTGTTTGCATAGAATGCTAATAGACTACCACAGAATGCTAACCAAGAAAGATTTTGATTATATAAAGTACTAAATTGAGCGTAAAGTGACAATTACTGTATAATGTAATCCTGGATTCCAAATTGAGACTGCTAATAACTGAATGCAACACATCTTAAAGATTTTCAATTAAACAAAATTGTTGATGGCAGACAGTAAAGAATGTCAAAGGTGAACTATATTTTTCAGTTCCTTTCTAACGCCCTATTAAAAGGCCTGTTATTCAAAGTGTCACACATTATGTCTTACAATCTCAAACTTATACTGTTAGAAGCGCAAGTTTGTTGCACCAATTTACTTTGAAAGCCAGAAAAACTTTTCCCCCGGCAACTTTTGTCTGAATGTTTCATGTATTTTGATACAACATTGACTCTTCCTCTTGTTCCAGTTCACAACCTGGGTCGCCCCTATTGGCTGACGCTTTCACCCATGTACATCTGGATTCTGGTGTTCTTCACTCGACCTCACAAGGAGGAGCGTTTCCTGTTTCCCATCTATCCCCTCTTCTGTCTCTGTGGGGCAGTGGCTCTTTCTGCGTTACAGGTGAGTGTTTGGTCTGATTTGGATCCCCCTGGTCTTGATGGGTGCTGGTACATGGGGAGTTAATGCCATGGGAATATTTAATGTGTAAAAGAATTGTTTGCCCTCCAGTTTGCTTCACCGCCATCTCTCCAGTTGCCTGAAACGGATAAATCATGCTGCAATATATGAACCCTTAGAAAATGGTTCCCCAATACCTAGTTCACAAAGGGTGTTTTCCCACATGTGACCCTGCGCATTAAATGACGGTTTATTGTGGATAGGACGTACATAAGTGCTGAGATCAAACCTGTGGTTTTCAACTATAGTCCGAGCTTGCATGAAGTTGCAGCAAGGATCATTCAGAAGCAAAGAGCCTGGGCTGTTTGCTAACTCTGTCTACATTGAGTGCTGCTTCTAACTGGCACCTTCGACCTTGCCCTTGTTGAAGGGCGGCATGGTGGCACAATGGTTAGCACTGTTGCCTCTCGGCGCCAGGGACCCGGGTTCGATTCCCGGCTTGGGTCACTGTCTGTGCAGAGTCTGCACGTTCTCCCCATGTCTGCGTGGGTTTCCTCTGGGTGCTCTGATTTCCTCCCACATTCTGAAAGACATGCTGATTAGGTGCATTGACCCGAACAGGTGCCGGAATGTGGCAACTAGGGGAATTTCACAGTAACTTCATTGCAGTGTTCATGGAAGCCTTACTTGTGACTGATAAATAAACTTGAACTTGAAGACTGTTGGCTTCCTATTCTCACTTTTAGAAATAGGAATAAGTAGGAATGGACAGTAATTTCACCTAATATCTCTGATATATTTCACTCGTGGATGGCGAGGATCCTTCAACGTGGGAACTGAGTAGGTCATTCTCTTTTATTACATGGGTTTCTGGCATTTCTGCTAGTATATATTGGAATTATATTACATTATTCCGTTTACATTTCCATGAAAGTTACAAGGTAGAATTCTCCATCAGATGCGTCTAGCAATCTGTCACCAAGTGGCGGATGGGGAGGCGATGGCCTAGTGGTATTATCGCTAGACTATTAATCCAGAAACTCAGCTAATGTTCTGGGAACCCGGGTTCGAATCCCTCCACGGCAGTTGGTGAAATTTTAATTCAATAAAAAATATCTGGAATTAAGAATCTACTGATGACCATGAAACCATTGTTGAATGTTGGAAAAACCCATCTGGTTCACTAATGTCCTTTAGGGGAGGAAATCTGCCGTCCTTACCTGGTCCTGGCCTACATGAGCCACAGCAATGTGGTTGGCTTTCAACTGCCCACCAAGGGCAACTAGGGATGGGCAATAAATGCTGGCCAGCCAGTGACGCCCATGTTCCATGAATGAATAAATAAACATTCCTACTGGTTGGGTGGATGTGTGTGTGCGTGTGTGTGCATGTGTGTGCGTGTGTGTGTGTGTATGTTATCAAATGAAACTGATGCCAATCATATAGGGTGCGCGCGTGTGCGTGCATGTGTGCGTGCGTGCGTCCGTGCATCCCTCCCTCCCCCCATCCCCCCCCTCCCTGCTCAGATGGTATCACCGTGATACGGGCAGAATAAGTGACTAAACTTATTTAGCTGATGCATCGCATATCATTTATCCACATAGAACACTGTAACTGTTTAAGTGTAAAGGTTATTTATGAGTGTCTCAAGTAGGCTTACACTGCACTGCAATGAAGTTACTGTGAAAAATCCCTAGTCGCCACACTCTGGGGTACACTGAGGGAGAATTTAGCATGGCCAATGCATCTAACCAGCACGTCTTTCAGACTGTGGGAGGAAACCCACATAGGCACGGGGGGGGGAAGGTGCAGACTCCGCGCAATCGGGAATCGAACCCGGGTCCTTGGCAGCAGTGCTTGTCACTGTGCAGGCGTGACTGGGAGCACTGCCGTGAAGTTACCCATGAACAATGCGCTGGTGTCAGATCCAGCAGAGACCGACCAGCGAAACAATCTTTCTTTGCAAGTTCTGAGCTCTGCCCCTCTGTGTTTAACTTGCCCACTTTCCCACCAATAAAGAACATCAGATCCCCACTTTACATGTTAGGCATGAAAGACCAAGATGGCAAAATTAGTATTCTGTAATCATCACAGAAAAACATATTGGAATTCTCGAAACAACGTGTCTTCAGCTTATACTGACATAGGAGGATGGTACCATAAAACTCTTCAACATCTGTCTGAATATAAATGAAACAAAGGGTTGAACGTGCTGCCTCCACGCAAAATATTAGTAATCTTGTTCCATTTATAAACTAAAAGCAGATGACGGGTTGTGAACTCGGCACAACATCGTGGGCCGAAGGGCCTGTTCTGTGCTGTACTGTTCTATGTTCTATGTTCTATTTGATTCTGGAATGTCATTTTTAAAAGAATTCCACATAAAGGGTAGAATAATTTCCTATCGGATCACATGCTAGATTATACATCTTCAGCAAAATGGTAATTAAATAAATAATGTCTCTCTCCTGACTGCATTTTCTACGCTCTCGTTCCTGAAGGGAAAATAGTGAGTATCTTAATGGTCGTCAACTGTTTAATTCAAGGCACATGTCTATTAAAGGGGTATAAATTATAGCAGAACATTGCAGTTCAGATCAAAGCTCTGTGAGCTGTCTCTCCTCTGATACAATGCAGGTCCAAATAAGGACTGAAATCTTGGGCACTGTCAAAGGCTTTGTTGATACAGCAACAAATAACTGAGCCACATAGGCAGTAATGTCTGACAGCAATGCATGTCCAGCTTAGGGGTAAATCTCCTCATTCCCGGACCCTATTCAATGATACCTGGATTGTATGACCATGAGTATGACCGTGTTCGGCCCATGTGCTTAAGTAGCTCCTGTACACGAACAGGCCACAACTGATAAATGGCCAATTGAGTGAACAGCCCAAACGCAGGCTAGGTGGATTGGCCATGCTAAATAGCCCCTTAGTGCCTTAAGATGGGCTAGGGGGATTAGTGGCATGAACACGTGGGGCTATGAGGTAGGGCGGGGATGGGCCTGGGTAAGATGCTCTGTCGGAGTGTCGGTGCAAACTTAAAATCCCTACAGTGCAGAAGGAAGCCATTTGGCCCATCGAGCCTGCACCAACAACAATCCCACCCAGGCCCTATCCCCGTAACCCCATGTATTTACCCTGCTAATACCCCTGACAACCCGCACATCTTTGGAGTGTGGGAGGAAACCAGAGCACCCAGAGGAAACCCACATGGAGAGAATGTGCAAACTCCGCACAGTCACCCAAGGAATCGAACCCAGGTCTCTGGCGCTGTGAGGCAGCAGTGCTAACCACTGTGCCACCGTGCTGCCCCATTTGATGGGCTGAATGACACTGTAGGGATTCTATGATCTGTGAAACTGCACTCCATCAAGAGGTGGAGATGCCGGCGTTGGACTGGGGTAAACACAGTAAGAAGTCTCACAACACCAGGTTAAAGTCCAACAGGTTTATTTGGTAGCAAATACCATAAGCTTTCGGAGCGCTGCTCCTTAGTCAGATGGAGTGGAAATGTCACACATTTCCACTCCATCTGACGAAGGAGCAGCGCTCCGAAAGCTTATGGCTTTTGCTACCAAATAAACCTGTTGGACTTTAACCTGGTGTTGTGAGACTTCTTACTGTCTCCATCAAGAGGTCAGACGGAAAAGAGAGAGCGTGGAGGAGAAAGAAAAGAGATCTTTAAAATACATGCAACTTTATTAATACCTATTTTGCCACCTCTCTATAACTTCACAGTTATGAAGGTGATCTCTGAATTCTTGCTTTTTTAAATTATTCGAACATGGGATGTGAGCATCGCTGGCTGGGCCAGCTTTTATTGCCCATCCCTGAGGGTATTTAAGAGTCATAGAGGTTTACAGCATGGAAACAGGCCCTTCGGCCCAACTTGTTCATGCTGCCCTTTTTTTAATGACTCAGCTAGTCCCAATTGCCCGTGTTTGGCCCATATCCCTCTATACCCATCTTACCCATGTAACTGTCTAAATGCTTTTTAAAAGACAAAATTGTACCCGCCTCTACTGCTATCTCTGGCAGCTTGTTCCAGACACTCACCACCTTCTGTTGAAAGAATTGCCCCTTTGAACTCTTTTGTATCTCTCCCCTCTCACCTTAAACCTATACCCTCTAGTTTTAGACTCCCCTACCTTTGGGAAAAGATATTGACTATCTAGCTGATCTATGCCCCTCATTATTTCAACCAACATTATAGTCAACCACATTGCTGTGGCGCTGGAGCCACATGTAGGCCAGACCAGGTAAGGACGACAGATTTCCTTCCCGAAAGGACATGAGTCAACCGGATGGGTTTTTGCGACAATGGTTTCATGGTCATCATCAGGCTTTTAATTCCAGATTTTTATTGAATTCACATTTCACCATTTACCAGGGTAGGATTCGAACCCGGGTCCCCAGAGCATTACGCTGGGTCTCTGGATTACTAGTCCAGCAACAATGCCACTATGACACTACCTCCCCTCTGGCTTGCAAGATCCTACTATAAATTCACAAAACGCTATTGGGAAGCAGGGTTAGCTCAGCTCACGCACATGCGGAATTAAACTGTAAAGGGCTAAAGCATTCTTCCTATGTTTTCCTTCCGTAGTGGCATGATTGAAATGGGGGGGAGGGGCGAGGCGAGGGGGGAGGGCACTGCATTGCTCTGTGGTACATTCTCGAGAGATAGTGACAGTTGACGAGGTTTGTTACGAGTACTGAGTATTGAATTCTGTGTCCAATTGCCACATTCTCCTGATAATTGCATACCGCTCAGCAACACAGCGACAGCAGAGTGCAGGCATTCCGTGCATTCCGTATGACATTCCCATTTTAATTGAATTTTTAAAAAAATCCCAGGGGAGGCAGTCACTGGACTAGTAGTCCACAGACCCTGGGGTAACGGGGGAAAGTATTTCGAGCATTCCTGATGACATTCCCATCAAATTTCAAATCCTACCACGGCATTTAGTGGAATTTCAATTCAATTAAAAGTCTTGACAATGACCGTAAAACCATTGTAGTTGTCGGGTGAAAAAATACATCTCTAATTCACTAATGGAATGAGCTGCCAGAGGAGGTGGTAGAGGAGGGTATGATGGCAACATTTAAAAGACATTTGGGCAGGCACATGGATGGGAAAGGTTTAAAGGGATATGGGCCAAACGCAGGCAAATGGGACTAATTCAGTTTACGAAACCTGGCCGGCATGGACAAGTTGGGCCGAAGGGCCTGTTTACGTGCTGTATATCCCTCTGATTCTATGACTTTAATGTCCTCAACAAAACCAGCTGGTCTGGCCTATGTGTGACTCCATGTGGTTGATTCTTAACTGCCCTCTGAAATGGCCAAGCAAGTCACTCAGCTCAAGGGCAATTAGGAATGGGCAACCAATGTTGGCCTTGCCAACGATGCCCATATCCCTTGAAAGAATTTTTTTAAATTGGAGGTTGCTGAAAGGAGAGACAGTTCCAACAAAGGGTCATATTGGACTCGAAATGTTTAACTTTGTTTCTCCCTCCACAGATGCTGCCAGCCCCGCTGGGTTTTTCCAGCACTTTCTATTTTTATATCAGATCTCCAGCAACTGCAGCTTTTTTTTATGTTCCAGAAGTTTTTTGTCTTCTCACCTGGACCAACACAAGAATGCCAAATTTCAAAGGATTGCAACTAGTTGCACACAAAAGAAAAGGGGGTGCTGATTGGTTGGCAAATCATAGAAACCCTACAGTACAGAAAGAGGCCATTCGGCCCATCGAGTCTGCACCAACCACAAACCCACCCAGGCCCGACCCCCATATCCCTACATATTTACCCACGAATCCCTCTAACCTACGCATCTCAGGACACTAAGGGCAATTTATAGCATGGCCAATCAACCTAACCCGCACATCTTTGGACTGTGGGAGGAAACCGGAGCACCCGGAGGAAACCCACGCAGACACGAGGAGAACGTGCAAACTCCACACAGACAGTGACCCAAGCCGGTAATCGAACCCAGGTCCCAGGATCTGTGAAGCAGCAGTGCTAACCACTGTGCTACCGTGCTGCCCACTTTGGCCAAGGTGTTGCCATGGGAGAGAGCAATGGGGCTCTCCATGATCCACAGAAATTCAAATAAGTCTTGAGCATATTCCTCTTGCTTGCAGAGAACGCATCCCTGCTTTGTGCCATTTTGAATTACCAAGGAGCCTCAATGTCCCCATTGCTTTCCCCATGGCGATGCTTTGGCCAATCTGAGTCAATTTGCGAGTCAACTTGCCAACCAATCAACACCTTTTTTTCTCCTGTGGTGTAAATTGTTGTGATCGCTTGAAATTTGGCATTCTTGTGTTTGTCCTGAGTTTGTCCAAAGCAAGAAAAGTTTTGGCAACCTGCCTCCATGTTCAACAATATACAAGTTCTGTGCGAGCGAGCAATTGCAAGTTGGAAGTAGCCGAGGTTCCTTAGCTACAGAATTATTAAAATGAAAAGACCATCTTATCCATAAAATATATAGATTCAGGAGAGGCAGGAAAAGAAATCTCAAAATGTACATCATTTATTCAGTGACATCCTAAATTATGGCTTTTCTTACTCTCCGAGAGCAATTTTGTTCTCAGATTTCTAAGTGTCTGGCCCCTCTCCTGCCAACCCATCATCTTCAATCCCTTTCTTTTATTTAGTATATTTTACAGAAGCTGGGTCAACAGCAACTGCGACCTGGGCATTGACTTAGCTGCTGTGGCTCAGAAAAATTAATAATTGATAGGGCAACATGGTGGCACAGTGGTTAGCATTGCTGCCTCAAAGTGCCAGGGACCCAGGTTCAATTCCTGGCTTGGGTCACTCTCTGTGCAGAGTCTGCATGTTCTCCCCATGTCTGCGTGGCTTTCCTCCCACAGTCCAAAAGAGCTGACGTTTCGAGTCCTCTTTGTCTCAGCTTTGACAAAGGGTCAACTGGACTCGAAACGTCAGCTCTTTTCTCTCCTCACAGATGCTGCCAGACCTGCTGAGATTTTCCAGCAGCTTCTCTTTTGGTTTCAGGAACCTTCCCTAATTGCTTTGACAAGATATGGTGGCCCATGGTGTTGCCACACTCTGTGTAGTAATTGTTTCGATGACTGAGCAGCTTGCCTGCCTCTCAGCCTCTACAGTGTAGGCCAGACCAGATACAGGGTAACAGCAACAAATAGTTTGCATTTCTGAGGGGGCATCTACTTAGTAAACCATCCCAAGGTGCTTCACAGCAGTTCCAGCAAACTAAATTTGACATCGAGCCATGTGGGGGCAAGTGGCTGAAACCTTGGGATTAGGTGGTGTTTAAGGATCATCTTAAAGGGTGATCAAGGAGGGAATTCAAAGCCTAGGGCCGATGCAGTGAGAGACTCAGCCCCCAATGCTGGAGCGGTTGAAATCAGGATTGCCCGAGCTGCCAGAATTAGAGGAGCGCAGATATTCTGGAGGGATGTGGGGTTGCAAAAGATTACTGAGGTGGGGAGTGGTGAGGCCACAGAAAGGAGGGAGGGGGATTTGAAAACTAGGATGCAAATTTTAAAATTGAAGTCAGTTTTGGTCAGCGAGCAAAGAGGTTTAAGTTTAAAAGTTTATTTATTATTGTCACAAGTAAGCTTACATTCGCATTGCAGTAAAGTTACTGTGAAAAACCCCGAGCCGCCACACTCCGGCACCTGTTCGGGTACACTGAGGGAGAATTTAGCATGGCCAATGCACCTAACCAGCACGTCTTTTGGACTGTGGGAGGAAACCGGAGCACCCGGAGGAAACACACGCAGACACGGGGAGAGCGTGCAAACTCTGCACAGGTACTAACCCAAGCTGGGAATCGAACCCGGGTCCCTGGCGCTGTGAGGCAGCAGTGCTAACCACTGTGTTGCCCTCGTTAATAAAAATGTGGTGTGATGCGCGACAATTAAGCACGTGGAACCAAGGCTTCGATATTGAAGGCTTTTATTGTGTAACAATGGAACTACTAACACGAATACACCAGTTCAGACTGAAGGGGTCCTGCCGGAGCAGGGGGTCTTATACCTCGCCACCGGAGGCGGGACCCCACTGGAATGTGCCATGATAACACTTATAACAGGTAAACACCCTAACCCAATGTGGTGAACCATCGTTGGTTCACCACTGGGGTTTGTTACTATGTTACTGTTGGGCTAGGGTGTTGTTACTGTGGGGGTTGTACTATGTTGTTGGGTTAGGGTGTTTACCTGTTATAAGAGTTATCATGGCACATTCCAGTGGGGTCCCGCCTCCGGTGGCGAGGTATAAGACCCCCTGCTCCGGCAGGACCCCTTCAGTCTGAACTGGTGTATTCGTGTTAGTAGTGACTTCGCCCTAGCTGCCACACTAAACCAGGCAGGCAGGCCCGTCGCGTTTTTTTCCCGCACCCTTCAAGGCCCAGAAATACGGCACTCAGCGGTGGAGAAGGAGGCTCAGGCCATTGTGGAGGCAGTCAGACACTGGCGCCATTACCTGGCAGGGAAGCGGTTCACCCTGATCACGGATCAACGATCCGTGGCGTTTATGTTCAGTAACACGCAGAGGGGCAAGATCAAGAACGATAAGATCTTGCGGTGGAGAATTGAGCTCTCCACCTATAATTACGATATTATATATCGTCCAGGGAAGCTCAATGAGCCCTCGGATGCCCTCTCGCGCGGAACATGCGCCATCATGCAGGAGGACCGCTTGAAGGCTCTCCACAATGATCTGTGTCATCCTGGAGTCACCAGACTCTACCACTTCGTCAAAGCCCGCAACCTGCCTTACTCGGTGGAGGATGTCAGGTCAGTGACTAGAAGCTGTCGGATTTGCGCAGAATGCAAACCACACTTTTATCGACCAGACCGGGCACAATTGGTCAAGGCCACTCGCCCTTTTGAGAGGCTGAGTGTGGATTTTAAGGGCCCCCTTCCCTCAACGGACCGGAATGTCTATTTTCTCAACATAATAGACGAGTATTCCCGGTTTCCATTTGTTTTCCCCTGTGCGGACACGTCTACTGCCACCGTCATTAAGGTTTTCAGTGAACTTTTTACCCTGTTCGGGTACCCCTGCTACATTCATAGCGACAGGGGCTCGTCGTTCATGAGCAACGACTTGAGGCAATTCCTGCTCTCATTCGGGATTCACTCTAGTAGAACCACGAGCTACAACCCTAGGGGTAACGGACAGGTGGAAAGGGAGAATGCTACAGTCTGGAAGGCTGTCCTACTGGCACTGAAATCCAGGGGCCTTCCAGTCTCCCGTTGGCAGGAGGTCCTTCCAAATGCGCTCCATTCTATCCGCTCCCTCCTGTGTACGGCAACCAATGCTACTCCCCACGAGAGGATGTTCTCATTCCCTCGGAAGTCGTCCTCGGGGACCTCATTGCCAGCCTGGTTGACGTACCCAGGACCCGTCCTTCTGCGGCGCCATGTGAGGGCTCGCAAGTCCGACCCCTTGGTCGAACCGGTCCAACTCCTCCACGCCAACCCTCAGTATGCCTATGTGGCATATCCTGACGGGCGAGAGGACACTGTCTCCATTAGAGACCTGGCGCCCGCAGGGGACGTAGCAACTCCTGTCGCTCCTATTCCCCCAGTCACGAATCCACTACTCCTCATTACTTCCCCAGACGTGGCGCGGTCAGCACCGGGACCAGTGCATAACACTTTTACTCCCATGTACAGCTTGCCTGAGACTCGGAGATCGGCGCCACCATCATCATCACCACCACCACCACCAAACGTTCCAGGATCCCCTGCACCATTGCCTCACCAGGGCCGGCCGGCCCGGGAGTCCTTGAGGGGACAGCCAGACGTTGCTTTGGAAAGAGCGCCACCACAAGCACCTGCTCCGGTTTCGCAACCGGTGTTGAGGAGATCGGCACCTGCTCCGGTTTCGCAACCGGTGTTGAGGAGGTCGCAGCGTCGGTGCGGTCCTCCAGACCGTCTGGACTTGTGAATCCTGTGATTGTCTGTTATTGTCTGTTTATATGACCTGTTTTTCGTCCACCCCGCCACCTTTTGTTCTTAAAGGAGGGGTGAATGTGGTGAACCATCATTGGTTCACCACTGGGGTTTGTTACTATGTTACTGTTGGGCTAGGGTGTTGTTACTGTGGGGGTTGTACTATGTTGTTGGGTTAGGGTGTTTACCTGTTATAAGAGTTATCATGGCACATTCCAGTGGGGTCCCGCCTCCGGTGGCGAGGTATAAGACCCCCTGCTCCGGCAGGACCCCTTCAGTCTGAACTGGTGTATTCGTGTTAGTAGTTCCATTGTTACTTTATTAAAGCCTTCAATACCGAAGCCTTGGTTCCATGTGCTTATTGACGCGCATTACCCAACAACATTGTACAACCCCCACAGTAACAACACCCTAGCCCAACAGTAATATAATAACAACCCCCAGTGGTGAACCAACGATGGTTCACCACATTCACCCCTCCTTTAAGAACAAAAGGTGGCGGGGTGCAAGAAAAACAGGTCATATAAACAGAATTCACAAGTCCAGACGGTCTGGAGGACCGCACCGACGCTGTGATCTCCTCAACACCGGTTGCGAAACCGGAGCAGGTGCTTGCGGTGGCGTTCTTTCCAAAACAACGTCTGGCTGTCCCCTCAAGGACTCCCGGGCCGGCTGGCCCTGGTGAGGCGATGGTGCAGGGGATCCTGGAACCTTTGGTGGTGGTGGTGGTGGTGATGATGGTGGCGCCGATCTCCGAGTCTCAGGCAAGCTGTACATGGGAGTAAAAGTGTTATGCACTGGTCCCGGTGCTGACCGCGCCATGTCTGGGGAAGCAATGAGGAGTAGTGGATTCGTGACTGGGGGAATAGGAGCGACAGGAGTTGCTACGTCCCCTGCGGGCGCCAGGTCTCTAATGGAGACAGTGTCCTCTCGCCCGTCAGGATATGCCACATAGGCATACTGAGGGTTGGCGTGGAGGAGTTGGACCGGTTCGACCAAGGGGTCGGACTTGCGAGCCCTCACATGTCGCCGCAGAAGGACGGGTCCTGGGTACGTCAACCAGGCTGGCAATGAGGTTCCCGAGGACGACTTCCGAGGGAATGAGAACATCCTCTCGTGGGGAGTAGCATTGGTTGCCGTACACAGGAGGGAGCGGATAGAATGGAGCGCATTTGGAAGGACCTCCTGCCAACGGGAGACTGGAAGGCCCCTGGATTTCAGTGCCAGTAGGACAGCCTTCCAGACTGTAGCATTCTCCCTTTCCACCTGTCCGTTACCCCTAGGGTTGTAGCTCGTGGTTCTACTAGAGTGAATCCCGAATGAGAGCAGGAATTGCCTCAAGTCGTTGCTCATGAACGACGAGCCCCTGTCGCTATGAATGTAGCAGGGGTACCCGAACAGGGTAAAAAGCTCACTGAATGCCTTGATGACGGTGGCAGTCGACGTGTCCGCACAGGGGACAACAAACGGAAACCGGGAATACTCGTCTATTATGTTGAGGAAATAGACATTCCGGTCCGTTGAGGGAAGGGGGCCCTTAAAATTCACACTCAGCCTCTCAAAAGGGCGAGTGGCCTTGACCAATTGTGCCCGGTCTGGTCGATAAAAGTGTGGTTTGCATTCTGTGCAAATCCGACAGCTTCTCGTCACTGACCTGACATCCTCCACCGAGTAGGGCAGGTTGCGGGCTTTGACGAAGTGGTAGAGTCTGGTGACTCCAGGATGACACAGATCATTGTGGAGAGCCTTCAAGCGGTCCTCCTGCATGATGGCGCATGTTCCGCGCGAGAGGGCATCCGAGGGCTCATTGAGCTTCCCTGGACGATACATAATATCGTAATTATAGGTGGAGAGCTCAATTCTCCACCGCAAGATCTTATCGTTCTTGATCTTGCCCCTCTGCGTGTTGCTGAACATAAACGCCACGGATCGTTGATCCGTGATCAGGGTGAACCGCTTCCCTGCCAGGTAATGGCGCCAGTGTCTGACTGCCTCCACAATGGCCTGAGCCTCCTTCTCCACCGCTGAGTGCCGAATTTCTGGGCCTTGAAGGGTGCGGGAAAAGAACGCGACGGGCCTGCCTGCCTGGTTTAGTGTGGCGGCTAGGGCGAAATCAGATGCATCACTCTCCACCTGGAAAGGAATGGATTCATCCACCGCGTGCATCGTGGCTTTCGAGATGTCGCTTTTCAAAGCCTTGAAGGCCAATTGGGCCTCCGGCGTAAGTGGGAAGGTCGTGGACTTAATGAGCGGACGAGCTTTGTCCGCGTAGTTGGGGACCCACTGTGCATAATATGAAAAGAACCCGAGGCATCTCCTCAGTGCTTTCGTGCTAGCGGGCAAGGGAAGTTCAGTAAGTGGGCGCATACGGTCTGGATCAGGGCCAATGACCCCATTTTCCACCACGTATCCGAGGATGGCTAACCTACGCGTACGGAATACGCACTTCTCCCTGTTATAGGTCAGATTCAGGCGAGATGCAGTGCGCAGAAAGTGTTGGAGATTCGTGTCGTGGTCCTGCTGGTCATGGCCGCAGATGGTGACGTTATCCAGGTACGGGAAGGTAGCCCGCAACCCGTTCTGGTCCACTATTCGGTCCATAGCACGCTGGAAGACCGAGACCCCATTGGTGACACCAAATGGAACCCTGAGGAATTGGCATAGACGACCATCCGCCTCAAAAGCCGTATATTGTCGGTCCTCTGGGCGGATGGGGAGTTGATGGTAGGCGGACTTAAGGTCTATGGTAGAAAACACTCGGTACTGCGCAATCTGATTGACCATATCAGAAATGCGCGGGAGAGGATACGCATCCAGCTGCGTATAACGATTAATGGTCTGACTATAGTCGATGACCATCCGAGGTTTGTTCCCGCTTTTGACTACCACGACCTGCGCTCTCCACGGACTAGCACTGGCCTGTATGATCCCTTCCTTGAGGAGCCGCTGAACCTCAGATCTAATAAAGATCCGGTCCTCAGCGCTGTAACGCCTACTTTTAGTAGCGATGGGCTTGCAGCCAGGTACCAGATTTTTAAAAAGGGATGGTGTAGTGATTTTCAGGGTGGATAGATTGCATGCGGGGCGCTTTGGGCAATTTGGAGGCTGCGGCTGATTCCCTACTGCCAGTGAAGGGAGTGGCCCACCGTACTGTAGGATCACACTCTTCATGTGGACCATAAAGTTTAGTCCGAGGAGAATTGGCGCGCAAAGGTGAGGTAACACAAGGAGCCTGTATTGCTCGTAAATTGTGCCCTGTACCTCAAGAGTTACCATACATCGTCCTTGGATCGGTACAGACCGGGACCGTGATGCCATGGAAATTGTCTGCTTGGCAGGGAGAACCCGGAGTCCACACCTTTTAGCAGTTTCAGGGTGTATGAAACTTTCGGTGCTCCCACTGTCAAACAGACAATTCACAGTTCGACCACTAACCTTTATATCCATCATGGAATTTTCAAGTCTGTAGTGCCTGGTCTGGTCCAGGGAGATCGACGCCACCGTTGGCCCCTGGGCGTCACTGCATGCTGCCGATGTGGATGCTGAGGACCCCTGCTGGTCGCTCCTAGTCGTCGTGGACCATGATGGCCGCCCCCATGAATCGCACGTGGGCGAGGGCGCCAAGCGCAGCGACTCCTGGTGGTCTTCCTCCTCCTCTGTCTGCCACGATGGCGCCGTCCTGGGATCGCACGTGGTCAGACCTCGTGGGTACTGCGACGCCGAAGGAGATTGTCTCCGTTCTGGAGGGTTACAAGCTGCACTGCCGTTTTTAGGCTTGGACCTGCAGACTTTGCCGTAGTGGCCTTTTTTACCGCACTGGCTGCAGATTGCCGTTCTTGCCGGACACTGTTGCCGTGGATGCTTGGCCCCACCACAAAAATAGCATCGCTGGCCACCTGGAGCTGCCGCCGTCGTCGGATCGATCTGGGAGCGCGGGTTAGCGGGGCGAGGAGGGAGCTGAGCTTGCTCCAGCCACGTTGACTGCACGTGGTCCTCGGGGTACAGCGCCAAGCTCTTCGACGCCGCTTCCAGCATCACGGCCATCTCCATTGCTTGGGTCAAGTCGAGTTTCCCCTTTTCCAGCAATTTAAGCCTGATGTACGAGGACCCTACCCCTGCTACGAACGCGTCTCGGGCGAGGTCGTACATATATTGTTCGGCTGATACGTCTTTACAATCGCAACCCCTGGCAAGCTGCAGGAGCTCATTGGCATAGTCCTCCATGGTTTCGCCCGACTGCCGACGTCGTGTAGCGAGGAGGTAACGAGCATGTATCTCGTTGGGTGGCTTCGTGTATCTTTTTTTTAGGAGCTCGACGGCACCCGGGTAAGTGGGAGCTGCACGAATGGCGAGATAAATCGTGTCGCTTACCCTTGCGTGGAGGACCTGGAGTTTATCACTGTCTGTAGTGATAGCTACCGAGGCTGCCAGGTAGTCCTCGAAACACTTCCACCAATGGTCGAATGTGTTAGCGGCACCGACCGCACGTGGGTCCAGTGTCAGACGATCCGGTTTTAGGATCTGTTCCATACTGTCTGTTTTTTTTTTGTACAGCTGTGAGTTTTCTGTTACACAATAAAATTGATGCGCGCCAATTAAGCACGTGGAACCAAGGCTTCGATATTGAAGGCTTTTATTGTGTAACAATGGAACTACTAACACGAATACACCAGTTCAGACTGAAGGGGTCCTGCCGGAGCAGGGGGTCTTATACCTCGCCACCGGAGGCGGGACCCCACTGGAATGTGCCATGATAACTCTTATAACAGGTAAACACCCTAACCCAACAACATTGTACAACCCCCACAGTAACAACACCCTAGCCCAACAGTAATATAATAACAACCCCCAGTGGTGAACCAACGATGGTTCACCACATGGTGAGAGTTAAGACAGTAAGAAGTTTAACAACACCAGGTTAAAGTCCAACAGGTTTATTTGGTAGCAAAAGCCACACAAGCTTTCGAGGCTCTAAGCCCCTTCTTCAGGTGAGTGGGAATTCTGTTCACAAACAGAACTTATAAAGACACAGACTCAATTTACATGAATAATGGTTGGAATGCGAATACTTACAACTAATCCAGTCTTTAAGAAACAAAACAATGGGAGTGGAGAGAGCATCAAGACAGGCTAAAAAGATGTGTATTGTCTCCAGACATGGGAGGTTTTCAGGAGAGGATGGCACCTGTACAAGAGGGAGGGGTCACAACTAAGTTGGAAGGGCACAAATATCCTGGCTGGGAGCTTTGCTAATGCAGTTCGGGGGGGTTTAAACTAGTGTGGCAGGGGGGTGGGGATCAAACTATTAGGTCTATAAGTGTGGTGGCTGGGGACGAGCTTGGGGCTGGGACAAGGCTGGCAAAGAAGAGGAGCACTCTGGGGGAGGACGACCTCACCGAGCCTGGGGGTCTGGAGTGCTTATACTTCAATGCAAGGAGCGTAGCAGGTAAAACAGACGAACTTGGGGCCTTAATGCGCACGAGGAATTTGGATGTGGTTGCGGTGACAGAGACTTGGTTGAAAGAGGGACAGGACTGGCAGCTGAATATTCCAGGGTACAAGTGTTTTAGGCGAGATAGAGGAGGGGCCAAAAGAGGTGGGGGAGTAGCGGTATTGGTTGGAGAGCATATTACAGCGGTGCAGAGGGAGGACAATTCGGAGGAGTCGTGTAGCGAGTCACTCTGGGTGGAGCTTAGAAACAGGAAAGGCGCAGTCACTATGTTGGGGGTGTACTACAGGCCCCCCAACAGCCCAAGGGAAGTGGAAGAATGGATATGTCAGGAGATACTGGATAGGTGCAGGAAATATAGGGTTGTTGTAGTGGGAGACTTCAATTTCCCTGGTATAGACTGGAAATCGCTGAGGGCAGGGACTCTGGATGGGGAGGAATTTGTAAAGTGTGTACAGGAGGGTTCGTTGGAACAATATGTGGACAGCCCAACTAGAGAGGGGGCTATACTGGACCTGGTACTGGGGAATGAGCCCGGTCAGGTCTTCAAAGTTTTGGTTGGGGAACATGTGGCAAATAGTGACCACAATTCTGTTAGCTGTGAACAGAATTCCCACTCACCTGAAGAAGGGGCTTAGAGCCTCGAAAGCTTGTGTGGCTTTTGCTACCAAATAAACCTGTTGGACTTTAACCTGGTGTTGTTAAACTTCTTACTGTGTTTACCCCAGTCCAACGCCGGCATCTCCACATCAGAGTTAAGACCACAGTTTTGGTGACCTTATCTGAGGAAAGATGTCCTTGCTATAGAAGGAATGCAGCGAAGGTTTACCAGGTTGATTCCTGGGATGGCAGGTCTGTCATATGAGGAAAGACTAAGTCGGTTTGGATTATATTCACTGGAGTTTAGAAGAGTGAGAGGGGATCTCAGAGAAACTTATAAAATTCTAACAGGGTTAGACAGGGTAGATTCAGAAAGAATGTTTGCGATGGTGGGGGGAGTCCAGAACCAGGGGTCATAGTTTGAGGATAAGGGGGTAAACCTTTTAGGACTGAGGTGAGGAGAGATTTCTTCACCCAGAGAGTAGTGAATGTGTGGAATTCACTACCACAGAAAGTAGTTGAGGCCAAAACGTGTGATTTCAAGAAGAAATTAGATATAGCTCTAGAGACTAAAGGGATCAAGGGATATGGGGAGAAGTGGGGAATCAGGATATTAAATTTGATGATCAGCCATGATCAAAATGAATGGTGGAGCAGGGTGGAAGGGCTGAATGGCCTCCTCCTGCTTCTAGTTTCTATGTTTAGGACACAGCACAGATTCCCTCGAAGCTGATTACCAAACCAGTTGGGTTTTACAACAATCCAGCTTTAGTTGGTCAATTCCCTAGTTTTAAAGATCTTAAAGTTTTAAAGTTTATTTATTAGTGTCACAAGTAGGCTTACATTAACACCGCAATGAAAATCACCTAGTCGCCACACTCGGATGCCTGTTTGGGTACACTGAGGGAGAATTTAGCGTGGCCAATGCACCCAACCAGCACGTCTTTCAGACTGTGGGAGGAAACCGGAGCACCTGGAGGAAACCCACGCAGACACGGGGAGAATGTGCAGACTCCACACAGTTGCTGATCCAAGCCGGGAATCGAACCTGGGTTCCTGGTACTGTGAGGCAGCAGTGTTAACCACTGTGCCTTCCCATAAGCGACCAGATTTGTGGAGTTAAATTTTCCATGGTGAGGTCTGAACTCCTGACTTCAGCGTTCAGTAATGGCTACACTGCCGCACCATTGCACCATTCCAGCAGACAGTGGGAGATCAAGTACCACATAATCCCACTGTTCAGTATACCGGGCGTCTGCTAATCTTTAAATCCTGGGTTGAGTTTTTGCCACACCGCCTGGATTGTTTATGATGTGTTTGAGCTTGAAAATGTCCCCTACCCTACAAGGCTGAGCTCATGGCATATGCTGTCTGCCGTCCAGTGCAAGTTGTGTCAGCACATTCATAGGAGATGCCAAAATGTGTGGCGCACCAGGATTTTCCAGACACGCCCATCATCTCTGCCTGTATAATTATTTGAAACTCGTTGACTCCCAAGCTCCCAGTGAGGACTGACTTTGCTGTGGCTTCGAGCACTTCCATGTGGCCTGTCACTGAGACACTGAATCAGGGCAGTGCCGAAATCCATTCAAGGATTCTTTGTGTTGAAAGAGAAAACTCCCCAAATAAATACATTCAAATTAAAGGACAGGCAGAATGAAATGTGATGCAATGTCACACAACCCAAAATATGACAGAGTTTAATTATTGAATTGGACTCTCCACCTTTCCAGCTAAACTGCATTAAAAATGACAGGGGTGAATGTTTGATGTTGCTCTTTCTGAATTTCTGAATACCTTCAGTCAGTCTCAACTTGGGAATTAATAAAGTTTCGGGAAAGAAATGATCTTAGGCAGCTGTTTGGAAGGTAACTCGTTTAAGACTAAATCTTTGGGCAACACTTTGCAATATGGGATTACCTTTTATTTTCCAATCTGCGTTAGTGTAAAGTCTCTCACGCCCACACACACACACATGCATGTACACGCATGCGCGCAAAACACTCCCAAACTCCTGCACACACGTGCACACACATGAGCGCGCACAATCCCAAACTCATACACACGCACACACACACATGCATGTACACGCATGCACACAAAACACTCCCAAACTCCTGCACACACGTGCACACACATGCGCGCGCACAATCCCAAACTCATACACACGCACACACACACATGCATGTACACGCATGCACACAAAACACTCCCAAACTCCTGCACACACGTGCACACACATGCGCGCGCACAATCCCAAACTCATACACACGCACACACACTCCCAAACTCATACACACACAGAGACACGCACACACACGCACAAGCACACGGACACACTCTCCCAAACTCATACACACATTGGCACACACACGCACACACACAAAATGCGCTACGGTGAAGTAGTTTTGTCAACAACAGTAAGTGGTTGCTGCCACACTACATGCAAAGTTGGAGAATGTAGTCAGTGGCTCAGTGGGTGGCATACTTCCCGAGTCAGAAGGCTGCATGTTCAATTCCCACTCCAGAGACTAGTATAGTACTGAAGGGGTGTGCGGAACTGTTGGAGGCCCCGTCCTTAAAGACAATAAATCTCAGCCCTGTACTTCCTCCCAGGTGGATCCTGTGGCCACTGTGGAGAAGAGCAGCGACCTTCTCCCCCACGGCACGGATAATATAAACAACCCAACAGCACTGAAATAGATCAGCAACTTGTCACCTTGCAGTTACTGTCAGACCTTGCTGCTGTATTTCTTACATCACAACAGTGACTACACTTCAAAAGTACTTCTGTAAAGGTTTTGGCTGTGAAGCACTTTGGGAATGTCCTGGGGCCACAATAGGTGCTGTACAAATCTAAATGCTTCCTGCCTCTCTTGGGGGCTGTTTTTATACTTTGAAACAATCCGAGGATGGTGACAGTCATGAGTGTCCCCTGGCAGCAACCCACACATTTTTACGTTGGACTGCGAATGTGCAGCCAGGAGAAAATTCCTCTGGTAAATTCAGAGTTTGCCCCTCAAGATTTTGATTGGTGAACGCAAACAGGGCTGACCAGGAGTGTGGGGGGGGGGGGGGGGGGGGGGGGGTGGAGGGGGGGGGGGGGGGGGGGGTGGTGGGGGGTGGGGGGGGTGGAGGGGGGGGGGGGGAGAGAACAAGATTGGGGGAAACACCAGCTTCAGATTGCTAACAGCATGAAGTTTCATAGAGAATCTGCTAGAATTTTCAAAGCTGACTTGACACTACGCGGGAATTATGGTCTAGTTGTGTGCATGTGCTGTAAGGTGGACTCCCCAAGGGGCTAACAACATCAAGATCATATTGATAAATGATGCAGAGGATTAATGCGTGCTGTTCAGAACACACCAGTAAAATTCACTGTGCAATATAAATCCATCAATCCTGAGTTATTTGTCATTTTTACACAAATATGACACTTTTAACTGCATCTCCAGAGAAGGGCAAATGATTAACGGTGAAAATAAATTTTAGCCGTCTTAAAAAGGAATCCAGACTCCAACATGCAGGAAATGCCTGGAAAGTAGAATGAGCAAAGTCTCAGTAGCAGCTACATTCTCTTTGCTCCTATTTCCAACAGCAGAATCAATGGGATCTGAGCCAGTGATGGGAAAGACTGGGTATGACTTGTGGATAGAGCAGCCTTGAATCATAGAATCCCATAAGAAGTTTAACAACACCAGGTTAAAGTCCAACAGGTTTATTTGGTAGCAAAAGCCACACAAGCTTTCGGCTTGTGTGGCTTTTGCTCCCAAATAAACCTGTTGGACTTTAACCTGGTGTTGTTAAACTTCTTACTGTGTTTACCCCAGTCCAACGCCGGCATCTCCACATCATAGAATACCTACAGTGCAGAAGGAGGCCATTCGGCCCATTCAGCCTGCACCAACAACAATCCCACCCTATCCCCGTAACCCCATGTATTTACCCTGCTAGTTCCTCAGACACTAAGGGGCATGCCCAATCAACCTAACCCACACATCTTTGGACTGTGGGAGGAAACCGGAGCACCCGGAGGAAACCCACACAGACATGGGGAGAATGTGCAATCTCTGCACAGACGGTGACCCGAGGCCAGAATTAAACCCGGGTCCCTGGCTGTGAGGCAGCAGCGCTAACCACTGTGCCGTCCCAAAACCCCCCCGGAGAAATAATTCCTATTGTTGAGTTCTATGCCCAAAGGCAGGTCTGACCTAAAGTGCCACGATCTCCTCCATGGGTAGGACAAGGAAGCAAGTCCCAGATCTACCCCAGCTGGAATGAAAATTGAACCCAGTGCTGTTGGTATCAACCTAATCCACACTGACCATCCAAACAACTCAGCCAACCAGCCTTGTTGGATCATTTCTTGCTGTGGCCTTCTTGCATGTTAATGTTTCAAAATCTAATGCTGGTCTTCAGAGTGCCATTTTAATTTGCATAAGGACCCATTAATATAGTATTGGTTGGGATGGACAGCAGGAAGGCAGGCAAGTAATCATTTCCCTTTGGCGGGGGGGCTTCTAGTTCAACGGTGACCTATATTCCCACCAATACAATATTATTAGAGCGAGAGAGAGAGATACCTGACCCTCCCAAGTTCCACAGGTGATAGAGTCTGCAAGTCATGCATTGGACCTATCAGCCATCTCAGACCCAGGGAACTGTAGGTCATCCTTCATCTGGAGTTGATGCAGGTCATCTTCGAACCAGAGTCGATGCAAGTCATCCTCAATTCCTGAAAGGACTGCCTAAGAAGGAGAAGATTGTTACTCAAGCACTACTGTCCAGAAAACAAAATAAACTGGCGAAAAAGAACGACAGCATCCGCAGCGGGCGAAACAGAGTTATTGGCCGGATTTTTCCAGCCATTCACGTCCTGCTGTCACTGCCACCGAGGATGGAGAATGTGGCGCTCAGCCAAATCTCCATTCACTGCAGCGGGACTGGAGAATCCCACCAGTGTGAACAGCCGGAAGCTTCTGGCCATTGTTTGAGGCTGACGACCATTCATGTGATTTGTTAACTTGTTTCTCCCTCCGTATTTGAATATTTCCAGAATTTTCTGTTGTTTTTATTATTTATATGTTTGATTTTCGGCGTCCACAGTATTTGGCTTTTGGCTAAAGGGAATACCGAACGCACAATTTGATGTGATTTATTATTGTGACATATATGATACAGTGAAAAGAATTGATTCTTGCGTCCCATACAGACAAAGCATACCGTTCATAGAGAAGGAAACAAGAGAGTGCAGAATGTAGTCTTACAATCATAGCTAGGGTGTAGAGAAAGATCAACTTTATGCAAGGTGGTCCATTCAAAATCTGACGGCAGCAGGGAAGAAGCTGTTCTTGAGTCGGTTGGTACGTGACCTCAGACTTTTGTACCTTTTTCCTGACGGAAGAGGTGGAAGAGAGAATGTCCGGGGTGCGTGGGGTCCTTGATTATGCTGGCTGCTTTGCCGAGGCAACGGGAAGTGTAGACAGAGTCAATGAATGGGAGGCTGGTTTGCGTGATGGATTGGGCTACATTCCATTGGGTGGCACGGTTGCACAGTGGTTAGCACTGCTGCTTCACAGCTCCAGGGACCTCGGGTTCGATTCCCTGCTTGGATCACTGTCTGCGTGGAGTTTGCACATTCTCCTCGTGTCTGCGTGGGTTTCCTCCGGGTGCTCCGGTTTCCTCCCACAGTCCAAAGATGTGCGGGTTAGGTTGATTGGCCATGCTAAAATTGCCCCTTAGGGTCCTGAGATGCGTAGGTTAGAGGGATTAGCGGGAAAATGTGTGGGGATATGGGGGTAGGGCCTGGGTGGGATTGTGGTCGGTACAGACTCGATGGGCCAGATGGCCTCTTTCTGCACTGTAGGGTTTCTATGATTTCTGTGATTCAGCGGGCAGGGTGTGAATGGCTAGAAATGTCCAGCCAATAACTCTGTTTTGCTCGCTACGGATGCTGCCAGACCTTCTGCATACATCCATTCTTTTTAGCCAGTTTATTTTGTTTTCTGGACAATAGTGCTTGAGTAATGCCTTTTTGTAGTTTCTTGCTGTCTTGGGCGCAATGAAAACCATTAAAATATTTTTTAGAAATCATAGAAACCCTACAGTACAGAAAGAGGCTATTCGGCCCATCGAGTCTGCACCGACCACAATCCCACCCAGGCCCTACCCCCATATCCCTACATATTTTACCCGCTAATCCCTCTAATCTACACATCTCAGGACACTGAGGGGCAATTTTAGCATGGCCAATCAACCTAACCCGCACATCTTTGGACTGTGGGAGGAAACCGGAGCACCCGTAGGAAACCCACGCAGACACGAGGAGAATGTGCAAACTCCACACACACAGTGACCCAAGCCGGGAATCGAACCCAGGTCCCTGGAGCTGTGAAGCAGCAGTGCTAACCACTGTGCTACTGTGCCGCCCCACTTGAGACAGCTTTTAAATTGTCAATTGCTTGACCCGTGGGTTATCCAATCAAAACCAGAGGATAAAAATTACAGAGATGTCTGTTTGAGAAGGTGGATTTGAATATTCCAGCAGTCTGTTTTTTATCTATCGGGCAGCATGTTAAGTTTGTTCCTTCAGTTAGAATTGGCATAAGATGGAAACGAAAGGTCAGCTCAGTGAACTGGGCAGATGGAGTTCTATTTAACAACATTTATTCAGCTGTGGGGGGAATAAAAAAAAACTTCTCTCCAATCCTACTGTCAACCGTTGGCCATCTGCAGATGCAATTTCATCAGATGTCTCCTCCGAGTTCCGTTGGTGTAACGGAAAATGATGCAGAGTATTCTTGACAGTCTATAATGATGAATAGTGAGGTGCTTCTGCGGGGCAGATGGATTGGAAACAGGTGTCAAAGCGTCCAATGTAGTACTTGTTAAACAGAGTGGAGATCCTATAGCTTGTAGCATTAGAATACATTGCAGCTGTGGGATATGTGGATATTTTTTCAATGGAGGTGTAAGCATTTATAATGCGTTTGAAAGCAATTGGGGGGTTGGGGGGGGGCGGGGGGGGCTTTCCTCCCCTCTCCGCAGTGTGTTTCGCGGTGGTGTGAGACAGTGCGCCGCTTGGTGTCAGTGGGATCTTATGGTCCCACCATTGTCAATTGGGTTTCCCATTGCATGCACCCCTCGATGTTGGGAAACTCGCGGTGGGGGGCGGAGGGGCGCACTGTCGGTGGGGCAGCAAGATTGCGGCGATTATAAATTTGTCGCCATGGATACATGTGAGCAGATAGGGAAGGACCTATTAAAGATGTGGAGGCAAGGTTAATAAGGAGGCAATACAAGCAGAAAAAGCAGGAAATACGCAGCAATTCATTGAGTATTTGAAGGAAGAACAGTAAGCAGTCTCACAGCACCAGGTTAAAGCCCAACAGGTTTATTTGGGATCATGAGTTTTCGGAGCGCTGCTCCTTCATCAGGCTCCTTCAGCCTGACCCTAGTGTCAGGGGACTAGCAGGGTAAATGTGTGGGGTTACGGGAATTGGGCCTGGGTGGAATTGTGGTCGGTGCAGACTCGATGGGCCGAATGGCCACCTCCTGCACTGTAGAGACTCTATGATTCTATGAGAAGAGAGGAAAAAAAAGAGGTCGGAATGTCTTAGGGAAGAGCTCTTAGCAAGAGGCTCTCGATCTGTCAGTCAGCTGCTCACAACCACGCTCCCCATCTCCCATCGCAAGATTTGGCTCGTGTCTGAGTCACTGCTTGGGCTGTCATTTGGCTGCCTCTTAAGCTACATGACTGATGCAGCCCCTGAGTAAAGTTCGGACACTTACTGTGTCCACCCCAGCCCAACGCTGGCATCTCCACATCCTGAAGGAGGAAGCCTGTTCCCTCATCCACACATGCCCCCATTTACCCGGATATTCCTCCTTTTTTGGGTGGTCATTTTTTTGTTCTAAAATTTTACATCTGTTCCAATCCACCTTTTTTGACTTCCATTTTCCAATCTCTCCGCAATGTGCTGGGACACTGGCTCGTGTGAGAAAGGGACACAAACAAGTCAGTGGTGCGCCCCAAAACTCAACAACCTTTGCCTCATTCTTTTTAAACATTGAGTACAACACAACTGAACTCAGCCATCTCCCTGAGTAAGCCCATAAACATAATCCCGTCCTCTTAAAGCTTATTTGCCTATTTGATGTGCTTCAGTGATGTTGAAAACACAGTGAAGTGTACGTTATACTGGTTGACTAAAGGTACTGATGGACTGGTTTTGATCAAGTGCCCTTGAAGGAATGGGAAAGATAAGACTGTACAAAGTGCCCCTTCATCTCTCTCTTTATTTACACAAGATTACAATATTTCCTGCTCGCTAGGAGATTGCCGAAGTTCTGTATTAATTCCTACCCTGGTGCAGGTTCGCGATTTTGGACCCGAACTTTACTCAGGGGCTGCATCAATCATGTAGCTTAAGAGGCAGCCAAATGACAGCCCAAGCAGTGACTCAGACACGAGCCAAATCTTTCGATGGGAAATGGGGAGCGCAGCTGAGAGCAGATGACTGACAGACCGAGAGCCTCTTGCTAAGAGCTCTTCCCTAAGACATTCCGACCTCTTTTTTTCTCTCTCCTCATAGAATCATAGAGTCTCTACAATGCAAAAGGAGGCCATTCAGCCCATCATAGAATCATAGAATCCAACAGTGCAGAAAGAGGCCATTCGGCCCATCGAGTCTGCACCAACCACAATCCCACCCAGGCCCTATCCACATATCCCTACATATTTACCCACTAACCTATACATCCCGGGACACTAAGGGGCAATTTAGAATGGCCAATCAACCTAGCCCGCACATCTTTGGACTGTGGGAGGAAACCGGAGCACCCGGAGGAAACCCACGCAGACACAGGGAGAATGTGCAAACTCCACATAGACAGCGACCAGAGCCGGGATTCGAACCCAGGTCCCTGGAGCTGTGAAGCAGCAGTGCTAACCACAGTGCTACCATGCCGCATCAAGTCTGCACCGACCACAATCTCATCCAGGCCCTATTCCCATAACCCTACACATTTACCCTGCTAATCCCCTGACACTAGGGTCAATTTGGCATGGCCAATCAACTTAACGTGCACACCTTTGGACTGTGGGAGGAAACCGGAGCACCCGGAGGAAACCCACGCAGACATGGGGAGAACGTGCAAACTCCACACAGACATTTGGAATACTGCGTCCAGTTCTGGTCGTCACACTACCAGAAGGACATGGAGGCTTTGGAGAGAGTACAGAGGAGGTTTACCAGGATGTTGCCTGGTATGGAGGGGCTTGGTTATGAGGAGAGATTGGGGAAACTGGGGTTGTTCTCCTTGGAAAGACGGAGGATGAGGGGAGACTTAATAGAGGTGTATAAAATTATGAAAGGCATAGATAGGGTGAACGGTGGGAAGCTTTTCCCCGGGTCGGTGGTGACGCTCACGAGGGGTCATAGGTTCAAGGTGAAGGGGGGGAGGTTTAACACAGATATCAGAAGGACATATTTTACACAGAGGGTCGTGGGGGCCTGGAATGTGTTGCCGGGCAAGGTGGTGGAGGCGGACACACTGGGAACGTTTAAGACTTATCTAGACAGCTATATGAACGGAGTGGGAATGGAGGGATACAAAAGAGTGGTCTAGTTTGGACCAGGGAGCGGCGCGGGCTAATTGTTCTTTGTTTCTCGTTTCAAGGCTTCATTCTATGATCATCTTGCTGGTGCCAGTACAGAGCGAGACTGCGGATAGTTGGGAACCTGTCTCGGGGGCAGGGAATTCAGATGGTGTTCGTGGAAGTGGAAATGAATAGGGTTGGGAAGCATTTTCCGATCAGGGCCAGTGTGATCTCCTGGACTCGTTTCGATCGCCTCAGGGGGTCGGAGAGGAATTTCCCAGATTTCTTTTCCCCATATTGGCCCTGGGGTTTTCACTCTGGGTTTTCGCCTCTCCCTGGAGATCACATGGTCTGGAATGGGGGGGTGGGGGTGAGTTAATAGGTTGTGATGAACAAAGCATCGTAGCTGTGAGGGACAGCTCGGTGGATAGGATATTAGTATGTAGATAGGCTGGAAAATTGGGCGGGGATCCTGGATTCAGGATTCAATCCTGGACCGGGGAGCGGCGCGGGCTTGGAGGGCCGAAGGGCCTGTTCCTGTGCTGTATTGTTCTTTGTTCTTTGTTCTTGACAGTGACCCGAGTATTGAACCCGCCCGGGACCCTGGCGCTCTTTTGGAGAGTCGATGCAGACTTGAAAGGCTGGATGGCCTCTTTCTGCACTGTAGGGATTCTATGATAAATAGAGAGTTCTGAGTCTGTCTATGATATTTAGGTAAATGCAAAATACTGTGGAAGCTGGAATCGGAAACAAAAACAGAAAAATGCTGGGAAATTTCAGCAGGTCTGACAGAGCCAGCTCTGACGAAGGGGCATCCTGATTCGAAACATTGGCTCTTTTTTCTCTCCACAGGTGCTGTCAGACCTGCTGAGATTTTCCAGCATTTTCTGTTTTTGTATGATATTTAGTTATTGGCGTTGAGGCAAATATTGACGTGGATTTAAATTGCTGAAGGGATTTATAATGCTCCCTTTTCTGACCCATGATACTTATTAACGGTGGTAATTTTCTTCTTTTTACAGAAGTGCTATCATTTCTTATTCCAGCGTTACCGTCTAGAGCACTATACAATCTCCTCCAATTGGCTCGCTTTGGGTACCGTCATCCTGTTTGGATTTCTTTCTCTCTCTCGCTCAGTGGCTTTGTTCAAAGGTTAGTGAGGCTGGAGGTGTATGTGGAGTTTATGTGCGGAAGTAATGTTTTGTTCCATGCATGTCGCCCAACCCTCCCCACCTCCTCCACCACCCCCCCCCCCCAAACACCGCCCCCCCCCCCCCCCCCACCCCCCCACCCCACCCCCTCCGCCCGATTTGATTGTGCATTTGGAATTTTGCCTTTTGTTTAAAATTTAAAGTTTATTTATTAGTGTCACAAGTAGGCTTACATTAACACTGCAATGAGGTTACTGTGAAAATCCCCCAGTTGCCACGCTCCGGTGCCTGTTCGGGTACACCGAGGGAGAATTTAGCACAGCCAATGCACCTAACCAGCACGTCTATCAGACAGTGGGAGGAAACCGGAGCACCCGGAGGAAACCCACGCAGACACGGGGAGAACGTGCCGACTCTGCACAGACAGTGGTTCAAGCCAGGAATCGAACCTGGAACCCTGGCGCCGTGAGGCTGTGCCACCATGCTGCCCCGTTTTATGAATAAGAAGTTTGCAAATGATACTTGTCTACATTTTTTTTTTGAAACATTCGCCTAAAAGGCCAGATAGATTGAGGTTGCAGCAGGCATGTCCATCACGCTGTCTCATTGTTGGCTCACAGGTTACCATGCCCCACTCGACCTATATCCAGAATTTCACAGGATTGCGACAGACCCGAGCATTCACATGGTGCCGGAGGGGAGACCCGTCAATGTTTGCGTTGGGAAAGAATGGTACCGCTTTCCCAGTAGCTTCCTCCTGCCTGACAAGTGAGTGATTTTACTTCCTGGTCCTCCGTTCTGTGATGGTTAGACATTGGGGGCCGGTGATAAAGCTGGAGAGGGGGAGGGCAGCTTTAGAGTCAGGAGATCTGCAATTATAGAATCAAAGAATCCTACAGCGCTGAAGGAGGCCATTCAGCCCATCGAGTCTCCACCGACCACAATCCCACCCAGGTCCTTTCCCCATAATCCCCATGCATTTACCCTAGCAGCTATTCCAGATGCTAAGGAGCCTGATTCAGAGGCATCATTCCACCAACAAGCCAAGTATTTTTGGAATGTGATGAGTGTCAGATTTTCCTACCTTCTGGGTGGAGATATTTCTAGATTTTTAGAAATCTTTAGATCACATGTTATCAACATTTTCAGCTAAAGCACTAAATAGTATGCTTGTCCATTCTTTAAAATATTTCTATTTTTGTCCACCGAACCCACACATCTTTGGACACTAAGGGGTAATTTAGCACGGCCAATCCACCTAACCTGCACATTTTTGGAGCGTGGGAGGAAACCGGAGCACCCGGAGAAAACCCACGCAGACACGGGGAGAACGTGCAATCTCCTCACAAATAGTGACCCGAGCCGGGAATCGATCCCGGGTCCCTGGCGCTGGAAGATTTCCGAAGGCCCAGCTAACTTTGACAGCTGGAGCCTGGTCGTCTATCTCTAATCTCCATTTCATGGCCACAGCCAGAGGCTGAATGGCTGCTGGGCAGGTCGAGAATCAGCACCGGGCTGCAGTTGGAGAGAGGAGGGTGTGGGGTTGGGGAGGTGGCGGGGGGAAGGGCTGGAATCTGGAAGGATGTAGGGGGAGCAATTGGAGGCCGGAAGGAAGGCAGGGAGCCTGGAGGAAAGATTGGGATTCTGATCAAGCGAGGAGAATGGGGAACCAGAGGGCAGGTCGGAGGCCTGAGTAAGATTGGAGATTGGGGTCGAGTGAGATCGGAAAGGTTGGTGGGGTTTGTGGGGCGAGGGGGATGGAGAAGCAGCTGTGCCCCTGTCGAGGGGGATGGGAAGGTTTTGTTGTCTGATCACAAGCAGGGTTTATGAAGAGTGAACTGAATCTAGCAGTGGGAAAGCATTTACCCTCCTGGGATGCAGCTGTCCTTGTCTCCCTTTAGCTGCTGGGTTCCCTGATGCCCTGAAAACTTAGCCAACCAGGGTTACATTTAAAATGGTGGCTAATATGTGACACTGGGAGCGATCTTACCGGCCGTTCACACCAGCAAGGTCGGAGAATGTGGCGTCCAGTTCTAAAGTTTAGCCTTAATTTATTATTGTTTGTGTTCAGTGGGTAACGCATCTGTCTAATGCAACCCTTTTTCAATCAGATCATGCAAATTTACTGAGCATCATTATATCCAAAGCGTCAAATAAAAGTTAATTTTGTCTGTTAAATAGTAAAAATATTTCATGTGTTACTATAGTCCTATTAATGAAATACCGTTGGAGCAGATCAGCTGTTCTTCATTAGAAGGGATGAGTTTATTTGGGACTGGAATAGATACATCTTTTTCTTTTCTGGAAACACAAAATGATAGAAATGATATGGAAGGAGACCATTCGGCCCATCGTGCACATGCTATCAGCAATCGAGCGATACAACCCAATTCCAGCTCATGTTTAAGGCTCTTCACCAACAATCCAAGTATTTTTGGAATGTGGTGAGTTTCAGATTCTCCCACCTTCTGGATGGAGATATTTCTTTAGAAATCACGTGTTATCAACATTTTCAGCTAAAGCACTAAATACTATGTTTGTCCATTCTTTAAAATATTTGTATTTTTGACACTCCCCACAACACACACTCGCACGCATGCAGGCACTCGCACGCATGTAGGCACTCGCACGCATGCAGGCACTCGCACGCATGCAGGCACTCGCACGCATGCGGATACTCGCACGCATGCAGGCACTCGCACGCATGCAGGCACTCGCACGCATGCGGACACTCGCACGCATGCAGGCACTCGCACGCATGCAGGCACTCGCACGCATGCGGACACTCGCACGCATGCGGACACTCGCACGCATGCGGACACTCGCACGCATGCAGGCACTCGCACGCATGCAGGCACTCGCACGCATGCGGACACTCGCACGCATGCAGGCACTCGCACGCATGCGGACACTCGCACGCATGCGGGCACTCGCTGCATGCAGGCACTCGCACGCATGCAGGCACTCGCACGCATGCAGACACTCGCACACATGCAGGCACTCGCACACATGCAGGCACTCGCATGCATGCAGGCACTCGCACGCATGCAGACACTCGCACACATGCAGGCACTCGCACGCATGCAGGCACTCGCACGCATGCAGGCACTCGCACGCATGCAGACACTTGCACGCATGCAGGTACTCGCACACTCACACACATGTAGGCACACACACACACACACACACACACATGTAGGCACACAGACACTCGCATGCATGCAGAAGCGCACACATGTAGGCACACAGACGCATTCACACGTAGATACACAGACACTCATGCACATGCAGGCACACAGAAGCGGAGGCATGCAGATGCACAGACACTCAAATGTAGACATTCGCACACATGCAGACAGACATGTGCAAGCACACATGCAGACATGTGCTTGCGCATGTATGCACACATTTTTACTGTCTCTCACACACATGCTCACACACGCGCACATGCCTCATTTCAACTCTCTGCCATATCCTCTAATAGCAATTTATTTATAATTTTCTGTCCCTGAGAGAAGGCTGTCTCGAGCTGCTGCGTTTATATTCCAGCCGAAGAATCAGCATCGAATGAGCACACCTCCTATAATCCCCTCTCTCGGGTCTCACAGCATCCTATCTGTGGGAGTACATTCACCATAGACACGGCTGTGGTTAAAGAATGCAGCTCGCTGCCACCTTGTTAAGAGTAATTGGGAGTGGACAATAGATGCCGACTTCACTGACGACAAAGAAAGAATTTAAAAATCATTGGGTTGAGCAGATTGCGGACTGTATGATGTAACTGAAATCGGGGAATGCTGCTCAGGTTTTGTGTCAGCGCTGCTTTGTAACTCTCAGTTTTCCCCTGTGCAATTCCTCTTCAGTTTTAGAAGTGGTGATGTGTTGCAGTTTCTTCAGGAATTCCGAGTTGCTACGGCAACCTGCACGTTGCAGTCTGGAATTAGGGCTGGTGCCGGTAGAGGCCCCAACATTGACGCGGCTGACCAGGAATCTCTCCCGCTGTCACCACCTGACGGTGGTGGCACAGTGGTTAGCACTGCTGCCTCACAGCGCCAAGGACCCGGGTTCGATTCCCAGCTTGGGTTACTGTCTGTGCGGAGTCTGCACATTCTCCCCGTGTCTGCATGGGTTTCCTCCAGTTTTCTCCCACAGTCCGAAAGACGTGCTAGTTAGGTGCACTGGCCATGCTAAATTCTCCCTCAGTGTTCTCGAACAGGCGCCGGAGTGTGGCGACTAGGGGATTTTCACAGTAACTTCATTACAGTGTTAATGTAAGCCTACTTGCGACACTAATAAATAAACAACTAAACTAAACCTGCCATTAGAGTGTGTTGGAAGACTCTCGACCTCACTGTTAACCACCCAGCCGATCTTTGTGTCATTGGCAAACTTACTGATCCTACTCCTCACATAGTCATCTATGTCATTTATATAAATGACGAACAACAGGGGGGCCCAGCACGGATCCCTTGTGTGTTTTGATACATTTTTTAAAAGGAGGAGGGAGGAGCAAAGGCTTATGAACGGAACTCTAGAGAGATGTAGCTGGAGGCTCCGATATTAACAGGAGGGTGAAGAGAAGGGGATGTGCACACAGCATAAGACAGAAAAGTATGGGAGAGGCTGGAGGAGGGTGCAAACATGACAAAGAACAAAGAAAATTAGCACAGGAACAGGCTCTTCGGCCCATCAAGCCTGCACCGACCATGCTGCCCATCTGAGCTAAAACCCCCTATCCTTCCGGGGACCATATCGCTCTATTCCCATCCTATTCACGTATTTGTCCGGATGCCCCTTAAAAGTCACCGTCGTATCTGCTTCCACTACCTCCCCCGGCAACAAGTTCCAGGCAGCCACCATCTTCTGTGTGAAAAAAAACTTGCCTTGTACATCTCCTTTAAACATGGGGTGAGGTCACGCAACAATTTGAAGCTAAGAATTTAGAGTATGAAGTTAATACTTCATAGAATCATCGGATCCCTATGTGCAGAATGAGACCATTCAGCCCATTGAGACTGCACCAACTCTCTGACAGAACATCGTATCCAGGCCCTAACCCTGTTACCCCACGTCCTACTTTATGACTCTGTACATTTTATCAAAAATGAAGTGAAGACGATTTAAAATGAAAGACTGTCCCTCCAGCATCCATAAGAGACTTAACTCTGCTGACTAATGGATGTGACTCATGGTGATTACATATCTCGAAAGTGGAACACAGCGAATTTATTCCCATCTGTTGGCCTTGATTGTCCTTCAACCAAGGACTTTGACATTTTAAAATAAGGCTTTAGAAAAAATAAGACACGCACAACAGCAAAGGGAGCATGCACTGTAAGTTTGAATGTGTTGTGTCTGCAGTTTGTTACATTTCACAAGATTTATTTCAGTAATCTGTCAGGATAAGATTGAAGGCTGCTTTAAATTTTCCATTAACGTTGACTTTTCCCTTTTAGTTGAAGTTCTTCCTTGTGTTCCCACTCCCACTTGAGGCACGATGTCCAGTAATAGCCCAGGTTCTGAGCGAAGGAAGGAGATAGATTTAAATGGACAGGGGGCCCACTCACCATGTGACGCATTCAACCAAAGCCCTTCCCTTCCCTCACAGGCGAATGTAAACAAATCCTGCGGCACTGTTCAAAGAAGAACAGAGAGTTCCCTTGTTGTCTTGCCCAGCCTATATCCATGAAGCAACACCTGCAAGACAGGCTAACTGTTCAGAAAAAAGGGCCAAAGTTAACATGTCAGCATCATGGAATCCCTACAGTGCAGAAGGAGGCCATTTGGCCCATCGAGTCTGCACTGAACACAAACCCACCCAGGCCCTACCCCAAAACCCCACGCATTTACCCTGCTAATTCCCCTGACACTGCGGGCTAAATTTAGCATGGCCAATCAACCTAACCAGCACATCTTTGGAGTGTGGGAGGAAACCGGAGCACCCGGTGGAAACCCACGCAGACACGGGGAGAACGTGCAGACTCTGCACAGACAGTCACCCAAGGCGGGAATTGAACCCGGGTCCCTGGTGCTGTGAGGCAGCAGTGCTAACCACTGTGCCACCGTGAGCTAGCTAGCTGCTCCATCTTCTCCAGAGATGCTGCCCAACTTGCTGAATGCTACGAGCAACTTTTTATTTTGATGTGACAACGGATCCTTCCTGTGCCATCCTGTTTGCTTCCCACACGGAGCTAACTTGAGCAAACTGCAAAGCACGAAAGGACGTGTGAACTCTGCAAGACCAATATCTCCCAGCCCAGAGCTCACAGAGCAACTGAGCTATTCTACTTCCAGGTGGCAACTATGTACAGTAGAAGCAATGACATCCAATAAAGTACATGCAGAGAGTGGTACATTTGTGATTGATGCCATTGTCATCATGAACAAAGCTGAGGACTTCTGCTTTGCTTTCTGGTTAGTGTGAATTCCACAGCTACCCATTCTCTTATTGAATTGTACTTCTGAACACAGGAACCTTGTGTATTTCAACATCTCCAAAACACACACTATCCACATCGTAGATTCACTTATTTGGCTTCCTCCTTTGGATTTGGTGACCTCGCTGTGTCACATACCTTAAAGTTGTAATGTCTACTTATCAGTGTCACAAATAGGCTTACATTAACACTGCAATGAAGTTTCTGTGAAAATCCCCCAGTCACCACGCTCCGGCGCCTGTTCGGGGTACACTGAGGGAGAATTTAGCACGGCCAATGCACCCTAACCAGCACGCCTTTCGGACTATGGAAGAAACCGGAGCACCCGGAGGAAACCCACGCAGGTACGGGGAGAACGTGCAGACTCTGCACAGACAGTGACCCAGGCTGGGAATCAAACTCTGGACCCTGGCACTGTGAGGCAGCAGTGCTGACCACTGAGCCACCCCACTACAGAAGAACTCAGGTCTCAACTTCTAAGACCGCCTATAAGAGCCCCCCCCCACTCCCTGTTCAGGTTGAGAATGGTCCAGTACTTCCATCTGTCTCAGTTGCTGAGGGGCCCAGCCTGCACGCTCAATAACCTCACATTGACCCGAATGAGTAATGATCACTACAGCTGCGAACCCACTCCAGTATAAAAGAAAGACTGAAGATTGAAAGTTTTTATCATTTAATCCAGATCTGAGTGAAGAACCGGTTTTATTTTTTGTTTTATCAGCTGGCAGCTCCAGTTCATTGCGTCAGAATTTCGAGGTCAGCTCCCAAAGCCCTTTGCCAAAGGACCGAAAGCCACTCAAATCCATCCTACAGATATGAATGATGAAAACCGTGAAGAAACATCCAGATATGTAAGTGAAGGACTTTATTTTTGTTGTTGTGAATTTTATGCTTATGATGCTGAGCGATGTTAGCATGGGGAAATAGAATGTTTCAGCCTCAGATGTCCAGTGTTGGCATCAAATATCACTGGGCAGACAGAGCTTGGGTTAAACATAATGTTCACTGTATTGTACTGTACCCCCAACAATGCACCTCAAACCCAACCTCAGAGGAGCTCTCCTCTTATACATTTATCCAGTAAGTTAAAGACTTTATCCATTCGCCCACTGCTGAAATTCATTGTATTTGCAATGAATACACTAAAGAAAGAAGTAATTCTCCAGTAGGTACAGACACATACTGAAAGCATGACAGGGCAGGACGATGGCACAATGGTTAGCACTGCTGCCCCACAGCGCCAGGGACACAGGTTCAATTCCAGCATTGGGTGACTGTCTGTGTGGAGTTTGCACATTCTCTCTGTGTGTGTTTCCTCCAGTTTCCTGCCACAGTCCAAAGATGTGCAGATTAGGTGGATTGGCCATGCTAAATTGCTCCTTGGTATCCCAAAATGGATAGGTTAGGGGGATTAGTGGGGTAAATATGTGGGGTTACAGGGATAGGGCCTGGGTAAGATGCACTGTCGGAGAGTTGGTGCAGACTCAATGGGCTGAATGGCCTCCTTCCGTACATAGGGATTCTATGAAATATCAAATTCATACTCTAAATTCTTATCTTCAAATTGTTGCATGACCCCATGATTTTTTTGCACCCTTCCCCAGCCTCTCCCATACTTTTCTGTCTTATTCTGTGTGCACATCCCCTTCTCTCCACCCTCCTATTAATATCGGAGCCTCCAGCCACATCTCTCTGGAGTTCCTTTGCTCCTCTCTCCCACTTTAGAAAACTTACTCAAAACCCACCTCTTTGAATAATTCTTTGGTTACTGAAGCCTAATCATTCCCTCCATCGCTCCTCACCTGTGAAGTGTGTTGGAACTTCTTGAGGATAGTGAGGATTTTGAGAGGAATGCATGGCTGTTGTAACTTTAAATTCACAAATAGAACACAACTACTAACTCTCAGTCTTCAGAAGAAGTTTTCAAATCATATAATTGGGTCTGGAAAGCTGTGTGAAACCCAGTAAAGTGCTTTGGTGAGACAACGTGTTCACAAGAGAGCACTTTTGGTTTAGGATTGAGCTAATAATTTGTGAACGTTTTATACATTCCTCCCCCCCCCCCTCTCCCCCCCTCCCAGTGCACTCTCAGTGGCAATATATAAAGTTAAAGTTTATTTATTCGTCACAAGTAAGACTTACATTAACACTGCAATGAAATTACTGTGAAATTCCACCTAGTCGCCACACTCTGGTGCCTGTTCGGGTCAATGCACCCTAACCAGCACGCCTTTCAGAATGTGGGAGGAAACATCCGCAGACACGGGGAGAACGTGCAAACTCCACACAGTGACCCAAGCCAGGAATCGAACCCTGGTACCTGGCACTATGAGGCAGCAGTGCTAGCCACCGTGCCTCTTCTCAGGTAGAACACCGGAAGGGTGTGTAAATATATATTTATATATATATAGTCATATTGTATGATTTTCTTTGATAAATGGCATGTTATAGAATGGTTAGAACACAGAAGGAGGCCATTCGGCCCATCATGTCTGTTTGGCCCTCTGAAGGAGTAATTTACCTCATGCCATTTCCCTGTCTTTTCCCCCAGAGCCTTTTTCCCTTCCAGTAATGAATGAATTCCCTCTTGAATTAGAGTACTAGATTGGATTGAGGATTGGCTGACTGACAGAAAGCAGAGGGTCGGGGATAAATATGTCCTTCTCTGGCTGGTGAACTGTAACTAGCGGGATGCCGCAGGGGTCAGTCCTCGAACCTCAACTGTTTACAATTTATATAAATGATCTGCAAGCAGGGACAGAGTGTGACATAGCAAAATTTATGGATGATTATGGAAAGCAGGCAGTGAAGAGGAGATAAAGAATTTACAGACGGATATAGATAGGCTAGGAGACTGAGCCAAATCTTGGTAGATGGAGTTTAATGTGGATAAGTGTGAGGTTGTCCATTTTGACAGAAAAAGTAGAAGGGCAAATTATTATCTAAATGGAAAGCAGATTCAAAATGCGTCTGGGCAGAGGGATCTGGGTGTCTGTGTTCATGAATCACAGAAAGTGATATGCAGGTGCAGCACGTAATAAAAAAAGGCAAATGGGATGTTGGCATTTATTGCAAATGGACTGGAGTATAAAAGTAGAGAAGTGTTGTTGCAATTGTACAGGGTGTTGGTGAGACCACATCTGGAGTATTGTGTCCAGTGTTGGTCTCCTTATTTGAGGAAGAATGTGGTGGCATTGGAGGCAGTTCAGAGGAGGTTCACCAGATTGATTCCGGGGATGAAAGGGGTTGACGTATGAAGAGAGATTAACCAGTTTGAACCTTATACTCGCTGGAGTTTAGAAGAATGAGAGGGGATCTGATCGAGGTATATAAAATACTAAAAGGGATTGATAAAGTAAATGTAGACCATATGTTTCCCCTTGTGGGGCAATAAGAACTAGGAGCAGGAGTCGCCATTTGGCCCCTCGAGCCTGCTCCGCCATTCAATAGGATCATGGCTGATCTTTCCGTGGACTCAGCTCCACTTACCCGCCCGCTCACCATAACCCTTAATTCTTTTACAGTTCAAAAATGTATCTATCCTTGCCTTAAAAACATTCAATGAGGTAGCCTCAACAGCTTCACTGGGCAGGGAATTCCACACATTCACAACCCTTTGTGTGAAGAAGTTCCTCCTCAACTCCGTCCTAAATCTGCTCCCCCTTATTTTGAGGCCATGCCCCCTAGTTCTAGTTTCACCTGCCAGTGGAAACAACTTCCCTGCTTCTATCTTATCTATTCCCTTCATAATCTTATATGTTTCTATAAGATCTCCCCTCATTCTTCTGAATTCCAATGAGTATGGCCCCAGTCGACTCAGTCTCTCCTCATAAGCCAACCCTCTCAACTCCGGAATCAACCTAGTGAATCTCCTCTGCACCCCCTCCAGTTCCAGTATATCCTTTCTCGAACAAGAGGTCACAGGTATAGGTTGAGAGGCGGTAGATTTAAAACTGTGATGAGGAGGAACTACTTCTCGCAGAGGGGGGTGAATTTGTGGAACCTGTTGTCCCATAGCGCGGTGGAGTCTGAATCATTGAATGGTTTCAAGAAGGAGATAGATATATTTCTGATAAATAACAGGTTAAAGGGATATGGGAAAAGGGTGGGGAGGTGGATTTGAGACCAGAAGGAGATCAGCCATGACCTGAGCAGGCTAGAAGGGCTGAATTGCCTACGTCTGCTCCCAATTCCTATGTTCCTATGAATTACTTGATTGAGTCTGCCTGCACCACAGTCTCAGACTGCGCATTCCTGCTCCTAATCGCTCACTATGCGAAAAAGATATTCCTGGTGTTGCCATTGCATCGTTTGCCAATTCCCTTCAATCTGTGCCGTCTGGTTCTCGGTCCTTCCACCAAGGGGAACAGTTTCCCCCTTTCCTAATCTCTCCAGACTCCTCATTATTTTAAATACTTCCATCAAATCTCCTCTCAATCTTCTCCAGGTAGAACAATCCCAACTTCTCTAATCTTTCTACGCAGCTGAAGTTCCTCATCCCTGGAAGTCATTCTTGTGAATTTTTTCTGCTCTAATGCCTTCACACCATTTCTGTCATCAAATAAGGGTGTTTCTTATGAATATACAGTGTATTCTGGCAATGCTTCAACCAATGACGCATCCGTTAACAGCCATTTAACCTCACTGAACTCAAAATCAAAACATTTTAAATCTTAAACAAACTTTATAAATTGATTTCCTGCTATCAGCCACCAATTTCCTTGCACAAATGGGATGTGCTAGTTTAATTATGTTTTAAACGTTCAGAAAATATGCTCAGACACATTACAGCACCCACCACAGAGTTACTCTTCCCCAGAAAATAGCTTCCAGGCAAATGAGAATTCACGGTTTCTTTTGCTGTGTGGAAGATATTTTCAGTGAATTCTGATGATCCTGATGAAAGTTGTCTTTCTGTTTTGCTTTACTCTTGGGGCGACACGGTGGCACGGTGGTTAGCACTGCTGCCTCACAGCGCCAGGGACCCGGGTTCAATTCCCGGCTTGGGTCACTGTCTGTGTGGAGTTTGCACATTATCCTCGTGTCTGCGTGGGTTTCCTCCGGGTGCTCCGGTTTCCGCCCACACTCCAAAGATTAGTGTGGGTTAGGTTGATAGGTCATGCTAAATTGCCCCTTAGTGTCAGGGGGTTAGTAGGGTTAATAAGTAAGGTCATGCGGATGGGGCCTGGGATAGGATTGTGGTCAGTGCAGTCTCGATGGGCTGAATGGCCTCCTTCTGCACTGTCGGGGTTCTATAATCTGTAACGTCAGGCAGCGCAGGATAGAACTGGAACCTAACTATTACACAACAGACAAGTTTTTATTCCCATATTTAACTCCCAAATCCCAACCGCCACACTTTCAAACCGGAATGTTCCAGCCGGGGAGCCATTTAAATCTCCGTTCACGCCAGCGATTGTCGCGTCCCTTGCATCCAGAGAACCATAGAACCTCTACAGTGCAGAAAGAGGTCACCCGGCCCATTGGGTTTGCACTGACTCTCCGAAAGAACATCCTGCCCAGGCCCTCCATTCCGCCCTATCCCTGTAACCCTGCACATTTAGCCTGGCCAATCCACTTAACCTGCACATCCTTGGACATTAAGGAGCAATTTAGCATGGCCAGTCCACCTAACCTGCACATCTTTAGACTGTGGGAGGAAATCGGAGCACCCAGAGGAAATTCACGCAGACACGGGGAGAATGTGCAAACTCCACACAGTCACCCAAAGGCTGGAATCGAACTTGGGTCCCTGGTGCTGTGAGGCAGCAGCTAACTGCTCTGCCACTTGGAGGAATCCAAGTCACGTGCTGTTCCCAGCTGTTTTTTGCTAAATCGAAAGTACTCTGTCCAAAGTCCACTTTTGGTTTCAACTTTATTTCTTAAGATTTAGGAACTTTCCCGTGTCTTAGCGGTTAACGAGGCAGACAAACGCATGCTTATGTCTGTTTCCATGGTGAGAGTTTTCTGGAGCAGGTTGTCAAGAGGTTAGAGTTTGAGGGGTGCCACTCTGCATCGAACCTGGTGCACCGGGAGACTCTGACACTCTTATCACCTGCCAAGAATGCATTGGAAGGGATTTAGATAATGAACCAGTTTTGCCATGTTGTGAACGCACCTTCCATGGCCATGGGGTGCTGGAGTGGGTCTTGAACCCAGTGTTTTTGGCTCAGAGGTAGAGACGCTGCCCACTGCACCATAAGACTTATACTTCACGCTACATTTAAAAATATGTGAACCTGCCTTGCAATGGCTCTCGATTTTGGTGATTAGAAAGTTCTGTTAGATTATCATAGAAGTCAACCTGTTATTCTGTTCATTCATTCGTGGGACATGGGCGTCACTGGTTGGCCAGTATTTATTGCCCATCCCTAGTTTCCCTTGTTCAGAGGGCAGTTGAGAGTCAACCACATTGCTGTGGCTCTGGAGTCACATATAGGCCAGACAGGTAAGGAAGGCAGATTTCCTTCCCTAAACAACATTAGTGAATCAGATGGGCTTTTCCGACGATTGACAACCTTTTCATGGTCATCAGTAGATTCTTAATTCCAGATAGTTTATTTAATTGAATTCAAATCCCACCATCTGCTGTGGCGGGATTCGAACCCGGGTCCCCAGAACATTAGCTGAGTTTTCTGGATTAATAGTCTAGCAATAATACCACTAGACCATCACCTACCCTGCAAACTGTGAACATCATGTGGTTCGCATGTTCAAACCATGACCTTGCAGCTTCATTTTGCTCAACTTTGACCATATGCGAGATTTTCCGGCCTTGCTTACCCCACCATAAAATCCTGCCCGAGGTCAATGGACCTTTCCATGGTCCACCCCTCACCTGCTCCGATTCCCGTGTTGGGCGGGATGGTAGAATTCCAGCCAATGTCTTTGATTCCAGTGGTGTTCCACTTTGAGGCAATAGTCAGTGATTCCACTCATAACCTTCTGACTGAATCACATTTTTAGTTCCCGATATAGCACCAAAAGCTTCAACAGCTCAACGGGCCCTATATCCAAAAGTGAGTCAGTCAGACTCCCATCTCACCAAGTGTTTGTTCGTCGTTTTGAATGTCTTGGTAATTAAAATCTATTGACATCATCTGGCGTCACATTGAAGCCAGAGCAGCTACTGATAAGCCTCAGCTCTGTGACTGAGGCGATCTCACTCTTAAAGATGTCATAGCGTAAGACACCAAGCATAAAGCATCGTGCATATTTACCAAGGTCTCATTATTACCTCAGCTGCCACATTATTCTGTGACAGACACCGAGATGTGTCGCCATGACAACTCGTCGGAAAGAAGATTCATTCTAAATACTGATAGTAAGCCGATTTACATATTTAAAAAAAAATCTCTTGAGCCATTGGCGGAACAATTTTTTATTTCAGCGATTTAATGTGAAATATTAACATCTTGGGTAACACAGATAGAGATTCCAGGTGGAAAGATGATGCTGTGGAGGAGAAGAATTAATTTTAATTTTAGTTTTTCCCCCTCACCAATTTTTTTAATCACTATTACTCATCATCAAATTTGCATAGCAATACCACACAAAACAAGTTGTCCATGTGTTCAGGTGTTTTTATTTTTCAAAAGCTGTTTTTTAAAAATATATATTATTCGTGGGACATGTCGCTGGCTGGCCAGCATTTATTGCCCATCCCTAATTGCTCTTGGAGGACAGTTGAGAGTCAACCACATTGTGTGGCTCTAGAGTCATATGTAGGCCAGACCAGGTAAGGATGGCAGATTTCCTTCCCTAAAGGACATTAGTGAACCAGATGGATTTTTCCAACAATTGACGATGGTTTCATGGTCATCAGTAGATTCTTAATTCCAGATTTTTTTTAAATCAAATTCAAATTCCACCATCTGCTGTGGTGGGATTCGAACCCTGGTCCCCAGAACATTAGCTGAGTTTCTGGATTAATAGTCTAGCGATAATACCACTAGGCCATCACCTCCCTGTTTGATCAAACGTATCTATCGTTATGTAGTGGCAAACATTCCAGCCTTGGGTGACTGTGTCGAGTTTGTACGTTCTCCCCATGTCTGCGTGGGTTTCCTCCCACAGTCCAAAGATGTCTAGGTGAGATGGATTACCCATGGTAAATGTGTGGGGTTACGGGAATAGGGCGGTGGAGAGGGCCTGTGTGAGATGCTCTGTCAGAGAGTCGGTGCAGACTCGATGGGCTGAATGGCCTCTTTTGAACTGTAGGGATTCTATGAGTATGGCGAGCTTAACTGAATGGGAATAGTTTCTGAGCTACTGCACAAGTATAGTTGGTATTAAAAATGAAACACAAATGTCAGCATAATTTAGATGGTTACCCACTGGTGAGAGAGAAGGAGAAGTTAACACTGGTGAGAGAGAAGGAGAAGTTAACACTGGTGAGAGAGAAGGATATGCTCACCCATTGATGAGAGAGAAGGATGGTGGCGAGGTGGTGTTTGTTCTAAGGGATATATGTCTGAAAGTTGGTGTTAATTTTAATACTGCCTGAGACTTCTTGGGTTCCATTGACATTTGATCTGAGTGCCGTTCTTGGCTCGACTTGACACTCAGGAATTTGACTCAGATTGCTAAGCCAGCAGTGGCCATATATATCTGAGTCCCAGGTGTTGATGAGAAGTATAAGAGGACAAGGGAAGTGCAACAGTAAGGGATAAATTTGCCAAACCCAAGCTTCCACCTGGAATTCAGAGTTGGAGGTGGAGCAGCCACTTCTCTGACCCACTTTCCTTTAGTGTGTGAAATTGGAGAATTTACTCCGGTAACTTTCCGCACACGCCTGTGATCCTCATGATTTAATTGTGTCGGCATAAACAGACCAATATCCATATTCCACAGGGTCAGCTGTTGGACAGGGAAGCAGTGAATCACATGACTGATGTTGTAGTGTCAGCTGCGGCTCAGTTGCTAACTGTGCATCAGAAAATTGTGGGTTCAAGCCCCCCTTCCTCCGACTTGGGCACAGCATTCTAGATTGACACTCCGGGTGCAGTACTGAGGGAGTGCTACATTGGAAGTGCCGTCTTTCAGATGAGACCTTGAATAAACCAGGGTCTCATCGGCCCTCTCAAATGGGCATTAGAAATTCGATTACACTACGTGACAAAGAGCAGGAAAGTTGTCCCAGTGACCTAGCCCACATTTATCACGTAACCAGCATCGCTAAAACAGATTCTCTGGTCATTAACTCATTGCAGTTGGTGGGAGGTTGCTGCATTTTCGACAAGAGTGATTACATTTCAGATGCACTTCAATTTGCTCTAAAGCACTTTGGCGCTATTCTGTGCTTGTGAAAGGCATTATAGAAATACAAGATTTTATTTTCTTCTATTAATGATATGGGGTGGAATTTTCTCAAAAAATCCTAAGTGTCGAACAGGTGAGAAAATAGTAGGTTTTCTCGCCAGCTTTTGCTGCGAGTTAAGAAACAGGAATTGAAGTTGAAGAACATACGTAGAATCATAGAATCGCTACAGTGCAGAAAGAGGCCATTTGGCCCAACGAGCCTGTGCCAACAACAATCCAACCAAGGCCCTATCCCCGTGACCCCACGTAGTTACCCTGCTAATCCCCCAGACATTAAGGGTCAATTTAGCATGGCTAATCAACCTAACCCGCACATCTTTGGACCGTGGGAGGAAAATGGGAGCACCCAGAGGAAACCCACGCAGACACGGGGAAAATGTGCAAACTCTGCACAGTCACCCAAGGCTGTGAATTGAACCCGGGTCCCTGGAGCTGTGAGGCAGCAGCGCTAACCACTGTGCCATCGTGCCACGCCCATAATAATACCACTCTGTGCATAACAGAAGCCATAATGCGATTCTCGCCAGTAAGGCGGGGGGGGGGGGGGGGGGCGGGGGTGAGGTGTGGGAGAAGATGCAGTCTCATCTCACCTGTGACGCTGGTTGCTGAGTTCTAAGGGCGCCATTGCGCATATGCACCAACCTCCCAGTATACTGAGCACACAGTGTACTGTGAGTTCTGTCACCCCCCCTCCCCCCCTCCACAGACACGGCCCACCCCATGATTGTCGCCCTGGACATTGACCCCTCCCTCCCCCGCCCCGATCGCCGCCCTGGCCAATTGCAAGCCGGTAAGATCACACACAAGACCGTCACTCTATAGATTGTGACCTTGACATACAGCTGTCGTGTTTATTTGTATTTAACCTCATTATCTGTCATAGTTTCAAAAGTGTAAATTTCTTTTGACGTTAGTGAGACACCCAGGTTAATAAAAGTGAAAGTGTTTGACCAATTTTAAACCCCATAGCACTGGATTTCATTCTCTGTGGTTCTAGCCAGTGTATGCAATGTTAGAAGCCCAATGAGGGCATTCTGGCAGGCCTTTTCTAGTAACTCCTTTCATATCAATATCTGGCAGTATGGAAGTTCCCCAACTCTGGTTGCATGCATTCCTGGAAATTTTCTGACGTGAACTCCAATGATCCTGCCCAATTAAACAGCCACTTACCTACTAGTAATAGTTTTAGAATTATTAAACAAAAGCTTTTTTCCCCCACGTGGCTCAGAGCAGGGCAGGAGTTTGATTGTAAATTCTGGGAGCCACCGAGACTATCCTGATATCCAATGGAATATAACCCAGTACAGTCCCCCCATCCATTCTGGACGTATTTATGACCATGGGAATTGCTGGTTAGAGCATTGAGAAAAATTAAAAATCCCGAGTCATATCACATAATGTTTCAGAGTCCATGAAGGTGAAATGAGAAATGGAACCAGCAGAGATTCGAAACAAATATCACATAACATATATAGCACTGGGCGGAGAGCAGAGCTCTATTGACCCAATCTGAAGGTTAAGCTACTAACAAACAGCTGCTATTCCACCACCTTGGTTTATGGTACTATTATGGGTGGCACAGTGGTTAGCACTGCTGCCTCACAGCGCCAGGAAGCCAGGTCCAATTCCGGTCTCGGGTAACTGTCTGTGTGGAGTTTGCACGTTCTCCCCGTGTCATCAGAGAAACCCTACAGCGCAGAAAGAGGCCATTCTGCCCATCGAGTCTGCACCGACCACAATCCCACCCAGGCCCTACTCCCATATCCCTACATATTTACCCACTAATCCCTCTGACCTACGCATCTCAGGACACTAAGGGCAATTTTAGCATGGCCAATCAACCTAACCCGCACATCTTTGGACTGTGGGAGGAAACTGGAGCACCCGGAGGAAACCCACGCAGACACAAGGAGAATGTGCAAACTCCACACAGACAGTGACCCAAGCCGGGAATCGAACCCAGGTCCCTGGAGCTGTGAAGCAGCAGTGCTAACCACTGTGCTACCGTACCGCCCTGCGTGTCTGCATAGGTTCCTCCAGGTGCTCCAGTTTCCTCCCACAGTCCAAAGATGTGTGGGTTAGGTTGAGTGGCCATGCTAAATTGCCCCTTAATGTCAGGGGGACTAGCAGGGTAAATGCATGGGGTCACAGGGATAGGGCCAGAGTGGTATTGTTGTCAGTACAGGCTCAGTGGGCCAAATGGCCTCTTTCTGCACTGTAGGGATTCTATGTGTGTACTTATCAAAGTAAGGTGTAAGAAGAACCATGGAGTAGGCTTTTTAACTTAAACACCAGCGAACACTATTATAGATGTGCACATTCCCACAGTCAGGACTTAGAATGGCTAACCAGGTTCCACCCTGGGAGGAGCTAACTCCACCTCAGGGATCACATGACCTGCACTCTTAAAGGGGCAGTACACACCCCAAACGCCCAACATACATATTTCACAGGTACCACCACACAATGGAGTTTCCCGTCTTGCAATTCTCTCCCTCTCTACTATTTTCTGAGTTGTGGATGTGGTTTAGGGATTATTTTGCTGAGATCTGAAATCTGTGTTTGCGATGGCGGAAGGAGTGGAAGCCTGAGGCGAGTGAAGCTTGCAAATTCGAGAGAAAGCGCAGCTGTTAAACTCGGCAGAGCAATTAAGACGCTCTGAGTGGCAACTTTGAAATTGACAATGCAAATCGATAACGGTTATCGCGTTTTGGCTGATAGAAACGACTGCCGTTTCTAACTGGCAATGACTGGAATAAAGGCAGAGGTTGGGAGGTCATGGATCTGCCAAGGAAACAGAGAACTTCTATTTCTGTTGCACCTTTCACAACCTCGGCACGGTGGTGGCACAGTGGTTAGCGCTGCTGCCTCACAGCGCCAGGGACCCGGGTTCGATTCCCGGCTTGGGTCACTGTCTGTGTGGAGTTTGCACGTTCTCCCCATGTCTGTATGGGTTTCCTCCGGATGCTCCAGTTTCCTCCCACAGTCCATGGGATGTGTAGATGTGCAGATTAGGTTATTGGCCATGTTAAATTGTCCCTTAGTGCCCAAAGATGTGTAGGTTAGGAGGATTAGCGGGGTGGATGCGTGGGGAAAGTGCGGGGGTGTGGTTGGAGAGGTGGCTCCAAAAGTGGCTTCCTTTTGCGCTGTGCGGATTCTATGATTCTGCTCATCCCGAAGTACTTTACAGCTAATAAAGTTCTTTGAGGTCACTGTTGTACTGTAAGAAACACAGCAGCCAATTTGTTCACAGCAAGCTCCCACAGGCAATAATGTGATAATGATCAGATAACCTGATATTTAAGGTTGTTGGTTGAAGGGAAATATTAATCTTGACACCAAGGTGTGATCTCCTGCCCTTGCGCACAGACGAATTAGGAGCAGGAGTAGGCCCCTCGAGCCTGCTCCCGCCATTTAATGCGATCATGGCTGATCTGATTGTAACTTCAACCCCACATTCCTCCCGACCCCCGATAACCTTTTACCCCCATGTTAATCAAGAATCTATCTAGCTCTGCCTTAAAAAGACTCTGCTGCCTTTAGAAGATGAGAGCTCCACTCAGAGAAAATAATTCTCCTCATCTGTGTCTTAAGTGAGTAACCCTTATTTTTAAATGGTGACTAGTGGCTCCTTCTTCAAATTCTTATTCAAATAGGACCATGGGATCCTTTCTGTCCACCTCAGGGGAAAGATAGTATTCACCATCTCATCCGAAAGATAGCCCCTCTGACAGTGCAGCACTCACTCAGTACTGCACAGAGAGTTTCAGCCTAGATTTTGTATTGGAGTGGGAGTTGAACCCCTGACTTTTTTTTTGTTCACTCGTGGGACATGGGCATTGCTGGCTGGCCAACATTTATTGCCCATCCCGCGTTGCCCTTGGAGAGCAGTTAAGAGTCAACCACATTGCTGTGGCTCTGAAGTCACATGTAGGCCAGACAAGGTAAGGACGGCAGATTTCTTTCTCTAAAGGACATTAGTGAACCAGATGGGTTTTTCCGACAATCAACAATGGTTTCATGTTCATCAGTAGATTCTTAGTTCCAGATATTTTTATTGAATTTAAATTCCACCTTCTGCCATGGCGGGATTCGAACACGGGTCCCCAGAACATTAGTTGAGTTTCTGGATTAATAGTCTAGCGATAATACCACTAAGCCATCGCCTTCCCTACTGGCCACAAGGGCTTACTGGCCCTAAGGCAAGGGTGCTGCAAGAAGGGGCATACTATAAAATGGAAACTGTCAGGCAGGAATGCGCATCCCAGTGTTGTTCAGATACTTTCGCTGTGGCACTAAGCTGGTAAACCAGAGATCCTGGGTTTGAATCCAATCATGATAAGGTTGTGAAATTGAATTCAGTAAATCTGGCACTAGAAGTAAGAGTCAGTGAGATCACCTGCACAACTAAATTGTATTGCAGGAGATTGATGGGCTTTCAATTCCCCATTGCTTCCACCATGGCAAAGCCTTGACCAATCATAGTCAATTCGCCAACCAATCAGCACCCTTTTCTCCTCTAGTATAAATTGTTGTGATTGTTTGAAATTTGGCATTCTTGCATTTGTCCTGATGAGTGCAAAACAAAAAGCTTCAACGGCATGACTCTCTTTTCAGCAGGGTTCCAGTCCTGTACTGATTGTGTAAAGTGTAACAGGTTCAGGACAGTTCAGAATACAGTATAACTACGATCTGAGTAGAAGCAAAATTGGAGCTGGTCTGAGATTCGAACATGTGGTTGAAGAGGCCTCCGGTATGGTCCATCATGGAACACCTTAGGATGACATGTACAAAGAAATTTATGTTTTGGAACCTCTTGAAGGAAACAAGAACGGTTCACGCCATTTGTGTGAAGCGCGTCATCGCATATTGGGCGTTGGCTGAATGCAGGGTTTGAATATCCCAGTTGCACTTCATTTAACCTTCAGTTTACAGCAGATTTGTTTTCAAGTGCTGTTTTCTCAGGTGAGTGTGTGGACTTTGCAATGCAGTGGCCTATAGAACTCATTCCACAGAGATCACCATTTGATGCATGTTGCATCCAGTATTTCGGGGAGAACAGTGGAGTAATGCGCTGCATTGTGGAATGAAAGGACGCACAAACCTAAACAGCAAAAGAATCCAATTGAGGACGGTTTCTCCAGGAAAAGTGAAAATAAAGTCAAGTAAAGTTATCTATTAGTGTCACAAGTAGGCTTACATTAGCACTGCAATGTAGTTACTGTGAAAATCCCCTAGTTGCCACACTCTGATGCCTGTTCAGGTACATTGAGGGAGAATTTAGCATGGCCAATACACCTAACCAGCACGTCTTTCGGACTGTGGGGGGAAACCGGAGCACCCGGAGGAATCCCACGCAGACACGGGGAGAACGTGCAGACTCCACACAGATGGTGACCCAAGAGGGGAATCGAACCTGGGTCCCTGGCACTGTGAGGCAGCAATGAAATGTCTGTTCGGATTCGAGAGTTCTACAGGAGGCCACCTTAAATGAACAGTGATGGGTAGGTTTGAATTAGGCTACAGGTTTTTTCCCACCACCACCAATCTCGCCACGAGAGAGGGCATTAAATTCCACCCTATGTGTTCACCCTGTGGGGTGCATCGTAAGGTGACCCGAACATAGCCTTACTGGACAGCTGTCAAGCAGAATCCTGGTTGTTTGTTTGTCTCCATATCCACCTCCCCCCCCACCCCCCACCCGCCCCAAAGAAAGATTTGCATTTATATAGCGATTTTTTACAATCACCAGGTTTCTCAAAGCACTTTTCCAGCATTGAAGTATTTTTGAAGTACATTCGTGGTTGCAATGTGGGAAGTGCAGTGCCCAGTTTTCACACAGTACGCTCCCTCAAACCTTAGTTTGATAATGACCAGATATCCTCCTTCGTGATGTTGGCCTGGACCAGAATGATTCAATGATTCTATATGCGATAAGGAGGCGGTCAGATGTTTCTCGCGTGTCAGTGCAAACGTGATGGGCTGAAGGGCCTCTTCTGCACTGTATGATTCTTTATAAATATTGGCCTTGATGCAAGGAAACCACCCCACCCCAGCCTCAGCCCAATTCCTCTTCAATATGGTGCCAAGTGGAATCTGTTATGTCAGCCTAAGAGATGCCTTGGCTTAACATCTCATCCATTGAGTAGCGCGGTGGCACAGTGGTTAGCACTGCTGCTTCTCAGCGCCAGGGACCCGGGTTCAATTCCAGCCTCGGGTCACTGTCTGTGTGGAGTTTGCACATTCTCCCCGTGTCTGCGTGGGTTTCCTCTGGGTGCGCTGATTTCCTCTGACGCTCCAAAGATGGGGGGGGTAGGTTGATTGGCCATGCTAAATTGGTCAGGGGGATTAGTCGGGTAAATAAATATGTGGGGTTACAGGGAAAGGGCCCAGGTGGGGTTGTTGTCGGTGCAGGCTCGATGGGCTGAATGGTCTTCTTCTACATTGTAGGGATTCTATGAAAGATGGTGCCACCAATAGTGTAGCGCTCCCTCGGTGCTGCACCAGATTGTCAGCCCCGATTCTTTATCTGCTCAAGCCCTGGAGTGAGATTTGATCACACCACCTCTTGACTTCGAGGTGAGGATGCTCCCCACTGAGCCACAGCCGGCACTAGACTGACTGAAGCTGAAAATAATTGTGGAATATTTCCTGCCTTTGGGGGCTGGCATCAATAAATGTATCAATCAGAAATAAATCCCGAGACCACCCCCCCCCCCCCCCCCCCCCCCCCCCCCCAAGTCCCCCGGGGTCAGTTTCACCCTGATGTTACTAACTGGACAGAGTGAATGGGTCTGTGTTGTGTGTTGCCAGTTTGAGGGACAACAGTCTTAAGCTCCATGATCCTAATATTTCTGCAAAATGATTCCAGTCACATCCCTTTAGTCCTCCTTGCATATCCGTACGGTGGATCTGAATCACTAATTAACTGCGCAATCAGCAGTTGAAATGGAAGGGCTGCACAAGCGAACAGCCAAGTAATCAGCTGCATAACGGGCTGATTGCATTATAAGATGGATCGGATTGTGTCGCCGACATTGGCATTCAAATTGTCAGTGACACGACCTGTAATGTTTGCAAATGCAGGCTGGTGAACTTGCTGAATGAACGATGTACCATTCTGTTACACTTCATATAGCTAAGGAACATCGGAATGAACCGCTCTGTATATCTGCACGGAAGACTGGAAATTTAGGTGACTGCGAGTTAATGAGAGGGGGCAGTTGCCTTATGGTTAAGTCAGTATGGCGAGGAGTACCATAATGCAACAGCCACAGAGACCTTGGGCTTAAATTGTTGAATTAAATTGAAAACTATTATGAGCAAGATTTGCTTTACCCGAAGGCTCTGACAGGGGGTGAAACTGCGACCAGGCAGGGGACGAGGCCAGCCTATTGCGCTTGGGGGTGTGCTGATGCCTGCGATCGTGGTTTTCCCCGGGTAGAGTAAGCCATCAGGGTAGCCAATGAGGTTAAATCTGATGCAATTTTTCAAATCCACCTCGGTCTTTTGACTAAGATGAAGCGTTAGATCCAGCCCAAGAGGGGCTGCAATGCCTCACTCATCCTGTCAACTTGGACCTTGTTTGATCAAGCCCAAGATGGGATGTATATCCGAGTCTTCTCAGCTTGGATCTGATTTGTCCCCCATGTGAGGACCGTGATTGGACTTAATTGGCTTTTTTGATTAGGAATAAAGTACCGAAAGGTACAAAAAAGAGTGGTAAAAATATAGAACGCACCACCACAAGGTGTAGTTGAGGTGAATATCAGAGATGCATTTCAGGCTAAATATACAGAGAGAAATGAAGGATATGTCCATTGGGTAAGCTGAAGAGGTTTGGGAGGAAGTTCGTGTGGAGTGTGGCGCTACTGTGCCTTTAAGAAATGTATTAAAGTCGTGTTTCTGTGCAGCAGTTCTTTTTTACAGTCTGTTCTAACCAGTGCAGCTGGGTCTGTAACCAGCATTCTCTGTTGTTACTGCAGCAGCATAATTGCTCCTAATTGCTAGAATGTTTGTTTCAATCTGAACTCGTGCTGTTCTGTTCATTTAGTGTTCCCCTGGTGTTTTGCAGAATAGGACTTGTTAGGTTGATTAACAGAAAATCATGCGACTGGGTGGAGCTAGGCTTACACGGAGAAATCAAGCTTAGATGCGGCTTGGAGTTGTTAGAGAGCATTGCCTCTTTTTTCTCTCTCTGGAGTTGGAGACTGGAAATAAATCTCTTTCTCTGAAATTCTGCTGTTTGGGGTTGGATCTTTCTCTGAAGGTTGTTGTATGAGAGTCAGAAGACGGGTGTCAATCTGATCTCTGTCCTAAGGTGTTAAAAGACTGGAAATCTAGCATCCACGTGAGCATATCTGTTTTTTGGTGCGAGCTGGTTCTGAAGAAGGGATTTATGTCTTTGGGGATATTGTTTCCACTTGGAATTATAGCGATAGCAAATTGTTAAGAATCATACCTTGTCATGTTGAAGTATTTTCAATTGATAGAAGTTATGCTAATTCTTTTTGTTATGTTTTACCTGCGTTGTTAAAAATAAACTTTGTTTTAATAAAAGCTTCCGAGTGGGTCAATTGAATCATACCTGGAGTGAAACACCTTATGTTCACCCTAATGCCAAAATCAAAAAAAGTTGGGATCTAGGTTAACTCCATCACACATCTTGGAGTTTCTGATCTGGTCCCTAACTGGAGCATAGATGCTGATATAGACCAGTATGGTCAGTTCCTCTGTATGACTATGGCTGGGATTTGCTGGTCCCATCATGATGGGACCTTTTTTTTTAATTCATTCGTGGACATGGGCATCACTGGCTGCCCATCCCTAGCTGCCCTTGAGAAGGTGGTGGTGAGCTGCCTTCTTGAATTACCATGATGTGGAAATACCGGCGTTGGACTGGGGTAAACACAGTAAGGAGTCTAACAACACCAGGTTAAAGTCCAACAGGTTTATTTGGTAGCAAACGTCACTAGCTTTCGGAGCACTGCTCCTTTGTCAGGTGAGTGGGAGTTCTGTTCACAAACAGAGCATATAAAGACACTGAGTGTGATGGAGTATTCCATCACACTCCTGACTTGTGCCTTGTAGATGGTGGATAGGCTTTGGGGAGTCAGGAGGTGAGTTACTCGCCGCAGTATTCCTAGCCTCTGACCTGCTCTTGTAGCCACTGTGTTTATGTGGTGAGTCCAGTTGAGTTTCTGGTCAATGGTAACCCCAACGATGTTGACAGTGGGGGATTCAGTGATGGTTACACCATTGAATGTCAAGAGGCGGTGGTTAGAGTGTCTCTTATTGGTGATGGTCATTGCCTGGCATTTGTGTGGCACGAATGTTACTTGCCACTTGTCAGCCCAAGCCTGGATATTGTCCAGATCTTGTTGCATTAGAACATGGATTGCTTCAGTATCTGAGGAGTCGCGAATGGTGCTGAACATTGTGCAATCATCAGTGAACATCCCCACTTCTGACCTTATGACTGAGGGAAGGTCATTGATGAAGCAGCTGAAAATGGTTGGGCCGAGGACACTACCCTGAGGGACTCCTGCAGAGGTGTCCTGGAGCTGGGATGACTGACCCTCCACAGCCACAACCGTCTTCCTATGTTCCAGGTATGACTCCAACCAGTGGAGAGTTTACCCCCCGATACCCACTGATTCCAGTTTTGCGAGGGCTTCTTGATGCCACACTCAGTCGAATGCGGCCTTGATGTCAAAGGCTGTCATTCTCACCCACTCTGCCACGGGCAGGGGGGGTGCGGGCCATCCAAAAGCCCATTGGCTTTCGGCGAGGCTGGAAAATCATACTCAGCAAAGCGGACTGATCCCTTCCTGGGCAAGGTCTCGTTTCTTGCCTGTTCTGGTTTTTCTAGCACTGTGTGTGACTCTGACTCGCACGACATCCCCTTTCTCTCCTATTTCCTATCTGCACGAAGCAATGGCACTGTTGAATAACCTGCATACCTTGACATCAATTGTCCTGCCCTGTGGGGAGCTGTGATAGCCGGTGGGCCACCATTATATATGGGCCACAGACTTTATTCCAGGTATTTTTGCTGGAAAGTGAGGTGGAAGTGCTAATATTGCGTTTTAATTTTCTTGTATGTTTTGCTTAAATCCTGCTTAGTACTGTCCACACATGGAATATTACTTTAACAAAAATGGAAAGGCTTTGTACTATCAATAATGCATTAATCAGGCTTTAACCATTATGTAAAGAGCAATAAAAAAAAATAATCCTTTCCCTAAATTAATCTGAGGTTATGATGTAGACATGCGTCAAACTCCTTTTTAATATGATTACATTATGTGGAGCCTGCTGATGGAAAATCTGACTTGCATTTATATTAACTATAGATAAATGCCAGGGTTGATGTTTCATTTGTACTGTGGGATCTTGCCTATATGTTTTATATTGTGAACTTTTTCCCCGTGGCTTTGATTTAACTTGGTGTGTGAGGTAGTAAGTAGATCTTTTGTCTAATTGGGAAAGCTAGATGGAAGGTCAGGACCCAAAGGTTGAATAACCACTGGTCAAAAAAACCTAAAAGGCAAAAAAGCAGGATGTAGGGGCATTTGAAACAGGAGTTGGCAACTGAGTCCCCAGAACCTGTTCTTCCTTTTTAAATTCATCCACAATTCCCAATTACCCTTTTTCGGCTCTCATCCCCTGATGCTTTTATCTAGCAGAAACCTATCAATCTCGATCGTGAAAGCTTCAATTATCCATGCGGCATGGTGGCACAGTGGTTAGTGCTGCTGCCTCTCAGCCCCAAGAACCCGGGTTCGATTCCCGGTTTGGGTCACTGTCTGTGCGGAGTTTGCACGTTCTCCCCGTGTCTGCGTGGGTTTCCTCCGGGTGCTCCAGTTTCCTCCTACAGTCCAAAGACGTGCTGGTTGGGTGCATTGGCCGTGCTAAATTCTCCCTCAGTGTACCCAAACAGGCGCCGGAGTGTGGCGACTAGGGGATTTTCACAGTAACTGCATTGCAGTGTTAATGTAAGCCTACTTGTGACTAATAAATAAAATGCATCCATTGCACCTGCAATGCTCCCAAATTTTTCAGTGAGCCTTCAATCAATTTTCTATTTTTATTCTTCTTCCAAGGAGCTGTCAGGTTTGTAGTCTTTTCTTGGAGTGTTTTAGGGTCTTTTACTCTCTGTCAGCTGCCACCATGTTTTGTCTTGTGTTTGGGGTCTTGATGAGGTTCTTTGGGATTTGAATGTTTCCCTGAGAAAGCTACAGTAGGAAGTCTCAACACCAGGTTAAAGTCCAACAGGTTTATTTGGTAGCACGAGCTTTCGGAGCATTGCTCCTTCCTCAGGTGACTCACCTGAAGAAGGAGCGGCGCTCCGAAAGCCCGTGCTACCAAGTAAACCTGTTGGACTTTAACCCGGTGTTGTGAGACTTCTTACTGTGCTTACCCCAGTTCAATGCCAGCATCTCCATATCTTGAGAAAGCTACTTAAGACTGCAGTTCATAAAAACCATTAGTATTTATTTACAGCTCCACGTACATCTTAGTAACTACACAGGATCGGACTTCTCCTTCCCTCCAGACGTCTGCTTCTTGATCATGTGACATTAGGTCATAGTTACGTCAGTATCATGTGCTCCTGAAGTTCGCAGAATTGTTACAGTGCAGAAGGAGGCCATTCAGCCCATCATATCTACCACAGCTCTCTGAATGAGCATTGTGACTTAGTGCCATTCCCCTGCCTGAACCCCATGTACATTGTTTCTAATGCCTCAATTGAACCTGCTTCCACCACACTTCCAGCCAGTGCATTCCAGACCCAAACCACTTGCTGTGTGAAAAAGCTTTTTCCCACGTTGCATTTGCTTCCTTTGCAACTCGCTTTAAATCTGTGCCCTCTCATTCTTGATCCTTTCTCCCTATCTACTCTGTCCAGCCGCCTCAGAATTTTGAATATCTCTATCAAATCTCCTCTTAGCCTTCTCTCCAAGGAGAATAACCCCAACCTCTTCAATCTATCCTCATAACTGAAGTTTCTCATCCCCGAAACCATTCTAGTAAATCTCTTCTGCGCTCTCTCCAATGCGTTCACACCTTCCTATAGTGTGGCATCCAGAGCTGTACACAATTCTCCAGCTGAGGTCTAACTAGTATCTTGTACAAGTTCAGCAAAACCTCCTTGCTCTTGTACTCTATTCCCGTATTAATAAAGGTCAGGACACTCTACACTCTATGGATTGCTCTCTTGACCTGTCTTGACACCTCTAATGACTTATGCACATACACACCCAGGTTCCTTTGCTCCTACACACTGTAGAATTTTACCCTTTATTGTATATAGTCTTTCCATGTTCTTTCTGCCAAAATTAATCACCTCACACTTATCCATTGAACTTCATCTGCCATCTATCTGCCCATTTGTTTATGTCCTTTTGAAGTTCTACACTATCCCATTCACAGTTCACAATTCTTCCAAGCTTTGTATCTTCTGCAAACTTGGAATTCTTCCCTGCACCCCGAGATCATTAATATAAATCAGGGAAAGCAAGGTTCCCAATACCGACCCCTGGGGAACACCACTACCAACCTTCCTCTAGCCTAAATAGTACCCATTAACCATTACTCTCTGTTTCCTATTACTAAAACAATTTCGTATCCACGTTGCTACTGTCCCTTTTATTTCATGAGCTCTAACTTTGCTCACAAGCCTGTTATGTGGCACTGCATCAAATGCCTTTTGGGAGTCCATGTACACCACATCAACCGCACTACCCTCATCAACCCTCTCTGTTTCCTCTTCACAAAACTCCAGCAAGTTAGTTAACCACAGAATTCCCTGAAGAAATCCATGCTGGCACTTATTTTCTGGCTATTAAAATTCTGTCAGTAGACACCTCTGGACTTCAATTACGTTGACTAGTCTCGTTTTAAGTGTGGTATTTAACAACTTCATTTTTTTAATTTTGAGAAGTCAGTCAGGATATTGAATGTTTGATTGTCAGGGTAGAAACAGTTCTTTTACATTAACGCTAATTGCATTGCTGTTGTAAATCCCGCAGGAGGATTTATTTGGAGAAGAAGAAAATTGGTTTTAATTTTTTTTACAATTCCTATTTTTTTTTAAATTGTTCATGGGATACAGGCATCGCTTGCACAGGTATAGGTTATTGCCCCATCCTGTTTCTGCAGTTTACAGGTTTTCCAGATTTTATTAATCACAGACGCTATTTCAGCAACTTCTTAGCCTATTTTCTCTCCTCTTCTGAAGTGGGCGTGGTTCTGAGATCACTGACAACTCTGTGAACTTGCCTAACCGGCCAGCCTTATTGGGGCAGCACGGTGGTTTGCAGTGCTGCCTCACAGCGCCAGGGACCTGGGTTCAGTTCTGGCCTTGGGTCACTGTCTGTGTGGAGTTTGCACGGGGGTTTCCTCCACACTCCAAAGATGTGCAGGTGGGGTGAATTGCCTATGCTAAATTGCCCCCTCAGTGTCCCAAGATGTGTAGGTTTGGGGGATCAGTGGGGTACATATATGGGGTTACACGGATAGGGCCTGGGTGGGATGAACTATCGGAGAGTCAGTGCAGGCTCGATGGGCCGAATGGCCTCCTTCTGTACTGTAGGTATTCTATGATTCTCTGGTTGAGCATGGAAGGTAAATTTGAATAGGCAATCAGATTGTGCAGGATATCACAGCAGACATTGACCCCAATGGCTTTCAAGTAGACAGTGCTGTCGAGTAGACAGTGCTGTCATGGTGCCTGTACAATGTTTCTAATCCTCTGTAACCCAAGGATGTTGAGGTCAATTGTAAATATTTTAGTCAGGCACAGCCCTTTGGCCAACCATGGTTTCATTGACTATTGTTAACTCTTAAAAGGTTGTTAGAATGTAACCAATTATAACATTGGATCTGTTGTAGTGACCAATGCTAACATGCTTTAAGAGTCAGCTGACCCAGTAAATTATGTAACCAATGACAAAATGAGATGGTAGTCAGCTGACACAGTATAAATAAAAAACTGCTGGGGTTTGTGGGAGCTTGGAATGGCCCAGGGTGAGGCCTCAAGTGTTGGGGGTAATGATGTTCCTTTATTAAACCTTTTTCTTTGATTTATGCGTTGGAATAAGTTTTAATAGAACATAGAACATAGAACAGTACAGCACAGTACAGGCCCTTCTGTATTATTTTATTGCCTATAACTATTAAACATTTAACGATGACCATGAAATCACTGTCGGAAAAACCCATCCAGTTCATTAATGTCCTTTTAGGGAAGGAAATCTGCCGTCCTTACCTGGTCTGGCCTACATGTGACTCCAGAGCCACAGCAACGTGGTTAATTCTCAAATGCCCTCTCAAATGGAGGGTAGTTAGGGAAGAATAAATACTGACCCAGCCAGCGACACCCACTCCCGTAAAATGAATAAAACTAAACTGAAGAGTTCCTACAGCTGGATCAACAAAGGTGATTCTGGAGGAGAGAATTTTACCATCTACTTCCTCCCAGTTCCACTTATAATTGGAATATATTCCATATGAATGGCTTACATCTGTTCCTGTTTTGTATGTACTTCACCTGTATCTTCAGGAAGGCATAAACATAGAAGCAGAAAATAGGTGCAGGAGTAGGCCATTCAGCCCTTCGAAGCTGCTCCGCCATTCAATATGATCATGACTGATCCTCTATCTCAAACTCGCATGCTCTCCTCATACCCCTTGATGCATTTAGAGTCTAGAAATCTGTCTATTTTCTTCCTAAAAATGTTCAGTCACTTTGGGGCGGCACGGTGGCACAGTGGTTAGCACTGCTGCCTCACAGCGCCAGGGTCCCAGGTTCAATTCCGGGTCACTGTCTGTGTGGAGTTTGCACATTCTCCCCATGTCTGCTTGGGTTTCCTCCAGGTTCTCCGGTTTCCTCCCACAGTCCAAAGATGTGCGAGTTAGGTTAATTGGCCATGCTAAAATTGTCCGTTAACATCAGGGGGATTAGCAGAAATGTGTGGGGTTGCAGGAATAGGGCCTGGGTGGGATTGTGGTCGGTACAGACTCGATGGGACAAATGGCCTCCTTCTGTACTGTAGGGATTCTATGACTTGGCCTCCACAGCCTTCTGTGGTAGGGAATTACACTAGTTCACCACCATCGCTACCTCCAGAGCACATGTGTACATGTGATTCTTTAACCCTTCATTGCACCCGTCTCTTAAGTTAGTCCATGAGATCGCAGTTGTATTTTACTGGTCAGATTCGGAAACTAATTAAGTCATGCTACTTGGATGAGGTGGTTTAATGTCTTTGTGACTTGTGTACAGAAAAAGGAAATGTAAAGAAAGAGGTACAGTGTCTCAAAACCGGCACCCTCTTTTGGGTTGGGCTGGGTCAGGTCGAGGGGTCACTCATGGGAAAAGACAGGCCCTCAAAGCCAATAACTGGTCAGCCACCACTGTGCTGGTGCAGCCCCTCGCCCAAGAAACCAATAAGTTATTTTACTCATTTGGTAATAAAAACATATGTGTGGAAACATTAGAAATGTCTTGTTTTCGATCATCGCCAGGTTTCGGATAACTAGATTTGAGACACCATGGGTGAGGTCAGCAGAGCTTTGCATGGTGGGGGTGGCACAGTGGTTAACACTGCTGCCTCACAGCGCCAGGGACCCGGGTTCAATTCTGGCCTCGGGTGACTGTCTGTGTGGAGTTTGCACGTCCTCCCTGTTTCTTAGTGGGTTTCCTTCGGGTGCTCTGGTTTCCTCCCACAGTCCAAAAGATGCGCAGGTTTGGTTGACTGGCCATGCTAAATTGCCCGTCAATATCAGGGGGACTAGCAGGATAAATAGGTGGGGTTAAGATGATAGGGTCTGGATGGGATTGTGGTCAGCGCAGATTCGATGGGCCAAACGGCCTCCTTCTGCACTGTAGAGATTCGATGATTCTATGTGTCCTGCCCGCTATCATTCCCGTGGCGGGCGGAATGGGATAATTCCACCCTATACCTGCACTTGTTTTCCTGTCACATTGGAACCTTCTACTTTGAATGAAAATGAATCTTAGATTAAAGATGCAGCTTTGAAATGGATTGGAAACACGGTCTCATTGAAAGCACTAACCATCCTTCATGTGCAGCGGGAGCTGACTGTTCCTGCTGACTGGGCGAGTTGGAATGACGTGATCAATTATAATAAAACCACGGAACCGGTGATTTATTTCAGAAAGGTGTCCTTGTCGCTCCCTCTTTCCGAACTGCACAACTACACTTGAAAAGTCTGCTACAGCCAAGCCTGATTTGATTAGCTGTGTTGTGTAAGATGGACAACTGTGCATCTGGTCAGTAGTCCCTCGAACGAACGGGACCTGGTGCTGACGATTGTTTAATTCCAATATTGCAGCAGTCTGATCTTATCTGGGAAGATAGTCAATCAATTCAAATAAGAGCAGCAAGCATAACAAAGCAATTTAAATAGAATTTTGGCCATTTGGCCCTCGTTTGTTACTTGCCAGTCCCGGGCAATGACTTTTCAGTGGAATAACACCAGAGGTGCCAACACAGTGTGGCCCAATGTCCATTCCAGATGTGCTAGCCCAATGGTATATTGATATTAAACTTAATCAAGAAGGATATTGGAGTTGAGCTAAATTCTGCCCCTCATGTGGGTACTTCCTAGGACAGGGCACTTGGAGCATGAAGCCTAGCTAAATCTTCCATCCCACACCCCCAGCTACAGAATTCATGGGCGTTGGGGGGTAGGGTGGTGGTGGGGAGGACAGGGACAAGACTAAATCTATATCCCTGTGCCACGCCAGTTGGGATCAATTTTTTTATTCTTTCATGGGATGTGGGCATCACTGGCTGGTCCAGCATTTATTGCCCATCCCTAGTTGCCCTTGAGGAGGCATTTAAGAGTCAATGCATTGCTGTGGATCTGGAGTCACATGCAGGCCAGGCCAGGTAAGGGCGGCAGATTTCCTTCCCTAAAGGATACGAGTGAACCTATGGGTTTTTACAACAATCGACCACGGTTTCAAGGACATGATTAGACTTTCAATTCCAGATTTTCAATCAATTCAAATTTCACCATCTCTGGGTCCCCAGAGCACAGTGGCACAGGGTTCGATTCCCGGCTTGGGTCACTGTCTGTGTGGAAGTTGCATGTTCTCCCCGTGTCTTCATGGGTTGCCTCCGGATGCTCTGGTTTCTTCCCACAATTCGAAAGACGCGCTGGTTAGGTGCATTGGCCGTGCTAAATTCTCTCTGTGTACCCGAACAGGCGCCGGAGTGTGGCGACTCGGGGATTTTCACAGTAACTTCATTGCGGTGTTAATGTAAGCCTACTTGTGACACTAATAACTAAACTAAACATTACCCTGGGTCTCTGGAATGCTAGTCCAGAGACACCACTGCCTCAACAACAACTTGAATTCATCTAGTGCCATTAATTTTGGAAAATATTCCAAGGTGCTTTGCAGAGGTGTAGTCCATTAAAAAAGAGGGTACCAAACCAAAGAAGGGGATGTGGGAGGGTGAGCAAAATCTTGATTAATGAGGTCAGTTTAAGGATGGTCTCAAAGGTGGAGGGATTCAGAGAAGCGATTCTAGAGCATGGAATCTGGGCAGCTGCCAGTGATGGAGGCAAAAGGGCAAAGACCCACAAGCCAGAGTTGAAATAAAATAAAACTAAAAGAGAAAAGGCTGGAAAATCTCAGCAGGTCTGGCAGCATCTGTAAGGAGAGAAAAGAGCTGACGTATCGAGTCCAGACGACCCTTTGTCAAAGAAAATAAGTTATTGCCTAAAACGGAATGGCAAGGTTGCCATGCCGGTTACCTTCCTATTACTGCCGATAGTTTTTTTACCAATAGTGTGAAAGGTGGTTCGAAGCTTGCTTGCCCTTGGATCGATTGAAATTCTAGGTCTTCCTGCTACCGCTGGATGGATACCTCACCACCTGAGAGGCCCTGGGAAAACCTGGCAGGCTCCTAATCGGGCACCTTGTGACTCATGGCGGGTCTTCCAGCGCAATGGACCATGCCTGTAAGCCCTGCCCCCCCCCCCCCCCCCCCCCACCTCGCTACCTACCCCTGCATATCACCAGAGTTTGGCTGATTAGCCCAGAAATCTCCAAACCCACTTACCTGCGGTCTGGGTTCTGCTGCAGTCCCAGCAATGGCCACCACTCCCAGTGGCGCTGCTGGGCTGAAGAGCTGCCAGCCCTCTGCTTGACCGGTGTCTCTTGGAGGCGGTACATATCCTCCTACCTCAAAGGGACAGAAGTCACGAGTGCAGGAGATTGGCTGACTGAAAACTGTAAAAAATCTCATTGTGGCTTCCAGGGCCAGCAGAGTGGGGGTTGCCCCCAACTTTCTGGCCACTGGTGCCCCATAAAACACTAGCCATGGAAGCTGATCCCAAGCCAGTGGTTGGTGTTGCCAAGGAGCAGCATGTTTGCGGAGTCATAGAGGTTTACAGCATGGAAACAGGCTCTTTGGCCCAACTTGTCCATGCCGCCCCTTTTTTTTAACCACTAAGCTAATTTCCCGCATTTGCCCACATCCCTCTATTCCCATCTTACTCATGTAACTGTCTAAATGCTTTTTAAAAAACAAAATTGTACCCGCCTCTACTACTACCTCTGGCAGCTCGTTCCAGACACTCACCACCCTCTGTGTGAAACAATTGTCCCTCTGGACCCTTTTGTATCTCTCCCCTCTCACCTTAAACCTATGCTCTCTAGTTTTAGACTCCCCTACCTTTGGGAAAAGATGTTGACTATCTAGCTGATCTATGCCCCTCATTATTTTACAAACCTCTATAAGATCACCCCTAAGTCCTAAAGGGCAGCATTATGGCACAGTGGTTAGCACTGCTGCCTCACAGCCCCAGGGACCCGGGTTCAATTCCGGCCTTGGGTCACTGTCTGTACAGAGTTTGTACATTCTCCCCGTGTCTGCGTGGGTTTCCTTCAGGTGCTCCGCACACTCCAAAGATGTGCAGGTTAGATTGATTGGCCATGATAAATTGCCCCTTAGTGTCAGGGGCACTGGCAGGATAAATAAGTGGGCTTACGGGAATAGGGTCTGGGTGGGACCGTGGTCAGTATAGACTAGATGGGCCAAATGGCCTCCTTCTGAACTATAGGGATTCCATGATTCTATAATTCTTCAGTATAGCAGCAGGGGTATAAATCTGATTGTCGAGATGAAACACAGGATCTTCTAGTCTGTATGGCTGAACAGTGCGGGCAAGTCCATTTATTCACTCATCATTGGGGATGTCAGTGTCAAACCCAAACTCACCAGCGGAAGGTGTAGGAAGTGGCCGAGAGCAAATCATTCTTCAAATCATTTCCCCCTTTCTTCTGGTGAGGATAATCTGAATTTGGGTTGTGAGATATTTGTGTCCGCAATTGGCTTAGGCCTTGCCAACATCCCAGGGCAAATACACTGCAAAGAAGATAAGACTTTTAGATACCATGAAAAATGTAAATCATAAGGAGCATTATTAGCATCAATCCAACTGCAGTAAGTTTAAAGAATTGTGTAAACGAACAATGAAACATTTCTCTTAAAGCTTGAATAATTTACACTAAACACAATTGTTCCAATACTTCAATCTAACCCACAGCTTCGTTGATGTATTTTCAATTGACTGAACACAAACTTCAATTTGAAACCCAGGAAAAGGTTAAACACTTTTTTCCACATGCGTCACTGAAATTTTAATGGGAGTTGATTTTTGGGCCTAACTAAAAATGGCACCTCCGCTCCGCGTATCGTGGCTCCATCCACCCTGAGCCATTTTAGTGGAGGTGGGAATTTGGAAGCTTGTACGGCTACCTGCCCATAGGTGGCTGGAAGCAGATCTAAGTATCTTTTTATTATTCGTTCATGGGACATGATCATCACTGGCTGGTTGGCCAGCATTTATTGCCCATCCTAGTTGTCCTTGGCTAGGCCATTTCAGAGGGCAGTTGAGAGTCAACCACATTGCTGTGGCTCTGGAGTCACATGTAGGCCAGAGCAGGTAAGGGCAGCAGATTTCCTTCCCTGAAGGACAACAGTGAACCAAATGGGTTTTTCTGACAATCGACAATGGTTTCATGGTCGTCAGTCGATTCTTAATTCCAGATTTTTTTATTGAATTCAAATTCCACCATGAGATTCGACCATTAGCTGTGTTTCTGGATTAATAGTCTAGTGATAATAACTCTAAACCATCGCCTCCCCTAAGGGATTTTCCATTCAGCCTCCAGGTTCACACAGGTGTTGGGGGTCAGGTTGAAGCCTGACTCCTGAAGGTAGCTTAGTTAACCTCTCGCTGACCTAGAGGCCCCCTTCCCCTCTGCTGACCTGGGTGCAGTAGCAGCTGCGGGCCAGACTGGAGATGACCCGCATGTCTCTAACCCCACAATGGCCTAGCTGCAGAAGCTAGTTTTATAGTTTGTATTTAAGGTCAGGATGGAGGCACCGACGTTAGTGTCTTCTCCCTCACTTGCCTTCCATCGCAGTCTGCTGCTTAAAGTTTATTTATTAGTCACAAGTAAGGCATATATTAACACTGCAATGAAGTTACTGTGAAATTCCCCTAGTCGCCACACTCCAGCGCCTGTTCGGGTCAGTGCACCCTAACCAGCACGTCTTTCAGACTGAGAGGGGAAACGGGAGCACCCGGAGGAAACCCACGCAGACACGGGGAGAACATGCAAACTCCACACAGACAGTGACCCAAGCTGGGAATTGAACCCGGGTCCCTGGCGCTGTGAGGCAGCAGTGCTAACCACCGTGCCGCACCGTGCTGATTTTAAGCAAGAATGCATCGCCACCCCCGCCCCCCCTCCCCCCACCACCCACAACCCCCACAGGCTTTGAGAATGTCCTGAATTGAATAGCAAGCCCATTCTCTGGCCGTTAATAATCCTCTGGTGAAAATCACACTGTGAGGGCTCTGACAAACATTTGGGACTGACGGCGGGGGGGTCAGGAACCTGCAGGGAAAAGCCAGCCCATTGCTGCACATTACAAAGCAAGCTGGGACGTGATGGCTAACATATAAAGGGAAGAAAAGGTTTTTAACGTTTAAATGAAATGGCCTTTTGCGGGCAGTGGTTTTATTCCCTTTAGCGATGTCTTTCCATTCACTTTGACGTGGAATCTGACAGCCCATCATAACCATCTGCATCAAACACCGATAATGACCTTCGAGTTATGGAAACAATTTGCACCATTTGCCCCCTCACTCTGAGGCTGTGGCGGAATATTTTTGTATGTGTTCTATTCTAGTTTCCAGGGTTCTTGGCCTTTCTTGTGGAGCTTGGCTTGCTTCAGCTGTGACTATTGTTTATCCTGTTCCCAAATGTCAGCAGACGAACATAAAAGAGAAACAGTCGGAGCTCCAGTGCCCGTAAGATAAGAGATCAGCTAACAGTGAGGAATGTGGAAGTCATTCAATTGGATACTCCTGGTGACGTCCTTCATCGTAACTCGAGAAGTTTAGAAAAAGGAATACTGTGATCAAGTTACCCGCTTAAACTTGGTTTCACCTATTTGTTAATCTCCATGCTACTTACTGAATAACCTCACAGTTCATCTTTGTGTAAAAGTTTTGAGTCCATTGTCTTTCCAACATTGGATAATGCAAAACATTACTTAAAAAAATAAAAGAAATCAAGGAAGTGAGTTCACTTTTTTTTCTTGACATTGGGGAATTTGGGATTTCCAAGTATTGATCAGTCAACATAAAAATGTCGTCAGTAACAGAATCCCCTAGTTGATCTCAGGATATGATTAAGAACCAATCAAGCTGGTCATATCCTTATTTCCTAGTATGCCTATTTCCTTGTAGGGTGGCACAGTGGTTGGCACTGCTGCCTCACAGCACCAGGGACCCGGGTTCAATTCCCGGCTTGGGTCACTGGTCTGTGTGGAATTTTCACGTTCTCCCCGTGTCTGCGTGGATTTCCTCCGGGTGCTCTGGTTTCCTCCCACAGTCTGAAAGATGTGCTGGTTAGGTGCATTGGCCGTGCTAAATTCTCCCTCAGTGTACCCGAACAGCTGCCAGAGTGTTGGGACTAGGGGATTTTCACAGTAACTTCATTGCAGTGTTATTGTAAGCCTACTGGTGACACTAATAAATAAACTTTAAACTTAACTTTAAAACACTTTAAACTTTTATGCTTGTACTGCTTGTCATATTTTTCTTGCCTATTTTCTTTTTCTTACTGCTGGGGCACGTGATACTTTTAATTTTTTCCATGCCTGTAATCTGGCCACTGCTTCATGCCATTGCCAGTCCGTGCCAATGTCATGCTTTGGCTGAAGTTACCCTAACTGTCCTCATAGGGGAGATCTTGAACCCAGGTACCAAGGGGTGAACATTGGTGTACAATTCCCTGTGCCAGCCAATCCCTTATTCATAACCTTTAGATATAGCTCTTGGGGCTAAAGGGGAAGGGGGATCAGGATATTGAATTTGATGATCAGCCATGATCACAATGAATGGCGGAGCAGGCTCGAAGGGCCGAATGGCCTCCTCCTGCTTCTAGTTTCTATGTTTACGCTATAACAATCTCGAGTGTTACTTGGCATATTTAGTGCATTGTTAGTTTCAGAGTTAAGTGTGGTTTTTTTTGTCTTATCGCCAGCTTCTTTGTTTTTTTTAAACTAATGTTAGTATCAGTGAACCATTGAATCCTTTGCTGGAACGCTGCAGCTTGCATGAGTTCTTCCACCATTTCTTAGTTTGCAGGAATATACTTTATGTCAAATGTTTGAAAGAACATTACAAACAGTTCACACACAGTGCAATAGCATTCAGGTCCTCTACATACATCATGTTGCACACTTGAGGTGCGTCAATACTGTCAAAGAAATATTCCAAACATTTGAAGTTGGTCATTACAAACGGTGCAAGGGTATTTAAGTTGTCTACATGGATCAAGTTGCGCTCTGAGGTGCTTCAATAGAATTGTGATGCATGTAATAAATACCGTATACATTCAGTGCGAGTCATACAGCCTGAGGGGTTCTATACAAATCCCCTCCCCTCGCACTGTGGCTGAAGGCCTGAGACAGCTAGCCTCCCCCTTTGTGCCTCATGAAAGGACCCAACAACTGATCAGGAAGCCACGACTAGCTTTCTCGAGTTTCTCCTACTCCTTTTATATTCACAAATGCACTGAGGACGTACATGCCAATGAAAGTTTTAAATTCCCGCAGTGTTGCGGATTTTTTTCACTCTATTACCCCTGCTGGGAGAATTCCCACTCATCTCCATGGAATGCTGCCCAGGATGTTCTGGGAATAGGCTGCCAGGAGGCAGACAGTTTCTCTTCCTGGTGACACTTGCAATATAGAATTGGTAGAGTGCAGGAGAAGGTTGTTTGATTTGATTTATTATTGTCATATGTACTAGTGTACAGTGAAAAGTATTCTTTCTTCAGTCCTATACAGACAAAGCATTCTGTTCATAGTGAAGGAAAGGAAAGGAGAGAGTGCAGGATGTGGTGTTACAGTCATAGCTAGTGTGTAGAAAAAGATCAAATTAATATGAGGTAGGTCCATTCAAAAGTCTAATGGCAGCAGGGAAGAAGCTGTTCTTGAGTCGGTTGGTACGTGACCTCAGACTTTTGACCCATTGAGCCTGCACTGACAACAATGCCATCCAGGCCCTATCCCCATAACCCCATGTATCAATCGAGCTAATCCCTCTGACACTAAGGGTCAATTTAACATGGACAATCCACCTAACCTGCGCACCTTTGGACTGTGGGAGGAAACCGGAGCACCCGTAGCAAACCCACGCAGACACGGGGAGAATGTGTAAACGCCACACAGTCACCTGAAACCAGAATTGAACTTGAAACCCTGGTGCTGTGAGGCAGCAGTGTCCAAAGATGTGCAGGTTAGGTGGATTGGCTATGCTAAATTGACTCAGTATCAGGGGGATTAGCAGGGTGGGGTTACAGGGATAGGGCTTGGTACGATTGTTGATCGGTGCAGGCTCGATGGGCTGAACGGCCTCCTTCTGCACTGTAGGGACTCTATGAGTGTGCTACCTTAAATATAGAAAAAGGTTACAAACCCCCATGCCAGAGCATTGTAAGCGCTATTTGGAGCACTGTTAAGTCCCCCCCGAAAAAAGCACTACATCCGCCAGAATTCCCATCCCCTCCAAACATAAAGACGCACTTTTAATCGCAGTGTGATGAAGGCCGTGCCAGAGTCTCCTGCAGTCCACATTTCAATATTGACGAGCAGTAGCCTGCAGGCTTCACTAAAGCACATCCAACCCCCAATTTCGCCCCCTGGTGCAAGTCCAAATTTGAGTGTGGATCAGGATTGCTACTTGGACTGGAAGTGGAATTCCTAATATTCTTAAGGATTGCCCTTTTCAGGACAGCTTAAAAATGTACAGTTTTAACTTTGAGGACCTGTTGCAGTAAGCTTATTCAGACCACCGAAGTATAGGATTTGAATTTTACCTTAAAGCTTTTTTACCAGTTGAAGAGGAACTTCTTCTCTCAGAGGGTAGTGAATCTCTGGAATTCTCTGCCCATTGAAGCAGTGAAGGCGACCTCGTTAAATATGTTTAAGACACAGGTAGATAGATTTCTGATCAATAAGGGAATTAGGGGTTATGGGGAGCGGGCGGGTAAGTGGAACTAAACCACTATCAGATCAGCCATGATCTTATTGAATGATGGGGCAGGCTCGAGAGGTTAGATGGCCAACTCCTGCTCCTATTTCTTATGTACTTATGTACTTTGTAATTTTTGATTTGATTTATTATTGTCACATGTATTGGGATACAGTGAAAAGGATTGTTTCTTACACACTATACAGATAAAGCATACTGTTCATAAAGTACATAGGGGAGAAGGAAAGAAGAGGGTGCAGAATGTCGTGTTACAGTCATAGCTAGGGTGCAGAGAAAGAACAAGTTAATATAAGGTAGGTCCATTCAAAAGTCTGATGGCAGCAGGGAAGAAGCTGTTTTCAAGTCGGTTGGTACGTGATCTCAGACTTTTTCCTGATGGAAGGTGGTGGAAAAGAGTATGTCTGAGGTGCGTGGGGTTCTTGATTATGCTGGCTGCTTTTCCGAGGCAGCGGGAAATGTAGATGGAGTCAATGGATGGGAGGCTGGTTTGCGTGATGGACTGGGCTATGTTCACAACCCTTTGTAGTTTCTTGCGGTCTTGGTCAGAGCAGGAGCCATACCAAGCTGTGATACAACCAGAAAGGGTGCTTTCTATGGTACATCTGTAAAAATTGGTGAGAGTTGTAGTGGACATGCTCAATTTCCTTAGCCTCCTGAGAAAGTAGAGGCCTGAGTGGGCTTTCTTAACTATAGCGAAAGGGAGTGGATTACTCACTGAATCAAGCTTGGCCTCCACGCTCCGACTGTAGAATTATCCTTTCCTTCAAGTTTCTCCCACAGAGTAGATTACCAGATTGGGAGTCATTTACTAGTTATTTCATTGCAGCAAATGATGTGGTTGCAATTTAGACAATGATTGTCTCAATAAAAACCCACAGAAACCACAATGCCTATTGTACCTTGTCAAAATACTACATCAGTATGAAAGTTTGACAATGCTGCATTATATTGTGCTCAAGAATACTCCGGGGAAGGATTACTTCTGTTTTTGAATCTGTGCCTATTGTGTGGTAGTTGATTATAAATAGTTGTGGAAATATTGGATTAAGGACATGGAAAAAATCTGGGAGCCTCTATGGCTGAAATATAATTCATAAAACAGCAATAACTTTATCACCTAAAGCTGTAGACTAGCTTAAACATAACTCTATTTGATTTGATTTATTATTGTCACATGTATTAATATACAGTAAAAAGTATTGTTTCGTGCGCGCTATACAGACAAAAGCATACCGTTCATAGAGAAGGAAAGGAGAGAGTGCAGAACGTAGCGTTACAGTCATAGCTAGGGTGCAGAGAAAGATCAACTTGATGCGAGGTAGGTCCATTCAAAAGTCTGTAGATCCATTCAAAACTCTACCATTGCAATAGATAACACCACCTGAAGGTAGTTTTAATGGATATTTGAAAAGGGTGATAAAACATGAACACTTTCTTATTATTTTGTGCGTTCGCTGGCCTACATCTGTTATATCCTGCACCATCTCCAAATGCTCCACCTCTGGCAGCTGTACTTTCAGCCTAGGTCCTAAGCTCTGGACTCCCTTGTAGAGCATTTCTGCGTTTTTTCCTGCTCCTTCCCATTGCTCCAGACCAAGCTTTAAGCACCTGTCCTAATATCAGAACATAAGGCGATGGCCTAGTGGTATTATCGCTAGACTATTAATCCAAAACCTCAGCTAATGTTCCGGGGACCCTGGTTTGAATCCCGCCACGGCAGGTGGTGGAATTTGAATTCGATAAGAAAAAAATCTGGAATTAAGAATCTATTGATAACCGTAAAACCATTGTCGATTGTCGGAAAAACCCATCTGGTTCACGAATGCCCATTAGGGAAGGAAATCTGCTGTCCTTACCTGGCCTGGCCTACATGTTACTCCAGAGCCACAGCAATGTGGTTGACTGTCAACTGGTTTCCAAGGGCAACGAGGGATGGGCAATAAATTCTAGCCACACCCATGTCCAATGAATAAAAAAATGAAATAGGGGCAGGAGTAGGCCATTTAGCCCTTTGAGCCCACTCTGCTATTCAATGAGATCATGGCTGAGCTTATACTCCAACACCATTTTCCTGTACCATTCCCCTATCCCTTGATGTTTATAGTATGCAAAAGTCTACTGATCTCCATCTTGAATGTACTCAATGAGTGAGCCTCCACAGCCCTCTGGGGCAGAGAGTTCCAAAGATTCACCATCCTCTGAGTGAAGAAATTCCCCCTCATCTCGGCCTGTCCTTTATTCTGAGACTGTGCCCCCTGAGTCTACACCCTCCCAACCCAGGGAGAAACATCCTTCATCCACCCTGCTGAGCCCTGGCAGAATTTTGTAACTTTGAATGAGATTACCTCACGTTCTTCTAAACCCTAGTGAATAAAAGCCCAGCCTGTTTATAATCTTTCCTCATAGGACAATCCCTCCTTCCCAGGAATTAGTTTCGTGAGCTTTCATTGTGGCATGTCTATCTTTCTAGGTAAGGGGATCCAACTGCACACAATGAAGGCGGCACGGTAGCACAGTGGTTAGCACTGCCGCCTCACAGCGCCAGGGACCCGGGTTCAATTCCAGCCTCGGATCAGTCTGTGTGGAGTTAGCACATTCTCCCCATGTCTGCGTGGGCTTCCTACGGGTGCTAGGGTTTCCTCCCACACTCCAAAGATGTTAGGCTGATTGGCCATGCTAAATAGACCCTAGTGTCAGGGGATTGCAGGGTAAATAGTTGGGGTTACAGGAACGGTTCCTGGCTGGGATTGTGGTCGGTGCAGACTTGATGGGCTGAATGGTCTCCTTCTGCACTGTAGGGATTCTATGAATACTCCAGGTGTGCTCTCATACTCCATATAATCGCAGTAAGACCTCTTTACTACTAGACTCAAATTCTTATGTAATAAAGACCAGTGTCGCATTCGCCTTCTTAATTGCTTGGATCCTATGAGTCATCGTTAAGTTTTGTTCGATGATACTTGTGTGGTACGTCTTGAGATGCTTTACCATGTTAGAGGTGTGGTACAAAGACAGATGGTTGCTGTTATAAAACACTAGCTTATAATTAAAAATAAATTCCTCTGTTTAATACATCATCAAACATTGCAAAGAGCTGTGTACAATGGAAAACCGATTTGGAATACAGTTGTCTATGCTGCCCAGGAGCCACTTCATTTACATCTGAATGTGAGTGAAAATGAATGAGTGCCCTTCTGGAGCATGATTCGGAGCAGGAGGAGTAGGCCATGTGGTAAAGCAGGAGCAGTTTATTTTAACCGTAGGTAGGCTATTGAGAGCAGTGTGGTACTAATCAAAAAGTTATTCCTTGAAATCTAAAATAGAACCAGAGATTGCTGGAAATGCAGGGTAGGGCTGTTAGCACCTGACAACCTCAACTGTCCGGACTGGCACCTCTCTGTCTGCGCTATTTTGTGCTCAGAAATCTTGCATTGCAGGTTGTCAACTCTTTAACAGGCGTGTCCAACGCAGACTTTTCAGCTGCTCCCCAGTCACAGGGATGCAATAGCATTCTGAGTGCCTGCCAAAACGTGGTCGCTAAATTATTCTGTGGTGGGGGGAAAACAAAAGTAGGCTGGCACCAAGCAGAAATCAGCTTTATGCCCGAATTAAGCGATGCCGCCACTTTGGAGCCAGTTAGTCTGTGGCTCTGTGCTTGGCCCGCTCCTACCCTGTGGCGTTGGGAGCTGTGCCTATTATGGGTCACCTCCCCCTTTCAATGCGAGACCGGTTATTTACACAGTTAATCACAGGGCAGCTTTCACGGATTGCTTGACCAGCAAAGAAAGGGGGAAGGTGTCAGAAAAGATCAATGTAAGCATGATGAACGGGACTGACTGAAATAAAGACCAGGCTGGCTCCAGCAATTGTGTCGGGACCAATTCATTTGTTAGACTTTGCAGTGTACTTTGGAGGCCTGCCAGTGGAATTGTAACCGCACAGATACACTGCAAAAAGAGTTGTGGTTTCTAAAACCATTTAAGACAATCCTAAGAGAACATAGCTTCAGGGAAGCCTTATCTTTGTCTAACCTTTTTTTCGAAATACCTTCAGCTGGTGCTTCCAGTATGCTCCACATCAATAAAACACATAATAAAGGAGATACCACTGTCAGGAATTTTCTGGCCGACGCACTTATCTTCTCAACGAGAGGTCATAGTCTTGGGGTAAGGGGTGGCAAATTTAAAACAGAGTTGAGGAGAAACTACTCCCAAAGGGTTGTGAATGTGTGGAATTCGCTATCCCAAAGTGCGGTGGAAGCTGGGACAGTGAGTAAATTTAAGGAGGAGTTAGACAGATTTTTAATTGGTAATGGGTTGAAAGGTTATGGAGAGAAGGCAGGAAAATGGAGATGAGGAGCATATTAGTTTAGTTTATTTATTCGTGTCACAAGTAGGCTTACATTAACACTGCAATGAAGTTACTATGAAAATCCCCTCGTTTCCACACTCCGGCGCCTGTTCGGATACACTGAGGGAGAATTTAGCACGGCCAATGCACCTAACCAGCACATTTTTTGGATTGTGGGAAGAAACCGGAGCACCCGGAGGAAACCCACACAGACAAGGGAGAATGTGCAAGCTCCACACAGGCAGTGACCCAAGCCGGGAATTGAACCCAGGTCGCTGGCGCTGTGAGGCAGCAATGCTAACCACTGAGCCACCGTGCCGCCCTGTATCAGCCATGATCGAAAGACAGAGCAGACTCGATGAACTAAATGGCCTAATTCTGCTCCGATATCTTAGGAACTTTTGAATAGGCCAAGGTTTGCCTATGGTTTTAAGCAGGTTTGTTTAGTAGAAGGACCTCTTTCATTTTATTTGCTTCCTTAACAAAAGCGTCTCTCTGTTTACGTGTACTTTCCAACGTTAATCACCTGAAAAAAAGTCTTCCTGCTATTTGGACATTCCCAAAGCACCTTGCAGCCAACGAAGGGTAGACACAGAGGAGAGTCCTGTTTATTATATTATCTGATTGAGGTGTAGTCACTGTTGTTATGGAAGGAACGCCACTCCTTTCTCAGGAGGATAAGGAAATTTGGCATGGCTCTACAACTCGCTCCAGTTTTTACAGACTCACCATAGAAAGCATTCTTTCTGGATGTATCACAGCTTGGTATGGCTGCTGCTCTGCCCAAGACTGCAAGAAACAAAGAATCATAGGAAATAATTGCAGGAGGAGGCCATTCAGCCCTTCAAGCCTGCATCACCATTCAATATGATCATGGCTGATCGTGCACTTTCAGTATCGCACTCCCACTCTCTCTCCATACCCCTTGATCCCTTTAGCCACAAGGGCCACGTCCAGCTCCCTCTTGAACATATCTAACGAATTGGCCCCAACAGCTTTCTGTGGTAGAGAATTCCACAGGTTCACAACTCTCTGAGTGAAGAAGTTCTTCCGCATCTCAGTCCTGGATGGCTTACCCCTTATTCTTAGACTGTGACCCCCTAGTTCTGGACTTCCCCAACATTGGGAACATTCTTCCCGCATCTAGCCTGTCCAGTCCCATCAGGATTTTATGTGTTTCTATGAGATCCCCTCTCATTCTTCTTAATTCCAGTGAGTACAAGCCCAGTCGATCCAGTCTCTCTTCATTGTCAGTCCTGCCATTCCAGAAAGCAAAGCAGCCTCCTGTTCATTGACTCCATCTACATTTCCTGTTGCCTCGGAAAAGCAGCCATGAGGTTAGGCTGATTGGCCATGCTAAATAATCAAGGACCCATGCACCCTGGACATTCTCTCTTCCGTCGGGAAAAAGATACAAAAGACTCAAGAACATCTTCCCTGTTGCCATCAGACTTTTGAAAGGGTGTACTATATGGACCTACCATTTGATCTTATCTACACCCTAGCTATAACTGTAACATTGGCGCAGTGGTTAGCACCGCTGCCTCACAGCGCCAGGGAGCCAGGTTCGATTCTCGGCTTGGGTCACTGTCTGTGTGGAGTTTGCACATTCTCCCCGTGTCTACGTGGGTGATGCTCCAGTCTCCTCCCACAGTCCAAAAGACATGTGGTTAAGTGTGTTGGCCATGCTAAATTCTCCCTCAGTATACCTGAACAGGTCATAGATCATAGAATAACAGGCGCCAGAGTATGGCGACTAGGAGATTTTCACAGTAACTTCACTGCAGTGTTAATGTAAACCTACTTGTGATTAATAAACAAACTTTAAAATTATATCCTGCACCTTCTCCTTTCCTCCTCCCCTATGTACTCTATGAACAATATGTTTTGTCTGTATAGCGCGCAAGAAACAATACTTTTCACTGTATACTAATACATGTGACAATAATAAATCAAATCAAAACCCAGCAGTCAACTAGTGCACAGCAAGCTCTCGGAGTGATTGGGCAGCGGTGTTGGATGAATAGGCAGTGAATTGTCTGGCTGTGAGCTGGATGCTGTGTAGGTGCAGAAGATGCATCTATTATGGAACCTGTAGGAGAATATTTTGGATACTGGCAGGAAAATTGGCACGGTGAGATGGATGTGATACTATCCCTGATGGTGTGCCATTTGCATGTTCATAGTCTGCTGTTCCTGTTACTGTAGACACGTGTGCTTTCAGTTTATCTTATTCTTCCATGGGGTGTGAGGATCATTGACAAGATCAGCATTTATTGGCTATCACGAATTGCCCTTTGAGGTTGAGCCACCTTATCAAACTGCTTCAGTCCACATGGTATAGATACACACACACACAATCCCTACTTTGCAGAAGGAGGCCATTCGGCCCATCAAGTCTGCACCAACTCTCCGAAAGAACATCTTACCCAGGCCCATCCCCCCTCCCTATCCCAGTCACCCTGCGCATTTACCATGGTTAATCCACCTCACCTACACATTCTTTGCACACGAAGGGGCAATTTAGCATGGCCAATCAGCCTAACCGATACATATTTGGAGTGTGGGAGGAAACCAGAACACCTAGAAGAAACCTACGCAGACACTGTCCACACAGACAGTCACCCAGGACTGGAATCAAACCTGGGCCACTGGCGCTGTGAGGCATTAGTGCTAACTACTGTACCACTGTATCATAGTGCCAATAGGAAGGGGGTTCCAGGGTTTTATTCACTGAGCACATGGACATCATGGAGGGAGGTGGTGGCATAGTGGTAACGTCATTGGGCTAGCAATCCAGAGGCCTGGGTTAATGCTCTGGGACAAGGGTTCAAACCCCCCCATCACTGCTGGAATTAAAAGCTTTGATGACAAAAATATCATCCATTGGGTTTCCTCCCACAGTCCAAAGATGTGCGGGTTAAGTTGATTGGCCATGCTAAAATTGCTCCTTAGTGTCCTAAGATGTGTAGGTTAGAGGGATTAGCGGGTGGATATGGGGGTAGGGCCTGGGTGGGATTGTGGTCGGTGCAGACTCGATGGGCCTAATGGCCTCTTTCTATACTGTAGGGTTTCTATGATTCTATGATTATTGTAAAAACCCATAATCGGAAAGAAATGCCCTTACCTGCTTTGTTCCACATGTGACTCCAGACCCTCTTCAAGGAAGATGAGGTGATTCCTCCTGGAGCATCAGCCCGGATTGAACACTGGGCATTGCTATTAGGTACATATGAGTATACCTTAGAGCATCGTCCAGGGAGATATATAGCCAACACGGATGCCTTGAGTTGCCTGCTGCTACCCACAAGCTTATCTCCTCCTCCGAAGGTGCATGAATTGACATGACTTCACGGACACTCTGCCAGTATCAGACAAGCGAATCCAGACATGGACCCAAAAGGACCCTACGTTGATGACTCTTAACTGCCCTCTGAAATGGCCTGCCAAGCCACTCAGTTCAAGGGCAATTAGGGACCTTGCCAGCAACACCCTTGAAAGATTAAAGGATCCCTGTTAGGGAACTAACAGTAATAAGAAAATCACTCTGGTTCTCTTAACGGTGAGGGTATGTCGGGCAAATGATACAGAGATGTACCCTGAGCAAATGTGACCAGAGAAATGACTTCATCGTTCAGTTAATTGAAGCCTGCTCTTGTTCCAACTAGACGGACAGAGGTAGAGGATCGGTTCTGGCAATGCTTAATTGATAAGAATCTGAGACTCTGAATCTTCTTTACACATATATTGATCTCTGAAAACGGAACCTGTTGGACTAACTACTCTGAGTGAGTCTCAGGAAAGAACCCATGTTCAACTGGTCGATAAATTTAACACAACATCTTGTAAGCTATCGGCGATGCTTTTGTTTCAGCAGCCTGAGATGCTCTGATACGCATGCTCTAACACCAACAGTCATCTGCCATTTTGTCTTCTATGTGGCCATCCACTCCATGACAAAGTGATGTAAAGACGGTGTGAGAATGCACAGATTGACAGCTGTCTCCGAGTCGGTTTTAGTTTGTGCCTGAAGTGCCTGGCTTACATACAGGCAGAATTAGAGGCACCCCAATTTCGGGCGGCACGGTGGCACAGTGGTTAGCACTGCTGCCTCACAGCGCCAGGGACCCGGGTTCAATTCTGGCCTCGGGTCACTGTCTGTGTGGAGTTTGCACATTCTCCCCTGTCTGCGTGAGTTTCCTCCAGGTGCTCCAGTTTCCTCCCGCAGTCCAAAGATGTGCGAGTTAGGTTGATTGGCCATGCTAAAATTAACCCCAGTGTCAAGGAGATTAGCAGGGTAAATATGAGGGGTTATGGGAATAGGGCCTGGGTGGGATTGTGGTCGGTGCAGACTCAATGGGCCGAATGGCCTCCTTCTGCACTGTAGATTCTATGATATTCTATGAATTTGAGCACCACTGACCCTGTGCAAGTTAACGCAAAGAGAAAACGGGAAGAAAATTACATTTAAGAAGTATTTAGATGTGCACTTATGTTGCCAAAGTGTATAAGACAATGGACAAAGTGCTGGGAAATGGGACTAGAACAGTTGGGTGGGTTGTCTTTGACCAGCACAGACTCGATGGGCCAAAGGGCCTTTTACTGTGCTGTAGATCTCTATGAATCTAAAATCCAGAACGTCTTATCCCTCTCCCTTTTTTCTCCAATTTTTTTCATTCCCTCCATACTGTCTTCAATGCTTTGGAACTCCCTGCAGTTCAGTTCTGTGCTGGACATACAAGTAAATGTCCATTTACAAGAAAAGTCAATGAAGAGAAGAGGCCTTTTGGCTGTAGTATGTAGAAATGTCACCAGACATAATTTGCCAAAGGTGATACTGTCCCACTCGAGAAGTGGTGCTTCTGTCAATGCAGCTCTCCATTAGCCCTGATCAGAAGAGTTGGTCTAAATTGTGTGCTGTTGTCCTGGGGTGAACTAGAAACTGCAACTTTCTGATTCAGAGATATATTACTTGCTGGTGAGAGAGCTAGATATTTGTAATTAATCATATTCTTTGAATAGGGTGCCATAAAATGGGTTTGAAGTAGTGCATTTAATAATGAATTGCTTCAATATTACAAGCAAGTTCATCCATTCCACAGACAGATTTCAGAAGTGGCTATAAAACACTGTTGGCAATGACTTCCTAGACTTCGTTCAACTGCAGCTCAGTGCTGGGACCACAGGCGAGTTGAATTTATCCACTAATGTTGAGAATTACTACAGTGTATTTCAACTTGATCTTTTCAGGTTGACATCAAACAGTGCCACTACTTGGTTGACCTCGACAGAGAGACGGAGACTCCACGTGAGCCAAGATATTCCGCAAACAAAGAAGATTGGATGATCATAGCGTACAAACCCTTCTTGGATGTCAGCAGGTGAGCTGATATTCTTTGAAACTACTAAGCCGTTATGCAAAGGGGCCTCTCACCAATGGAACTTTGACACAACAAATGGTGACCTTCTGTTTCCATGTAACTGTTTTTCCTGGCGTAGTTGAGACCACAATAAGTAGGCAAGGCAATTTCACTTGACAACATTTGAGTTTTGGCATGATTTTCTACATTTTTACATGTTGTGCAGTCTGTTGTCCAACTCTCTCAGATTTGGAACACTAATCCCCAGAGGCAGTGAAAATGTAGTTTCTGAGCAATTACAGATCACTCGTCCTGAAACAAAGCGATGGGAGTACATTGTGATTTCCAAGTCTCTTGTTTTTACACCTACTATCTTACAGCTGTAAGCCTGCTGAACGTTTATACCTTCCTTTTATTCCTTCATGGGATTTTGGCTGGGCCAACATTCATTGCCCATCCCTAATTGCCCCTGAGAAGGTGGTGGTGAGCCGCCGCCTTGAACTGCTGCAATCCCTGTGGTGTAGGTACACCCACAGCGCTGTTGGGGAGGGAGATCCTGGATTTTGACCCAGCGGCAGTGAAGGGATGGTGCTATATTTGGAGAGGCGGTGACCTAGTGGTATTATCGCTAGTCTATTAATCCAGAATCTCAGCTAATGTTCTGGGGACCCGGGTTTGAATTCCGCCGCAGGTGGTGGAATTTGAATTCAATTTTAAAAAAATAATCTGAAATTAAGAATCTACTGATGGCCGTAAAACCATTGTTGATTGTCGGAAAAACCCATCTGGTTCACTAATGTCCTTTAGGGAAGGAAATCTGCTGTCCTTACCCAGTCTGGCCTACATGTAACTCCAGAGCCACAGCAGTGTGGTTGACTCTCAACTGCCTCTGACAAGGGCAACTAGGGATGGGCAATAAATGTTGGCCAGCCAGTGATGCCCATGTTCCATGACTGAATAAAAAAGAAGTCAGGGGGGATGTGTGGCTTGGAGGAGAACTTGCAAGTGATGGTGTTCTCGTGCATCTGCTGCCCTTGTGTATCTAGCTGGCAGAGGATATGATTTTGAAAGGTGCTGTTGACCAAACTGCTAGCAAATTGTTGTTGCCTCAAAATGAGTTAACATACTTAGATATAGGTTAAACTTGCTTTGGCTTGCTTCATTGTTGATAATCCTAATTGGTTTTCAGGTGGGTGCTCCTAATTTACTGTCCAGTAACTCTGCTCTCCATATTCTAGAAACATGGGGGAGTCCAGAACTCGGAGTCATAGTTGAGGATAAGGGGTAAATCTTTTAGGACTGAGGTGAGGAGGAATTTCTTCACCCAGAGAGCGGCAAACCTGTGGAATTCACTACCACAGCAAGTAGTTGAGGCCAAAACGTTGTGTAATTTCAAGAAGGAATTAGATATAGCTCTTAGAGATAAAGGGGTCAAGGGATATGGGGGGATGGCGGGATCAGGATATTGAATTTGATGATCAAAAAGAATAGGAGCAGGCTCGAAGGGCTGAATGGTCTACTGCTGCTTTTTTCCATGTATGTTTCCATGGTGTATCTCTCAGTCGACCTCATGTTTTGCCACACTTTCACTACTAACAGGATGGCATGCCAAAAACAACCTTTCTCTTGTACCGTTGAGGACAATTGCATAAACAATGGGTTAACAATGTCTCCCAGGGTGCTTTAATGCAGTATCCTGCACTGCAAAGTACCTCATCCAATATATCTCACAGGGTGAACTTTTGACTTGAATTGTGTGGTGTTGGAGATTGGCGATCCCACCTTGAGGTCTGCTGTAATATTTGCCAGCTTTGTCTCAAAGGAGGACAGTGTGAGGAGAGAGTGAAGTACAAAGCTACAGCCTCTCGAAACCCAGCAATACTTGACAGGGCGAGAGGTGAAAGAGGAACTGGCTACAATGTGGGCGCTGGTCTTTAAGATGAGCTCCGTTGCCTTAAGGGTGAAGGGCCTCAGCTGATTGTGCACTTGGTGCTCTGGAGAAAGCTGCAGATGCATTGAAATAATTGATGCAAATCCTGACCTTGAGAAGGAGGCACCTATGGAACGGCGATTTGAGATTAGATCATAAAATCCCAAGAGTGCAGAAGGAGGCCATTCAGCCCATCGGGCCTGTATCGAACTCTGACAGATCATCCCACCCAGGCCCTATCCCCATGTATTTACCCCGCTAACGCCCCTAACCTGCACATCATGGGACACTGAGGGGCAATTTAGCATGGCCAATCCACTTAACCTGCACATCTTTGGACTGTGGGAGGAAACCGGAGCACCCGGAGGAAACCCAAGCAGACACAAGGAGAACGTTCAAACTCCACAGAGACTGGCACCCAAGGCCAGAATCGAACCCGGGTCCCTGGGCGCTGTGAGGCAGCAGTGCTAACCAACTGTGCCACTGTGCCGCCCTTTAGTAGAACCTCTGCGTGGCTTGGTGGGACCTCAAACCCAGAGGAACGTGCAACAATTCTGCAGGGGATACAGTCAAAGCCGCGATCCACTGATTAGCAATGCATATTGTGAACCGGTGGAAAAAATAAATCAATACTGATATGGTGGAAAGTTAAGCGTTTCTTCAGTGAACTTGTAATCCTGTTAAGCTGCTGGGTTCCTAGTGTCAGGAAACTGCAACGGTAGAGTGCTTAATTCAAATATGATGAGTTTTAATGAGAAATAAAAATTCAGTTCAGACTAAAGGTGACTAAGATCATACCACCGGCGTGTTCTGCATGCACATCTCTATACTGACCTCTGCTGGGAATACAAATTGAAATTGTACATTCTTGTTGACTACATATTCCCCTTTTTCCTCACCTGATGCTGCTACCTGCTTCTATTCTTCAGCCTCCGTCCTGTTTCAGATAGAAGAAAAAGCAAGTCTTACATTTACCTAGTGCCTGTCACCTTGGGGTACTCCAAAGCACTCTAAAGGCAATCAAGCATTCACCTGAAGTCTAGTAACTGGGGTAGGAAATTCAACAGCGGCCATTTTGAACACACTGAGGAGTATGAATAGAAGAGTATTTAAGCTGTTTATCAGTGATGTCTGCCACAGCAGGGCACTCCCTCCAAGAGTAGTGCAATATTGTTGTTTATATCCACCAGAGAGAGGGTTGCCAACTCTCCAGGATTGGCCTGGAGTCTCGGAATTGAAAATCTATCTCCGGGACGCTGGCGGGACAATCCTGGAGAAAGATCACCGTGACATTTTAAAAAAAAAGATTGGGGTTTTTTAATCATTTTGTTCGAACATTTCTCTTTACCAAAAAAATATTGAAAACGGGGCGGGGAAGTTTAGCCGACAGTCAAACACCATCCGATTGGGTAGTGATTTTGCTTTCCAATTGGGTAGGAAGATAGTACGTCAGAAGGATGGATGTGTTGGCCAATGTGACTAATGGCTGCAGTGTGGGGGCAAGTCATGTGATGAAGTCTCCAGGGATGTGTGGTGTGGATTTCCCCACGCATGCAGTCGTTAACCCTCGAGGGCAGATATCTTGGTTTAACATCTCCTCTGAAAGATGTCACTTTTGACAGTGCAGCACACGCTCAGTACTGCGCTGGATTAACAACCTTAGGATTTGTGCTCAAGTTGATGGAGTGGGGTCTTGAACTGACAACCTTCTGACTACGATGTCGCCTGACCGTCTTTTCCCCAGTGCCTCCTTCTGCCTCTTCTATCTTGTTCCATTGATGGCCATTCCATTTCTTTTGGTGTCATCTTCATGAAGGGCAAACCGTCTTACAGCCAGCAAGCAGCTCTGCGCATGTACTTTTGTTATTTTCTTTTAGCTGGGAACTGGTTCTGTGCACAATCGCTGAAGAAATGGAAGGAAAACGCGGACGAAAGTGGAACAGCATGAAAAGAACACCAGGTGTCCTGAGAGAGGAGTGTCATTTTGAAGAGAGTGTCCAAAGGAGCAGGACACAAGAGGGGGACAGAGAGCAGGTCACAAAACAAAGGAAAAGGTGGTCCCAAGCCAGGGAGTGAGACAGAAAGGGGTCCCAAGAAGACAGTCCCATCAAAGAACGAGGATAGGAATACAGAGACAGGTCCTGTTAAGTAAAATTAAAAGTAAGCAGCAGAGGAAAAGACTCTGAATTAAAGGAGCAGGGGCTTGGGGAGTAGATTTGGAGAAAAGTGGGCTTGAGAGAAGCCAGAAAGCTGCCGGGGCAGCTAAAGGTTGGTGACTCCTTACTACAAGCCTTTGGAGCAGTGGTGTTCTGCTTAGCACAGACGAATGTCTGCGAGGGTGCATGCGTGGAAGGTGAAGCTAAATGCACATGAAAAGCCAGGGGGAAAAAAACATCGGAAGGGGAGCTTAAAACCCTGGAAGCGGATCCTTGTTGAGCGCATCCCAAGTGAAAGCATCATTTGGGAGAGAATTCCAAGGCAATTCTTCAAGCGTGAAAGTTGAAAGGCCTTGTGGGAAAAACACTGTTTCAGTGAGACCAATTGGCTTACGACGTGACAAGTATCTGGGGAGGTTGATGAGAAATCCACAGAATCTGCTCTGGTGGCATCTGTCACTTGTTTTTGGAGTGGGGGTATCCGATCACAGTTTGTCTGTTAGTTTGCATATATTGCATACTCACCAAGAGCATTGAAGTTTTCCTGTTTAATAAATGTCTTCTTTTGTTAGAAGGTCATCAGCAGAGTCCTGTGAATCTGTTCAGTAACTGCCCTTCCTGGTTTCTAAAGGAAATTTAAAATTAAGATCTATCAAGTCAGGTTCTGCCCTGGGATCTGACTTGCCCAGTCGTAACATCAACTGGGATCACAACAATATTTTCTAAAGTATGTGGTTTGGGCTAACGGTTATGTGGTGGAAGGGCAGATGGTGTTGCCACAAAAATTCACAATTCTAGTTATACAATTGAGAATGATACAAGAAAGATCCTGATTTAGAGCAGATATAAGGATCACAGAGGAATTGATTATATGCAGCTGCCTAGATCCTAAGTTTTGGAATTCTCTCCCTAAATATTTTACCCCCTCCTCCTCCTTTAAAACACTCCTTAAACCTCCCTGGAACTAACTCATCTTGGAACATTAGGAGGCAATTTAGCCTGGCCCATCTATCCTAACCTGCATATCTTTGGACTGTGGGAGGAAACCGGAGCACTCGGAGGAAACCCACACAGACATAGAACCATAGAACCATAGAAAATTACAGCTCAGAAACAGGCCTTTTGGCCCTTCTTGTCTGTGCCGAACCATTTTATGGGGAGAACGTACAAGTTCCACACAGACCGAGGCCCGAATTGAACCCGGGTCCCTGGTGCGGAGAAGGGCAGTCCTAACCACTGTGCAACCATGCCATCCCGTCCACTAGGTTGGGATAATACGTGACGGTGTTGCAGTGGACAATCAATTCAGAGATTGAGAGTTCAAATCCTACCGTGGCAACTTATGAGATTGAATTCAGTGACTCGTAACACCTTCTGAACTAGATTACCAATCTGTACAAGCAATCACGAGAAGTCCAACACAGTACATGGGGCGGCACAGTGGCACAGCGGTTAGCACTGCTGCCTCAGCGCCAGGGACCCGGGTTCGATTCCCGGCTTGGGTCACTGTGTGGAGTCTGCAGCCCCTCCCCGTGTCTGCGCGGGTTTCCTCCGGGTGCTCCAGTTTCCTCCCACGGTCCGAAAGACGTGCTGGTTAGATGCATTGGCCATGCTAACTTCTCCCTCAGTGTACCCGAACAGGCGCCAGAGTGTGGCGAGTCGGGGATTTTCACAGTAACTTCATTGCAGTGTTAATGTAAGCCTACTTGTGACACTAATAAATAAACTTTTTTTAAAAAGCAACTAAACCTCCAGGGCAACTAGAGAGGGACAGAGAGGGTGATCTTGCAAACGCAAGTAAGAGAAAGAAAGGTTAGTGCTTTGGGTTAAAGTATTCATCAGTAAAGAGCCATTCATTGGTGATTTTGAACGTTTCTGAGTTTTCTTGCCCTCAGCTCATAAAGTTTAATTGTACGTATACGACTAATCTGAGCTCTCTCTGGAAAGACCACTGTAGTACTGAGAGGGGAGTACGAGGAGGGCAGTTCATTAACCCAGTCTGGATGGAGCACAGAGCCATCAGGTTTCATAATAGCTGTAAGCAGCACCTTCCTCCAGTCCCTGACGACAGTACAGTCAGCTAAACCCATCTGTGTGTGTCGCTCTCTCTCTCTCTCTCTGACTCCAGCACAGCTGTCTGATCTGACAGGAGGTGTTTGATGCAGCAGAGTCCTGAGACAAGCCTTACTGCATGATCCGGTGACGTCATTTAGCTCCTGTGGCCGCATCACCAGATCACAAAGTGTGTACGTGCGTCATGAGTTACTTGATACTTAGCCCATTTCCGTCAACAAAAATTAAAATAATGCAGTTGTACAGATAAGAAAATCCATGAGACGTCAGCACAGCACTCTCAACTTCTTCCACCTCATTTCAGCTTAACTGGTGAGTTCAGAACTGATCTTGTAATCAGGATGCATTATCAAAATAATCCCAGTGAATCCGATTCCACTGATTGAGGGAATAACGTTAAATGTGCCCTTTTTCCTGCATTAAGATAGTGACTATACTACTGCATTAGCTTGAAAGCACTTTGGAATTTCTTACGGTCATGAAAAGTGCTGTACAAGAACCTAAGGAATAGGCCATTTGGCCCCTCCAGTTTGTTCCACCATTCGATAAATTAGGACTGGTCTGATTGTGGCCTCAACTTCACTTTCTTGCCTGTCCACATAACCCTAGATTCCCTTGTCAATCAAAAATCTGTCTAACTCAGCCTTCGGTATATACGCTGACCCGGCCTCCATTGCTTTTTGGGGAATACAATTCCAAACACCTTCTGAGAGAAAAAAAGTGTTCTGCATCTTGGTCTCAACTGGGAGGCTGTAATGACTTCAATCAGGCCACTGAGGTTGGCCGATTGGAATATGAACTCCCTGATTAAGGAGTCAATTGATGGGCCGATCAGGGAGTCTTTTCCTTGTATTTAACCGGAAGTGTCAGTTCCTCTGGCACTCCCGAAGGTAGACTGCTGACTGATAACACTCTGTGTACGACTGTTGGAATTGTAAATAAAGGGATTTTGGTGTAGGGGCTTCTGCCTCCAAAGACTAATTGGAGACGCCACTCCTGCTTATTTTGAAATTGTGTGCCCCCTGGTTCTAGACTCCCCACGAAAGGGAAACAATCTCTCAGCATCTACTCTGTCAAGCCCAACAAGGCTAACAAAGCTTAACTGCAGGTGTGCCCATTCCGTCGCCCTAAAGTCACAACAATTGCTCGGGCCTACCTCGGCAGGGTGAGATGAGGGCTCGGTGGGGTTCAAGCTACTTAAACCAAACTTAGTGACCCAATCTAGGTGCTATTGCCACCAGCGTTCAAAAGTTGGATGCACCTAGGGAAACCATTTCCCTCCCAGTGAGACTTTTGGTCCCGCTGACAGCAATGGGTATACAAATTCAGAGCATGAGCTCTCCCCTCCACCTTTGCCCCATGTCCATTTATTTTATTTCATTTCTTCTTTTCATCTCATTCATCCATTTTTATCACCCTTCATTCTCACTTCCATTTTTCCACTTCTCCATTCTCGGTCTTCATCTTGTCTCCAACACCCCCCTCCCACCCCCACAACCTCCCCCCCCACTCTCCAACCTCGACCCTTCCAGGGCAACTGCCACATTCCTCAGGCAGTCCCTTAACAGTCTGTGCCTCTGTTCTGCCATTCACACATTCTGATCACTTAATGGACACTTTTAGTACCTTTCTCCATCTCCTTCATCATCATTTATGTTTCCTTTGTCCAATTAGTTGGCACCCAGGTTGATAGGGTTGTTAAGAAGCCATACGGTGTGTTAGCTTTTATTGGTAGAGGGATTGAGTTTCGGAGCCATGAGGTCATGCTGCAACTGTACAAAGCTCTGGTACGGCCGCACTTGGAGTATTGCGTACAGTTCTGGTCGCCGCATTATAGGAAAGATGTGGAAGCGTTGGAAAGGGTGCAGAGGAGATTTACCAGGATGTTGCCTGGTATGGTGGGAAGATCGTATGAGGAAAGGCTGAGGGACTTGTTTTCGTTAGAGAGAAGAAGGTTAAGAGATGACTTAATAGAGGCATACAAGATGATCAGAGGATTAGATAGGGTGGATAGTGAGAGCCTTTTTCCTCGGATGGTGATGGCTAACACGAGGGGACATAGCTTTCAATTGAGGGGTGATAGATATAGGACAGATGTTAGAGGTAGGTTCTTTACTCAGAGAGTAGTAAGGGCGTGGAATGCCCTGCCTGCAGCAGTAGTGGACTCGTCAACATTAAGAGCATTCAAATGGTTATTGGATAAACATATGGATGATATTGGAATAGTGTAGATTAGAGGGGCTTTAGATTGGTTTCACTGGTCTGCCCAATATCGAAGGCCGAAGGGCCTGTACTGCGCTGTAATGTTCTATGTTCTAATTAAGCCCCCCCCCCCCCCCCCCCACCCCCGTCCAACCCCCAACCCTCATAGAATAGCTCTGGTGAAGGACCCCCCAGACTCGAAACTTTGGCTCTATTCTCTCTCCATAGATGCTGTCAGACCTGTTGAGATTTTCCAGCATTTTCTGCTTTTGTTTCAGATTCCAGCATCTGCAGTATTTTGTTTTTATGTTAATGGGTATATTTTGTTTGTTTTTAGTTGGTATCTTATAAGAAAGCTCTTGGGGACTGGTCTTTAACATATTTGGCCGCCAATCTTCAGCTGTTTTTATTCCCCCCACCCCCCTCCCACCCCCCACCCTCTGCCATTTTTGTTTTGATTAGTTCAAAAGGCACTTAATTAGCTACCATCTTCACATCTGTCGTGGGTATGCCAACTTTGATTGGACATATTCCTGGAGATCTTATTACATGACCTCCTGCCCTTAACCAGCCTTTTGTTGATCATTATCTCCAATATTTTTACAAGTGAAAATCTTCCAAAGAAGACCATTTAAGAGCACGGCACCTGGTCGTGCCCCACAATATATTTCTAGGGGTTCTCACTCCAGCACCCAGGTGATTAATCTTTAAGTCCTGGAGACTCAGGACAGTTCTGGAGCGTTAGCAATCATAGTCAAAGAATTAACCTACTTATTCTCTTCTCACATGTTGACAGACCCTGCTGTGTATAGCTGTTTCAAATATAGACCTCTTTGACTCCCCAACTTTTAAGTTTAATTTTAAATTTATTTATTAGTGTCTTAAGTAGGCTTACATTAACACTGCAATGAAGTTACTGTGAAAATCCCCTAGGCGCCACACTCTGGCACCTGTTTGGGTACACTGAGGGAGAATTTGGCGTGGCCAGTGCACCGAACCAGCACGTCTTTCGGACTGTGGGAGGAAACTGGAGCACCCGGAGGAAACCCACGCAGACATGGGGAGAACGTGCAGACTCTGCACAGTGACCCAAGCCAGGAATTGAACCCCGGGTCCCTGGCACTGTGAAGCAGTGCTAACCACTGTGTCACCCTTCTTTCTTTTCTCTTCTTCCTAGAATTTAAAGACTTTTACAACGTGTAGTGTTATCACCGGTTACATTCTATTTGTTGTAATGTGACCAATGGTTACAAGCTGTAAGGCTCAGCTGACCCAGTAAATCATGTAACCAATAACAGAATGATGTGATGATCAGCTGACCAGCTAAAAAAGTATAAATTAGAGCATTGGAGTAATGAAGTTACTTTATTAAACCTTTTCTTTGATTTATAAGTTGGAGTAAGTTTTGTTATATTTTTGTCTACACTGGAAGAGTTCCTTGTGGATCAACATGTAGGTTAGATGGATTAGCCATGAGAAATGAGTGTGGAGTCACGGCTATAGGGCAGGGGCAGAGGGCCTGGGTAAGATACTCTGTCAGAGAGTTGGTGTAGACTCGATGGGCCAAATGGCCTCTTCTGCACTGTAGGGACCCAATGAACCCAAGCTTCATGTCACCGAACCATTTGTTCTTCTAATTTTCTCTCGCAAGGTTCTTTAATACTTTCGTGTTGCTCCGCACTCTGGGCTATAACTCAAATCAGTGATTCCATTTGCACATGACTTTCAAAGTCTACTTGCATATTCTTGATCTGTTTAAATCATTGCAGTCCTGATGTTTTTCGTGCAGTTTAGACAGGAAATTAAACTGATATTCTTGCTGCTGGAAGCAACTCTACTACTCTTCAATACAGAACTCTGAGCACGTTTGACAACCTTACAGGATTATCCCGCAGGCTGCAGAAAATAGAGACTGATCTCCTCGACAATGATGCAAGAAACTTGGGAGAAAATCCATACTAGCATGAAAAGAATTACGCTTCGATCTTCATTCTCTTTGAGTATGTTTGTTTGTTAGTTTGAAACATATTGGAGATCGATGGGGAAGGGACTGACTATTAAAATGGGGGAGGCATTGGAAACAGGGTAGAAGAGTCAATTACTCGGGGGCATAGGTTTAAGGTGCGAGGGGCAAGATTTAAAGGAGATGTACAAGGCACGTTTTTTATACAGAGGGTGGTGGGTGCCTGGAACTCGCTGCAGGGGGAGGTAGTGGAAGCAGATACGATAGTGACTTTTAAAGGGGTCTGGACAAATACATGAATAGGATGGGAATAGAGGGATATGGTCCTCGGAAGGGTAGGGGGTTTTAGTTCAGTTGGGCAGCATGGTCGGTGCAGGCTTGGAGGGCCTGTGTTCCTGTGCTGTAATTTTATTTGTTCTTTGAGTAGGCCATTTGGCCCTTCATTAGAAGAAGGATGGGATGTTAAAAAAGTTATTCGTGGGACATGGGCATTGCTGGCTGGCCAGCATTTATTTTCCATCCCTGGTTGCCCTGGTTCAGAGGGCACGTGAGAATTGACCACATTGCTCTGGCTCTGGAGTCACAAGTAGGCCAGACCAGATTTCCTTCCCTAAAGGACATTAGCGAATCAAGTGGGTTTTTCTGACAGTCAATAACAGTTTCATGGTCATCAGTAGGTTCTTAATTCCAGATTCTTTTTATTGAATTCAAATTCCACCATCTGCCATGGTGGGATTCGAACCTGGGTCCCAGAACATGAATTGAGTTTCTGGATTAATAGTATAGCGATAATACCATGAGGCCATCACCTCCAGGAATAAGTCAAATCAGTGTTGGCGACCATAACTCATTTGAGGAATTTCTTTACTCAATTCAACAGGTCAGCTTTAGGGATTAGGAAGGAAATGGCGTACTGCATTTTAATTCCAACTTTCATGGATAGAACCAGATGTGAAAATGATTTGATTTGAAGGTTTGCAAATTGTTCCTGTTAGAATGCCAGATCAGAAACCCCAAGATATGTTATGAAGCCAGACTAGAACCCAGCAATTTTTCTATTTTGACATTCATGCGAGGAAATGGTGCTTCACCTCAGGAGTAATTCCACTGACAAATTAAGGAGCTTTTTTTTGTCAAAACAAGCTTTATTCATAACATAGTTTAAATATAATTCAACAAAATGGAACAGTTTAATTCTTAACCATTGAACAATCTTCAAACATGAAAAAGAACAACTCTTAACTTCTAACTTACCACTATTCAATTCCAATTAAGCAATATTTCTCTTATAGACTTAAACCCCACTTTAATAATAGTTAGCAACTCCAGGCATACTTGTTTTGACTTGGGTTACCAGCTTTTGAGCCTCCTGAGAGATTTCGTAGAGAGTGAGAGAGCTGCTTGTAGACTTCTATCTTTAAACAACACTTGCCAGCAACTGAATTCGGAAAGCCTTTTTTCTCAGCCACAAATCTAGCTCCTTCCATTTCTAGTATCACATGACTATATGACCCTGTATACCTAACTCAGCTTTTCATTACTTTAATCAAGGTTCCTCTTCTTTGGCAGACACAATCTCATTAGCCTTTCTGGAACCCACTGCCTGAAAGGATGATGAAAAACCGATTCGGTAGTAGCTTTCAAAAGGGAACTGGATATGTACTTGAACAGGAAAGGAATTGCAGGGCTATGGGCAAAGAGCAGCTGTGTTAAATAACACATAAATTAAATAACACTTTTATGGAGCTAGAATATACACGATGAACCGAATGCCCTTCATTCTCAGCTGAATGATTCTAATGATGCTGCGATTTTGAGACATGTTCACTGGTCATTACTTGTTCTGTAAAAAAAAACTTGGAAGTCTTAAGTGTGCTGTGCAGGATGACAGGATTTAATGGTTCTAACCATATGCAGGTAATTCAATGTAGATGCCTGGGCTTCAGATCCTTTTCTTCACAGAATCATAGAATCTCTACAGTACCAAAGGAGGCCATTCGGCCCATTGAGTCTGCACCGACCACAATCCCACCCAGGCCCTATTCCCGTAATCCCACATATTTACCCTGCTAATCCCCGGATACTAGGGTCAATTTAGCACGGTCCATTAACCTAACCCACACATCGTTGGACTCTGGGAGGAAACCGGAGCACCCAGAGGAAACCCACGCAGACACAGGGAGAACGTGCAGACTCCACACAGTGACCTGAGGTTGAAATTGAACCCAGATCCCTGGCACTGTGAGGCAGCAATGCTAACCACTGTGCCATCGTGTAGCCCACTTTTTTCTCTGAAGTTAGTTATTCATCCAAAGTGTGAAAGTCATGAAACGTGCGGCAACCTTTCTTTTTAGTCTGCTCATTTATTCTGTAATGTTTCTGATTTGATTTATTATTGTCACATGTATTGGGATACAGTGAAAAGTATTGTTTCTTGCGCACTATATAGACAAAGTATACCGTTCATAGAGAAGGAAAGGAGAGAGTGCAGAATGTAATGTTACAGTCATTGCTAGGGTGTTGAGAAACTCAATATGGGGTAGGTCCATTCAAAAGTCTGACAGCAGAAGGGAAGAAGCTGTTCTTGAATCAGTTGATACATGATCTCAGTCTTTTTCCCGACGGAAGAAGGTGGAAGAGAATACGTCCAGGGTGCGTGGGGTCCTTAATTATGCTGGCTGCTTTTCTGAGGCAGCGGAAAGTGTAGACAGAGTCCATGGATGGGAGGCTGGTTTGCGTGATGGACTGGGCTTCATTCACAACCCTTTGTAGTTTCTTGCGGTCCTGATCAGAACAGGAACCTTACAAAGCTGCGATACATCCAGAAAAGACGCTTTCTATGGTGCATCTTTAAAAGTTGGCAAGAGTCATAGTGGCTGTGCCGAATTTCCTTAGCCTCCTGAGAAAGTAGAGGCGTTGGTGGGCTTTCATAACTGTAGCATCGGCGTAATGGCATTTGATTTGATTTGATTTATTATTGTCACATATATTAACATACAATGAAAAATATTGTTTCTTGCACACTATACAGACAAAGCATACCGTTCATAGAGAAGAAAATGAGAGATTGCAGAATGTAGTGTTATAGTCAAAGCTAGGGTGTAGAGAAAGATCAACTTAATGCAAGGAAGGTCCATTCAAAAGTCTGGCTGCAGAGAAGAAGCTGAATTGGGAATTGAGGTCCGTAGGTAAATTAATTGCTGATTAAGGTTTCTTTGAAGTGAAATGAGTTCCAGCAGTCCCAGCATAGCCCCTGGTGGGTACGTATAGCTTAGACGCCTTTAAATCCAATTTCCTATACCCAGTGCTGCGTCTTGTGCAGAGTGAGTTTTGGGGTCGGACAGAGAGAGGACATGTCCCCTTTTCTTTGTGCTCTGCCACATTTCTTTCAGCTCATGTCCAACCCTTGTTGCTCCCTGTGATGCTTTGCCCTTATCTTGTGGCTTGTTGTCTTCTTGTCTCCTGGGCCTTTTTCTTCTTATATATTAAGTTAATATGGAGGCATGGGATTGAGGGTGATTTAGCGGTTTGGATCAGGAATTGGCTAGCTGTAAGAAGACAGAGGGTGGTGGTTGATGGGAAATGTTCATCCTGGAGTTCAGTTACTAGTGGCATACCGCAAGGATCTGTTTTGGGGCCACTGCTGTTTGTCATTTTTATAAATGACCTGCATGTGTGCGTAGAAGGATGGGTTAGTAAATTTGCAGATGACACTAAAGTCAGTGGAGTTGTGGACAGTGCGGAAGGATGTTGCAGGTTACAGAGGTACATAGATAAGCTGCAGAGCTGGGCTGAGAGGCAGCAAATGGAGTTTAATGCGGAAGAGTGTGAGGTGATTCACTTTGGAAGGAGTTACAAGAATACATAGTACTGGGCTAATGGTAAGATACTTGGTAGTGTGGATGAGCAGAGAGATCTTGGTGTCCATGTGCATAGATCCCTGAAAGTTGGCACCCAGGTTGATAGGGTTGTTAAGAAGGCGTACAGTGTGTTAGCTTTTATTGGTAGAGGGATTGAGTTTCGGAGCCTTGATGTCATGTTGCAGCTGTACAAAACTCTGGTGCGGCCGCACTTGGAGTATTGCGTACAGTTTTGGTCGCCGCATTGTAGGAAGGATGTGGAAGCATTGGAAAGGGTGCAGAGGAGATTTACCAGGATGTTGCCTGGTATGGTGGGAAGGTCTTATGAGGAAAGGCTGAGTGACTTGAGGTTGTTTTCGTTAGAGAGAAGAAGGTTAAGAGGTGACTTAATAGAGGCATACAAGATGATCAGAGGATTAGATAGGGTGGACAATGAGAGCCTTTTTCCTCGGATGGTGATGGCTAGCACAAGGGGACATAGCTTTAAAATGAGGGGTGATAGATATAGGACAGATGTCAGAGGTAGGTTCTTTACTCAGAGAGTAGTAAGGGCGTGGAATGCCCTTCCTGCAACAGGAGTGGACTCGTCAACATTAAGGGTATTTAAAGGGTCATTGGATAAACATATGGGTGATATTGGAATAGTGTAGGTTAGATGGGCTTTAGATTCATTCCACAGGTCGGCGGAACATCGAGGGCCGAAGGGCCTGTACTGCGCTGTAATGTTCTATTATTATTCGTGTTCGTTTTTTTTGTGTAGGGTGGTGAATGGGGATACCTCTGTGTGACAGAAGAGAAAGAGTAGGTGGAGGGGGGGAAGAACAAAGGAAAACAGGGTGATGGTCTGCTTCTGTCCTATTTTAGGTGGTTGGGGGGAGGTGGTTGTTGAGGTGGTGTGTGTTAGGAGGAGGGGGCTGCTAGGTTGGGGGTTTAAGTGTTTCCGGGGACTGGGATGGATGTAAATGTGTCATCGGGTACAGTCAGATTGTTATGGTGGAATTGGAGTTTCTCCATTGAACTTCATGTTGACCCCTGGTTCATGCCCATTGCTTTTTTCAGAGGGTTCGCTGAACTTTCACCTTTCTTGCTTGGTCTTTTTTCTGATTTTGTGATGAGGCTGAATTCAGTGAGTGCTGGCAGCAATCCTCCCACCCCACCCCCAATCCCTACCCCACCTCACTGTGTGACTACTCTCAAGGATACTGAACAGTAGAATTGGACAATCAAAGACCAAAGAAAATTACAGGCACAGGAACAAGCCCTTTGGCCCTCCAAGCTTGCACCGAAAACCCCATACCTTTCCGGGGACTGTATCCCTCTATTCCCACCCTATTCGTGTATTTGTCCAGACGGCCCTTAAAACTCATATATCTGCTTCCACTACTTCCCCCGGCAACGAGTTCCAGGCATCCATCACCTTCTGTAAAAAAAAAACTTGCCTCATACATCTCCTTTAAACCTTGCCTCACGCACCTTAAACCTGTGCCCCCTAGTAATTGACTCTTCCAACCTGGGAATAAGCTTCTGTCTATCTCAACTTTGGAGAGGTGATCGCAACTGTTCCTAATTCTGTCTTTACCAGATGTCTAGATAAATTTTTTTTTACGAAGGGTCCTCGGACAACAATCTAGAGCTCTAGGTGAGTTCTAACTCCTCCTCTTTTCACACTCACACCTGTACCGAGGAGGTGAAGGACAATTTTATTTTTGGTGCACTGTCACAAATCTCTATAGGTATTTGTGGCATTAGTGCACAGTATAAGTTATGGTATTTGACATCGAGTTAAATTGGAGGATTTAAAATATTTGGTTTTGGTACAATTGAGCATTTTGGTGAAACTTGATCATGGGCTCTAAGGTGGGGAGAGAGGGAGGTGACAAAGTTCCCAACATAGGAATTGATGGACAAGAATCATCTAGTTCACCTTCTAAGTTGCTGATTAATCATAGCAATCGACCTCTATCAGTGTCTACAAGAGATACAGACAAGACACTAAGAAAACCCCAGTCGTAAAGAGTTTTGCTAACTATTAGTTAAGGTCGGTATGTTGGCACAGTGGTTACCACTGCTGCCTCTCAGTGCCAGGGACTCGGGTTTAATTCCAGCCTCAGGTCATTGCCTGTGTGGAGATTGCATGCTCTCCCCTGTGAATTTCACAGCAACTTCACTGCAGTGTTAATGCAAGCCTTACTTGTGACTAATAAATAAACTTTACTTTGTGTCTGCGTGGGTTTCCTCCGGGTGCTCCAGTTCCCTCCCACAGTCAAAGATGTGCGGGTTAGATTAATTGGCCATGTTCATTTGTCCTTAATGTCAAGGAGATTAGCAAGGTAAATACGTGGGGTTATGGGGTAGGACCTAAGTGGGATTGTTGTCAGGGCAAGCTCGATGGGCCGAATGGCTGCTTTCTGCACTGTAGGGATTCTACGATGCTATGATAAGTTGTTTTGCTTCCTTTGCCTGTCACATTATCACACATGCTATATCTCATATTACTCGTGTAACCTGTCTCAATGATATCCTGCACTGAATTTTGTCCTGTACCAATTCTCTGTGCCCAACCCCAAAGATTGGGGGATCTGCAGATGGCAAGGAGGATTGCCAGAGGATACAGCAGGATATAAATAGGCTGAAGACCTGGGCAGAGAAATATCAGATGGAAGTTAACCCAGACAAATGCGAGGTGAAGCATTTTGGAAGGTCTAATGCAGCAGGAAAGTGTACACTAAATGGCAGAACCCTTAGAAGCATTAGCATACAGACAGATCTAGGTGTACAGGTCCACAGTTCCCTGAAAGTGGCAACACAAGTGAATAAGGTTGTCAAGAAGGCATATGGCATGCTTGCCTTCATCAGTCGGGGCATAGGATATACAAATTGGCAAGTCACATTGCAGCTGTATAGAACTTTAATTAGGCCACATTTGGAATACTGCGTACAGTTCTGGTTGCCACACTACAAGAAAGATTTGGAGGCTTCGGAGAGGTACAGAAAAGGTTTACAGGATGTTGCCTGGTTTGGGGGGCATTAACTATGAAGAGAGATTGGCCAAATTTGGTTAGTTTTCCTTGAACATTGGAAGCTGAGGGGGCGACCTGATAGAAGTTATGAGAGGTGTGGATAGAATGGATAGTCTCTTTCCCAGGGTAGAGGTGTCAATTATTACAGGACTTAGGTTTAGGGTAAAAGGGGGAAAGTTTAAAGGAGATGTGAGAGGCAAGGTTTCTACACGGAGGGTGGCAAGTGCCTGGAATGCGCTGCCAGAGGAGGTGGTAGAAGCAGATACAATAGCAACATTTAAGAGGCATCTTGACAGATACATGAATAGGCCGGGAATAAGGGATATGGACCACGTAGAGGCAAAAGGTCTTTAGTTTAGAAAGGTGTCATGTGTCAGTGCAGGCTTGGTGGGCCTATGGGCCTGTTCCTGTGCAGTACTGTTCTTTGTTCTTTAACTCTAACCGAGGTTCCGAGTGTTGTGATTTAAATTCTGGAAGTAGCAAATGAAAATTCAATGACAGAAATTAAACGGGCTTACCATTATATCATCATTCTTAGCCCAATGAGCTTCCAGGATATCTGCAAGTTCTTTGTTGCTGTGTCTGTCAAAATCTGTGTTGGCTGTCCTATACCACCTCAACCTTTATATAATTTTCCAATGTAATAAATCACACGAGTGATTTAGATTACTTGCCATCGTTTATAAATGGTAAATTTTTAACAGCAAAAAGCAATTAGTTCCAATGAAAGTGGAAGGCTGTTGTGGCAGATCACAGAAATAGGAAAAATGCTCATCCCCTGATGGACTGATGAGGAAAAACCTTGCCGCTACTATACCAAATTACACGGGCCAGAGGGTCCCTCAATCTTAACGGATTTCAGACGGGACATTAAACTTGGGTTGATTGGCCGTGCTAAATTGACCCCTAGTGTCAGGGGGATTAGCAGGGTAAATGTGTGGGGTTGCGGGAATAGGGCTAGGATGGGATTGTTATCGCTGCAGGCTCAATGGCCTCCTTCTGCACTGTAGGGATTCTATGATTCTATGAAACTGAGGTCCCCTCTCCCATGTCAGGTGGGTGTAAAAGATTCTGTGGTATTGTTTTGAAGAAGGGCAGGGGAGTTCGCCCCAATATTACAAAAGTGACGACACTTCAAAAAGTACTTCATTGGCTGTGCTTTGGTCTGTGGTTTGGAAAGGTGTAATATAAACGCAGGTCTCTTTTTTCACCCGGAGTGATGGAGAGTCTAAGGAGAATTTAAAACAAAAGGCTGCTTCTGTACCATGTCTGCAGAGAAGGGATACGTAGACTGATTTAACAAACAGACCTTTGACAGTAACTATCTAGGCAGCACTTTAGAAAATCGCTATTTGAGTAAGGCACTATCAAGTTACTGGCATCTTTGGATCCAGACTTTGAGAGAAGATAATGCCTTCAGGAAAGGAGAGGGTGGGGGGTCGGGGGTGTGGGTATTAGGAGAACTTTCACAAATAAACAAGTTGAACAATAAATCAACTTTCTCCCCCTCACCTCTGATCAACACAACATTCTATAAGGCAATCGAAAAAATATTCTCAAGCCACAGACCATCTCAGTGTGTAACTTGAACACATAAAATAGGCAGCTCAGCAAGAGGAATCTAGATGTGCCCCTCCCATCTCCAAATTGTCCCAACCACTCTTTTCCTCCCCTCGCACTGGCCCAGAGCACCTGCCAGACCCTAAGGGTATCCGCCGCCTCTTGTAAACCCTCCCCTCTGATCGCCCCTGAGCCATACCTCCCAACCGAGATCAGACATTCTGAGTCTGCCAACTGCTCGACTGAAAAACGGCATCAAGTGAAAATGCTCTCGTCTTATTAGCAGGCGGTGGGATTAAAGAGCATTCTACAATTCTGTGCCGACCCCTCGCTGCTCTGACTGACTCACTTTCACAGATGCTGCACAGACGGGCCGCTGCAGGCCTTTAAAGGGTTAAGTCGCTGCCATAACATTCTGTCCGCGCTGATGGCCACTGGGACACAGCTGTCCTTGACACCATGGACGGCTCATTTATTTTGCAGGTGTGGATGGCGTGTATACAATAAAATTGCAGCTCCCTGGAGCTTTGTGAACAGCCTTCATTGTACAATAGTTATCCCTTTGTTTTACCTTCACTTATTGGACATAATTGCCATCTGCACATAGTACACAGTCATTTGGTTAATTTTACATTGAGTATAAATGTGCAAATGTATATTTTAACAGTAAAAATGCTCCATCTCTATACTTGTCCAGTAAGAATCAGGAGCTGCAAGAGAATGTGTGATCTACGCAATTGCACACAATTTTATCATGATATGGCCTGCCGAACAACAGAGGACGTCAGCGCCTCACTTGACCCATAGGATAGAATGCAACGCGTATCAGTTTATATCTACATTCGTAGAATCCCTCCAGTGCAGAAGGAAGCCATTCGGCCCATTGAGTCTGCACCGACTCTCTGACAGAGCAACTTACCCTGGCCCACCCCATCCCCGTAACCCACTAATACCCCTAACCTACACATCTTGGGACACTAAGGGGCAATTTAGCACAACCAATCCATCTAATCTGCACATCTTTGGAGTGTGGGAGGAAACCGGAGCACCCGGAGGAAACCCATGCAAACAGGGGGAGAACGTGCAAACTCCGCACAGACGGTCAATCACCCAAAGCCGGAATTGAACCCAGGTCCCTGGCGCTGTGAGGCAGCACTGTTGTAACCACTGGGCCACCGTGACACCCATGTCCCAGGATTTCAACCAAGCAATTGTGGGGTGGTACTAGTGTAACTGCAGAAGGAATTTGAGGGTGGCGGTTTGGTTGGAAGAAGGAAGGCTGTGTGTAGAAACTTTACATCATTAGCCATAATAAATGCATGCGTGGGTTTGTTCAACTCTGTTTCTAAGCTGGAATCTTCATGATATGAAGGATTCAGGATATGTAGTAGGGCAGCACGGTGGCACCATGGTCAGCACTGCTGCCTCACAGGGCCAGGGACCTGGGTTCGATACCCCGCTGGGGTCACTGTCTGTGCGGAGTCTGCACGTTCTCCCCGTGTCTGCGTGGGTTTCCTCCGGATGCTCCGGTTTCCCCCCTCAGTCCAAAAGACGTGATGGTTAGGTGCATTGGCCATGCTAAATTCTCCCTCATTGTACCCGAACAGGCGCCAGAGTGTGGCGACTCGGAGATTTTCACAGTAACATCATTGCGGTGTTAATGTAAGCCTACTCGTGACACTAATAAATAAACTTTAAACTTCAATCTTAAACTTTAAAACTTTAATCTTTAGTAGGGACCTCACTCAAAATTTAAAAACAATGTTCCAGCCCCGGTTGTTGTGAGGGTACAGATTGTGGAAGAGCCAGATCCTGGGAGCACAATTACTGCCACACAAATCACATTGATAATCAGGTGAAGGAGTTGCCTTGCCTACCCGGCACCCGGCAGCCCGCTCTGGCAGTCCCAGACCGATAGATGCTGCCATCATTGTCTGCCAATGGCTCGCTCTACCCAGTTGTCGATGCCTAATGTGGCAGGATTTCATGGTCGCCTTCAACTGTGGCTTAATATTGCTTCATCTGCTGTCCTCTGTTATGATATCTAGACCGCAACTTGCCATGGAAGATGGCTTTGGGAATTCTGTGTACTTTAACTTACCCAAAAATCTTGGAGTTAAAATCAGGCCCAACATGTCTAGGCCAACACAGCTGCATCTTTTCAATTGTGGCATCAGTTCCAGTTATATTGCAGTGATCGGGGACATCTGGGTTAGGCAGAAATCCAGCCACTTGGTGACAATGACATGTCGAGACAGCGCAAGTGTAGCTTATGAGGAGAGATTAAACAGATTGGGTTTGTACTCGTTGGAGTTTAGAAGGATGAGGGGTGATCTTATAGAGACATATAAGATAATGAAGGGGCTGGATAGGGTAGAGGTGGAGAGACTCTTTCCACTTAGAAGGGAAACCAGAACTAGAGGGCACAGCCTCAAAATAAGGGGGGGGCCGGTTCAGAACAGAGTTGAGGGGGAACTTCTTCTCTCAGAGGGTAGTGAATCTCTGGAATTCTCTGCCCATTGAAGTGGTGGAGGCTTCCTCGTTGAATATGTTTAAATCACGGGTAGATAGTTTTCTGATCGATAAGGGAATTAGGGGTTATGGGGAGCAGGTGGGTAAGTGGAACTGATTCGCTTCAAATCAGCCATGATCTTGTTGAATGGCGGGGCAGGCTCGAAGGGCCAGATGGCCTACTCCTGCTCCTATTTCTTATGTTCTTATGTTCTTAAGTCTCTTGACGTGACGGTGATAGCAGATCCAGGGCTTCATTCCATATTGCAGAGAGATATGGACCATTGTTTGGTTTATGAAGATTTTCATTAGCAGTCTAACTCCTCATTCCTGCAGGATCTCTGCTCCGGTTTTCCAAAGGCAGGTTTGGCCCAGCCAATCCAGTAACATGTGAACAAGTAGCAGAAGTTGGCCAATCAGCCCCTCGCATCTGCTCCGCCATTTAATTAGATCATAGCTGATCTGATATAGTTAAAGCTAAAGTTTATTTATTCGTCACAAGCAGGCTTACATTAACACTGCAATGAAGTTACTATGAAAATCCCCTAGTTGTCACACTCCGGCGTCTGTTCGGGTACACTGAGGGAGAATTTAGCATGGCCAATCAACTTAATCTACACATCTTTGGACTGTGGGAGGAAACCGGAGCACCCGGAGGAAACCCACACGGGGAGAACGTGCAAACTCCACACAGACAGTGACCCAGGCCAAGAATCGAACCCGGGTCCCTGGCACTGTGAGGCAGCAGTGCTAACCACAGTGCCACTATGCTGCTCCATAGTAATCTCAAATCTGCATTCTGCCTACCCCCAATAACCTTACAACCCCTGGCTTACCAAGAATGAATGAAGAGTTGGCATTAAGTTGACCTTTCTCTACACCCTGGCGATGACTGTAACACTACATTCAGCCCTCTCTCCTTTTCTTCTCTATGAATGGTATGCTTTGTCTGTATAGCGCGCAAGAAACAATCTCACTGTATACTAATACATCTGGCAATAATAAATCGATCAAATCAAAGAAAGTTCCAAAGACTCGAGAGAAAAAAATTCAACTCGTCTCTGTTTTAAGTGGCCTTCCTTTATTTTGAAACAGTGACCAGTAAGGGGCATTGTCCTTGATTACAGAATTCCGCAAGAAAGAGCTATCATGGTACGAGTAGTAGAATTTGTCTATATATTGATCAGAACCACAGAGGGTGCGTCTGGATGAGCAGGTACAGCCTTGGATTATGAAGGTGCAGTGACCTCCCAGGGTTAAGGAACAATCTGTGAAGCAAGAGAGGGGAGGATTTGGAGTGCAAGGAAATGTTGTATTAAGATAGCAAAAAAAATAGAGAAAATAAGACATTACTCTTGTTCTTTCTGTCGGCTGAAGTCTTAACAGGAGTGGGAAAAGACCATATCGCTCCTTGAGCCTGCCCATTCAATGTGATCATGGCGAATCTTGGTCTTTAACTGTCATTTCCATTTATTCTCTGAAAGTAAAGCCACTGTTCTATTTGTGGTGCTGAACCCATATCCAGGAGGTGAAGATTATGATGTATAGACATCTTCAGCCATCTGCCTATTATTCCGTTCCTTTCTCTCAGGGGTGAAGGGGGCCTTTCTGCACATCCTCACCTGCTCAACAGTGGACATCCACTGCTGAGTCACGCAATCATAGAATTCCTACAGCGGAGAAGGAGGCCATTCGGCCCACCTGGCTTGCACCGACAACAATCCCACCCAGGCCCCATCCCCACAAAGTTACCCTGCTAATCCCCCTGACACTAAGGGGTAATTTTAGCATGGCCAACCAACCTAACACGTACATCTTTGGACTGTGGGTGGAAACCGGAGCAACCGGAGGAAACCCACGCAGACACGGGGAGAATGTGCAAACTCCAGACAGATAGTCACCCAAGGCCAGAATTGAACCTGGGTCCCTGGCACTGTGAGGAGGCAGTGCTAACTATTGTGCTGCCGTGCCATCCTCAGATGCTCTCGCCAGTTTCTAGAGAGTAAAAAGACACCTCACAATTTAAATACTCTCTGCCCACATCAGAATTCCTGGACCCCGATGGGATGGTTCACTGTTTGGGCAAACCAACCCCACTCCTGATGATCGAGTGAAAGTAGGACATTGCCAACTGCAGGCCGCTCCCAGAGATCACTCTCCTAAGTCCTTTGTATTGAAAAACCAACAGAAAATTCTGGAAAACACTCAGCTGGTTAGGCAACATCGATGAAAAAAAGAAACTGAGTTAATGTTTCAAGTTAATGTCCTTTCATTAGAACTGGAAGATGTTAGAGTTTGATCAGTTTTTGAACAAGTGTAGAGCCAAGGAAAGGGACAGGTTGTTGGGGGGGGGAGGCAGGGGGAGGGAGGGGCAAGCAAAGAACAAAGGGAAGAGCTCTGATATTTTGATTTAATTGATTTATGATTGTCACACGTATTAGTATACAGTGGAAAGTATTGTTTCTTGCGCGCTATACAGACAAAGCATACCGTTCATAGAGAAGGAGAGGGTGTAGGGGAAAATCAACTTAATATAAGGTAGGTCCATTCAAAGGTCTGATGGCAGCAAGGAAGAAGCTGTTCTTGAGTCAGTTGGTACATATCTTCTGCCTTCCACCCTATAACTATCGCTTATCGTCGCATCAGGCCCACAGCAGATGCCATCTCCCTGGCCCTACACTGAACCCTGGAACACCTGGACACAAAGACATCCTTGTCAGACTCCTATTTATTGACTACAGCTCAGCCTTCAACACCATTATTCCTACAAAACTCATCTCCAAACTCCGTGGCCTGGGCCTCGGTTCCTCCCTCTACAACTGGATCTTGAACTTTCTAACCCACAGACCACAATCAGTAAGATAGGCAACAACACCTCCTCAACATGATCATCCTCAACACCGGTGCCCCAAAAGGCTCTGTCCTCAGCCCCTTACTTTACTTTTTATACATCAATGACTGTGTGGCCAAATTCCCCTCCAACTCGATTTGCAAGTTTGCTGATGATACCACCATAGTGGGCTGGATCTCGAACAATGATGTGAAGGAGTACAGGAAAAAGATAGACAATCTGGAATAATGACAATAATCCCTCCCTCAATGTCAGTAAAATGAAGGAGATGGTCATCGACTATTGAAGGTAGAAGTGTAGTGGAGAACATGCCCCTGCCTACATCAATGGGGATGAAGTAGAAATGTTTCTAGCTTCAAGTTTCTAGGTGTCCAGATCACCAACAACCTGTCCTGGTCTCTCCACGCTATAGTTAAGAAAGCTCACCAACGCCTCTACTTTCTCAGGAGGCTAAGGAAATTTGGCATGGCCACGATAACTCTCACCAACCTTTACAGGTGCACCATAGAAAGCATCCTTTCTGGTTGTATCACAGATTGGTATGGCTCCTGCTCTATCCCAGACCGCAAGAAACTACAAAGGGTCGTGAACAAAGCCCAGTCCATCACGCAAACCAGCCTCCCATCCATTGACTCTGTCTACACTTCCTGCTGCCTTGGAAAAGCAGCCAGCATAATTAAGGACCCCACGCACCCCAGACATTCTCTCTTCCACCTTCTTTCGTCTGGAGAAAGATGCAAAAGTCTGAGGTCACGTACCAGTCGACCCAAGAACAGCTTCTTCCCTGCTGCCATCAGACTTTTGAATGGACCCACCTTTTAGATTTGATTTTGATTTGATTTATTATTGTCACATGTATTAACAGACAGTGAAAAATATTGTTTCTTGCGCGCTATACAGACAAAACATACCGTTCATAGAGAAGGAAATGAGAGAGTGCAGAATGTAGTGCCATAGCTAGGGTGTAGGGAAAGATCAACTTAATGCAAGGTAAGCCCATTCAAAAGTCTGACAGCAGCAGGGAAGAAACTGTTCTTGAGTCGGTTGGTATGTGACCTCAGACTTTTGTATCTTTTTCCGAAGGAAGAAGGTGGAAGAGAGAATGTCCGGGGTGCGTGGGGTCCTTAATTATGCTGGCTGCTTTGCCGAGGCAGTGGGAAGTGTAGACAGAATCAATGGATGGGAGGCTGGTTTGCATGATGGATTGGGCTACATTCACGACCTTTTGTCATTCCTTGTGGTCTTGGGCATAGCAGGAGCCATACCAAGCTGTGATACAACCAGAAAGGATGCTTTCTATGTTAAGTTATATTAAGTTGATCTTTCTCTGCACCCTAGCTATGACTGTAAGACTACATTCTGCATTCTCTCGTTTCCTTCTCTATGTACTCTATGAACGGTATGCTTTGTCTGTGTAGTGCACAAGAAACAATACTTTTCACTGTATCCCAATACATGTGACAATAAATCAAATCAAAGATGAAATAACAACAATAGTGATGGTGCCAGATGAAATGAGATAATAAGCGAAAGGTACGGATCTATAGGAGGTCTAAGTAGCTACAACAGAATAACAGAGGAGGAAGGAAGCAGCTAATTTGTGGCCTTTGTGGATGTGATACTAGGGTTTACCAGTAACCATTGTTTTTTGTAAGTATACTTGATGTGCTAAGCGGTGCTCGAGATTTCCTGTGAACTGTGAATTCACTGTGCTTGCTCCTGTCACATGTAACCCACTATGATGCTCTGTGGGCAGAGTCTGTTGTTATGTTAACCAGGCGGCTATCAGCAAGACGTGTAGCCTCTGCAAACTGCATCATTACTGTCAGTGGCGGTCAATCCCTCCTCAAAGTCTGCAGGTTGCCACTTACAGCAAGTTCCAACATTTTCACCAAGCATAAACAAACAATTAAACATGAAGTCCAATGTAAGACTCTGCAGCTGAATCCGCTTAGCTTTCGTTTTCACATCAGATTTTGTCCAAATTCTTAGAATGGAAACAAAATGCACGTTCTCCCTGTGTGGGTTTCCTCTGGGTGCTCTGATTTCCTCCTACGGTCCCAGAAATGTCTAGGTTAGATGGATTGGCCACGGGAAATGAGGGTGGGGTGACAGGGGATAGGGCCTGGGTAAGATACTCTGTCAGAGAGTCGGTGCGGACCCGATGGGCCGAATGGCCTCTTCTGCACCATAGGGATTCTACGATAATCCCTTTCGAGGTGAAGTTTTTAACTCTGATGTTTTGCAGGCCAATTTTGCCTTGAAATCCCCTTTGCCTCACAAGGTTGCATCCACTTGCAGTTGTATAAATGCCACTGGCTTCACCTCTTGCCCCTAGTGGCCATGGCAATGGTGGCATTTACACAGACTCATCCTTGTTGAGCTGTTGTTGGAGAACGGGCACAGCTGGAGTCACGGAGTTGCAAATGTGGATGGTGATAATCTTGTGGGTGGAAAGAACGGGGTGAATTCAGCTCCAGATGTGGAAATGCTTTGAGGAAATCGATTCCGCTGTAATATAAAAGAGAATTGGTAGCTTAAAGATGCCAATTTTCCTTTTAAATTTGATTTGGTTTCTTGCACTGGAAGAGCAAAGTTTCATAAGTGCTTTTGAATATATAATGCCATTTAGGAGGACGCATGAGTAATACGCAACAGAAATCTTGTGAATGGACCAGTGATTAGCTGGCTGCACGTTTTGACCTAATATGGGCACAAAAGTTTAAGTTTAAAGTTTATTTATTAGTGTCGCAAGTAGACTTACATTAACACTGCAATGAAGTTACTGTGAAAATCCCCTAGTCGCCACACTCCGGCGCCTTTCCGGGCTGTGGGAGGAAACTGGAGCACCCGGAGGAAACCCACGCAGACACGGAGAACACGCCGACTCCGCACAGACAGTGACCCAAGCCGGGAATCGAACTTGGGTTCCTGGGGCTGTGAGACAGCAATGCTAACCACTGGGCCACAATGCCGCCATCAAAATGATAAATAGTAGCACTAAACAAAGGAAGACTACACAAGGAAGCAAATTGTGTTTTAGTGATACTTTGCAATGATCATCGCATCGGGGAATGTTTTTGCATATTGAATTTAAGACTCAGATATAAATCTACTCGAGAGCTTATGAGCGGAATGGTGTTTTGTGTGCAAAGAAAGGGTAGCGTGCAGACTGGTTTCTGTCTGTAACGGGCTTTGTGCTAACTTGTGTGTTACCTAAGAGAGTTCATGGTCAAGATGTGAGAAGGACCATCAAATTTGAAATGAGACATAGCCATCAAGCCCCTTCCTTTTATTAAGAATGTTAAACTTGTCCATTCATGGATTCGATCCAATTTCATAGAATCTCAAAAACGTAGAATCCCTACAATGCAGAGAGAGGCTCTGACAACAGTCCCACTCAGGCCCTACCCCTGTAACCCCATGTATTTACCCTGCTAATCTCCCTGACACTAAGGGGCAATTTAGCATGGCCAATCCACCTAACACGCACATCTTTGGATTGTGGGAGGAAACCGGAGTACCCAGAGGAAACTGGAGGAAACCCACAGACACGGGGAGAACGTGCAAACTCCACACAGACAGAGGCCGGAATCGAACCTGGGTCCCTGGCGCTGTGAGGCAGCAGTGCTAACCACTGTGCCACCGTGCCGTTGGGTTTTTTTCCTGAAACTAGGTTAGGGAAAGTTTCTCCCTTCCTTCGTGGGGGTAACAATATCCTGGAACTAAAGGATTTGACTGAGCATTTTTATCTAAACCAGCTGTTAATATTCCCCGAACTGTTGGAGAAAGTATCTCTTTGTCAGGAAAATTTAGTTCCAAATAAAGTCAAATTTCTCGATTCTCGATGTCATCTTCATGTTGGAATTTCATAGAATCATAGAAACCCTACAGTGCAGAAAGAGGCCATTTGGCCCATCGAGTCTGCACCGACCACAATCCCACCCAGGCCTACCCCCATATCCCTGCAGATTTACCCGCTAATCCCTCTAACCTACGCGTCTCAGGACACTCAGGGTCAATTTTAGCATGGCCAGTCAACCTAATCCGCACATCTTTGGACTGTGGGAGGAAACCGGAGCACCCGGAGGAAACCCACGCAGACATGGGGAGAACGTGCAAACTCCACACAGACAGTGACCCAAGCCGGGAATCGAACTCGGGTCCCTGGAGCTGTGAAGCAGCAGTGCTAACCACTGCGCTACCGTGCCACCCGGTACGTGAATTTCGAATCATTCTCCCCCTCAAGTCCTATTCCACCAATCTGCTAGATCCTGGCTGCTCTGTACGTGAATTCCATCTATTCACCTTGAATAGCAAAAGGAATTAAAAAGTTGCCCTCCCTTCTCTTTCCATCAGTTTTTTGCCCTCGCGCCTCTGCTGAAGGCATTGACCCAAGGCTGGGATATGTTCCACCAGGTGCCAATCTCTGCTCGTCATCTCATGCAGGCGACCAAGCGTATGTGAAATTAGAAAGTGAGCAGTCCCAGTTCAAACACGAAAGGACATCACAGCTAATCTGTCCTCCTGCAACACCGAGAGCAAAATACTGCAGATGCAGGAAATCTGAAATAAAAACAAACACTGCTGGAAGCACTGGAAACTCTTCCCCTTAGTCAAGGGGTCAATAACCAGGGGGCAAAGATTTAAGGTAAGGGGCAGGAGATTTGGAGGGGATTTGAGGAAACCTTTCTCACCCAGAGGGTGGTGGGAATCTGGAACTCGCTGCCTGAAAGGGTTATTAAAGGCGGGAACCCTCATATTTAAGAAGCATTTAGATGAGCACTTGAACTGGCATAGTATACAAGACCACTGACCAAGTGCAGGAAAATTGGATTAGAATAGGTGATTGATGACCGGTGCTGAAGGGCATCTTTCTGTGCTGTAAAACTCAATGTCTACTCAGCAGGACTGGCAACAACTGGGAGTAGTGGGGAGGACAGAGTTAGCGCTTTGTGGCATTTAAGAGTTCTGATGGAAGGTCGCAGGTCTGAGATGTATTATCTGTTCTGGTTAAGGTTGTTGTATAATGTTAAGGAGCAGGAACTCCAGCTGATTTTCCCCTTCTCCATTCACCGGGTCGAACTGTCATGCTCTGCCGTGCCCCGGCAAATCCAATACAGACTGGAGTCTGAACTCTGCCCGGGTGGTCGGCTATTTCCTTTCTCCAAGCCATCAGAAAGCCACGGAGCATGAGTTAATGTTAATCTTATCTATTTATATTGACGGCCCAAATGGATGCATTCCGGCCAATTCATACCAGTTTTGATTTTTGTGGGCATCGCTGGCAAGGCAAGCATTTGTTGCCCATCCCAAGTTGCCTTGTGGCTTGCTCGCCCATTTCAAAGGGCAGCTGAGAGTCAAGCACATTGCTGTGGCTCTGGAGTCACATGTAGACCAGACCAGGTAAGGAAGGCAGATTTCCTTCCCCAAAGATTAGATAGGATTAGATCCCCAAAGATTAGATAGGGTGGATAGTGAGAGCCTTTTTCCTCGGATGGTGTTGGCTAGCACGAGGAGACATAGCTTTAAATTGAGGGGTGAGCGATATAGGACAGATGTTAGAGGTAGGTTCTTTACTCAGAGAGTAGTAAGGGCGTGGAATGCCCTGCCTGCAGCAGTGGTGGACTCGTCAACGTTGAGAGCGTTCAAGTGGTTATTGGATAAACATATGGATGATATTGGAATAGTGTAGATTAGAGGGGCTTTAGATTGGTACCACTGGTCGGCGCAACATCGAGGGCCGAAGGGCCTGTACTGCGCTGTAATGTTCTATGTTCTCTATGTTCTATGTTCTAAAGATGGGTTTTTAACAACAATGGCTTCATGGTCATCAGACTCTTTTTATTTTAATATTGAATTCACATTTCACCATCTGCTGTGGTGGGATTCGAACCCAGTATCAGGTAACCCGGGTCCCCAAAGCATTACCCTCGGTCTCTGGATTAATTGTCCACTACACCACTATCTCCCCAGTGCTATTAGATCCAAAAACCAAAATTGTGATCAAATACGCATGTAGCAATCTTTGTGTCCAATACATTCCCTAACAAGGCAATTTATATAATGTTAATTGATATAGATACATTTCCAAAGAAAATAATAAAATCTTGAGCCTTCAAATGTGAATTGAAGTTTATTTTGTTAGTGTCACAGATAGGCTTACATTAATACTGCAATGAAGTTACTGTGAAAATCCCCTAGTCGCCACACTCCCGGCGCCCGTTCGGGTACACTGGGGGAGAATTTAGCATGGCCAATGCACCTAACTAGCATGTCTTTTGGACTGTGGGAGGAAACCGGTGGAAACCCACGCTGTCATAGGGAGAACATGCAGACTCCACACAGACAGTGCCGGGAATCGAACCCGGGTCTCTGGCCCTGTGAAGCAGCAGTGCTAACCACTGTGCCAAGGATGTTGCAGTTGGCAAGAGGTTTTTAAACCACATAAAATAAAGAAACATGGCTTACAGTTTGGTTCCAAGTGAAAAGTGACAGGCCGGGGTGAAGTTACTGTTCTGTGGCCACTGTTTCGAATTTGTTTTTTTTTTAAAGAAGGCTTTTCCCATCACAACTGACTTTGTGAGATTTATTTTATGATTATGATTGCTGATTGAACTGTGTGCATTCTGTCCTGTGAGAAATGTAGCTAATGTTTCTGAAGATTTATCCTGTAAGACTTCTGATGAAAAACTCATGTGGCATCAAGAGATGGAACTGTTGTCAAGGCATCATATCACACGTCCACGAGTAAAGAAGGCACACTCGGGAATGAGAGCTTGTCTGGATTATGTGGCTGTTGAGTTCATTATAACTGAGTATGAGGGTTAATGCATGGAAAAATCCCTCGATAACAAAAGCTTCTTAGTGGGAGCACCTCAGTGGCCATCACAATGTTCTCTTCATCCAAGTTATTATTAAGCAGACAGTATAATGTATGAAGAATAAATCAGTGTCTGGACAAAACTGCAACTGTCAGGGTGCCAATTAACTCGAATGCCCTTAATATGTTAATCTGCTATTAGCTACTTTTATAAGTTCCATTTTTTCCTGACTTAAAAGTATTATTACAACTACTTGTCCGCCATCCAGTGAATGATAGAATCCCTCCAGTGCAGAAAGAGGACATTCGGCTCATCGAGCCTGCACCAACAACAATCCCACCCAGGCCCTATCCCCATAACCCCACGTATTTACCCTGTTAATTCCCCTGACACTAAGGGGGCAATTGAGCATTGCCAATCAACCTAAGCCGCACATCTTTGGAGTGTGGGAGGAAATCAGAGCACTCGGAGGAAACCCACGCAGACACAGGGAGAATGTGCAAACTCCACACAGACAGTGCCATATGAGCAACAACCTGCCCCCACTAAGTATTGGGAAGATTGAAGCCACTGCCTTCTGTTCCTTAGCCACTCTCTGAGATTGAACCAGGGAAAAAGATACAAAAGTCTGAAGTCACGTACCAACCGACTCGAGAACAGCTTCTTCCCTGCTGTCATCAGACTTTTGAATGGACCTACCTCGTACTAAGTTGATCTTTCTCTACACCCTAGCTATGACTGTAACACTACATTCTGCACTCTCTTGTTTCCTTCTCTATGAGCGGTATGCTTTGTCTATATAGAGCGCCAGAAACAATACTTTTCACTGTATGCTAATACATGTGACAGTAATAAATCAAATCAAACCTTTTGCTATCTTGGCATCTTATTTGATCCCAAGGGGAGCTTTCAACCACCTATTCACGCCGTCACCAAGTACATTTATCCTATCTTCATGATATCGCCCAACTCAGCTCATTTACTGCTGAAATCCATGTCCTTGCTACCTCTGGATTTGTTATTGCCAACATTTTCATGGCCAACCTCCCATGTTCTACTTGAAGTCATTCAAAGCTCCGCGTCTCCTGTCCTAACTCTCATCAGCTCGTGTTCACTCATCACCCGGATGCTTGAGTTTTGCTGAAAAAAGACTTTTTTGTCAAAGCTTTTCGTCTTGCACTCAACAGAACATTTTGCAAGAATAGAATCCAAGGGAGATAGCAAATTTATACTGTATGAAAAGGGAGGGCTGATCAATTGGCAAGTGGACTCTGAATGGTAGAGCCGCCACCATGGGTGATGCACCAGTTGATGACAGTTAACTGCCATGCATTGTTTGGAATTTAAGCCTGACAGCTGGACTCTAATTGGTTAAGGCAGTACCCTGAGGAATGAACCAATGAATAGCTGTCACTTATTTTGTTTAGCTGTAACAGATGTAATGTGTGTGCATGTTCTTTCTGTCTGCAAAGAACAGGGCCCTGTGTATTAATATATGTAGCTTCCAGCACAGGCAAACCCGACTGACAATTTAAATTGGTTGTCAGTTTACATTTTAGCACACTGAGGATGATTTAACAAATGTTGTCCAATGGCTGAATCATAGAATCCCTACAGTGCAGAAGGAGGCCATTTAGCCCATCGAGCCTGCACCGCCAACAATCCCACCCAGGTCCTATCCCCATAACACCCTGTTTACCCGTTTTTACCTGTTCATCCCTGTTTACCCTGCTAGTCCTCCTGGCATGAACATAAGAACATAAGAAATAGGAGCAGGAGTAGGCCATCTAACCCCTCGAGCCTGCCCCGCCATTCAATAAGATCATGGCTGATCTGAAGTGGATCAGTTCCACTTACCCGCCTGATCCCTATAACCCCTAATTCCCTTACCGATCAGGAATCCATCTATCCGTGATTTAAACATATTCAACGAGGTAGCCTCCACCACTTCAGTGGGCAGAGAATTCCAGAGATTCACCACCCTCTGAGAGAAGAAGTTCCTCCTCAACTCTGTCCTAAACTGGCCCCCCTTTATTTTGAGGCTGTGCCCTCTAGTTCTAGTTTCCTTTCTAAGTGGAAAGAATCTCTCCACCTCTACCCTATCCAGCCCCTTCATTATCTTATAGGTCTCGATAAGATCCCGCCTCAGCCTTCTAAATTCCAACGAATACAAACCCAATCTGCTCAGTCTCTCCTCATAATCAACACCCCTCATCTCTGGTATCAACCTGGTGAACCTTCTCTGCACTCTCTCCAAGGCCAATATATCCTTCCGCAAATAAGGGGACCAATACTGCACACAGTATTCCAGCTGCGGCCTCACCAATGCCCTGTACAGATGCAGCAAGACATCTCTGCTTTTATATTCTATCCCCCTTGCGATATAGGCCAACATCCCATTTGCCTTCTTGATCACCTGTTGCACCTGCAAACTGAATTGTCAATTTACCATAGTCAATCCACCTAACTCGCACATCTTTGGAGTGTGGGAGGGAACCGGAGCTCCCGGAGGAAGCCCACGCAGACATGGGGAGAATGTGCAAACTCCACACAGACATATCTAATTATATCTAACGTTGCACACTGTGTTTTGAGTTTTGTAAGCACCCCAGGCTGGATGAGAATGTTCTGTACCTTTCCCATTGTGAAGAGATAAGCTGTTTGACACAATCCGTCAGTCTTTGGGACATATTGCATAGATACCTAGCAATTACACTGGCAATGAAATTCATCTATCACATTACCCCATTTATGTGTTAAGCAGCACACCTTTGTGCTTGATGGCTGCATTGTGTTCAGGGCAAATGCCACTCGTGTTGCTACTGCGTCATGAAACAGCTAGCTTCACCTGTTGCTCAAGTATTTGAGAGACCTTACCCTTCCAGGGTAGTCTGAGGTGGACTGGGCACCATTCAGGACCGAAAGTGACAGCCTTAGACCCATTCATGAGCTTATGCGATATACAGCACAAGATGACCTCAACAGGGAAACCACTATCCTGCAGGATGTCTTTGATGTGTCCCATTTTAGCATCAAGCTTGCATGATGAGCAAGTGGCTCCAGCCCTATTCGTGAGGTTGCCGATCAGGCCAATCTTATAGTGCATGGCTTCGACAAAATTTTTTTCCAGTAATACCCAAGTTCTGAAATCCCAAACTGACCACTCCTCTGCTTGCTGATTTTTATTGGCTCCCAGTTAAGCAACAACTTGATTTTCAAATTCTCATCCTTATCTCCAGTTCCTTCCATGGTCCCTTCCCTCCCTATCTCCGTAAAGTAAGAAGTCTCACAACACCAGGTTGAAGTCCAACAAACAGGTTTATTAGGAATCATGATCTTTCAGAACGGTGCTCCTTCATCAGGTTGACTCACCTGATGAAGGAGCAGCGCTCTGAAAGCTCGTGATTCCTAATAAACCTGTTGGACTTTAACCTGGTGTTGTGAGAATTCTCACTGTGCCCACCCCAGTCCAATGCCGGCATCTCCACATCATATCTCTGTAAACTCCTCGAGACCGTAACTCACTGGAATGTTCTAATCTCTGGTTCTAATCTCTTTAGCATCCCCAATTTTAACTGCTCTGTTATTGTCCATGCCTTCAGCTGCCTCCACGGAAAGCTTTGGAATTCCCTCCCGACACCTCTCAACCTCCCTTTCCCCCTTTAAGGCACTCCTTAAAACATACCTCTTTGACCAAGCTTTTGACCGTCTGTCCTAATGGCTTGGCGCCAAGTTCTATTTGAGAGCTCCCCTGTGAGGGGCCTTGCGACATTTTATTGCATTAACGGTGCTTTATTAATATAAGTTGTTATCATTACTGCCTAATGTAATGCGTGATGTAAGCAACATCTTCATATCTCAGTCTATAATAGGAATTAGTAGTGGGCAATGCTTTTTGTGAAGCAGGGTGTTACTTTTATACCAAATGTTTTATGCCTGTTGCATTTTATCTGTATAAAAATTCATTATGTCAAACATTCTGAAGAAAGAGGCTGTACAGTGCTTGTCAACTGGAAACCAGCTCTTTTGGCATCATTTATACGTATTTGAAAGATCACTCAGCCAAAGAGAAGACATCTTATCTGAGGATAATGACCCCATGAATGTTAATGCGTCATACAGCTCACCTAGGATAATCTTTGCATGTTTGGCCCCAACGTTTGAATTAGGGCTGAAAAGAAGTGGGAGGAGATCCTGTAAATCCCGTTTCTCCGATCCGTTCTGTACATGCAGAGGGAATGGGGAGGGAGGAATGGCCTGTGGGTCACATCAAACATGGCTGAGTTTGCTACACATATCTGTTGATGTTTGTAGTTAAAGCTGCTGATACCCGTGAAACTGTACTCCAGCATTGGAGCATTGTCATCAGCAGAGAAGGAGGGAATGAGAACAACACAACTTATGTTTATAGAATGATAGAATCCCTACAGGAGGCCATTCGGCCCATCGAGCCTGCACCGACAATGATCCCACCCAGGCCCTATCTCTGTAACCCCATATATTTACCCTGCTAGCCCCCTGACACTAAGGGGCAATTTAGCATGGTACCTAACTCGCACATCTTTGGATTGTGGGAGGAAACCAGAGCTCCCGGAGGAAACTCAGCCAGACACAGGGAGAAAGTGCAAATTCCACACAGACAGTGACCCAAACCGGGAATCAAACCCTGGCCCCTGGCGCTGTAAGGCAGCAGTGCTAACCACTGTGCCACCATGCCACCCTGGAGGATCAGCTGTTTCCATTCTGGTTAGATGGGTTCTGAGATGGCTGCTAATCCAATGCAGACTCAAGGCTCAGGGGTTGAAAGTGGGGTAATTTGGTTGTTTGAAGGCTTGTGCACTCTCTCCAACACCACAGCTTCCCAGAGTGAGCCTTCTCCATTTTGCTTGGTCACAAGCCAGGATCCCCCATGGGTATGTTTGAGGGGTGCTTTGAGGACATCCCTAAAGCAGGGGTCCGCTGTCCACCTGGGAGTCTCCTGCCGTGACCGAGTTCCAAGTGGAGCCGTTGTTTTATGTGAATCTGCAGTGTGAACTGGGAGGGGGATAAGAGTACCAAAGTGAGCTGTGGAAGGGAAGAGAAAGAAGGCTAGTGTGAGCTGAGGAGAATAGATTCATGAACAATCTAAAGTTCAACAAAATAATGCAACGACATGTAATAGGCTTCCAAGGTATGAGTGATTGGGCCCAAGCTATTCACGGAATCACAAAATCACAGAATACTATAGTGCAGAAGAGGCCCTTCAGCCCATCGAGTCTGCACCGACACATGAAATGCCCTGGCCTGCCCACCTCATCCCACTTGCCAGCACTTGGCCCATGGCCTTGTATTCATCCAGGTACTTAAAGGATGTGAGACATCCCACCTCCACCACCCTCCCAAGCAGCACATTCCAGACCGTCACCACCCTCTGAATAAAAACGTTTTTCCTCAAATCCCCCCTAAATTCCCAGAAAATGTGATGAGAGCATGATTGTTCTTAGTTGTCTTTCTCGCTTTAATTAATTCCTATTCTGAGCTTTCTTCCTTAGCTATGGAAGCTAAAAACTTCTTAATTACCTATTTAATCAGTATGGCTCAGCTGGAGATGACTTTAGAAATTGGATTATTAAAACTCACTGCACTCTACAAATTATGCTGGAGCACCAAGGACCAGGTCTATAACTTTGGGACGTTTTTGTTCAACATTGCAGTATAAAATGTGAATTTCTATTGATATTTCTCATTTCATACAACAATCCCATCCAGGCCCTATCCCCGTAACCCCACATATTTACCCTGCTAATCCCTCTGACATTAAGGGGCAATTTAGCATGGCCAATGCACCTAACCCACACATCTTTGGACTGTGGGAGGAAACCGGAGCACCCGGAGGAAACCCAGGCCGACACGGGGAGAAAGTGCAAACTCCACACAGACAGTGACCCAAGCCGGGAATCGAACCCAGGTCGCTGGAGCTGTGAGGCAGCGGTGCTAACCACTGTGCCACCGTGCTGCCCACGGTGGATGGAATGTGCTATTCTCGTGCCCTCTATTTGTGGAATTGAGTAAAACCAAATTTTCCTTTTTGGTTACGGTGAACAAGCATTAAAAAGAGGAAGAACTTGTGTTTATACGGCATCTTTTACGGCCTCCAAGTGTATGAAAGCACTTCACAGCCACTGAGGCAGTTTTGAAGTGTAGATCATTATGTTGGGCCTGCTGGCTGTAACTAGCAGAATGTCACGTCACTGACACTGAACCAGCTCCCCCATTCCCTCCTATGCATTCTCTGATTGCTGTTGCCATCCATTTTTATAGAGGACCCTGTCGGTGTGGGGGGGGGAAAGTGGAATATATTCTAGTTGAGACCATTCCTACCCTCGCATGAACCTTTTGGGAATCTATACTAACTCCAGGAGCCAGCTGTAAAGGAACAGTGCTTTATTGCACAAAATAAAGTAAAGGAAAGTTACAAGCCTATGGTGAACACAAACATGTCCCAAACGGGGCAATGCAGCAATGGACCCACTCAGGGGCCTGCTTTATAACGGGCTCGGTATACAAGCTCCACCTGGTAAGGTCATTACCAATCACCACGGAGCTTGTATTTGACAAGTCCTACAGGGAGGTCAATCAGGGGTGCGGAGTCTGCACGTTCTCCCCGTGTCTGCGTGGGTTTCCTCCAGGTGCCCCGGGTTCCTCCCACAGTCCAAAAGATGTGCTGGTTAGGTGCATTGGCCATGCTAAATTCTCCCTCAGTGTACCCAGACAGGGGCCGGAGTGTGCCAACTAGGGGATTTTCACAGTAACTTCATTGCAGCGTTAATGTAAGCCTACTTGTGACAATAATAAATAAACGTTTAAACAGCGAGTCCCCCATGCAAATCCTGGGGGTTATCACAGAATCAAATCTGGCTGAGTTTTTTTTCGCCCTCCTTCCCAATCTAACTTTGCTGACAGCAATTAAAACATCCCTACTTTAAGTCGAAACAAGTACAGCTAGACAAGTTCAGACCAAGATTGTACCTGGGATCTTCCTGGACGGTTCATGCTCTTGCATTCTAGAGTTGCGTGACTGTCTATCTTCTGTGAAAATGTTATCAATAGAAAAGTAATTGCAGTATTGTATAATAATGCTTGCGTTAATGCAAGCCCCTATCATTCTGAAACATCTCCAAACACTAAGCATGATTGTAGTGTAGAGCCCTCTCTGTTGGGGAGTTGTAAATAAAGATAGTTCAATAATGGCTGCTGCCTGAAGTTGAGTGTGTGCAATACACATTAACTCAGCTAATGCTCTGGGGACCTGTGTTCGAATCCCGCCACAGCCGATGGTGGAATTTGAATTCAGTAAAAACAATATCTGGAATTAAGAATCTACTGATGACCATGAAACCATTACCGATTGTCGGAAAAACCCCACCTGGTTGCTTTAGGGAAGGAAATCTTCCGTCCTTACCTGGTCTGGCCTACACGTGACTCCAGAGCCACAGACACCAATGTGGTTGCCTCTCAACTGCCCTCCAAGGGCAATTAGGGATGGGCAATAAATGCTAGGCCCAACCAGTGACGCCCATGTGCCATGAATGAATTTTTTAAAATATACATGACAGAATGATGGTGAGAGTGGGGTGGAATATTCTTTTACGTTTCGTTTGAGGAAGTAAGGACTGTAGAGCATTGTGACTCATTTTAGTGATGCAAGTTGATTTTACAGAGGTTTGAGCAGTTGGAAAAATTGCTCCATGTGCACATTGTGGTCAGCGTGGCGCATAATTGAAAAAATGGCACTGAAGGCATATTTGGAGACAATGAGGGAATTTAGCATGACCTGAAAGGGCGGGCATCATTACGAACAAAGTTAACGTACGATCCTATGATTTGGCTGAAAAAATGAGTATAAAGACTATGATGGGGGCAGATGCTTTTGAGATAGTGTCTAACCAATAGTATCCAAGAAACTACAATACTATGAACTAGACTGAAATTAATGAAATTCAGGACTCGTATTATAGCATGACTAAAAATGGAATTATACTGAGAGTTATGTTACACTAAAGAAATCAGTTGCCAAGTGAGATGGTTGCAGATTACATTCTTGGGTTGAAGAAACTGTCTGGTTGCTGTGGGCGTGGCGTGAGCGAAGAAATCGACCTTGGAGATGTGTTTATAGGAGGCCTAAAGAATACTGAAATCCATTGCAAGGGAGTTCGTGTGTTGGCGGACGATGTCCACTGGATTTCTGCAATATCATAGAATCCCCACAGTGCAGAAGAGGCCATTCAGCCCATCATGTCTGCACTAACTCTCTGACAGAGTATCTTACCTCGGCCCCCTCTCCTCTATCTCTGCAACCCCACACATTTACCATGGCTAATCCATCTAACCTGCAATCTTTGGACTGTGGGAGGAAACCGGAGCACCCGGAGGAAACCCATGCAGACAAGGGGAGAACTTGCAAATTCCACACAGTGAAATTGGAGCCAGATCCTTGGTGCTCTGAGGCAGCAGTGCTAACCACTGTGCGACAGTGATGGTATTGTTTCAGGGAGAAATGTTGGCCATGGCACCAGTAAAAGTCTGCTTCTCCTTGAATAGAGCCATAGATAGGGAGACTGATTCCTGGGATGGCAGGACTGACGTACGAGGAGAGATTGAGTCGGTTAGGATTGTACTCGCTGCAGTTCGGAAGAATGAAAGGGGGGAATCTCATAGAAACCTATAAAATTCCAACAGAGCTACTAGACAGGGTAGATGCAAGAAGGATGGTCCTGATGATGGCGATACCCAGAACCAGGGGTCACAGTCTGAGGACCGAGATGAGGAGGAATTTCTTCACCCAGAGAGTTGTCAGCTTGTGGCATTCACTACCACAGAAAGTAGTTGAGGCCAAAACATTAAATGTTTTCAAGAGGTAGTTAGATATAAAGGATATGGGGGAAGGCAGGGTCAGGTTCATATGATCATAATGAATGGTGGAACAGGCTCGAAGGGCCGAACAGCCTACTCCTGCTCCTATTTTCTATGTTTCTAGGGGCAATAGCCTCCTCTGTCTATGTGTTGATATATATTAAAATTATAAAACAATTCTTCAGAAATTGATTTGTAATTATGTTAGCGTGGATTGCAAACTAATTCAATCCCCCTCATCCTGTCCCTGATCCCTGGCATTTTTAGCATCTTCGTAAACAGGCAGATGGAGCTATGCTGTAGGATCGCGGATGGAGGATGCCACCTCCTACAATGCAGAATTCCCCTGGCGCTGCAACAGGGCATCAGTCTGGCTGGGTTCCAACACATTGTGTTAGTCGAACCCAGAACTTTCTGACTGAGAGGTCAAAAGTCAGCCAAGCCATAGCAACCTTCGCTTTAGCAGTGCATTTTTGGGCGAACGTGCTGGTTACACGGTTGAATTACAATTTGAGCAGAGGAAGTGCGTTAAAACCTCAAGCTGTTAAGATTAGTTAGCTTGGGGCTGAATGGTTGAATTTTTGCATTAGTTTCAATGGGGAATTGTCCAACATCAGCAAGAATAACACCAAGTGAATGAATAAGGATCTTTATGTGGCAGTAATATAACCCAGCACTGTACCCAGCTCCAGCATTCTACAGAGTTCAGCTTGCAACATAAAGGAGATTTTTTATTCAAGATTAGGAAATAGCAAGAATACTGCTAGAACCCAATCAGTCAAAACAAGTTGCAATTTTGAGTGCATTTCGTGTCCAATTGTGTATAATACTGTATCTCTCTGGGATTTGGAACTGACGCCTGTAATTCTGTGTAGTGGGATAGAATCTGAATTACTGACGCAAGCAGCAAAGAAATAAAGCAGGTACTTGGACCGTCAACTAAACAAAGCATTCACTCTGCTTTTCCCAGAGTAAGATTTTAACCCTTTGGGTGTAAATCACAACATTTGTTCACTGACCGTGCTCTGAACTTTTGTCTATTCTGTCAGCTTCAGCACGGTGGTGGGCTGGGTGCTCCAGTTGCAAAAAAAGCGCACACGCACACATTCTCGCACGCACTCACTCGCACACTCACTCACTCGCACACTCACATGCTCGCACACTCACTTGCACACTCACTCGCACACTCGCACTCACACTCACACACTCACTCAAACTCTCACACTCACTCACACTCACATTCACTCACACTCGCACACTCACTCGCACACTCACTCTCACACTCTCACACTCACACTCACACACTCTCACACACTCACACTCACACTCTCACACACACTCACACTCTCACACTCTCACACTCCTCACACCAGTGAGTGTCTAATCTCGGTTGCGCTGCTGTTGTGAATCGAGCATGAGGTTTGTTTGCGCAAGCGAATTCGAGAGAATGGTCCCAGCATCAGAGTTGTGCCCCTCTGAATGGCAATGCCACAGTGCTGGATTGGCAGCGGCCTGTGAACCAGCTCCTTATCCTCTTGGGTATTGCCCAGAGGTACTGAGAGAAAGAACAGACATATTGGGATGAATTTTCTGAAACCGTCCACCACGGGAATTGAGGTGGGCGAGGGGCGAACCATGGGAAGGTCTGTTGACCTCGGGCGAGATTTTGCGGTTTCGGGGCAAGAGTGGCTGGAAAATCCCGCCCATTGGGTTAAAACTTGAAACCCAGAAAGATGAAATTGTTTCTGTTGAAAACTAAAGCAACAACTTTTTTCCCAGCGCCCTGTTTCTCATTTTGTAAATACTGTAGCACCGATCTCGAATACTGAACTTTTTCATGACTCTCTGTCGCAGCCTCCATGGGGTCACCTGAGAGAGGACTTTCCTTTCTGCTGCACCTTAGATATTGAAATCAGTTTTAACTTTTACTGTTTCACAATTTTCTTCTCATTTGTCTGCCACGTGACTTGAAATCTGAGCACACGACAAGAGGACACAAATGAACAGCCTCCAGCAAAATCAAACAACTTGTCACGGGGGCACAGTGGTTTGGACTGCTGCCTCACAGCGCCAGGGACCCAGGTTCGATTCCCGGCTTGGGTCACTGTCTGTGCGGAGTTCGCACATTCTTCCCGTGTCTGCATGGGTTTCCTCCGGGTGCTCCGGTTTCCTCCCACAGTCCGAAGATATGTGGGTTAGGTGGATTGACCATGCTAAATTGACCTCTATTGCCCCAAGATGTGTAGGTTAGGTGGATTGGCCAAGATAAATGCGTTGGGTTACAGTGTAGGTTTCGTGTACAGCGAGTGGCACCCCTATAATCAGACTGGTTCCCCAACCCTTGTGACAAGCTTCAAGGGCAGCTCTCATGGTAGCGACGTTACCGATACACTCAAAAGAATAGTCGACACCACCGTCAGTTAATCCAACTAAAACCCCTTGAATGGGCTTTTCATAATCCTTGGGGTTGATGCATTTGGTAGCACCAGACTCTTTAGTCTTTGCGAATTAGACCATAAGACATAGGAGCAGAGTTAGACCACTCGGCCCATCGAGTCTGCTCCGCCACTCAGTCATGGCTGATATTTTTCTCATCCCCATTCTCCTGCCTTTTCCCCATAACCCCTGATCCCCTTATTAATCAAGAACCTATCTATCTCTGTCTTAAAGACACTCAATGACCTGGCCTCCACAGCCTTCTGCGGCAAAGAGTTCCACAGATTCACCACTCTCTGCCTGAAGAAATTCCTTTTGAATTTATCTTTATTGATGCCAACCCCAATGATCCGAGTGGCACCATCAGCTTTACGTGCTATGATGGTGAGAGGCGGGGGGGGGCGCGGGGGCGGGGGGGGCGCGGGGGGGGGGAGGATGGGCCTGGTTAAGATGCTTTTTCGGAGAACCGGTGCAGACTCTACAGGCCGAATGGCCTCCTTCTGCACTGTAGGAATTCTATGGCCGTTGAAGCAGTTATTGTTCTGACAATTAACCCATTCAAAAAATAAGGTTAGCCACCCATCTGATATCCCCCAGCATTGGAGGCTTTACCTTCAGATGGCCAGGCTCAACACTCTGGAGCTTGTACCCTTCCATCTCTCTCACCTACACTCTTTCAAACTCTCCCTGGTCAAAGTTTTCTTCCAATTCTGACGCTCTGAAGCGCGGTGGGGCGTTTATACAAGGTAAAGGTGTTCTATATAGGTGCTGTTGATATGGAATGGGATGAACAGCATCAGAGTCAATGTTGAATTGAGTGATCAAATGCAACACAGGACAAGATGGTTTCCAAATAGCTGAGACTTTGGAAAAGACACCTCATAAGCAGCTGGCCAAGAGTGAGATTGTGAAGATAGAAATTTTGGAAGTGATGGAGCAGATTTTGCAGATCTTTTTGTTAAGTGATCAAATAATTGAAATTAAGAACATGGGCGGAATTTTACTGGCATGTCCGCCCGAGGTTCGCACGATCCCGCCTGAGGCCGTCGGAGAATGCCGTTCTCCGAGCCCACACCTTCCCCTCCCCCCCCCCCCCCCCCCCCCCCCCCCCGAATTGGGGCGGGCGTGCCAGTAAAATTCCAGCCCATGAGTTTAAAGTTTATTTATCAGTGTCACAAGTAGGCTTACATTAACACTGCAATGAAGTTACTGTGAAAATCCCCTCGTCGCCACACTCTGGCGCCTGTTCGGGTACACTGAGTGAGAATTTAGCATGGCCAATGCACCTAACCAGCACGTCTTCCAGACTGTGGGAGGAAACCCACGCAGACGCGGGGAGAATGTGCAGACAGTGACCCATGTCCCTGACGCTGTGAGGCAGCGGTGCTAATCACTGTGCCGTCCGGTGAGAGTTGCCTAGCGAGGTGAGATCAGGAAGTCTGGAGTAGAATTGTGGCCAAGAATCTAACTCGTATCACTCTGCAGCCTAAAGTCGTGGCTTAGGGCTGTTCAAAGAGATGCAACATTCATACATTGGGTTCTTCATGCTTGAAACTCACAGATAAAATTATGTAAAATCCACATCGGTAGACGCTTCCCAGGTGACCTTGATTCTGAAATCTTTTGTGCCTCATTCAGAAAGTATTGTAGCATAGCCTCTTATCATGCTCTCTTCATCGTTGCATTTTCCTTTGGTAATGAGATGATGTTTTTGTGAGCTGCTATTCAAAAATGTGAGTGAGCTTTGGTACCTAAAGGGTTACATGTGAATCCAAACCATGACAACCACTTTATCTGTGTTTCCCCTGGTACCAAGAGAACATTAACCAGCAAATTGAGCTGCCTAAATTGTGTTTGATTGACGGTTTGGAAGTCATTTTAGTCTGCAGAAAGCATTAACCTTTTGACAGTGATTGCAGAACTCAACCAAGAACTGAGCCAGTATCAGTTAATTAGAAATATACACAGGAATAGAGCGAGCTCCATGGTTGTGTAAATTCCTTCAGTTATAAATTGGAAATGTGTAGCAACTTAGTCTAAAACCACTGCACATAGCTCTCCCAGTGGCCTGGAACAGAAATGCACCAGTTCCTATCTCATCATACAGAAAGGTCCTGGTTTTGATCCCTGAGCTAGCTAACCTCAGGCAACTGCCGCAATTGACCTTAGCATTTGAGGCTTAAGAATAAAGGAGGTGATGCGGAACGCTGTTGGCAACTCCTGCTGTGCAAGGGCTTTGGGCATGGGCAGGATTTGGCCCCATCATCACCAGTCTTATGAGGGAGTGATGGCGAGAGGATGAGGCGCAATGAGCGATTCACACTGGAGGAACTGACCCTGTGTGAGCAAAGGGGGCTTTCCAAGGTGGATGTTGTGAATCCTACGACACTGGATGTCGGACAACAACTCAGACAATTTAGAGTAAGAAGTCTCACGACACCAGGTTAAAGTCCAACGAGTTTATTTGGTAGCACTAAATAAACTAAATGTGCTACCAAATAAACCTGTTGGACTTTAACCTGGTGTTGTGAAACTTCTTACTGTGCCCACCCTAGTCCAACGCTGGCAGCTCCACATCATGGCTACCACAGACAATTTACAGGCAAGGGAGGAGTTGAGGGTGGGGTTGATGGGATGTTTCTGGTCATCAGCGTATATATGGAAACCAGCAGCGTGGTGCCCATGAGGGATGTAGATAAGAGACATGGTGGCACAATGGTTAGCACTGCTGCCTCACAGCATCAGGTTCGATTCCTGGCTTGGGTCACTGTCAGTGTGAAGTTTGCACGTTCTCCCCGTGTCTGCGTGAGTTTCCTCCGGGTGCTCCGGTTTCCTCCCACATTCCAAAGATGTACAGGTTAGGTGGATTGGCCATGCTAAATTTCCCCTTAGTGTGCCAAGATGTGTAGATTAGGGGGATTAGTGGGGTAATTGTGTCATGTTATGGGGATAGGGTGGGGGTGGGCCTGGGTAAAATGATCTGTCAGAGAGTTGGTGCAGACTCGATGGGCTGAATGGCCTCCTTATGCACTCTAGGGCTTCTATGACCAGAGGTAACAATGTGGAAATGGGAGGAGAAGCCATTGCAGATGATTCTCTGCCTACAAATGGATAGCTAAGAATGGAACTCAGTAAATGTAGCTCCACCCAGCAAGATTATGGTGGAGAGGATGGTATTGTTATTGTGTTATTGTTCATAAGGTTATATGTCAACAAGTTGAGGAGCATGAAGAGAGGTCGTTTACCGCCGTCGCAGGAACTACCTATGTGGCAGGGGCAGAAACCTGATTGGCAGGAATCAAACATGGAGGTCAGGTATGGAATGAGGAGTTAAAATTGGAGGTCATGATGTGGAGATGCCAGTGTTGGATTGGGGTGGACAAGATGAGAGGTCACACGACACCTGACGAAGGAGCAGCGCTCCGAAAGCGTGTGATTTCAAATAAAGCTGTTGGACTATGACCTGGTGTTGTGTGACCACTCAAGATGGCGGGTGAAAGTGGAAGAAGGTGAAATGTTCAAATGAGGAGAAAGTGCCAGGGGAACAGAGCAAGGTGTGATTTGGTGATAGAGTCACACAGCTTTGGCAGGGTGAGTGGTGGAGGACCGGCAGAAAGGCTTCGTTTACGGGGAAAGTGTCATCACCCCGAGTCAGGTTTCTGTCAAGGCAACAGTGTCGGTGTCATCATCCACAACAAACCCACGGACGAAGTGCCAAATCAAGCCCGAGATGGGATACAATGTCTCATCTTGTCACCTTAGAATCATCGAATCCCTACAGTGCAGAAGGAGGCTATTCAGCCCATCAAGTCTGCAGCGACAGCAATCCCACCCAGGCCCTATCCCCGTAACCCCACATATTTACCCTGCTAGTCCCCTGGCACTAAGGGGAAATTTAGCACAGCTAATCTACACATCTTTGGACTGTGGGAGGAAACTGGAGGACCCGGAGGAAACCCACGCAGACACAGGGAAAACGTGCAAACTCTACACAGACAGGAGCCCGGGTCCCAGTTGTTGTGGGCTGCAGCGCTAACCACTGACCACCGTGTCGACAAACGAGCTTGGATCTTGTTTGTCTCCCTTATGGGGACCTTGAATTGGATTCAAGTTGAATTTGGTTTTTTGAATGCACTAAAATTTTGGAAAAAGAAAGGTGAGGGCCTGGCTCTCAATTGAACAGAAATTCTGGAGAGAGGTGCAGAGAGAGGACAGCGATGCACAGACAACACCCACAGGATCAGCACTGGGAGGGGTGAGTTGAATGGGATTGAGATAGGAAAGAGCATACTGATGGGAAGATTAGTGAGAGAGTAGGATGAGGCAGTTGAGGTTGTTGCTTGTGAGGAGGCAGCGTCGCGTCTTGATGGACCTTCCACAGAATGTCAAGTGAGACACTTGGGGGAGATATAGACTTACCTTCGAGGGAATCTAGCTGGGATTGCGGCAAGAAAGTTGGAAGGGTGAGGAGCGGAGTGAGGATTTGGAAGGACAATATACTTGATGGGGGGGGAAAACTGAAAGGAAACAATGAACACAGGAGAGAAGAAGTCTGGGAGAGATAAAGAGAAAAGAAGATTTTTGTTTTACTAACGGAGGAAAACGTAAGAATGGAAATAGGGGATCTGGGTCTGGGATCACTGCTGAAATGCACTTGTGGATAATCACTGAGAAAACTAGTTACATAGACTTGGCTACGTAGCAAAATTAGAATGCAGGTATCCTGGTACTGGGTGGGGAATAGAAGCGGGACAATAGGAGGGAGTCCAGAGTTAAAATCAGAGTTCCTCTGGCAAATGAAGCTGACGTAACCAGTGTGGGGTCAGTGTGGAACAACGATGAGTGGATGTCCAGAGACAAGCGTGGTAGGAAGGTGGGTCTGAAAGGGGCTAGATTGGAGGATGCTCCACCACAGATATTCCCAAGAGAATGAAGATCCAAGGATTGTGCAGACTATTGCAAAGCAGAAAATGCTGGCAAAGTTGGCGGACACTGTAAGATTCAGATGGATAAAAGGCATGTACGTTGGCCCAGAATAGTGAGTCTCTGGCCAGAAACCAGTCTGGACCTGAAGCTGAAAAAGCAGTAGACCAATATGGGCGGCACAGTGGTTAGCACTGCTGCCACACAGCGCCAGGGACCTGGGTTCAATTCCCAGCTTGGGCCACTGTCTGTGCGGAGTCTGCACATTCTCCCCGTGTCTGCATGGGTTTCCTCCGGGTGCTCCGGTTTCCTCCCACAGTCCAAAGATGTGCTGGTTACGGGGGATTAGTGAGGTAAATAAGTGAGATTGTGTGGATAGCGTCTGGGTGGGATGCTCCATCGAAGAATCGGTGCAGATTTGATGGGCCGAATAGCCTGCTTCTGCACTGTAGGGTTTCTATAAAATGAAATCACAGGCTCAGCAGGTTAACAGTGGTGGTGAGCTGGTGGGGAGGGGGGAATCAGCTGTAGCTACACAAAACTATTTTAAAATAAATTCAAGCAACTGTGCAGCAGATTAGATGCAGCAGCTGCATTTTTCTAAATTCATTCATGGAATTTGGGTGTCACTGGCTCAGCTAGTATTTATTGCCCATCCCTAATCGCCCTTGAGAAGGTGGTGTGAGCCGCCCTCTTGAACCGCTGCAGTCCATGTGGTGTAGGTACACCCACAGTGCTGTTAGGAAAGGAGTTCCAGGATTTTGATCCAGTGACAGTGAAGGAACAGAGATATATTTCCAAGTCTGGATAGTGAGTGACTTGGAGGGGAACCTCCAGATGGTGGTGTTCCCATGTGCCTGCCGCCATTGTCCTTCTAGATTGTAGTGGTCTTAAGGTTTGGATGGTGCTGGTCAAAGCATTCTTGGTGAATTGCTGCAGTGCATCTTGTAGACGGCACACACTGCTGCCACTGTGAGTCAATGATGGATGATGAATGTTTGGATGGAGTGCCAATCAAGTGGGCTGCTTTGTCCTGGATGGTGTCGAGTTTGTTGAGTGTTGTTGGAGCTGCACTCATCCAGGCAAGTGAAGACTATTCCAACGCACTCCTAATTTGTGCCTTGTAGATGGCAGATAGGCTTTGGGGAGTCAGGAGGTGAGTTACTCGCCACGGTATTCCTAGCCTCTGACCTGCTCTTAAGTCCACAGTATTTATGCGGCTAATCCAGTTCAATTTCTGGTCAAAGGTAATCTCAAGGATGTTGGTGGTGGGGGAATTCAGCAATGGTAATGCCAGTGAATGTCAAGGGGAATGAGCAAAGGCTGTACCATTACTGAATATAGTCCAGTGCAGAAATCCAGCTGTACCAACAAGTCAATGAAGTTGGTACCAAATTTGAGAAAACTATAAGAACAAAATACGCTATAAATCTGAAGTAGACACAGAGAATGATGGAAGCAGGTCTGGCATCATCTGTGGAGACAGAAACAGAGTGAATGGAGGGAATTTTCCCATCCCGCCCACCACGGGAATTATAACGGGCGGGGTGGGGGGGGTGGGGGGGGACGCGGTCCTTGCAAAGGTCCATTGACCTCAGGCGGGATTTTCCAGTTTTGGGGCGAGCGCGGCTGGAAAATCCCGCCCCAAAGTTTCGAGGCTGCATAAAGAAGAGTTAATTTGTAGTGAGGGTTAAATTACACCCAGTAATAAAGATCGTTCAACTTGGAACAGCGGGAGGACAGGAGACTGAAGGAGAAAGTGTGAGGATAGCAATGGATGGTCAAGATTAGAAGCGCACAGTGAGGAGGTCCCGAGGGAATTTCCTGTCCGGGAAATACATAAAATTAATGGGATCCATTGCTGATATTATAGGCCTTTCAAATCTTCCACTCAATGTGTCTGCGCTAATTATCTTTTTCAGTATTTACTGCCTTAATGGAAGGTAGAATTTAAAAGATGCATAATTTGTTCAGATAAAATCCAGCATAATTTACACTGGAGAATTTCTGTCCAGTTGTCTGCCTTCCTGTGTAATAGGTGATTGTAAACACTCGTTACTAATTATTTCAAGAACTCGTTCCTGTTAGGAGACCTTGTTATTATTTAACCTCTTCAGGAAAGACAGGATTTAATTTGGTTTTCAGAGGGAGGGAATATTATTCAGCAGTTTCGAATATTGAATGTTCTTGTTCACTTGGCTTTTAAAAAAAAAGTGTATTTCTTAGTCACAAAGCAAGGCTGACATTAACACTGCAATGAAGTTACTGTGAAATTACCCCTAGTCGCCACAGTCCGGCGCCTGTTCGGGTCAATGCGCCTAACCACATCTTTCAGAATGTGGGAGGAAACCGGAACACCCGGAGGAAACCCACGCAGATACGGGGAGAACGTGCAAACTCCACACAGACAGTGACCCAAGACGGGAATCGAACCCGGGCCCCTGGCGCTGTACAGCAGCAGTGATAACCATGGTGCCACCGTGCTGCCCATTCCACTGTGCTTTTGCACTATTCCCTGGCAGGTCACCCACACATCTAGTATTGTCTCCCTCTTTTATTTTTATTGTCCTCACCTACTCTCTTGAAGGAAAGGAAAGAAATTGCCAGAGTTGACTTTGAAGCAGCCTTCATTAAAAAACCGTTCATTTATATAGAGTCCTTCCCAGCCTCAGGATCTCCGCAAGCACCTCGCAGTTGTTGAATGAAGTGCAGGCGCTGTTGTGATGTATAAAACGTCACAAATAATTTGTGCACCACAAGCTACAATCAGATCCAACTAGAATGGCAGCACCATTAACGTCAAGTGTTCCCATGATAGAATAATGATCAGCCAATGTTCCCAATGCAGTCGCCTGATCCCTCTACTGGAACATTCGCCTATGTAGGGCACCCGATGAGGACATGATCAGTCCCAGCTGGGATGCCCCATGTGTTCAGATTGACGCAAACCACGGTGGCACAGTGGTTAGCACTGCTGCCTCACAGCTCCAGGGACCTGGGTTCAATTCCGGCATCAGGTCACTGTCTGTGTGGAGTTTGCACGTTCTCCCCGTGTCTGCGTGGGTTTCCTCCGGGTGCTCCGGTTTCCTCCCACAGTCCAAAGATGTGCGTGATAGGTTGGTTGGCCATGATAAGTTGCCTCTTAGGGTGGGATTTTCAGGCCCCGTTCGCCTGAAAACCAGAAATTCCCATTCAAGGTCAACGGACCTTTGCATGGTCCATCCCCCCATCCGCTACGATTCCCGTGGCAGGTGGTCCGGGAAAACTCCCCCCCTCCCCATGGTGTCAAGGGGAAGTGCATGGGGTTACAGGGATAGAGCCTGGGTGGGATTGTTGTTGGTGCAGGCTCGATGGGCCGAATGGCCTCCTCCTGCACTGTAGGTAATCGATGATCTAAGTTGCAGCATGACAGGTGGCCAAGTTGGCAAGCTACCTGGGGGCTACCTGTGGCCGCGGAACCTTCTCCAATCGTGAACTAATGACTTTCAGGGAAGGAGCAAGTAAAATGTCAGCCTGTCGCAATGAGCAATGCCGAGGAACTTTTGCCGCGAGGTGGGGTGGGCTTGTTGACGATGAAAGCGGTGGGAGGATGCGAAGTGTTGAAGAGAGTTTGACTTTCTGTGTCATTTGGAAGAGTTTGGGTGCATTTGCAGGTATTTGAAACAATCTCTCGCTGCCGTTGCAGCAACAAATGTGAAAATTGCTCCGTGCCCCTTGCATCTGTCATGGTCAGCGGAGTAGCCAATTGGAGCGCAGCACCTCGGGCTGGCTAGTCATGGGTCTCTCACTCCTCGAAGTACTTGCGTCACTCAGGCCCGTTTGTTGCCTCAGGTTGCTGAGGGAAGGTTGAAGATAGCTGGCTACTGTGTCTCCTGACAGGTGTAGGTCAGACACATTAGAATGCACTGCACATGTTGGTTCCATGTGAGTCCTACTGCTAACTCTCTCTCTCTCTCTCGGTAACATTGCCCTCCTCCGTGGGGTTGTGTCGTTGAGGGGGGGGGGTGTGGGGAAGCAAGAGAGAAATGAAAATTCTGTTTTAAAACCTCCACGAACGACACACAGCTTGTTCAAAGAAGCTTCTCAGTAGGAAGCACCAGGAGTACGGTGGGTTGCTATGGCGACAGCTCCTCATTTGCATGCCACAATGCACCTTCACAACCTCAGCATTCACAGATGCTCTCTGCGGAGATCTCTCCAATCAATTTTATTTATTCCAGCAAAGAATGTGAAGGTCCACGTTTGCCACTGACACACGCGAAGTAAATTCTTTATAAACTTTATCTCTCCCTCACAATTACCTTATTCCCTGGCTGGAAATGATTGATCGCTGCGTAAGGGCAGACCCTGAATAATAGGCAAAGTCAGATGTGAAGGTGACAGCAGCACGCCTGATTCTTACCAAAGAGAAATGATTTTCCGGGACTAGGTTCAGCCATTTATTCTCTTTATTTTTCTTTTCTTCATGTTTTCCTCTCTCGTTTGCTCTGCCGAGGCACAGTGGTTAGCGCGGCAGACTCAAAGCGCCAGCAACACGGGGTTTGATTCCCGGCTTGGGTCACTGTCGGGTGCAGAGTCTGCACCTTCTCCCCGTGTCTGCGCGGATTTCCTCCAGTTCCCTCTCGCAGTCCGGAAGACGTGTTGCTTAGGTGCATAGGCCATGCTAAATTCTCCCTCAGTGTACCCGAACAGGCGCCAGAGTGTGGCGACTCGGGGATTTTCGCAGTAACTTCATTGCAGCGTTAATGTGATGCAGCGTTAATGTGAGCCTACTTGTGACACTAATAAATAAACTTAAAAGCTCTCCCCCCTGTTTGGATCCTCTGGTAATGTGCCTAAGTGGCTGTTCTTGACACGTGAGCCTAAATCGAGACAGTCGGAAGGGTATTTCATAGAATCATAGAATCCTACTGTGCAGAAGGAGGCCATTCGGCCCATTGAGTCTGCACCAACCACCATCCCACCCAGGCCCTATCCCCATACTCCCATGTATTTACCCTAGCTAGTTCCCCTGACACTATAAGGGTCAATTTAGTATGGCCAATCAACCTAACCAGCTCATCTTTGGACTGTGGGAGGAAACCGGAGCACCCGGAGCAAACCCGCGCAGACACGGGGAGAACGTGCAAACTCCACACAGCCAGTGACCCAATCCGGGAATCGAACCCGGGTCCCTGGTGCTGTGAGGCAGCAGTGCTAACCACTGTGCCATCGTGCCGCCCCGTGCTTCATAGCTGAGCTTGATCCTAATGCTCATTATTTTTATTCATAGGATGTGAGCACTGCTGGCGAGGTCAGCATTTGGGTGGCACAGTGGTTAGCGCTGCTGCCTCACAGCGACAGAGACCCGGGTTTGATTCCCGACTTGGCGCGTTCTCCCCGTGTCTGCGTGGGTTTCCTCCGGGTGCTCCGGTTTCCTCCCACAGTCCGAAAGATGTGCTGGTTAGGGTGCATTGGCCATGCTAAATTCTCCCTCTGTGTACCCGAACAGGCGCCGGAGTGTGGCGACTAGGGGATTTTCACAGTAACTTCATCGCAGTGTTAATGTAAGCCTACTTGTGACACTAATGAATGAACTTTAAAACATTAAACTTTAAAACCATTTGTGACACATCCCTAATTGCCCTTGAGAAGCTGGCAGTGAACTGCGTTTCTTGAATTGTGGCAAGTCCACGTGACGTAGGTTCAGCCACAATGGAGCTGCAAAGACTTGGCCCTGGCGACAGTGAAGGATAGGCTGATGCTGCTGGACGTAGCAATGCCTCACAGACCAAACCCTGCTAATTGTTGGAAGTAATTAATGACATGTGGGAATTTGTAGCAGAGTGTCAACAGGCATGCTGAGGATGAATATTTACACACTGCACCGTTCCTGTGCCGCCGATTAATCACATGGCCCATTTCCTTTCTTTCCGATTTCTGCTCTCCTGGAGACACTGGTTTCCGATACGGGGCACAGTGGTTAGCACTGCTGCCTCACAGCGCCAGGGACCCGGGTTCAATTTCTGGCCTGGGATGACTGTCTGTGTGGAGTCTGCACATTCTCCCCGTGTCTGCGTGGGTTTCCTCCGGGTGCTCCGGTTTCCTTGCACAGTCCAAAAGATGTGCTGGTTAGGTTGATGGGCCATGCTAAAATTGACCATTATTGTCAGGGGGATTAGCGGGGTAAATAAGTGGGGGTTAAGGGGATAGGGCCTGGGTGGGATTGTTGTCGGTGTAGGCTCGATGGGCCAAATGGCCTCCTTCTGCACTGTGGGGATCCAATGATACCTCAGCCAACTGCTCATTCATGAAGCTGCACAGCGGATCAGCCTATTCAGCTGTGGACGGCATCACAACCCAAACTCAATCCTATTCTTTATAATGTCAATATTTGTGCACCTTTAGCTGCAGTCATTGGACAGCAGTCAGCTCAGCTCATTTCCATGGAGAATTGAGGCCATTTGTAGCAGCTTTATTGCTGTCACCAGTGGTATCAGCTGATTGGTTTGAGATTGGGAAACAACCCTGGAAACCTCTGGCCTAGGTTGCATAGCAACAAGCTCCATCATGTATTGCCTTAACGTTGCAATGGTTGTTGTAACTAAGTCATTTGGATCCCAGCCTCTTAGGAAAGCGTCCTGTCACTGGTTTCGGGATGCACCAGCGATAAGCCTGCAAATGTCTCAATGGTCTTTTAGTTTGGGTTAAGCAGGCTGGAAGAAGGCAGTTGGATGACTAGGGTGGCACAGTGGTTAGCGCTGCTGTCTCACAGCGCCACGGATCCAGGTTCAATTCCCGGCTTGGGGCACTGTCTGTGCGGAGTCTGCACGATCTCGCCGTGTCTGCGTGGGTTTCCTCTGGGTGCTCAGGTTTCCTCCCACAGTCCGAAAGACGTGCTGGTTAGGGTGCATTGGCCGTGCTAAATTCTCGCTCAGTGTACCCGAACAGGCGCCGGAGTGTGGCGACTCGGGGATTTTCACAGTAACTTCATTGCAGTGTTAATGTAAGCCTACTTGTGACTAATAAATAAACTTTAAACCATATTTAGACTCTTATCTCAATGATGCCAATTTTCCTAAGTGAGAATTGGCCCCAATGCCTATTAATGCAAATAATAATCAAAAAAATTTCTCTCTCTCTCTTTTTCAATTTGCTTTTGAACTGAAGGATTTTATATTTCCATGGTATAAGATGATGAAGATTTACCCTACTAATCCCCCTGACTCAGGAGCAATTTAGCATGGCCAACCAACCTAAACCTAACCTGCACATTTTTGGAGTGTGGGAAGAAACTGGAGCACCCGGAGGAAACACAGGCAGACACGGGGAGGACATGCAGACTCCGCACAGACAGTGGCCCAAGCCGGGAATCGAACCCGGCTCCCTGGCGCTGTGAGGCAGCAGTGCTAACCACTGCGCCACCGTGCCGTAGAGCTTGATTCCTACATTTAGCGAGCACCTTCATCAACTACCAAGAAGGTAAATGTCAAATTAAACAGACTTTGGTCTCTTTACAGTCTAACGATCCCTATGTTTGGTAGTAAATGAATTTGACCATTTGATTTTGAAAACATCATCGTTTGGTGTGGTTTGAAGGAGTTAATTTGCACACTGAGTCTCAGAACACATCATCCACCCAGCAGTCCCATCTGACAAATTTAATGAGGTTCCATTTCACCAGAATAATGAAACGTCATAGTAAATTAACAGTACGTTGCGCTGTGTGTCTGATTAGAGCAGTTCAGAGTGTCAATCAACTAATTAAACTATTAAACATGACTGCAGATGAGCTGCTGTGAAAGAATACGCTTTTTAACTATTGTTCAACAGTTTACATTTAGTGGGGAATAAATCTCGTCCACAGCTGGTGGTGGAACAGAGGCCATTCTATTCCTCTCTCCTATTGATCAGTAGCCAAGGCTCGCACGAAATCGGAGAAGAACTTCTCCTTTTCAAAAAGAGGTCGAGGCCAAGGCTGCAATGAAATATTTAGCTTTGGCTTTCATCCTAAATATTTAGTGACCTATTGTGTGTGCACAAAATGAAATCATACCCAACACTGGGCAGATGGTGGAAAGTTATGAGCTACTCAGCACGACAACATCCAATTTATCATTGTTGCTTCTTCAGAACCCCCTCAGTTGAGTCAGAGCCTTGTGGGGACCTCCTTGCATCCACTCAATGCCGACAATATAGTTAAGAATGCCCCTACTCTCTCAGGAGGCGAAGAAAATTTGGCATGTCTGCTACGACTCACACCAACTTTTACAGATGCACCATAGAAAGCATTCTTTCTGGTTGTATCACAGCTTGGTATGGCTCCTGCTCTGCCCAAGACTGCAAGAAACTACAAAGGGTCGTGAACGTAGCCCAGTCCATCATGCAAACCAGCCTCCCGTCCGTTGACTATGTCTACACTTCCCGCTGTATCGGGAAGTGTAGACAGGAGGTTTCTCAGGAGGCGAAGGAAATTCGGCATGTCTGCTATGACTCTCACCAACTTTTACAGATGCACCATAGAAAGCATCCTTTCTGGTTGAACCACAGCTTGGAATGGCTCCTGCTCTGTTCAAGGCCGCAAGAAACTACAAAGGGTTGTGAACATAGCCCAGTCCATCGCGCAAACCAGCCTCCCATCCATTAACTCCGTCTATACTTCCCGTTGCCTCAGAAAAGCAGCCAGCATAATTAAGGTTTCCTGATTTTGTGGTGAGATTTGAACCCATGTCCCCAAGGTGTTACCCTTGGCCTCTGGATGACTTGTCTAGTGACATTGCCACTGCGCCACTGTCATTTGATCTTGGATTTTTTTGGGTGCATTGAACAGGCTTCTATTTGAATGTTGTGATCCTCAAAGTCAAGACTGTCTGATGTAGAAATGAGCCGGATTGTCACGTGACTCATTTGCCACCAGCCCAGTTAAGTTTTTGAAATCGCCCCCAGTTGATTATTTAAGCTGTATTTCCTTTGTAAAGCTGCAGTGAGAAGCATAGAGTATTACAGCACGGAAAGAAGCCCTTCAGCCCATCGAGTCAACACCAACCATCAAGCATCTATCTACTCTAATCCCATTTTGCAGCACTTGGTCCATAGCCTTATATGCGATGGTTAAAAATCCTCATCCACAAAGAGCCAGTCGCTATCTGATTTACAGACTAATAATGGTTAGCCCTGTTATTGGTAAAAGTGACCTGCCCAAGGGGAGGTCTGCTGCTCATTTCACCACATGCTTAGGTAACTGTATGTAACTTTATGACTGTAACACTACATTCTGCACTCTCTCCTTTCCTTCTCTGTGAATGGTATGCCTTGTCTGTATAGCGCGCAAGAAACAATACTTTTCACTGTATGCTAATGCATGTGACAATAATAAACCAAGTCAAATCATTATGCATAAATCAGGATGGTCTCTGAGATGCCCTGTTCCTCCAGAGGTTGCATGGCAACAGTGACTTGCCAAAAGACTCAGTATTGAAATAAATGGAACAGCGTCAACTTGCTGTATTTACCTGATAAATATGCTCTTAACTTGCCAGAAGAAGTTCGCTCTTGTCAATTCCAGTCTAAATTCCCTTCACAAGTGTTAATTACTGCCAAACAGCCTCTCCAGCACTGAAAATTAAATTTAATAAATATGAAGTTTTATTCCTTCAGATGTTAATGATTATTGGAGATTTAAAGCATGAAGTTAATTTGAAAAAACTGTTTTTCTTTTTGCTTCTTTTATCTCTCTCTGTTTGTCTCTCAATAAAGTCTTTCTTTCCCTCTCTTTATTTTGCTTCCTGAACCTGAATCAGAATGAAATAATCGGACGCACATTTTCTGGTTCAGACTCTGCTCATCTCATCTCCGAATTCTTCAATCTGACTGTTTAAAGGGAGTCATGATGTGGAGATGCCGGCGTTTGACTGGGGTGAGCACAGTAAGAGTTTTAACAACACCAGGTTAAAGTCCAACAGGTTTATTTGGTAGCAAATGCCATTAGCTTTCGGAGCACTGCTCCTTCGTCAGATGGAGTGGAAATCTGCTCTCAAACAGGGCATACAGAGACACAAAATCAAGTTACAGAGGAGCTGAGCAGAAACTGATAGCCAAGTTCCACACACATGAGGACGGCCTAAACCGTGATCTTGGGTTTATGTCACACTATCAGTAACCCCCACAGCTTGCCTCCTGGACTTGCAGAAACTCACTGGCTGTCCTGTCTGGAGACAATACACATCTCTTTAACCTGTGCTTAATGCTCCCTCCACTCACATTGTCTGTATCTTTAAGACCTGGTTGGCTGTAGAGATTCGCATTCTAATCAGTATTCTGTAACTTGATTTTGTGTCTCTGTGCCCTGTTTGAGAGCAGATATCCACTCCATCTGACGAAGGAGCAGCGCTCCGAAAGCTAATGGCATTTGCTACCAAATAAATCTGTTGGACTTTAACCTGGTGTTGTTAAAACTCTTACTGTGTTTAAAGGGAGACACAGGACCCGCCCACCCACCCCGAGACCGGAAATTCCCACTCAAGGTCAACGGACCTTTCAATGGACCGTCAAATTGTCCGTCCCGTGGCAGGCGGGATGGGAAAATATACCCCTCAGATTCTTGCCCTTTGCAGACAGGTGTATGGCACCCAAAAGGGCATTTTTCAGGCCCCTCATTGTTCATATCATAGAATGACTACAGTGTAGAAGGAGGCCATTCAGCCCATCGAGCCCACCGACAACAATTCACCCAGTGCCTATCCCCATAACCCCACATATTTACCCTGCTAATCCCCTGACGATAAGGGTCAATTTTAGCATGGCCAATCCACCCAACCCGTACATCTTTGGATTGTGGAAGGAAACCGGAGCACCCGGAGGAAACCCACGCGGACACGGGGAGAACGTGCAAACTCCACAGTCACCCCAGGCCGGAATTGAACCTGGCTCCCTGGTGCTGTGAGGCAGCAGTGCCAACCACTGTGCCACCATCTGTAAAAACTGAACAGAATATGAATCCTGATAAAGCGTCTTACTTTGTTGGACTTTTCTTCCAAGTTAGAAGATTGTGTGCTGAGTTCTCCTCTCCAGGAGCTAAGCACATAAATTAAGATGGCGCCAGAGCGAGGCGCATTCTTGCAAGCTGTACCCAGCATAGCTTCTAATTCTACCTTTTACTCTCGTGCTATGCTTCTAAAACCTTTTTACACTACATTCTGTACTCTCTGCTTTCCTTCCCAATGTACAGTATGTTTTGTCTGTATCCCAATACATGTGACAATAATAAATAAAATCAAAATACTCCATGCTGACATTTCAGTCCTGAACTGAAGAAGTGCTGTCATTCAGACGAGTCCTGTCGAACTCCTCCATTATGAACTGCTGCTGTCATAGTAAAAATGTCAGTGATGCGCATCAATTGGACACGAGGCACAAAGCTTCGGTAAAAGAAGGCTTTTATTAACTAACAATGGAACTATCAGAACTTTAACACACTATCCCAGACTGAAGGGGTCCCGTCCGAGCAGGGAGTCTTATACCTCTCCCAGGAGGCGGAGCCCGACTGGGATGTGCCACAACAGTAACAAACACAGGTGTATCAATCCCACCCTAGCCCAACAATAACATTAGAACAACCCAACAACAACATTAGAACAATCCCACAGTGGGAACCAACGATGGTTCACCACAGTCAGGCCACTGTTCAAAGGAAAGCCATGAGCTTCCCAGTGCGCTGGCCCACATTTCCCCCCCTAACCAACGCCGCTCTAAACAGTCCCTTTAGTTACCTCCATTCCAATGCACTCCTGGCCAACCTCCCACGTTCCACCTCCACAAACATGAGGTCATCCAAAATTCTGCTGCCCATTTCCGTCCTTGCACCAAATCCTCTAAATCCAGCATCCCACTGCTCACTGACCCATACTTTCTCCCGGTTAAGCAATGCTCGATTTTAAAATTCTCATCCTTAAATGGACGCCCATAATCCCCATGAAAGAATAAAGAAAGAAAAGCATGGGGAAATTCTCATTTATTTTCTTCTGTGTGGAGATTTTTTTTTAACACCCTGAAAGTGATGATTTAGCAACACCACGGAAAACGTGGACATTTCATTTGTGGGATCTAGTTGCACTTGTTCAGAATCACCGCAATCCTAAGCCCTCAATGAATGTCCAGCGCTGTAGGTTCCATAGTCATTTTCAGAACATGGGATAGTCGGTAGTTAATGTTGTTGCTGAATAAGGACAACTTTCTAAATATTGTGAGTTTGGATCAGTATTGAAGGACATGCTATGGGACAGACTAGTTTGTGGCACTAATGAGGACAGCATTCAGCATTGCTTGTTGGGAAAAGCCACACTGACTTTCAAGAAGACTCTAGAAATTTCTCAGGGAAAGAAAATGGCTGCCAGCAATGTAAAAGATATTCGAAAGGCCAGTGGCGATGCATAGGTGCATCAAGTAAAGAAAGAGTCCATAAGTGAGAAGGTGAAAGCAGTAAAATGTTTCAGGTGTGGACGGAAGCGCTATGCGAAGCACTGTAAACTTACGGATGCTGTTTGCCATCATTGCAACAAAAAGGGTCCTTGAGCTAAGAAATGCAGGGGTGTTAAGAGCAAGTCAAAGGCTGAGCAGGGAAATTCAAATTTGAAAAATCCTCAGTCAGCTACACGTTATTGGATTTGCCAAACATTGTCTTCTGTGTAATGTCTTCGAGCAGCACAGAAGCAAAGCTGGAGAGCCCAGGTCCTTGCACCGAGGCTTCTGAAACCTCTAGAGGTGATGAACTACAGGATTTCAAATGAAGAACTACCGCTGCTGATGAAATTGGGTTTTTTGGTGGCATAATTATGCGATCAAGTAGGAATGTGACAAGGTGACTTTGTGCCACAGGTCTCCGAGGTGCTTTCAGCTGCGGTCGATCGCTTTTCGGCATCAAACTTGTTTTAATAAAAAATACCGATTCGAGCTCTCCTCGAGGCACCGACATTAATGAAAGTTCCAAGCTCAATTCTGACTTAACCTTTTCAGTTCATCCGACACAATTAATGCAGACGGAGCCAGCCCACATCGGGATGGCTCACTCGCAGAAGCATATCCAAAATTAATGTTGTTCAGTCACACTTTGCAAACAAAAAGTTTGCGCACAATTCATTTCAAAATTATGAATAGGAGAAAATTAAACATGGTTTGGTTTGATTTGATTTGATTTATTATTGTCACATGTATTAGCACACAGTGAAAAGCATTGTTTCTTGCACGTTGCGAGAAGGATCATTATTTTTTCCTTTTCTGAGGAAGCATGTTCTTGCTCTCGAGGGAGTGCAGCGAAGGTTTACCAGGCTGATTCCGGGGATGGCGGGACTGATGTATGAGGAGAGATTGACGAGGTTAGGATTGTTTTTGCTGGAGTTCAGACGAATGGCGGGGGGGGGGGGATCTCATAGAGACTTATAAAATTCTAACAGGACTAGACAGGGTAGATGCAGGGAGGATGTTCCCGATGGTGGGGGAGTCCAGAACCAGGGGTCACAGTCTGAGGATTCAGGGTAGACCATTTAGGATGGAGATGAGGAGACATTTCTTCACCCAAAGAGTGCTGAGCCTGTGGAATTCATTACCACAGGAAGTAGTTGATGCCAAAACATTGAATTTATTCAAGAGGCGGCTGGATATAGCAGTTGGGACGAATGTGATCAAAGGTTATGGGGAAAAAGAAGGATTAGGCTATTGAGTTGGATGATCAGCCATGATCGTAATGAATGGCGGAACAGGTTCGAAGGGCCAAATGGCCTCCACCTTCTCCTATCTTCTATGTTTCTATGTTACACAGACTAAGCACATCATTCATAGACAAGGAAAGGAGAGAGTGCAGAATGTAGTGTTACAGCCATAGCTAGGGTGTAGAGAAAGATCAACTTAATGCAAGGTAGGTCCATTCAAACGTCTGATGGCAGCAGGGAAGAAGCTGTACTTGAGTTGGGTGGTACCTATCCTCAGACTTTTGTATCTTTTTCCCAATGGAAGAAGGTGGAAGAGAGTATGTCCAGGGTGCATGGGGTCCTTAAATATGCTGACTGCTTTTCTGAAGCAGTGCTGATTCTTGTAAAGAAAAAGGTGCTACCTTATTTTCCTGATGATAATGGGCGGGATTCTCCAATCTTGTCTGTGCTGCAAGAGAGAACGGAGAATGTTGGCATTCCAGCCAAAACCCCATTCACTTTCAGCAGCACTGGAGAATCCCAGCTCCAAAACAGCACAGCGTTTCGGCTGTTGTCTTTTGGTCGGGTGAAGTTTTACAGGTGCTGCCCTTTGGTAACTCACGCTGTTGGGGTTTTGTAGCATACACCCTATTGCCTTTAGATAGGATATTCCAGATGAACACAGCGGCTTCACAACATTCCACATCCGGAATAGTTGTAGACAAAGAAAGGCTGTTTCCATTAGCTGGTGGTACAGAGCCCAGGTTACATGGATTTAGGGTTTTGGGGATGAGATGCGAGGAAGAACCTTTGTCTTTAACCTAGCGAGTGGTAATGACTGGAACCCACTGCCTACGAAAGGGAAGCGGAGACAATAACTGTTTCCGAAAGGAAATTGGATAAACACTTGAGGGACCTGTACAAGAAGGACGGGTCACAACTAAGTTGGAAGGGCACGAATATCCTGGCTGGGAGTTTTGCTAGTGCAGTTCGGGGGGGTTTAAACTAGTATGGCAGGGGGGTGGGGATCAAAATATTAGGTCTACAAGTGTAGAGGCTGGGGACGAGCTTGGGGCTGGGACAAGGCTGGCAAAGAAGAAGAGCACTCTGGGGGAGGATGACCTCACTGGGCCTGGAGGTCTGGAGTGCTTATACTTCAATGCAAGGAGCGTAGCAGGTAAGACAGACGAACTTAGGGCCTTAATGCTCACGAGGAATTTGGATGTGGTTGCGGTGACAGAGACTTGGTTGAAAGAGGGACAGGACTGGCAGCTGAATATTCCGGGGTACAAGTGTTTTAGGCGAGACAGAGGAGGGGCCAAAAGAGGTGGGGGAGTAGCAGTATTAGTTGGAGAGCATATTACAGCGGTGAAGAGGGAGGGCAATTCAGAGGGGTCGTGTAACGAGTCACTCTGGGTGGAGCTTTGAAACAGGAAGGGCGCAGTCACTATGTTGGGGGTGTACTACAGGCCCCCCAACAGCCCAAGGGAAGTGGAAGAACGGATATGTCAGGAGATACTGGATAGGTGCAGGAAAAATAGGGTTGTTGTAGTGGGAGACTTCAATTTCCCTGGTATAGACTGGAAATCGCTGAGAGCTGGGACTCTGAATGGGGAGGAATTTGTAAAATGTGTACAGGAGGGTTCTTTGGAACAATATGTAGATAGCCCGACTAGAGAGGGGGTTATACTGGACCTAGTACTGGGGAATGAGCCCGGTCAGGTCTTCAAAGTTTCGGTAGCGGAACATGTGGCAAATAGTGACCACAATTCTGTTAGCTTTAGGATAGTGATGGAAAAGGATGAGTGGTGTCCCAAGGGTAAGGTGTTGGATTGGGGGAATGCTAACTTTAGTGGGATTAGGCAGAAATTGGCAGCTCTTGATTGGGAGAGGCTGTTTGAGGGTAAATCCACATCCGGCATGTGGGAGTCTTTTAAGGAACAGTTGTTAGGGCTGCAGGACAGACATGTGCCTGTAAAAAAGAAGGATAGGAAGGGTAGGATTCGAGAACCGTGGATAACCAGGGAAATTGAGGGACTGGTCAAAAAGAAAAGAGAGGCATATGTTAGGTCCAGGCAGCTAAAAATGGAGGGAGCTCTGGAGGAGTACAAAGAAAGTAGGAAAGAACTCAAACGAGGAATTAGAAGGGCAAAAAGGGGTCACGAAATGTCCTTGGCAGACAGGATGAAGGAGAATCCCAAGGCATTTTATTCATACGTTAGGAACAAAAGGGTTGTCAGGGAAAAAATCGGACCTCTCAGGGACAAAAGTGGGGAATTATGCTTGGAGCCCAAAGAAGTAGGGGAGATCCTAAATGAATACTATGCGTCGGTATTCACAAAGGAGAGGGATGTGTTGACTGGGAGTGTCTCGGAGGGGAGTGTTGAACCGTTGGAGAAAATCTCCATTACAAGGGAGGAAGTGTTAGGTTTGTTAGAGAATATAAAGACTGACAAATCCCCAGGGCCTGATGGAATCTATCCAAGGCTGCTCAGGGAGACGAGAGATGAAATCGCTGGGCCTCTGACGCAAATCTTTGTCTCGTCACTGGACGCAGGTGAGGTCCCAGAGGATTGGAGGATAGCTAATGTGGTCCCGTTATTTAAGAAGGGTAGGAAGGATAACCCGGGTAATTATAGACCGGTGAGCTTGACGTCCGTGGTGGGGAAGTTGTTGGAGAAGATTCTTAGAGATAGGATGTATGCGCATTTAGAAAGGAATAAACTCATTAACGATAGTCAGCATGGTTTTGTGAGAGGGAGGTCATGCTTCACTAACCTGGTGGAGTTTTTTGAAGAAGTGACCAGAATGGTTGACGAGGGAAGGGCCGTGGATGTCGTCTATATGGACTTTAGTAAAGCGTTTGACAAAGTCCCTCATAGTAGGCTGGTGAAAAAGGTTGGATCTCATGGGATAAAGGGGAAGGTGGCTAGATGGGTGGAGAATTGGCTTGGTCACAGAAGACAGAGGGTGCTAGTGGAGGGGTCTTTTTCCGGCTGGAGGCCTGTGACTAGTGGTGTTCCGCAGGGTTCTGTATTGAGACCTCTGCTGTTTGTGATTTATATAAACGATCTGGAAGAAGGTGTAACTGGCGTGATCAGTAAGTTTGCGGACGACACAAAATTGGCAGGACTTGCAGATAGTGAGGAGCATTGTCAGAAGCTACAGAAGGAAATAGGCTGGAAATTTGGGCAAAGAAATGGCATATGGAGTTCAATCCTGATAAATGAGAAGTGATGCATTTTGGTAGAAATAATGTAGGGAGGAGCTACACGATAAATGGCAGAACCATAAAGGGTGTAGATACGCAGAGGGACCTGTGTGTGCAAGTCCACAGATCCTTGAAGGTGACGTCACAGGTGGAGAAGGTGGTGAAGAAGGCATATGGCATGCTTGCCTTTATAGGACGGGGCATAGAGTATAAAAGTTGGGGTCTGATGTTGCAGATGTATAGAATGTTGGTTCGGCCGCATTTGGAATACTGCGTCCAGTTCTGATCGCCACACTACCAGAAGGACATGGAGGCTTTGGAGAGAGTACAGAGGAGGTTTACCAGGATGTTGCCTGGTATGGAGGGGCTTAGTTATGAGGAGAGATTGGGTAAACTGGGGTTGTTCTCCCTGGAAAGACGGAGAATGAGGGGAGACTTAATAGAGGTGTATAAAATTATGAAAGGCATAGATAGGGTGAACGGTGGGAAGCTTTTCCCCAGGTCGGTGGTGACGTTCACGAGGGGTCATAGGTTCAAGGTGAAGGGGGAGAGGTTTAACACAGATATCAGAAGGACATATTTTACACAGAGGGTGGTGGGGGCCTGGAATGCGCTGCCAGGCAAGGTGGTGGAGGCGGACACACTGGGAACGTTTAAGACTTATCTAGACAGCCATATGAACGGAGTGGGAATGGAGGGATACAACAGAATGGTCTAGTTTGGACCAGGGAGCGGCACGGGCTTGGAGGGCCGAAGGGCCTGTTCCTGTGCTGTATTGTTCTTTGTTCGTTGTTCTTTGAAATAATCTTGCAGGGCTATGGGGATAGAACAGGGGTGTGGGACTGACTGCATTACCTCACAGAAAGCTGGCATGGACTCGATGGGGCAAATGGCCTCTTTCTCTACTGTAATGACTTCATGACTCACTCAGGTTCTACGTTTGTTTTTTTAAAATCTGCAAATACAGGTCACACCAATGACAAGATGGTTTAATATTTTGGTGTAAATAATGAAATCGGTCGACCTCCTCTGTATTTTGTGCATTTTCTCTTTTATTTCCCAGTATATCTCAAATATACAGGGGTGGCACAGTGGTTAGCACTGCTGCCTCACAACGCCAGTGACCCGGGTTCAATTCCCGGCTTGGGTCACTGTCTGTGTGGAGCTTGCACATTCTCCCCGTGTCTGTGTGGGTTTCCTCCAGTTTCCTCCCACAGTCCAAAGAGTGTGGGTTAGGTGGATTGGCCATGCTAAATTGCCCCTTAGTGTCAGGCGGACAAGCTAGGGTAAAATGTATGGGGTTATGGGGATAGGGCCTGGGTGGGATTGTGGTCGGTGCAGACTCGATGGGCCGAATGGGCTCCTTCTGCACTGTCGGATTCTATGATATTGCCTACTTTTTTCTGACATTCAAACTTTCTGAAGATTAAATATTATTAGCTAAAGAATACACAAAGTAATATTCACCCAGCCTCTGTTTCTACTCACTCTCTTTCTAGTCTCTGTGTAATGATTTACTATTAGCAGTAGGAAGGTGCCGTAACTGCGGGGGTCAAAAGGTTGCCTGTCAGACACTCGTGCAAGTTGCCCAGATGGCAGTAGCTTAATCCTAGAGGGATAGGTCTGACCATCAGTCACTCCAGGAACTTGACCACGTGGATACTTGGGCACGATATCCTGAGAGTGTCCTTGGTTCACTGCCAAGAAACTAATTTGATTTGAGGACATCTTGTGCGGTTGATATAGACATTCTATCACCTTACGCCAGCTCCATCCACAGACAGAATGAAACAAAACATTCCCGGGGCAGCGCAGCTCTGTTTAAGTTTGCACTGCTATTTAATTCCTTTGTGTTTTTACTGGGAAGGCACGCCATTGATGTAAAATATTAAGTCTATCTTGTGTCTTTACATGACATTGACAGTGTAGCCTAACCAAATGCTGATCGATTGCCATGTACTTGAGTCATTTTATAGATCTATGATCAGGAATTTTCTTTTTTAAAAAGAAGTCGAAGTTAAGTTTAAGCATCACAGTAAAACGTTTACAAAAGATTTAGATTTTTTTCAATTTGTATTATTTTTGATTGACCCACAAACAGAATATTTCCTGCAATGTCTGTCTTTATTTTAGATTTTCAGCATTTGTAATATTTTGACCAGTGGGCGGAAGCGGTTTTAGTTACAGTGACAACAGTTAAAGCCCCAAAAAAGGGTCCTGCTTGCTAGAATGTTAACTCCAGCTACCACCACCTCACCTTAATTTTGGCCATCCATCCCTTCTCGTCTCCAGAAACACGTCTAGTTGCCCTTGAACTAATTTATGCCTCCTTCAATAAAAATAGATTTCCCCCATTCTCCGTATTGCTCTCATCTATCTCGTTTCTCTGAAGGCTTAACCCACAGTGACAGATTTTACCTGGATCTCTCCCTCACCTCAACTGGGTCACATTTAAAGTCCTCCCTTTTCCAAAGTAAACATGCCCCGGCTTCCTCAAAGCATCCTCATAACTTGAATTCCGGATATCCGGAATCATCTTGGTTGATCACCTTTCTGCCTTTTCCCAGGAAATCATATCCTTTCTGTGATTAGGTGGCCAGTATAACATGGACAGGGTTAAGAGGATATCCTGTCTGAGGGCAACGATGGCGTCATTCACTGTAATTAAGGCCACATTAGCCTGCAGCTACAGCGATACCGCGAAACAGTCTCACTTTACATCAATGCTGGAAAGCTTTAGTGCAAATTCTTGGCATTGCTGGCATTGGAATATAAACACAGTAAGAAGTTTAACAACACCAGGTTAAAGTCCAACAGGTTTATTTGGTAGCAAAAGCCACACAAGCTTTCGGAGCTCCAAGCCCCTTCTTCAGGTGAGTGGGAATTCTGTTCACAAACAGGGCATATCAAACAGGGCATATTGGAGCTCCGAAAGCTTGTGTGGCTTTTGCTACCAAATAAACCTGTTGGACTTTAACCTGGTGTTGTTAAACTTCTTACTGTGTTTACCCCAGTCCAATGCCGGCATCTCCACATCATTGGAATATAAAGACAGCCTTGCTTTGATCGAGTGAGGCCCCCTTCAATCACCAAAATCTGTCACAAAAATAATTAAACATTTGGGTAAAAACATTATAAACATCTTGTTAGCATATCAATTAATTCCCCCACTTCTTAAAAACTTCACTAATATGTTCAGTTCTTCATTTAACACTAAACTCAGTTTGCTATCATATCTTTGTCATTGCACTCACCTCTCCTCTTCTGAAACATAGAATCTTAAAGTGTAAAGTTTGTTTATTAGTGTCACAAGTCGGCTTACAAACTAACTAGCCTCCCATCCATTGACTCTGTCTACACTTTCCGCTGCCTTGGCAAAGCAGCCAGCATAATCAAGGACCCCACGCACCCCAAACATTCTCTCTTCCACCTTCTTCCTTATGGAAAAAGATACAAAGCTCTGAGGTCACGCACCAACCGACTCAAGAACAGCTTCTTCCCTGCTGCCGTCAGCCTTTCCAATGGACTTACCTTGCATTAAGTTGATCTTTCTCTACACCCTAGCTATGACTGTAACACTACATTCTGCACCCTCTCCTTTCCTTCTCTATGAACGGTATGTTTTGTCTGTATAGCGCGCAAGAAACAATACTTTTCAATGTATCCCAATACATGTGACAATAATAAATCAAATCAAAGATTAACAGCGCAGTGAAGTTACTGTGAAAATCCCCTAGTCGCCTCACTCTGGCGCCTGTTGGTTTACACTGAGGTAGAATTTAGTATGTGCAATGCACCTAACCAGCATGTATTTTGGACTATGGAAGGAAAACGGAGCACCGGAGGAAACCGACACGGGGAGAACATGCAGACTCCGCATAGACAGTGACCCAAGCTGGGAATCGAACCCAGGTCCCTGGTGCTGTGAGGTAGCAGTGCTAACCACTGTGCCACCATGCCGCCTGATCTGAATCAGGGAATACTACGCCACAGAAGATGGTTGGAAGTCAATCATCTCAGGGATGGGCAATGAATGCTGGCCCAGTCAACGTTGTCCACAAAATCTGGAAGGCACTACCTGTCATGTACTTAAAGAGGACTAATTTTTAGGAATCACGGTGTGTGGGACTAAATTGGACAGCTCTCCAAGAAGCAACACAGGCTTAGAGTCATAGAGGTTTACAGCATGGAAACAGACCCTTCGGCCCAACTTGTCCATGCTGCCCTTTTTTTTAACCACTAAGCTAATGCCAATTGCTTGATAGGCCAAATGGCGGCCTCTTGTGCTGTAGACTTGATGAAGCAGAGGTGTAGCTTCTGTGAAACAAAGGATAGCACACGGGTTCAGGAGTAGTGCGACATTTAACTATAGATAGACAGCATCACATAAACCAAGGGGTAATGGAGAAGTGTGGTGGTGACTTTTTCTATGGGGTCAGCTACCAGGGGAATCCACCCAAACTGCAGTTGAAGAGACACCTGTTGCCCAGAATTAGTTGTGGGGCTAAGGAAAGGCGAAGCGCTGTGGGGGTGAAAAGTCTTTGTGAACCACTGAAGACGTTTGGGTCTCGATAAAGTAGGAGCCGTTTCACTGATGAGCTGGTTAAACAATGAGTCAGCCAAAAGCTACCTTCCATTCAGAGCAGACAGACTGTGAAATACGTTGTCAGGATTTCCCTATTGTAATCTTGATGTTAAATTTGCTGCAACACTGTAAGATCTCCCGAGTGTCTGTACCCAATAGAGCATTAATGAGTGTAGCACTGCATAAAGCAAATTGAGAATATGTACTTATGACAAGCCTGATTTTACAGTCTCCACAACTCAGGCTTAATTTCTCTGTGTGCAGCCTGGCAGCAGCAATTTTTTTGTTGTCAGTTTAATGTCAGCCTGATCGACTGGTAGGAAGCAAAGCTACTTACCGCTCAGCCATGTTTTCATTAGGAAATACTGCAAGCTGCACAAGAGGACTTTATATGGAATATACATATATATATGTGTGTGTGTGTGTGTATACACATACACACACAAAGATGGATAGGTCTATAATCTCTCCCTCAATGTCAACAAAACGAAGGAGATAGTCATCGACTCCAGGAAGCATAGTGGAAAACATGCCCTAGTCTACATCAGTGGGAACTAAGTAGATATAGAGTCATAGAGATTTACAGCATGGAAACAGGCCCTTCGGCTCAACTTGTCCATGCCGCACTTTTTTTTTAACCGCTAAGCTAGTCCCAATTGCCCCATATCCCTCTATACCCATCTTACCCATGTAACTGTCTAAATGCTTCTTAAAAGACAAAATTGTACCCGCCTCGACTAAATCCTCTGGCAGCTCGTCCCAGATACTCACCACCCTTTCTGTGAATAAATTGCCCCTCTGGACCCTTTCTCCTCCCACCTTAAACCTATGCCCTTTACTTTTAGACTCCCCTACCTTTGGAAAAAGATGTTGACTACCTAGCTGATAGACCTCTTTAAGATCACCCCTAAGTCTCCTAAGCTCCAGTCCCAGTCTATCCAGCCTCTCCTTATAACTCAAACCATCAAGTCCTGGTCGCATCCTGGTAAATCTTTTCTGCACTCTTTCTAGTTTGATAATATCCTTTTTATAATCGGGTGACCAGAACTGTACACAGTATTCCAAGTGTGGTCTTACCAATGTAAGGTTGAGAGCTTCAAGTTTTTAAGTGTCCAGATCACCAACAACCTGTCCTGGTCACCCCCCCATGCCGACACTATAGTTAGGAAAGCCCACCAACACCTCTACTTTCTCAGAAAACTAAGGACATTTGGTAAGTCCACTTCTGACTCTCACCAACTTCTACAGATGCACCATAGAAAGCATCCTTTCTGGCTGTATCACGGCTTGGTATGGCTCCTGCTCTATCCAAGATAGCAAGAAACTACAAAGGGTCGTGAACAAAGCCCAGGCCATCACTCAAACCAGGCTCCCACCCATTGACTCTGTCTACACTTCCCGCTGCCTCGGAAAAGCAGCCAGTATAATCAAGGACCCCATGCACCCCAGACACACTCTCTTCCACCTTCCTACATTGGGAAAAGATACAAAAGACTGAAAACACTTATCAACTGACTCAAGAGCAGCTTCTTCCCTGCTGCCATCAGACTTTTGAATGGACCTACCTTATATTAAGTTGATCTTTCTGTACATCCTAGCTATGACTGTAACACTATACTCTGCACTCTCTTGTTTCCTTCTACCCTATGTATTCTATGAACGGTATGTTTTGTCTGTATGGCACGCAAGAAACAATACTTTTCACTGTATCCCAATACATGTGACAATAATAAATCAAATCATGTGACATTAGTGTACCTGTAAGATTTTTTAAAAAAAGCATAATGTTTCCTGTAGCTCACAGCCTTAGCTGATATCATTGTTGCCGGGCTGGCTTTGGAGAGTCCTTTTATTGCTCCTTAAGTAGCTTAAATGGGGACCTCAGGTACTTTCTGGGATTTGTTTTATGACTCTAGTGCCATTGATAGGAGGAATACAGGTGACAGTAACTCTTTCATTTTCCGTTCTGAGTTGCAGGTTTGAGTTTTATTTTTAGAAGGGACAGCAAGCTGTAAAGAAGTGTTTCTCTCTCTCTCCCTGTTTTATTTGGAAATTCTGTTGGTTATCTGGAACCAAGGTCTTGCCTTCCTGGAGTAGAAAATCTGCTGTTGGTGGCTTGACCAGAGTCTACCTGGGGTTCTGGGAAGTTGTTCTGATTTCAAACTGTTCTGGGTGCGTCAAAAGGAATATTAGAACTTACAAGACTCAGTGTTTTCAAATCTCCAACCAAAGGACTCAATTCCAGGACCACGTGAGCATTAGACTGTTGAGCTTGTTTAAAGGATTTTGTCTATGGAAGGTTTTGGTTTGATTGGAACATCTTCGATATATTTGTTGAGGGTTATACATTATCAAGGCGTTTTGTTTTTGTTTGTAATTGATAAAAGTTATTGCTAATTTTCTTTCCATTCGTGTTAACTATATTCTTAATTAAACTTTGTTTGATAAAGCTCCCTAGTAGGATATTTGAATCATACCTGAAGTGAAACATCTCATGCTTATCCTAGCCAAATTCAAGATGCAAAACTTATGATCCAGGCAGGCTCCATAAAACACTTTGGAGTTTCTGACCTGAACCATAACGATCAAAACATACTCGCACACGCAAACACACACACATAGATATGTACATGCACACAAAATATGTAGATGTTCATATTTACACACAAACACATGCACATACCTATGTGGAAGGTAAAGTCGCTATAGTTCCAGGTGACCGTAGTCTCTCCCTCAAAGGGCGGAGCTGACAGGTGGTGACCTGAGGATCACCACATCTCAGGTGAGGGGCAAGGTTGAGAAGGCGGGGCCTTCATAAATAACATGAGCTGGTACGGGAATTGAACTCGCGCTATTGGCATCGCTCTGCGTCACTAACCAGCTGTTCAGCCAATTGAACTAAACCAACCAGAAATATATGTACACATGCACGTGCCCAGACACACACACACATATGTACCTACTCTCACACAAACACACACATATATGTGCATAGAAACAAAGAAAATAGGTGCAGGAGTAGGCCATTCAGCCCTTCGAGCCTGCACCACCATTCATTGTGATCATGGCTGATCGTGCACTTTCAGTATCCCACTCCCGCTTTCTCTCCATACCCCTTGATCTCTTTAGCCACAAGGGCCACGTCCAGCTCCCTCTTGAACATATCTAACGAACTGGCCCCAACAACTTTCTGGGGGAGAGAATTCCACAGGTTCACGACTCTCTGAGTGAAGAAGTTCATCCTCATCTCAGTCCTGGATGACTACCCCTTATTCTTAGACTGTGACCCCTAGTTCTGGACTTCCCCAACATCGGGAACATTTTTCCTGCATCTAGCCTGTCCAGTCCCATCAGGATTTTATATGTTTCTATGAGATCCCCTCTCATTCTTTTATATTCTAGTGAGTGAAAGCCCAGTCAATCCACTATTTCTTCATGTCAGTCCTGCCATTCAGGAATCAGGCTGGTGAATCTTCGCTGGACTCCCTCAATAGCAAGAATGTCTTTCACCAGACTAGGAGACCAAAACTGCACACAATACTCAAGGTGTGGCTTCACCAAGGCCCTGTATAACTGCAGCAAGGCATCTTTACTCCTATACTTGAATCCCCTTGCTATGAAGGCCAGCATGCCATTAGCTTTCCTCACCGCCTGCTGTACCTACAGCTAACCTTCAGCGACTATTGCACCATGACACCCAGGTCACGATGCACTTCCCCTTTTCCTAAACTGCCACCATTCAGATAATAATCTTCCTCCCTGTTTTTGCCACCAATGTGGATAACCTCACATTCATCCACATTATGTTGCATTTGCCAAGTATTTGTCCACTCAGCCAGCCTGCCCAAGTCACCCTGCAGCCTCTTAGCATCCTCCTCACAGCACACACTGCCACCCAGCTGAGTGTCGTCTGCAAATTTGGAGATATTGCATTCAATTCCTTTATCCAAATCATTAATGTATATTGTGAATAGCTGGGATTCCAGCACTGAACCCTGCAGTACCCCACTAGTCACTGCCTGCCTCTCTGAAAAGGACCCATTTATTCCCACTCTCTGCTCCTGTCTGCTCACCAGTTCTTTATCCACGTCAATACATTACCCCCAATACCATGAGCTTTAATTTTGCTCACTAATCTCTTGTGTGGGATCTTGTCAAAAGCCTTTTGAAAGTCCAGATACACAACATCCACTGGTTCACCCTTGTCCACTCTACTGGTCACATTCTCAAAAAATTCCAGAAGATTTGTCAAGCACGATTTCCCTTTAGTGAATCCACGCTGACTTGGATTGACCCTGTCACCACTTTCCAAATGCTCAGCTATTGCATCCTTAATAATTGACTCCAGCATTTTCCCCACCACAGATGTCAAGCGAACCAGTCTATAATTCCCCATTTTCTCTCCCTCCTTTTTTAAAAAGTGGGGTCACACTAGCTACCCTCCAGTCCACTTGAACTCTTCCAGAGTCTATAGAATGCTGGAAGATGATCACAATGTGGCCACTATTTCTAGGGCCACTTCCTTGAATACTCTGGAACGCAGAGCATCAGGCTCTGGGGACTTATTGAGTTTTAATCTCAGCAATTTCCCCAATACAATTTCCTGACTAATAACGATTCCTTTTAGTTCCTCCTTCATGCTAGACCCCTCTGTCCCCTAATATTTCTGAAACATTATTTGTGTCCTCTTTTGTTGAAGGCAGATCCAAAGTAGTTATTCAGCTGGTCTGCCATCTCTTTGTTGCCCATTATGAATTCACCTGATTCTAACTGTAAGGGACCTACATTTGTCTTCACCAGTCTTTTTTTCTTCACATATGAATAGAAGCTTTTGCAGTCAATTTTTATGTTTTCTGCAAGCCTACTCTCGTATCCTATTTTCCCCTTCAGAATTAAACCCTTTGTCCTCCTCTGCTAGATTTAAAATTTCTCCCAGTCCTCAGGTTTGCTGCTTTTTCTGGCCAATTTATATGCTTCCTCTTTGGCTTGAACACAGCCCTTGATTTCCCTTGTTATCCATGGATGAGCCACCTTCCCCATTTTACTCTTACGCCAGACAGTGATGTACAGTTGTTGAAGTTCATCCATGTGTTCTTTAAATGTCTGCCATTGCCTATCCACTGTCAACCCCTCAAGTATCCTTTGCCAGCTTATCCCAACCAATGCACGCATCAAAGTTAGCTTTCCTCAAGTTCAGGACCCTAGTCACAGACTTAACTGTGTCACTCTCCGTCTTAGTGAAGAATTCTACCATACTATGGTCACTCGTCCCCAGAGGATCCTGCAACACAAGGTTGCTAATGAATCTTCTCTCATTACATAATACCCAGTCTAGGATGGCCTGCTCTCTAGTTGGTTCCTCGACATATTGGTCAAGAAAACCATCCCTTATACATTCCAAGAAATTCTCCTCCATCACACTGCCACCAGTTTGGTGAGCCCAATCAAGATGCAATTTGAAGTCACCCATGATAACGGCTGTACCCTTACTGCACGCAGCTCTAATTTCCTGCTTGATGCCATCCCCAACCTCACTACTACTGTTTGATGGTCTGTACACAACTCCCACCAGCGATTTTTGTCCTTTGGTGTTCCACAGCTCCGCCCACACAGATTCCACATCGTCCAGGCTATTGTCCTTCCTTACTATTGCATTCATCTCCTCTTTAACCAGCAATGCTACCCCCGCGCCCCTCCCCCCCACCCCCTTCCTTTCTGTCTATCTTTGCTGAATATTGAATACCCCTGGATGTTGAGCTCCCATCACTCGTCACCCTGGAGCCAGGTCTCTGTGATCCCAATTACATCATATCTATTAATGACTACGCTGTTAATTCATCCACTTTATTACAAACGCTCCTCGCATTGAGACACAGAGCCTTCAGGCTTATTGTTTTGGCATTTATTGCCCTCTTAATGTGACCCTTTTTGATTTTTGTCTTTGGTTTCTCTGCCTTCCACTTTTCCCCTTTTGTTTCTGTCCCCACTTTACTTCCCTCTGACTTCCGACATCGGTTCCCATCGCCCTGCCATATTGGTTTAAACCCTCTCCAGCAGCGCTAGCACACGCTCCCCCAAGACACTGATTCCAGTCCTGCCCAGGTGCAGACTGTCCGATTTGTACTGTTCCCACCCCCCCCAGAACCGGTTCCAATGTCCCAGGAATTTGAATCCCTCCCTCTTTCATCACCCCTCAAGCCACGTGTTCGTCTTAGTTATCCTGACATTCCTACTCTGACTAGCACGTGGTACTGGTAGCAATCCTGAGATTACTGCCTTTGCGATCCTACCTTTAAGTTTAACTCCTAACTCCCTAAATTCAGCTTGGAGGACCTCATCCCATTTTTTACCTATAGCGTTGGTGCCTATATGCACCACGACAGCTGGCTGTTCACCCTCCCCCTCCAGAATGTCCTGCAGCTGCTCGGAGACATCCTTGACCCTTGCACCAAGGAGGCAACATACCATCCGGGAGTCTCATTTGCATCCGCAGAAATGCCTGTCTATTCCCCTTACAATTGAGTCCCCTATCACTATAGCTCTGCCATGTGTCTCAATGCGAGGAGCGTTTGTAATAAGCTGGATGAATTAACATTCCTTTTCCTGTAAGAAGTCTCACAACACCAGGTTAAAGTCCAACAGGTTTATTTGGTAGCAAAATCCACTAGCTTTCGGAGTGCTGCTCCTTCGTCAGGTAAGTGGGAGTCCTGTCCACAAACAGGGCATATAAAGACACAAACTCAAATTACAAAATAATTAATAAAACATTATTTTGTAATTTGAGTTTGTGTCTTTATATGCCCTGTTTATATGACCACTGACCTGACGAAGGAGCAGCGCTCCGAAAGCTAATGGATTTTGCTACCAAATAAACCTGTTGGACTTTAACCTGATGTTGTGAGACTTCTTACTGTGTTTACCCCAGTCCAACGCCGGTATCTCCACATCATTCTTTTCCCTGCCCTCCTGTGCAGCAGAGCCAGCCACAGTGCCATGAACCTGGCTGCAGCCATCTTCGCCTGGTTAACCATCTCCCCCAACAGTATCCAAAACTGTCTATCTGTTTTGGAGGGGACCCCTGCACTGACTTCCTACTCTTCCTCTGTCTGGTGGTCATTCTGTATCTCCCTCAGCAATTTTTATCTGCGGTGTGACCAACTTACTGAATGTGCTATCCACAACTCCCTCAGCATCGTGGATGCTCCGAGGTGAATCATCCACAACTCCTACTCTCACATGTATATATGTACATACTCACACACACAAACACATATATATATATATATAATATGTGCATACACACATACATATATGAACATAATCACATACACAAACACACATATATGTACATACTCACACATGCAAACGCACACATATATATGTACATGCTCACATAAACACACACACATACACATATATAGATCTAAAAGATGTGGGTCGCGATTCTCCGGTCGCTCTCGCCTGAGATTCCTGCCCGACTTCAATGGACCTTTACATGGTTCGCCTCCCGCCCGCCAGAATTCCAGTGGTGAGTGGGATGGAAGAATTTCAACCGTGGTGATTCTAAAACGACTGCATGTTGCCCAGTATCTGTGCAAGAAATGCTTTGTCACACCGAAGATACCAGTGTGACTGATCCAGACTGTCCACTCTCCCCCATGCTCCTGGCTTTCTCTGTTTCAGCAGGTAAAGCATCTGGAGGCCGGTAAAGTTTAAAGTGGGCGAGATGAATCATTTATGGGAATCACTCAAATTTTATGTTTTGAGCGTCGCTCTGCACGAGCTGGAAGCCGAGTGCAGCCAGGGCGAAAGTGGTCTCCTCACGGTTATCCGAATGGCGTTCACTCTGTGTTGCAGCACCCAGCTAAATGTTAACTCCATTTTAGGAAAAGAAACTACAATATTTAACTCCAGTTTATTTTTAAAAAAGAATTATGAAGAGAAGCCAGAAGCCCATCTGTGCTGTGAGCTGGAATCTTTGCACTAACTTGCCTCACAGCGCCAGGGGCCCGGGTTCAATTCCGGCCTCGGGTCACTGTCTGTGTGGGGTTTGCACGTTCTCCCCGTGTCTGCGTGGGTTTCCTCCGGATGCTCCGGTTTCCTCACACAGATGTGCAGGTTAGGTTGATTGGCCAGGCTAAATTGGCCCTTAGTTTCAGAGGGATTAACAGAGTAAATAAGTGGGGTTACGAGGATAGGGGTTGTGTGGGCTTGTGGTCGATGCAGACTCGATGGGCCGAATGGCCTCCTTCTGCACTGCAGGGATTCCATGAATTCTCCCCGATTCACCCTCGTGGATTATATTTTGAGAAGATCCATGGGCAAAATAAAAAATCAGGGAATGTTTGTTGATTTCTGGAATAAGGCAAGGAAAAACCTGAAGTTCAGGATAGCAGATTCCAGAGTTTTTCAGTTGTTGTAAATGCTCTGATGACGTTCTATCCCGTGGATGTTGAAACCAGGGACTTTATTCCCACATTTGCGATTGTGACTCTTTTTAAAGTAAGGACATTTAAGAAAAAAATTAAGAGAGGTATCATTTTTTGATGAATTCAAAGTTGCATTTCTCCCCATGGTAGACCTTAATGTTGCTCAGAACAGAAATTAGGGAGGATCAATTAGCAATCTTGAGTGCAGCAATCATCAAGTTTCAATCCCTGATTGTGCAGGGAATGATAGAAAAATGAAATGGACTGTAAAATGTATTATTTTCTGTTGTTACTTGGCAGCATGTTTTAAAATGAGAAAAAAGTCAGCCACAATTCCATGTATTATTTATTACCATTAAATAGAACAAAGAGTGACTTGGATCTTAATGGATCCCAAATTAAATTGAGTTTAAGGGGAGCTGTATAGTGGGTAACCTTTAGGCGGGATTCTGACTTTGGCATCATAATCCCACAGGTGTAGCTACACACCGTTGGCTCTTCAGCCAAGGGCGGCACGGTGGCACAGTGGTTGGCACTGCTGCTTCACAGCGCCAGGGACCCGGGTTCGATTCCCGATTGAGTCACTCTCTGTGTGGAGTTTGCACATTCTCCCCGTGTCTGCGTGCGTTTCCTCCAGATGCTCCGGTTTCCTCCCACAGTCCAAAGATGTGTGGGTTAGGTGGATTGACCATGCTAAATTGGTGGTCAAGGGAATTAGCTAGGGTAAATGCATGGGGTTGTGGGGATAGGGTCTGGGTAGGATTGTGGTCGGTGCAGACTCGATGGGCTGAATGGCCTCCACCTGCACTGTAGGATTCTATGATTCTAAGCACACACACCAAATGTCTGAACCTGCGGTTCCTCTCGTACTGAGCAGGATTACTATTGCAACAACACTTTGTATCGTCAGTAGGGTAAAACTAACCTGTCTCATGACAGTCTAATCCCAGCTCACGTTCCCTATTGGTGGGTGAACAATCCAACGCTTGGTGAATTCTGCTTCACGATGATAGGAAGAGCCGATATCGAAGGATCAAAAAGCGACGTCGCTATGAACGCTTGGCCGCCACAAGCCAGTTATCCCTGTGGTAACTTTTCTGACACCTCCTGCTGGGTAATCCAGAGGCCCAGGATAATGCCCTGGGCGACAGGGGTTCAAATCCTCCTATGGGGCACAGGGATGTCAACTTTCCAGGATTGGCCTGTCCCGTTACCTGTGAACCCACCGCAGAGGTTCGTCTTCATAGCATCATAGAATCCTTACAATGCAGAATTCGGCCCATCGACAGAGTAACTTACCCAGACTCTCTCCCCTGCTCTACCCCTGTAACCCCACATATTTACTTACCATGACTAATCTAACCTACACTTCTTTGAACACTAAGGGGCAATTTAGCATGGCTAATCCACCCAACCTGCATATCTTTGGGCTGACTCAGAACTTTCTATTTATCATAGAATCCCTACAGAGGCCATTCAGCTCATCGAGTCTGCGCCGACTCTCTGAAACAGCATCTTACTCAGCCCACACCCCCATCCTATCCTCATAACACCATGCATTGACGCCGCTAATCCACCTAACCTATGCATCTTTGGACACTAAGGGGCAATTTATCCTGGCCAATCCACATATCCTTTGGACTGTGGGAGGAAACCCACACAGACAGTCACCTGTGGCCAGAATTGAACCCAGGTCCCTGGCACTCTGGGGCAGCAGTGCTAACCACTGTGCCACCCTATAATTCTCCCCACCCCCTCCCAATCTGGGAACAATGACTGGGTCTGAAAATATCGATTCCGGCTGTTGTGCTGGTTTCCCAGAAAGGTTGCAGCCATTTTTTGGAGGGTGCGGGTTCTGGACCAGCATGGTTACCCACCTCATTGGGTCATTGAGGGGGCCAATCAGGCTCGTTAAGGAGGCCAACTAGGATTTTCTAGTCAGCCTCCATGTACCACGTTGGGAGGGGTCAGTTTAAGTGCTTGGATGTTCGCACCTCATGGTGGGCTGGGACGGAAGAGGGTGGTGGACAACCTACCATGGGCAAGCTCCAGAAGCTCTCCTTGCCAACCTACTTAGAAAAGCCACACGTTTCCCTGTACAGGGATCCTGCCATCTCCCAACCCAACCTCCACCCACAACTTCCACAATGGTAGCCTGGCTAGAAGAATCATTTATTTCCTGAATTTTATCAAGGTTGGCAAGAGGGCAGCCCTATGTTGAAGCACCCTCTCTGTTAACCTGTCATTGTAGTCTGTTGTGTCTCACAGGCAGGGCAGCCTTTGTCTGGCCCTTCAATAGACAGATTTTTAATCATTAAGGCAATGAAGGATAATGGGGATCAAGGAGGGAAATGGAGTTCAGATCAGGCATGATCTCATTAAATAGCGGAGCAGACTCGATGGGCCGAATGGCCTACGTATGGTCCGATGTCTTATGGTCTTCAAGCAGCTTTTGGAAGCCCGTTCACGGCCTTTAATTGGACAGGAGCCTGTCTCCATTTCGATTAAGGGAGCATCTTCGTAAAAGTCGCTTGCCTCTGAGGTGGGATCTGGAAACAGTTTTCCCCTTCCCTCATTGGGGGATTCCATCTGCTTAACTCTCCAGAGATGCTGCCTGACCTGCTGAATATTTGCAGCATTTTGTCCTGACAACCTGAAATCCGGATCTTTAAACACTCTGGGGGAATTTTCCCATCCCGCCCGCCAACGGGAATCGTAGCGAGCGGGGAAGGCGGGGTGGACCATGCAAAGATTTTGGTTGGATTTGATTTATTATTCTCACATGTATTAGTATACAGTGAAAAGTATTGTTTCTTGCGCACCGTACAGACAAAGCATACCGTTCATAGAGAAGGAAACGAGAGAGTGCAGAATGTAGTGTTACAGTCATAGAAGAGAGTTGGAATGATGTTTTAGTAGCATAGAACGAGAGTAAAAGAATTAGAAGGTATGCTGGGCACAGCTTGCAAGAAGTCGCCACACTCCGATGCCATCTTGGGGAATATCCATTGACCTCGAGCAGGATTTCCCGGTTTTGGGTTGAGCGTGGCCGGATAATCCCGCCCCCTGACGTTTTGCAAAAGTAGCTACTCCACAGATAAAAATGCCCCATAATAAAAACAGAAAATGCTGGAGATACTCGGCAGGTCAAGCAGCATCTGAGGAGGGAGAAGTAGAGTTAATGTTTCAAGTCTGTCCACCTTCCGTCTCTGAGTTCTAGCATCCGCAATCTTTTGCTTTATATTAAATCACCCCATTCCTGGGACCTGTTCTCTGGATTTAGTAGTCTTGCTGTGGTATACAGCAATCTTTTAAATGGTGGATGTTACCATGTCAGGCAGAAGTTTACAATCTAAAGGCCGTGTTCATTTGCCATCACGAGCAGTAAGAATAGAAAGCAGCAAATAGTAAAAATACATACAACCAAAGCATCCTGGGCTTGTCCGTAATGAGTTAATTACAAGCATGACTTTTTATTTAGCTGAAGCCTTTTTTTATAAATTGCTTTAAGAGCATCATGCGCTCTGTGACATCCCAGAGACCTTGCACCCAACTGTGGTCTGCTGCTAATTCACATTAAGCCTTAAAAGATTGTACTTGCAATGAACTCAACCTTGTGACTGTTACAGAATTGTTGGAAGGGATTGTCTGAAGCAGTGGTTAGCGCTGCTGCCTCACAGTGCCAGCGACCTGGGTTCGATTCCAGCCTGGGGTGACTGTCTGTGTTGGGGTCTGCACTTTCTCCCCGTGTCTGACTGGGTTTCCTCCGGGTGATCCGGTTTCCTCCCATACCCCAAAGATGTGTAGGTTAGGTAGATTGGCCACAGTAAATAGCTTTTTAGTGTCCATAGATGTGCAGGTTAGGTGAAATGGCCATGCCAAATTGTCCCTTATTCTCCAGAAATATGTAATTTAGGTGGATTAGCCATGGTAAGTGGACCAGGTTACGGGGATACAACAGGGTGGTGGGGACCTGAGGAAGATGCTCTTTTGGAGAGTCGGTGCAGATTCGATGGGCGGAATGGCCTCCTTCTGCACTGTGATGCTCTATGATTCTATGTTGCTGATTCATTTTCACAGAATCCCTACAGTGCAGAAGGAGGCCATTCATCCCATCGAGTCTGCACCGACCACAATCCCACCCAGTTCCTATCCCCATAACCCCATACATTTACCTTAGCTCTTGACACCATGGGACAATTTTCCACGGCCAATCCACCTAACCTGCACATCTTTGGATTGCAGGAGGAAACTGGAGCACCCGGCAGAAACCCACGTAGACACAGGGAGAATGTGCAAACTCCACACAGACAGTCGCCCAAGCTGGGAATCAAACCCAGGTCCCTGGCGCTGCGTCATGTTTCAAGGCATCAGGCCTTTGGTCCACGGATATACCTTTCTGATTACTGGACTCCCCCTAAATCTATCATTGATATGAATCCTTCAGTTTTGGTCTTCTCCTCTCTACTGACATCTCCTATGGATGATTCCATAGTGTCTGGGGTGGTCCAATTGACAGTTTGGCTTCGTGATCAGTCGGCACGTTATGTTCACCTTCGGAGAACACCACAACTGATTTTCTTTCATCTTGAGTTTGGAATCGAAGTGGGTTTTCTTTAGGGTTTGCCTATTGCGCTAGGGGTGTCCAACATAGACTGTTATTCATCTTGTTTGTTTCCAGATCCAAGTATGTCTCAGTACCACGAAGCTATGCTTGTGTTTCCCTCCAAAATCGCAGTCTCTTAGTCATGTGACATTGCATCGTGGTTACATCAGCGGTTATGTCAGTATCAGGTGCTCCTGATGTTAACCCTTCACTCTCCAGATTCCACTTCTCCCCTGGCGTGCAAGCATGGATTGGATTTTAGAGCTCGTGTCAGTACATAATGATCGTGAGTAACAGCTGATATTGATTTCGCCTTGTGAAGGGATCCTGTAGCCAATTATAATGGCAAGTACGCTGCTCTGGCTGAAGGCAACTCGTGATGTAAAAGCTGGAGTCAGAACTGCCCCTTTCCTTGATGCAAGACTCGACAAAGTCTCAGTTGGCAGCACCCTCTCACCCCTGAGAGGTTAGAGGGGGTGTCGCATTCGGCAGAACCAACAGATTCCGCCGGCGAGAAGGGCCGGAAAATCCCGCCCAAGCTTTCATAGGATCATAGAATCCCTACAGTGCAGAAGGAGGCTATTTGAACCATCGAGCCTGCACCAATAACAATCGCACCCAGGCCCTATCCCCGTAACCCCACGTATTTACCCTGCTAATCCCCCTGACACTAGGGTCAATTTAGCATGGCCAATCAACCTAACCCACACACCTTTCAATCGGGATCTTATTACCATGAGTTGTTCCCAACAGTTCAACATGCCGGCGTCCTCCTCTCCAGCGATCTGTTCCCAACATGGTTGTGGATGCTCCATCATTGAGCACAGTTAAGGATGGGGCAGACAGATTTTTGATCTCAACACTGAGATACAAGGAGAGGCTGGATAGACTGGGACTTTTTTCTCTGGAACGTAGGAGGCTGAGGGGGATCTTATAGAGGTCTATAAAATAATGAGGGACATAGATCAGCTAGATAGTCAATGTCTTTTCCCAAAGGTAGGGGAGTCTAAAACTAGAGGGCACAGGTTTAACATGAGAGGGGAGAGATATAAAAGTGTCCAGAGGGGCAATTTTTTCACACAGAGGGTGGTGAGTGGCTGCAACAAGCTGCCAGAGGTAGTAGTAGAGGCGGGTACAATTTTGTCTTTTAAAAAGCATTTGGACAGTTATATGGGTAAGATAGGAATAGAGGGATATGGGCCAAATGCAGGAAATTGGGACTAGCTTCGGGGTTTAAAAAAAAGGCGGCATGGACAAGTTGGACTGAAGGGCCTTGTTTCCATGCTGTCAACCTCTATGATTCTATTGACTCCGGACCCCGGGAAGCCTCATAACATCTGGTCAAACATGGGCAAGGAAGCCTCCTGCTGATTACCATGTAATGCCCTTCCCTCCACCTCCCCCCCTCAGCTAATGAATCAGTTCTCCTTCATGTTGGACACCAATTGAAAGAAGCACCACAGGTGGCAAGGATACGGAATGTACTCTGGGTGTGGACCTTAGCGACCATCACCAGGAGTAGCTCAGTAGCTCCACTACTGACTGAGCTAGCTGAGGCTGAAAGGACATATCGGTTAGACTGGCTCATGGCGTTAATAATGGCTTCTAACATTTTCCCGATGATAGATGTTAGGCTAACTGGTCTGTAGTTTCCTACTTTCTGTCTCCCTCCCCTTTTAAAAAAGGAGTTACATTTGTCAACCTCCTACATACTTTCACCATCTCCCCTTCTTACTTGAACCCCAGTATTTGCTGTATTATAAATTACTGGAGGCCTTTCGACCATCATATGGTCAATATCGACTGTCGTATGAGGAACGGTTGAGGACTTTGGGTCTGTACTCATTGGAGTTTAGAAGGATGAGGGGGGATCTTATTGAAACTTACAGGAAACTGCGAGGCCTGGATAGAGTGGACGTGGAGAGGATGTTTCCACAAGTAGGAAAAACTAGAACCAGAGGGCACAACCTCAGGCTAAAGGGACGATTCTTTAAAACAGAGTTGAGGAGGAATTTCTTCAGCCAGAGAGTGGTGAATCTGGAACTCTTTGACGCAGAAGGCTGTGGAGGCCAGGTCATTGAGTGTCTTTAAGATAGAGATAGATAGGCTCTTGATTGATAAGGGGATCAGGGCTTATGGGGAAAAGGCAGGAGAATGGGGATGAGAAAAATATCAGCCATGATTGAATGACAGAGCAGACTCGATGGGCCAAGTGGCCTAATTCTGCTCCTGTGTCTTATGGTCTTATCATCCCCATGCTGGCTCTTTGAAAGAGCTCTCCACGAGGTCCATTCCTCTTCCCTCTCTCCTTACCCCTTTGATTCATGTTACTGACAATGTAAAGATACTGTTAGCAGTGTTGTGAGCTACTAAATTAAATAATTCTTTGCATACCATTAAAAAGTTTAGGAAGCTGATAATTGTGGGTTCCGTCAAGTGTCTATAGGGTGTCTTTTTGCCAGACAGATGAACCTTGTATTGTGCAGGAATGCATCTGATCTTCATAGGATACAAAAGCTGGTTGCAACATACTGGGAATCAGCCACTTGCACAGCACAAAAGTGGAAGCCTGTGCTTCTGACCTCACTTGATATTCAGCTCACACCTAGGTGCAGTATAATTAATGTCAAGTATACTGAGTGTGCTGTTTCCTCATAACCCATTGCACATTGTCACTTGATAAACTCACAATATTAACTAACAGCCATTACTCCTTCAATGGAGACTCACCCTTGCTTCAGCTGCACAAAAACTCAGTATCTGCTGCACGTTGGCACAGTGGTTAACACTGCTGCCTCACAGCGCCAGGGACGCGGGTTCGATTCCCAGCTTGGGTCACTGTCTGTGCAGAGTTTGCACCTTCTCTCCGTGTCTGCGTGGGTTTCCTCCGGGTGCTCCTGTTTCCTCCCACAGTCTGAAAGACGTGCTGGTTAGGTGCGTTGGCCGTGCTAAATTCTCCCTCAGTTTACCCGAACAGGCGCCGGAGTGTGGCGACTAGGGGATGTTCATAGTAACTTCATTGCAGTGTTAATGTAAGCCTTACTTGTGACACTAATAAATAAACTTTAAAAAAACAGCCATGTTATTCACTGCTGCTCGAAGTACTGAATAAAAGAGGTGGAAATGCCCTCGGTAAGATGATATTTCTTGTAAGTGAATTCCAATAAACCATGGAGTGAAGATTAAACCTTTTATCATCTAAGATTTTTTTATAGTTCCTGGGATGTGAGCACCATTGTCAGCGTTGATCGTCCGTCCCTAATTATCCTTGAGATGATGGTGGTGAGCCATTCCTTGAACCATAAGAATCGCTGCAGTCCATGTGGTGTAGACACATCCATCATTTATTTGATACAACTGAGTGGCTTGCCCTAGCCTATTTCAGAGGGCAGTTGTGAGGCAGCCACAATGCTGTGTGTCCAGAGTCACATGTAGGCCAGACCAGGTAAGGATGGCAGATTTCCTCCCTTCAAGGACATCAGCGAACCAGATGGGTTTTTAACCACAATTCAGTAGTTTCACAACCGGAGACTAGCATTTTATCCCGGATTTATCCACTAATTGAATTTAAATTCCCCCAGCTGCTGTAGTGGGATTTGATCTCTTGGGATGAATGTTCCTGTTCGTCCCGCCACGAGAATTGTAGCAGGCGCGGGGCAGACCATGGAATGGTCTGTCGGCCTCAAGTGGGATTTTCCGGTTTCGGGGCGACGCAGCCAGAAAATTCCACCCCTTGTCTCCAGAGTGTTGTATCTGGATCAGTAGTTCAAGTAACACCACCATGGGGAGATGGTGGAGCAGTGGTAATGTCACTGGACCAGTAATCTAATGGCCTAGACTAATGTCCGGTGGGATGGGGGTAGGGGGGAAGGTTGCACGCGCACGCACGCATCCCATAGCAGCTGATGAAAATTAAATTCAACTAATATATCCAGAATGTAAAGCTAGTCTCAATAATAGTCACAGTAACGATAAATTGTTGTAAGATCTCTTCGGGGTTCACTAATGTCTAAGAGGGAAGGAAATCTGCCATCTTTACCCAGTCTGACATACATGTAACACAATGTGGCTCTTAACTGGCCTCTGAAATGGTCACTCATTTGGATGGACAACAAATACTGGCCTCGCCAGCCATGTTTTTTCTTTTTATTCATTCATGGGACAAGGGCGTCGCTGGCCAGTATTTATTGCCCATCCCTAGTTGCCCGAGGGCAGTTGAGAGTCAACCACATTGCTGTGGCTCTGGAGTCACATGTAGCCAAACCAGGTAAGGATGGCAGGTTTCCTTCCCGAGAGGGCATTACTGAACCAGATGGGGTTTTTCCGACAATTGACAATGGTTTTGTGGTCATCAGTAGGTTCTTAATTCCAGATATTTTATAATTGAATTCAAGGTGCACCATCTGCCCAGGCGGGATTCGAACCCGGGTCCCCAGAACATTAGCTGAGCTTCTAGATTAATCATCTGGTGATAATATCCACTAGGCCATCACCTCCCCACAAGAATTAAAATAATGCTACATTTTCCCCTGCCTGAAAGAATGGTGGAAGGGGTTTTAATGTTAAGAATTGGGTGAATGAACACTTGAAGGAGAACATTTACAGGGCTATGGGGAATGAGTAGGGGAGTGGGACTAATTAGATAGTTCTACTGCAGAACTAGCACAGGCCCTATGGGCTGAATAATCTCCTCTTGCATTGCAAGATTCAGTGAGATCACTCTCTCACAATGCATCAATTTGCGGTTATAGTGTTTAGCTTGTGGTATCTCTGGGGCTGGTTATACTTTACAAGGTAATTTATTTGATTCTGTGGTTTTATATGAGAAAGTAATGCAAGGCCTGAACTTTTCAGCTCTTTCTGAGGTAACTATTTTATTTTCCACTTTGTTTCATGTTTTCGCCGGTGAATCTATGGGAGCCACTTTGTTTCCCTTGACAATCTGCAGCATTACAGTGGAAAATACTTTGGTAAATGTAGCGTGATTATTCTTTTGAGCAGAAAGAATTGCAACAACGCAAATTTGAATAAACCCACATTCTATTAATTTATATAAGAAAGGTTATTTTGGATGGAGAATTGTGTGCAACATTTGGAGGACATATACAGTGTACCCATGGTGATGGGATAGTTCCCCATTGCGTTTGAACCCTGAACCCAGGCATGTTCCTGGAAGACCATAAATAGGAGCAGGTATAGGCCATATCATAGAATCCCTACAGTGCAAAGGGAGGCCATTCAGCCCATCGAGTCTGCACCAACTTTGACAGTATCTTACCCAGGCCCTCTCCCTTGCCCTATCTCCATAACCCCACGCATTTACCATGGCTAATCCATCAAACCTACACATTTTGGGACACTGAGGGACAATTTACCATGGCCAATCCACCTAACCTGCACATCATTGGAATGTGGGAGGAAAATGGAGCACCCGGAGGAAACCCACGCAGACACAGGAAGAACATGCATAGAAACATAGAAACCCTACAGTACAGAAAGAGGCCATTTGGCCCATCGAGTCTGCACCGACCACAATCCCACCCAGGCCCTACCCCCATATCCCTACATATTTTACCGGCTAATCCCTCGAATCTACGGATCCCAGGACACTAAGGGGCAATTTTTTAGCATGGCCAATCAACCTAACCCGCACATCTTTGGACTGTGGGAGGAAACCGGAGCACCCGGAGGAAACCCACGCAGACAAGAGGAGAATGTGCAAATTCCACACAGACAGTGACCCAAGCCGGGAATCGAACCCAGGTCCCTGGAGCTGTGAAGCAGCAGTGCTAACACACATGCAAACTCCACACGGACAGTCACTCGAGGCCGGAATTGAACCCAGCTTCAATTCCCCTCAAACCCGCTCTGCCATTCAGTAAGGCCATGACTGATGTCTCTCCGCGATCCCACCCCTTCCCCATATCCCTCGAATCCGTTTGTGCCCAACAATATGCCCACCTCAGTCTCAATCGACTCAGTGACTGGGCATCCCCTTCCCCTTTGGGGTAGAGAATACAAAGATTCACAGCTCTCTGAATGAAGAAATTCATCCCCTAAATAGCCAACCCCTTATCATGAGACTGAGGCCCAAATTTTTGCTGGGTGAAAAGGGGGCTCCAATTTAACCAAAATGATGTTGGAGCCCCAACTGGGAAATCCTGCCCCCGAACCTGGCACCTGCATTTTTGCCAGGGTTGCGAGGCAGGCATGGGTCATAATTTTCATATCTGATCTATGGAGGCAGCTGCCTTCAAGCAGATACAATTTTCATTAGTGGGATATGCAAAAACATGAGTCCTGAGCTTTAAACTTTTGAGGTCAAGGAGATTTGTGCAGTGCCCATATGCCCCACTGCCAGGTTGCAGAGGGAGGGTCCCCCAAGAGTCCTGCGGGTTGGGTGGGCTCAGTCCTTAGGCAAGGGGTAATCTCAGCATTATTCCCCAGGATGGGGGTCCTGTGACTGGATTGCCCCTTCTAGCCCTGGGAAACCTGGCATTGTGATTTCAGGCAATGATCAAAGTCTTCATTCTGCTTTATGGTCTGTGAAAACTTGGAAGTGGACTGCTCACTTTAATTTCCATGCCACTGGACATCTGGCAGGCTTCCAAATCCCAGAAGCACTCCATTCAGTAGAAAGGATTCCCCTTTCTCTCCCTAAGAAGCTGCAGGTGTGAGCAGACCCCTTTCAAGTCCTCTGACTGACATAAGTCAAGTCACTTTCACTTTGGGAGGGGGTCAACTCCCTTCTCTGCAGCTGCTCAGTCAGCCCCATTCTTTTAACACCGCATTTATTTCAAGTCTCTGAGCCTTCATAGAAAGCTCCAAGCCTTTGAAAAGCCTTGTTTTCATTTAATTTCAGTCCGGTCTTTTTAATTCTCCTTTGATTGGCAGCTTAATGGTTTTTAGACGGCAGGCAGTCAGCTTTTGCTGTTTATCTTACTCTTTGTGGTTGAATGTATCTAAAGTACACCCCCTCCCTCCATCCCATTGTGCCTAACTGCAGTGTTTACACAAAAAAAGGAACTGAAAGCACTTAGCTGCTTTTGAAGTTGCCTGCAGCTGTGACCACAAGTTTCAATAATTAAAATCGCTTTAAACTTATGGGTGACTTTTGAAAGGACCTGACCAGTTCATCCGAATGACTTTCCAAACACCCCGATGCTGACTGCCACTTCGAGGAAGTTACAGTCCTATTTCTTTAATACAACTGAGGAAAGTCCCTGAGAATTGAGGCAAGCTAGCCTCAGCATCTGGCAGTCCCATGGCTGTCTCCACACTCTTTACAGGGCCAGAGGGCCCAACTCCAGCGATTAGCCCCCACCCACCCCACAACCTCCATTGCCGGAATGAAAATCTGACTGGGCGAGTGACTCTCTCCCGAGTCAGGCTAGCGGACTTCAGAACTACACCCCCCCCCTCCCCCCCCCACCCCCCCCCCCCCCCCCCCCCCGTCTCTATTCCCGACTCAGGAGTGAAAATTCGGTCCTCAGGTTGTTAGTCCTAAACTCATCAGCGAGGGAAACAGCGCCTTACTGGCTACCATTTCAAGCTCTCTCAAGATCATACACATATCACTAAGACCATCTCTCATCCCACAGGCAGCATGGTGCCACAGTGGTTAGCACTGCTGCCTCACAGTGCCAGGGACCCAGGTTCAATTCCAGCCTTGGGTGACTATCTGTGTGGAGTCTGCATGTTCTCCCCATGTCTGCGTGGGTTTCCTCCGGGTGCTCCGGTTCCCTCCCACACTCCAAAGGTGTACGGGTTAGGTTGATTGGCCATGCTAAATTGCCCCTTAGTGTCAGGGGCATTCGCAGGGTAAATATGTGGGGTTAAAGGGATAGGGCCTGGGTGGGCATGCTGTCGGTGCGGGCTCAATGGGCCGAATGGCCTTCCGCACTGTAGCAATTCTATGATTCTTCCAAACTCCAGGGAACGTAGGCCCATTCTTACACAATCTCTCTGAGGACAACTTTCTCAATCGTGACTGAAACATGTAGACACCAGAGCATTCTCAAAGGCAGGGTTGGAAATATTGTTACTGCGTCTCCCAAGCGATGCTCGCAATTGTTAGTTCAGGGTGGCATTGGCGGAGGCCTGGGAGCTAGTATGTCTCTTACTCATTCTTAGCCACAGTTGATAAATAGTCACAAAGATCAAAGGAAGAAAATCTAAAGAATTTGCGAGCAAGGGATGGTTATAATTGAGAAACTCTGACGTCGTTAGCTAAATCCTTGATTACATCTATTTATTCTTGAAAATTCTCAGAGCTTTAGTGTTGGAAAGCTAGTGGTTGATGTTAAATGGTGGTGCAGGCAAATCAATCTCGACCGTTACCAAATCAGAGACAGCGAAAGATAAAAATTTTATTGCGGCTTTGTATTCTGTTTTGAAGTGGGGCCTTCAGGAATGTAGCTCCTCGTTGAGACTGATTTCAATCTTTTCTTTAATAATTTGGTCTTTGACAAGGGATTTGAGTTAAGCTGCACTGACTGTCCTTTTCTCTTGGACACAAAGAGAGTGACCTTGATAGCCTCTTTCAGGAATGTCTGTAGGTGATGCTGAAGGATTCTCTGGTGCTCTGTGCATTCGTTTTATTTCAAGGGAAAAGCAAAACAGTTCTCGCTGCTTACAAATGTCACGATAAACATGAGGGATTCTCAGCTGATGAATTAAATATTTTTGATTTCAGGTGCCCGGTGCCAGGTTCAATCACTTTCCACCTGCACCTGCCACCCACAACTCTCCTCCACACGCATGTGTGCACACATGCACACACATGCATGCACACACATCATACATGCACACACATGCATGCACACACGTGTGCACAAACACACGTGCGCACAAACATGCGCGTGCGCACAAACACACACATGCGCTCAAACACGCGTGCGCACAAACACGTGTGCGTACAAACACACACATGCACACAAACACACACATGCACACAAACACACACATACGCACAAACACACACATGCGCACAAACACACATGTGCACAAACATGCGTGCGCACAAACACACACATGCGCACAAACACATGTGCGCACAAACACAGGTGCGCACAAACACCTGCGTGCACATAAACCCATGCGTGCACACACACATGCACGTGCACACAAACACACACACACATGTGCGGGTTAGGTTGATTGACCATGATTTATTGCCCCTTAGTGTCAGGGGGATTAACAGGGTAAATACATGGGGTTACAGGGATGGGACCTGGGTGGGATTGTTGTTGGTGCAGGCTCGATGGGCAAATGGCCTCCTTCTGCACTGTAGATTCACACACACACATCCTTGACCGTGTGCACCATTCCTCTATCTCATGGTCTAGAATTGCCACCCTAAACCTCACCACCTCTATTTAAGATCACCCTCGGTTGGTCACTGGTCCTAATATTTCTCATCGGTTGAAGTTGATTTTTCAGCACTTCTGTGAAATGTCTTGAAGTAAGAAAGGTGCTATCCGAATGTAATCTGTTCTTGTTTACTCAAGGGGTGCTGGGGTAGGGGGGGGGGACGCATTGTTGGCGATCCTAGTAGTCTCACCAACTATTGGAAAATCACGCCAAGTTCAATTCCACCCTCAGCAAGAGTTGCCACCCACCCCTGCCCTCCTGATCGGGACCCCCCCCCCCCGAGACTCACTGTAAGACTCCTGTCATCAGCCCAGCTGTGATGAGTTAACTCTGAATAGAGTCAAACCCAGATTTATACTCCTCCGTTCAGCATGAGACGAGTGAAGCCAGTGACACGCTGGGCCTCAATTTGCTAATACATGGCTCAGGTCACGTGAAAATAATCCTGACCTAGCTGCTGACAGGAATGGGGAAGGTGTGGATCGGACTGGTGTGAGCACAGCACAAGGCGTTAGGGACGTTCCCGGCCATTACTCGAGTGGATCGAGGAGAGAATGAGGATCTGAACATAATTGCAGTTGGGGCAAGTTAAGCTTAGTTTGGAGGGGAGGTCTAGTACTTCCTTACAGGATCTGGAAGAACACAAAAATTAGAAGCAGGGGTCGACTATCAGGTCCTTCAAGCCTGTCCCACCATTCATTATGATCATGGCTGATCTATGCCGGCCTCAACTCCTTTTCTGTGCCTTAGAATCACGGAATCCTACAGTGCAGAAAGCGGCCATTTGGCCCATCGAGTCTGCACCGACCACAATCCCACCCAGCTGCTATCCCCATAACCCCATAACCCCATGCAGTTACCCAGCTACTCCCGTTGACACTAAGGGGAAACTTCGCATGGCCAATCCACCTAACCCGCACACCTTCGGACCGTGGGAGGAAACCGGAGCACCCGGAGGAAACCCGCGCAGACACGGGGAGAACGTGCAGACTCCACACAGACAGTGACCCAAGCCAGGAATCGAACCCGGGTCCCTGGCGCTGTGAGGCGGCAGTGCTAACCACTGCGCCACCGTGCCATTTCCTCATTGCCCTCTATTCCTTGACCTACCAAATATTTATCCACTTCCACTTTAAATACTAATGATCCAGCCCCGCCACCCTTTGGGGCAATCCTATATGAGATACTGAATGTATCCCAGCGAGTAGAAATAGCAACAGGGTCTCAATTACATCATCAAAGGCCAAGTTTTAAATCTCAGCAAAGCCCTCACCTGCCTGGAGTGAAGGCCTCACACTTTATCTACAACACACGGTTGACAGAAATCGGGTGTGTTTCTGTCACATGTTCAGTGCAGTTCTCATCAGACACGGGGGTCGATCTTACCAAAAAGATTCTAAGTGCCAAACGAGCGCGAGAACAGGAGAGAATCATTCCTATTTTTTCAGCGAATTCTCAGACACAGTCTTGCGCCACTGAATGCAACATAAGAGGCAGAGTGTGATTCACACCAGTAGGCGGAGGAGACGAAGTCTATTCTCGTTGGAAAGCCGGCTGCTGACAGCTAAATGGTGCCATTGCGACTGCGCCTTGATTTTCCACCCCTCTCGTGATCTTACTGGCTCACCCCACCGGTAAGATCACTCCTGGGGACTGGGTGTGTGGGCTAAAGCTGGGAATCAGTGATCAAGCACGGGGCTTCCTTATTTGTACTGCTGTGCATTTATTGATTCAACTAATGCTGCATAGCCAGTTGTTGGTGCCAATCTCCGCAGTGGCTAATATAGGATTTGCGCATGTTAAATTAAGGGCTAAAACTCAGGGCAACTCAGAGACTCTTAGATTAAAACGATGTGTCGGGAGACAATGAAACCTTGTTATGTTGGGGGAGCCGTTGCTAAGCTTGATTCCATAAGGTCCCTCCTTATAAAAGAGACAACTGATCAGTCCATCGAAGCAAGTCCAGCTTTACGTGAAACGGTTACTGCTAAAGACCGGTGATGTCTACAGATACTGAGAACAGTGGAGTGAGACAGAAGTGTAGAATTTATTCATATAGGGCACTGTTTCAGCTTCAGCTAGAGTATTACATCCAGGTGGGCAGCACACTTTAGAAAAGATGCAAAGGTATTGGCGAGTAGATTAATCAGAATGGTCCCAAAGAATGAGGAGCTTCAGTTGTGTAGATAGGCGGGCAGCACGGTGGCACAGTGGTTAGCACTGCTGCCTCACAGCGCCAGGGTCCCAGGTTCAATTCCGGCCTCGGGTCAGTGTCTGTGCGGAGTTTGCACTTTCTCCCCGTGTCTGCGTGGGTTTCCTCCGGGTGCTCCAGTTTCCTCTCACACTCCAAAGATGTGCGGGTTAGGTTGATTGGTCAGGCTAAATTGACCCTAGTGTCAGGGGGATTAGCAGAGTAACTATGTGGGGTTGCGGGAATGGGGCCTGGGTGGGCTTGTGGTCGGTACAGACTCGATGGGCTGAATGGCCTCCTTCTGCGCTGTAGGGATTCTATGATTGGAGAAGTTGGAACATAGGAAATAGAAGCAGGAGTAGGCCATTTGACCGCTTGAGCCTGCACCACAATTTAAGAAGGTCATGCCATTTTCCCGCACTAGCCCCATGCCCCTTGACATCATTGTTAACAAAAAACCTACCCATCTCTATCTTGACTGAAACCCCACAGCTCTCTGGGGTAAAGATTCACCACCCTCAGAGTAAAGAAATCCCCCCATATCTCAGTCCTAATGGTCGACTTCTTCTTCCAACACTGTGTCCCCTGGTTTGAGAACCCCACCAAGCCAAGGGAAACACCCTTTTGCATCTATCCTGTCAAGCAGAGGTTGTTTCCCTTGGGAAAGGACAGGTTGAGAGGAGATTTGGTGGAAGTATTCAAAATCATGAGGAGTCTGGATAGAGCAGATGGGGAAAAACTGGAGGGATTGAGAACGAGAGGTCACAGGCTATTTGGCAAAAGAAGCAATGGCAACATGAGTAGAAACTCCTTTACGCAGCGAGTGGTTAGGATCTGGAATGCCTGAGGGTGTGTTGGAGGGAGATTCAGTCGAGGGAATTGGATTGTTACCTGAAAAGGAGGAATGTGCAGGGACATGGGGAGCAAGTGGCACTGGATAAATTGCTCCTGGGAGGGAGCCAGCATGGGCACAATGGGCCGAATAGTCTCCTGTGCCATAACAATTCTGTGATTCTGCGTACCCAGCTACAAAAACTAGTGTCAGAGAACCTCGGCTTGACTATTTTCAGAAGTAGACAAATTCCATATTCAATATTCTGGTCTTTGTTATCAGAGTTTTCCAATTTACAATGAAAGCCGCTTTACCCAGCCTGCCTCCTGACTCCAGGTCACCATTCCACACGCGCACCACTAGACAATGAGTGTTGGTGCAGTCAGCCATTTTCTTATTGAATGGCAAAGATGTGCGGGTTAGGTTGATTGGCCATGCTAAAAAATTGCCCCTTAGTGTCCTGAGATGTGTAGGTTAGAGGGATTAGTGGGTAAAATATGTAGGGATATGGGGGTAGGGCCTGTGTGGGATTGTGGTCGGTGCAGACTCGATGGGCCGAATGGCCTCTTTCTGTACTGTAGGGTTTCTATGATTTCTATGACAGAACTGACTTGATCCACTACTGAAAGGCCAACTTCATGTTCCTACAGCTGTATCTGTTCTCATTCCCATAGAGTGTCACAGTGGTTCGCACTGCTGCCTCACAGCCCCAGGGACCCGGGTTCGATTCCGGCCTTGGGTCACTGTCTGTGTGGAGTTTGCACTTTCTCCCCGTGTCTGCGTGGGTTTCCTCCGGGTGCTCCAGTTTCCTCCCACACTCCAAAGATGTGAGGGTTAGGCGAATTGGCCAGGATAAATTATCCATTAGTTTCAGGGCATTTGGCAGGGTAAATGGTGTGCCTCAGGGGTCAGTGTTGAAACCGCAATTGTTTACGATTGACATAGATGATTTGGAGTTGGGGACCAAGTGTAGTGTGTCAAAATTCACAGATGACACTAAGATGGGTGGAAGAGCAAAGTGTGCAGAGGACGCTGAAAGTCTGCAAAGGGATATAGATAATCTAAGTGAGTGGGCGAGTGTGTTGGTAAATGTGAGGTCATCCATTTTGGTGGGAATAACAGCAAAATGGACTATTATTTAAATGGTAAAAAATTGCAGCATGCTGCTGTGCAGAGGGACCTGGGTGTCCTTGTGCAGGAATCTCAAGGAGTTGGTTTGCAGGTGCAGCAGGTAATTAAGAAGGCAAATGGAATTTTGTCCTTCATTGCTAGAGGGATGGAGTTTAAAAACAGCGAGATTATGTTGCAGCTGTATAAGGTGCTGGTGAGGCCACACCTGGAGTACTGTGTACAGTTTTGGTCTCCTTGTTTGAGAAATGATATACTGGCACTGGAGGGGGTGCAGAGGAGATTCACGAGGTTGATTCCGGAGTTGAGAGGGTTGGCTTATGAGGAGAGACTGAGTAAACTGGGGCTATACTCATTGGAATTCAGAAGAATGAGGGGAGATCTTATGGAAACATATAAGATTATGAAGGGAATAGATAAGATAGAAGCAGGGAAGTTGTTTCCACTGGCAGATGAAACTAGAACTTGGGGGCATGGCCTCAAAATGAGGGGAAGCAGATTTAGGACTGAGTTGAGGAGGAACTTCTTCACACAAAGGGTTGTGAATCTGTGGAATTCCCTGCCCAGTGAAGCAGTTGAGGCTACTTCACTGAATGTTTTTAAGGCAAGGATAGATAAATTTTTGAACAGTAAAGGAATTAAGGGTTATGGTGAGCGGGCGGGCAAGTGGAGCTGAGTCCACAAAAAGATCAGCCATGATCTTATTGAATGACGGAGCAGGCTCGAGGGGCCAGATGGCCTACTCCTGCTCCTGGTTCTTATGTTCTTAAATATATAGTGTCCCAAGCTGTGTAGGTTAGGGGGATAAGTAGGGTAAACACGTGGGGTTACGGTGATAGGGTCTGGGTAAGATGCTCTTTCGGAGAGTCGGTGCAGACAGGATGGGCCAAGTGGCTTCCTTCTGCACTGTAAGGATTTGATTCGATGATTCAAAAGCAGGAACAGCGATATTGTTGGATGAACCAACAGTGACTACATTTCAATGGCGGTGGAGCACTGAGAGATGTCGAGAGGTCACGAAAGGTACCATATAAGGGTTCAGATAAAAGCTGGAATAAGGACACTTTGCCTGAATGCACGAAGCATTCGGAACAAGGTGAATGAGTTGATGGTGCAAATCAGCACAAGTGGGTACGATCTAGTGGCCATTACAGAAACGTGGCTGAAAGGTGACCAGGACTGGGAGATGAATATCCAGGGGTATCAGGCGTTTAGGAAGAATAGGCAGGAAGGAAAAGGTGGTGGGGTCGCGCTATTAATAAGAGATAATATCAGGGTAGTACTGAGGGATGACATAGGCTCTGAGGAACAAAACGTGGAACCGTTATGGGTAGAGATGAGGAATAGTAGAGGGAGAAAGACACTAGTAGGTGTGGTACATAGGCCCCCGAATAATAATGTTGAGGTAGGGAGGGCTATAAACAAGCAGATAAGGGATGCGTGTAAAAACGGAACGGCAATAATCATGGGGGACTTCAACATGCACATTGACTGGCAGACTCAAGTCGGTAAGGGTGGAATGGAGGAAGAGTTCTTAGAATGCTGTCGGGATAGTTTCCTTGAACAGCATGTTACGGAACCGACGAGGGAACGAGCTATTTTGGATCTGGTATTGTGTAACGAGGTAGGTAGAATTAAGGATCTTATTGTGAAGGACCCTCTTGGGTCTAGTGACCACAATATGGTCGAATTTCTGATTCAGATGGAAGAGGAGAAAGTTTGGTCTCAAACCAGTGTCCTCTGTTTGAACAGAGGGAAATATGATAGGATGAGGGATGAATTGGCTAAGGTAGACTGGGAGAGCAGGCTGGCAGGTAGGATAGCTGAGGAACAGTGGAGGATTTTTAAGGAGATCCTTTTCAGTTCTCAGCAAAAATATATTCCAGCAAAAAACAAGGATTGTAAGAAAAGGGAGAACCAGCCGTGGATAACGAAGGAAATAAAGGAGAGTATTAAAATAAAAACAGCTGCGTACAGAGTGGCCAAAAATAGTGGAGAAACAAGTGATTGGGAAAAATTTAAGAAACAACAAAGAGAGACTAAGAAAGCGATAAAGAAAGGAAGGATAGACTATGAAGCTAGGCTAGCAATTAATATAAAAAATGATAGTAAAAGTTTTTATAAATATATAAAAAGGAATAGAGTGGCTAGAGTGAATGTTGGACCCTTGGAGGACGAGAGGGGGGAGTTAATAGTGGGAAATGAGGATATGGCTGAGTCTTTAAATAAGTTTTTTGTGTCGGTCTTCACGGTGGAGGACACAAATAGTTTGCCAAATATTAACGATAGAGGGTTGGCAGCAGGAGAAATACTTAATACGATTAATGTTACCAGAGAGGCAGTGCTGGGTAGACTAATGGGACTGAAGGTGGACAAGTCCCCGGGTCCGGATGGAATGCATCCCAGGGTATTGAAAGAAATGTCAGAGGTAATAGTGGATGCGTTAGTGATTATTTATCAAAACTCGTTGCATTCTGGGGTAGTGCCGGTTGATTGGAAAACGGCTAATGTTACGCCGCTGTTTAAAAAAGGAAGGAGACAAAAGGCGGGTAACTATAGGCCGGTCAGCTTAACGTCTGTAGTAGGGAAAATGCTGGAATCCATTATTAAAGAGGAGATAGCAGGGCATCTGGATAGAAATGGTTCGATCAATCAGACGCAGCATGGATTCATGAGGGGAAAGTCGTGCTTGACGAACATGTTGGATTTTTATGAAGATGTGACTAGGGCGGTTGATGGAGGAGAACCGGTGGATGCGGTGTTTTTGGATTTCCAAAAGGCGTTTGATAAGGTGCCCCATAAAAGGCTGCTGAAGAAGATTAGGGCACACGGAGTTGGGGGTAGTGTGTTAAAGTGGATTGGGGACTGGCTATCCGACAGGAAGCAAAGAGTCGGAATAAATGGGTGTTTTTCCGGTTGGAGGAAGGTAACTAGTGGCGTGCCGCAGGGATCGGTACTCGGGCCGCAACTGTTTACCATTTATATAGATGATCTGGAGGAGGGGACGGAGTGTAGGGTAACGAAGTTTGCAGACGACACAAAGATAAGTGGAAAAGTGAATCGTGTGGAGGACGGAGAAGATCTGCAGAGAGATTTGGACAGGCTGAGTGAGTGGGCGAGGATATGGCAAATGGAGTAAACGTTGATAAATGCGAGGTTATACACTTTGGAGGAAATAATAACAAATGGGATTACTATCTCAATGGAAACAAATTAAAACATGCTACCGTGCAAAGGGACCTGGGGGTCCTTGTGCATGAGACGCAAAAGCCCAGTCTGCAGGTACAACAGGTGATCAAGAAGGCAAATGGGATGTTGGCCTATATTGCGAGGGGGATAGAATATAAAAGCAGGGATGTCTTGATGCACCTGTACAGGGCATTGGTGAGGCCGCAGCTGGAATACT